>NC_083223.1:257403994-258027901 GCF_032191835.1 Heteronotia binoei
GGATGTTTGAGGCACGCAAGCCTGAAGTCAGCCCAGCCCATCAGAACATACACACACCCCATCAATCCATGCACCCACTCAACACACATCCTGTTTTTTTCCACAACACAAGGGCAGCACACATTTGCAGAGGCACACAGCATATGCAGGCACCATTGGTGACAGCTGCCTACACAAAAACCTGGCCAGACAGCTCCTCGGCGTCTTTGTTAGAACCACTTGTTCTGGCTTGTTTCCTACAGGACGCCGCTGAGAGCTCTCCAGGGCAGGAACACGCTCTTGACTGATCTCCCTTTGTCTGTTTGCAAGTGCTGGGCGAATGAGCCAGTAGAACCACCTTGGGAGCGGGGCATGGAGGAGGCGGGAGGTGGGGAGAGGAACTTTTGGCACCTCCCTCTGTACCCAGCTCTTCACATCCACAGTGCTGAGGCAGGCCTGAAGAAGAGCTAAAGAGATCAAGGTGATAAGGATGTTCACAAAAAGAACACCAACCAGCAAAGACGGCACCTACTACTGCTGGAATACCTGAGTCTATGCAGCCAAGGATCTGACATTCCAGTGGTGCCCAACCCTGCTGTGATCCACCCCCAGGATTCTCTTGGCCCCATCTTCTCCTTGCATCATTCACTGCCAATGCAACAGCATATCCGCTCTCTATGCATCGGCTTGAGCTGGCCTCTAAGCTGCTGCTGCTGCTAACTTCTGTCTCTCACTAAGCTTTTTCTGCTATGCCCATTCCTTCCAGAGACCTACCTTCCTATGTTGTCAGTGTCAAAATTCGGATAGCAAGAAATAAACAAGAAGAAGTCAGGAAAAACAAGTTAATTAATTAAGACCAGAGCGTTTGGCTCAAGCTTCAGCCACCAGTTTGCAAGGGCAGCCACATGCAGACCATGAAAGCAGTGTTCCCCCTAAGCTGAGTTAGCGTGAGCCAGCTCACAGATTTTTAGCCACCAGCTCACACATTTTTGTCTTCGCTCAGGAAGGATGACCCCAGAGCACAACGATTTTTGCAGCAGCTCACAACTTTAATGCCAGGATCTCACAAAGTAGAATTTTTGCTCCCAAGACTGCAGCTTAGAGGGAACATTGCATGGAAGTAGAAGTCAACCGAGACACACTCTGAAAGCCAAGTGGAATTTGATGCTAGTAGATTTTACCCATGCAGCTTGCAATGTGTCAAACTGCAAAATTCTTCTCGCAACATACCCACCAGGCTCCCACAAAGCAAGAGCTGGTTCTTTTTTCAGAACCAGAGAATCTGTGGTTTGCCCAAAGAGGTAGAGAGACCCTTTATCTCAAAAGGAGAGGATTTTGCTATTTTACCAGGGAAAAAGCCAAGTGCCGTGGCACCTCCATGTCTTTGGTGCAGGAAGAAGATCCCTCATCATCAGTTTTCTGGAATACTGTCTCCCACAACAGCACCAGTGTTCCAAAACAGAGTGCAAGAGGCAGTAAAAAACAGAACAAGGCTGGGGAAACAGCAAGGCAGCTCTGTCCATATGAAAACAAAACTCTCCACCTCGCAGGGCAGAAACCCAAAGACAGAGCAGTTGCAATGCACTACTCCCTCAGTATGGACTATGAGAGGATGGCCAGTCTGCATTGAGAAATATGGCTGATAATGACAAAATCACGCAGGCCTATCCACAGAGGAGGCTGCCTGCTGCACACCTGCATCATTTCTAGTTCTGGCCTTATCTCCTTTCGATCACCCTCTCTACCCATATTTCTCTTCTGAGTGGATCATCGGATTGATCCTGACACGGAAATTCAACAAGACTGCCCACCCTCAGAGGAATCTGCCTGTTGCAACTCTGGATGTGTCACTGTTCCCGGCTTATGTTCTTGCAATCAGGGGGCACACCCAGAACATGCAGAAGCCCAGATGGTGGTCCTTCTTTTTTAGCATGGGTATTCTCTTACACACTCTGAAAGTATACCATTCTTTACACGTAAGAGTAAAATATGTCTCCACATTTAAATTGGTGAAGGAAGAAACAAAAACACTCATCTTCACCGCCAGAAGTCTAGAATTCACTGGCACAATGAGGACTCTGAGCATGTACTTAATCCTAATGCACTACGCCGAGTTCAAAATGCAGAGTTGCCTGTATCTCAATTCTGCCATCTGCAAACTCCTGCATAAATTAAGCAAATAGTTCTAATATTTGCTTATTTATTCAGATTCTGCTAGTCAAGAAGAGAAGGGTGGAATCAGGCAGAGCACTAAAGCTTTTGGAATATCCTCCCTCTTTGAATCCATAAGAGCTAGAAACTTGCTCATTATGTTTTAAATGGAAGCACAAAAATGTGCAGGCTGCCTTACTTGTGTGCCCACATCCTTCTTCTTCTGCACACTTCCACATGCACAATTTAAGATTTTAAAAAGCAAGAAAAGCGTTACCCCACACCTTTTGGAAATGCAAAAGGGAGATCAAGAAATCCAAGTAAATGCAAACAAACAGCAGACACGAACTAGCAGAGGGGGAGAACAGTTTTGAGGATGAATCTAAGTGGTGAAGGGCTCTTTCATCAGCAACTGCCATGCTTGGCACAGGAAGCAAGGCCAGCTGGAGGCTGCATATTCAGTCTGTTATGGATCAAATACATGAAGCGGCTGGGTACACATTTCAGGCTGTCGAACCATCTATCTTGCTCAGGACTGCAGGACTGGCAGAAGCCCCCCTCCATCTGCAGCGGAGAAAGGTCTCTCCCAGCACCTGCTGCCCAAGATCCCTTTTTAAGCTAGAGATGCCATAGACTGGACCTGGGAGCTTCTGCATGCAAAGCATGTGCTCTCCCACTGGGATATCATGGGCCCCCGCCAGAACCACTGCTATGTGAAGCTGCCTCCTAATAGGTCAGATGATGGGTCCATCTAGCTCAGGACTGGTCCTTCTGGCTGCTAGCAGCTCCCTGGGATCTCAGATGGAGACAAATTCTTCCCAATCCTGAGATCTCAAGGACTGGATCTGGGACTTTTGGCATACACTGCAACCCGAAGAAGACGACTGCAGATTTATACCCCCCCCCTTCTGAATCAAAGACTCAGAGCGGCTTACAATCTCCTATATCTTCTCCCCCCACAACAGACACCCTGTGAGGTGGGTGGGGCTGAGAAGACAACTCCTCTTATAGCTATGGCTAACCTAAGGCCATTCCAGCAGCTGCAAGTGGAGGAGTGGGGAATCAAACCCAGTTCTCCCAGATAAGAGTCCACGCACTTAACCACAACACCAAACTGGCTCTCCCCTGAGCCATGAACCTGCAGGACTATACATCTGAATTAAAAGTCCAATCTGGGGGTGTAGAGATTCCAGTATTCTACACCTTGAATAAGCTGTGCAGATTCTGTGTATTGTTGTATTATTCTGCTTCATTATGGGGAAGGGCACCTATGCCCTCACCTATTGAGGAACCCCTCCAAACTTCTGTGATTTCAAGTGGCATCGCCCCAATGCTTTCAAGTGTATCTTTGCAACCATAAGGACTATAAACTTTCAAAATTTGAAAGCAGAGATTCCCCAGTAACTACACTTTGCATCCAGTGCCAGTCTATGCTGTATCCCCTCCCCTCAAATTTTGCAGGGAAGCCTGATTATTCCTAAAAAGACATACAGACAGGGCAAAAATGATGCGTGCAAGCACATGTGGTATCAGTTCTCTCATTTTCACTGAGGTTGTAAGCTTATTCCTGGTGGTACCACTTCAGACTCCAGGTGGGGACGTGTTAGATGAATTCTGAAGTCCTGGTTCCAGTCCTCTTACCCTCTTAAGTGCATGTAAGTACAATGAATACACATTCTTTCTCCATTTGCCTCCTCCTCCTTTCCCTCTGTATCCGGTTTTATGTTGCAAGCTCCTTGGGGCAGGGATCTCTGTTCTTGTACTCTATACAGCACAATGCACAACCATGGCCAAATATGAAACAAAAACCCTAAATTGCCAAACTCAGGTAGAACCCTTACCCCTGATACACTGGCTTTCTTGGAGCAGGGAATTTATTTTGATATGGAAGAAGAAGGGGGTTTTTTTGTAGCAGGAACTCCTTAGCATAGTAGGCTACACACCCCTGATGTAGCCAATCCTCCTGGAGCTTACAGTAAGCCCTGTACTAAGAGCCCTGCAAGCTCTTGGAGGATTGGCTACATCAGGGATTTGTGGACTAATATGCAAAGTAGTTCCCGCTACAGAAAAAGTCCTGTGGAAGAGCAGTCCATCACACAATCTTGTCAGAAAAGGTAAGGCCTAGATCCAGATTGACTATCACAATGGGAAAGCTTGCTTTGCCCCTCAACTTACCACACTGGCAAGAACCACTCAAACACATAAAGTTGCTTTCTAGCAAGTCAGACCATTAATCTATCGTAGTACATACTGTGTACTATGACGGGCAGCCACTCTCCAGGTTCTCAGGCAGAGGTCTTTCACATCTACCTGTTAAATGGAGATGAGGGGATTGAACCTGGGATCTTCCACATGCCAAATAGATGTTCTCACAACAAGCCATAGCCCCTTGCCTATGAATGGCAAAAATGTCAGGTCTGCAAGCGAGACACAGAAAAATCTGTTTGCAGGGAGCATACAGATTCATCTACAAAGCTAATTCTTTGTCACCTTGGTGCATGTACACATACAGGCACAGAATGTGAGGTTCACAGGTGTCTCCACACCCTTCACAAACATGCAAGGTGTCGCAGATCCACTAACAGAAGGTTGCCGCCTCTAATTAGGTAGGGGAAGGGCTGGGCGGGAGTCTGAACTGCACACAGTGTAGACTGGAGCGGCCAAGTTGGATGTATACTGTGATTCTGCTCTGGGCATGGCTGTGGTTGCAGAATTCGGCAGCCAGAGAGGCTCTGCTTCCAATTGCTTAACAAAAACAAGTTCCTTATGGTTTGCAGACAGGCTGGAAAGTGGTCCACCCCATCAAATCTCAGGCACCCGAGTGGTTGCGAAATAAGATTTCAAGTAAGGGTCTGACGTCCTTAGACTCCCTGCTTGCTCACGACCAGCAAAACTAGAATGATAAAAAGGAGTAAAAATGGAAGAAGTATGCAAACTGAGCCAATTTACATCGTTAACTCCACTTTCCCGGCATGGATTTTCAATTTGTTTAGCACTGACTACCCAACATGCTGGCTGATCCAGGACTCTGGCTCTCTCCTTATATTCCCCTCTCTTCCTTCAACCATCTGACAACACAATTCTTTCCTTTCTGCAGCAACGTCTGGGCTCAATCAGAACCATCGTCATTTATTTTCAACCAGAATGCAACATGACAAGCAAGCAACGAAGCGCTCTCCAAAACAGCGTCCACAGAAATCTTGGACCGGAACCCTGGAAGAATCAGGGCTCTGCAATGCTTTCCGAAGCACATTTCCTTTAGGAACACAAACTAACTTTTGTCTCACGTGTGCCAACCTCGTGATTCGCTTCAGAAGAGACCACAGGCGTCAGTCAAATTGAAGGTTCTCAGCCTCCCAACTCTTCAGCTATAGCAGCCCAAAGAGCCTGTGGAGGAAAATCTTCAAATTGTGACATCCAGGATTCTACCTTCCAAAAGCCAAACCGCATCCAGAGTTTTGAACAAGAAGCCTAGGAACCAGATGTGCATGATTCCCAAATATACACCATTTTTGAAATAATTTCATCTCAGGTTGCTAGAAAGACTTGAGGAAAAGGTCTTCTTATTTTGACTGCAAACTAATGTAACCTCTCTCTGTGTTGCTTCATTGTTGCCCTCAACGAACCCCCACAGCAGAAGGACAGGCGGCAAGGGGAGCAACAGCTGAAAGGCAAATTAACAGGACGTGCAGGGCTATTCAGAAAGAACACACTTCAAGCAATGCAACAGGGGCCAGCAGACCATGGGTAAGAGAGGAAAGGCAGAAAGTTCCCTTCTTTCTAGCTAGGCACAAAACCTCATGAGGGAAGATGGCATGGGTGAGGAAGACAGAGCCAGTTTGGTGTAGTGGTTAACTGCGCAGATTCTTATCTGGAAGAACTGAGTTTGATTCCGCACTCCTCTACATGCACCTGCTGATGTGACCTTGGGTCAGCCACAAGTTCTTTCAGAGCTGTTCTGCTCAATAGCAGTTTCTGTCAGAGCTCTTTCAGCTCCACCTATCTCACAGGGTGTCTATTGTGGGAAGGGGGAGGGAAAGGAGATTGTAAGCCACTCAGAAACGCCTTCAGCTAGTGAAGGGCGTGGTATAAATCCAATCTCTTCTTCAAATGGGGATTCAGCTAGGCCCAACTTCAGGTTTCTGTGGTAAATGAAATTTACTTCAGAATTTTGTCCTTCTGGTTGTCTGTCCTGTCTCACCTTCTGCTTCAAAGGCCTTGTTCTGAGGTGAACCTGTGTCAGAGGCATACCACATCAAACTGTGGGGCACCAAATAATTGAATGTGCCTCCATTTAAAAAAACCTCATAAAACATACATCTGAGGGAAAGGCAATACTAGGTAGGGAATTTTTTTTTATGGAAGACCATCCAGTCACACAAGACCCCCCATCACTGGTCTGAAAATGAGTACACCATGACAGTGAAAAATAAATCTAAAAACTTTAAAACATTCAGGTGGGTAGCCATGTTGGTCTGAAGCAACAGAACAAAGTTTGAGCTCAGGGGAACCTTTGAGACCAACCAAGTTTAATTCTGTGTATAAGTTTCCATGTGCAAGAATGCAAAAGCTTATACTCAGAATTAAACTTTGTTGGTCTTAAAGGTGCCACTAGACTTACTTTAAAACATGTACAAAGAGAGAGTTATCTGCCTGCAAAGCTAAACATCCCTCTTTTTTTGACAGTCTAAGTGACCCTCTCCGTCCCCATGGCCTTTGAGTCCAGACATCTGTGACCAACCACCTAGCGCCAATTGCAAGGCTTCCCATCTTAAAATGAAAGACACAAAGTCCTCGGTCCTTTTGTTACAACTTTGCTGCTTTGTACAATGTTCCCTTTGGCAACCCAGTTTGTTGGCTTGCAAGTCTCCTCCAAGCCAAGGGGCCAACCATCCCAAGCACAGAGCAACTAATTTGAAAAGAAGCATTTTTCGCAGCCTTCCAAATCCCCTTTTCAGCCCCATCAATTCCAAAGGAAGCATCAGCAAAAAACCCAGCAACTTCTGCGCCAGCCAGCCAACCCAGGCCGCCTGCCACATGGTGGGGGAAAGGGAAGTTAATCTTTGGTGTCAACTAAATTCCAATAAAACATTTGTGGCTGTGTTCAGAGCCCCAAAGTTCCCTTGCCTAAGGGAGAGGGAGACAGCTCCAGAAAGCTGATGGGAGCCAATGCCTCCCTACGCTAAGTCCGCTTGCTGCTTCCCAAAGCAAGACAGTGGTGCCACACCCAAAAAAGCCCCATGACCAACAGAAGCTGCAACCAGGCAAGGGTGGAATCAATGTCAGAAAAGTTACAGAACCAGTACACACCAGCCTGCCCTACCTGAGAGAAGACACCACCCACTCCTCCATACTGAATTCCTTTCCCAGCAGAGAGAGAGAAACTAGAAGCATTTGGGGGAAGGAAACGTGGTTGTGGACAGCATAATGGGTCCAGAGAGCATCTTATACTGGAGATATTCCCAGAACACAGGGTAGATCTCGGGGGGGGGGGGATTTTTTTCTCCCACAGCACAGGATTTCCAAAGGACTCTGCCCCAACCCCATTCCCAATCAGATGCTACAAAGGGAGCTTCACATCCATTGCTGTGGTGGGGACCGACCACGTAGCTGAGAGGGTCTCATTTCAAAAGAGCCATAAAACAGAGGAAACTGAATGAGGGGTACACAAATCCAAGTGGACGGCCGTGTTGGTCTGAAGCAACAGAACAAAGCAGTAGACAAGTCGCACCTTTAAGACCAACTAAGTTTTATTCAGAATGTAAGCTTTCGTATGCTCTAAGCAGACTTTATCAGACAAAAATGGAATGGCAAGCAGCAGTTCTTAATACAAGTGGGCAGTGAGTTGGTATGTAGAATCATGGGGATGTTTTTAGCAGATCAAAAGAATCACAAATTGGGGTCTGTGTTTGTTAGTTAGTGTTGCTAAATGGGCTGAAACAACATAGGAGGGTGATTGATGTCATAGGTGTGAAGTGCCCAGTCAGAAATGAACAGAGTCATGCACTATCTTCCTTAAAAATGCAAACCCAGAGAGTCCCACATAGCCCTACAGAACCAGGTTCTCCTGATCTAAGCGAGACATTCACAACTATCCCCAGTTCTTCACAACTCCCAGGCCCAGACCCTCCTCAAGACTCCACAGATCCTTGTTTGCAAAGAAAACACTGGCTTGTGTTGCTTCAGAGCATGGTGGGGAAAGCACCTAAATCTCTCCCCACAGTGCGGACCCTCTTGAGGCCGCCTAAAGTCCACAACCACCCTCCTCACCACAGTATCTTTGCTACCACTGCAATGGCAAAGACAACCCACATCAGAACTTAGTAAATGCTCCTAGCCTGCCTCATGCATCCTTTCAGCCCTAGACCACGCCATAGGGTTTCCCCAACAAGCACTCCAAACCATTCCCTAAAGCAGGGGTGGCCAAACTTGCTTAACTTAAAAGCCACATAGAATAAACATGAAGGAAGGCAAATAGATGGGGATAGGGAGGAGGGAAGGAGAAGTGGAAAGAAAGCAACTTTAAAGGCATTCTCCAAGCCACCGGCTGGCGTGGAGATGGGATTGAAACAGAGAAATGCCTTCTCAAAGCTGACTGATGGGGCAGTAGGGGCTTTGAGAGCAACACAATATGCGTAAAAGAGCCACATGCGGCTGCCGAGCCACAGTTTGGCCACCCCTGCCCTAGAGGGCTAGGCCACGCGGCTGCCTGTCCAGTCCTAGTACCCCCCCGCCTAGGGGCGCAAGAGATGCAGTTGGGAGGGGTGTTATTTTGCTCCAAGCCCCCTTCAGCAGGTCGCCTCGCGGGTCCTAGAAGCCTCCCCCATAATATTTGGACTGGAGCAGGCCCTCTCCCGCGCTCCTCCCTCCCTCCCAGCCAGGCCGCCCGCCCTGCTTGCCTGCCTGCCATTTGCCAGCGCAAAAGTCTGCTTCGTATTAGTCAGTCTTTCCAACCACCGCATTCCAGAGGCAGCTGGAGGGGGGCCAACTGGGGAGGGGGGGAGAGTTGGGGAAGGGGGTGGAGCTTCCCCACCCAGAGGGCCAGCCCTAGAGCCAGGCGGCTTCGGATGCTTCCCAGCCCCTTCCCAGGCTGAGGCGAAGCGGAGGGGGGGCGGGGGGAGAAGTACAAAGTTTGTGCAAAGGAAGAAGGGTGAAGAGATGCCACTCCTTTTCCTGTCTGAATCCGAATTAAAGCAAGGGGTGAGGGAGGGGGAAGGACGAACGACTGTTCCCCTTAAGCACCGACCGTCCCTACAGGCACCACACAACTATCCCCTCGACGGCAAAAAGTTCCCACTCCTTCTAAGGAGTCACTCCGAATTAACAAGACAGCAGAGCAAGCGGAGGCGTCTTCGAATGGAAGAACGCGCCAGACGATGGGCACATATCTTAGCTTCTCTCAAGGCGTATTTCTTCGCAGGCTGCATACCCTACTGCCGTCTACTCCAGTGTAATTCTACTGAATTTAAAAGGGCGTCACTACCACCACCTCCCCACCCCCACAAAAAAAAAAAGTCGGAGAAGTTGGGGAAGGGTCACTACCACTACCACCACCAAGTCCACGCAAACACCAGCTCTGCCCTTCTCTCAATTAGGTTTTCTTGCAAACTTGCTACCATTGCGATTTTTTAAAAAGGGAGTCACTCCGGAACAAGCCACCGCCTAGCACGCATCCACGTCCATTTCTACACGATGCCATGTGCGCGCCTAAGCCCTCCGTGCAGTCGCGCACACCCACCTCCTTCAAGCATCAAAAAAAACCCAGCTGCGCGAGCCGACCACCCAAATGAAGAGAGGAACAGCATGTAAACAAGCCCCTGGTGCGCCATTCCGCACATGCAGTCTGAACACACGCAAATCGTTCCTGGAGACCAGCGCGCAGATCTCCACTTTGCCAAGGGGTGATTGCCTCCTTCCACCCTTTGCATTGCATGCGCCCCACTGCTCCTAATTCCCAGTTGCAAATGGGGGGAGGGTCACACCCAATACTGCCCGGGAGACAACTCAAAGAAGCAAGCGACATTTAAAGCGAACTCTTTCATAAGTTTTCCAGGGAACCACTTTTTTGGGGGGGGGGGGGAAATGTGAGGGGGGGGACGCCACCACCTTTCACCGACGCCCCCTAGCTCTGGCAGCTCCCCTCCGGCCAACCAGCCTCCCGGCTCTCCAAACTTTCCATCAACTGCAGGGGGAAAAACTCCAGCGCCTGCAGAAGTTCAGTCCACCCCACCAGCGCCCCGCCTCGTGTGCCAAGGGCGTTGCCCGCTGTCAGATGCCGGGGGGGGGGGGCTCAGCAAATCGAGGGCTGCAAAGCGACCCCTTTTCAGCAAGAGAAAAAAAAAACTTTTAAAGATCCATTTGTCTCTCTCGGCGCACGGCAAGCTTGGCGGCAACCCCTTTGCAAAGAGCGTTTAAGAAAAAATTACAAGTTTAGAGCAAGAGCTTTTGGGGGGGGGGGGGGAGGGCGGGTTAAGTCGAGTTCCCCCATCCACTCGACCCTGGTAAAACTGTCCCCACGATCGATGTCCTCTAAAGAAGACGGACACCCGCAGGACACGGCTTTTGCCCACCCGGGCTGCGACGCTGATCACATTTCTCCTACCAAGAAAGATGCCAATCTCCCAACCTTCCCTTGCTGGTACCTGTGGGTCAGAGGCCTTCAGCTGCCCGGCACTGCCATGCCAGACGATGTCCCGGGACTGCCTAGACCCCGCTCTGGTCCGGGATTCCTGGAGGCGGTAGCTGAGCCCTGGCAAGCAGGCTCCTGTGATATCCCTGCAGCAGGAGCGCTCAGAGTGGGCAGCTCCCAGAGCTGGGTTGGGCTCTTGTAACTCAGCCTGGGATGGGTGTGACTCTCTCCCCTTCCCAGAGCCAAGGAGGGGAGGGACCAAGCGAAGTAGACAGAGAGAGAGAGAGAGAGAGAGCCGGCCCTGAGCGAACACACCGCCTCTCCAGCCAGCTCCAGCAAGATCCTCTGGGAGCACCAGGGAAGAGGGACCTTGCTGCAGCACGTGGGCTACCCCTTCCTACCCTCTCTAGGTTTCTAAAGTTTCTTGCAACAGAGAACATCAAGGTTTGTCCATCCTTGGAAGGTTGTTCTGGGGCAGGCCTTGCAAGGAAGGCAGGGTTTCTTGGGCGGTTATTGGGGATCCCCCGACCCAAGTCGTGATGGACGAGCTTTGCCGATTAAGCCAGATTGTCCACCATGAGATAGTGTCCCTCTGCCATGCTCAGCTGGAAGGGAATGTGGGGTTTGTTGCACCACACGCTCTCTGTCCACACAGGGCAAAGGCAAGGGGGAGAAGGCCTAAATAATACCAAGCCTGCCAGGGAAGATCTGTGAAGTTCAGAGGATTCTGGGAGTATTCTACAGAACATGCCTTGGTTGCTCTGGTTGCTCCATCTTGGTTCCCAAACTGCAGTATGTTTTTTGGAGCAAGGGTGGCCAGACTGCGGTTCAGGAACCACATGTGGCTCTTTCACACATACTGTGTGGCTCTTGAAGCCCCCACTGCCCTGTTGGCCAGCTTGAAGCAGGCATTTGTCTCTTCTCTGAGTCAAGCCGGTTAGTGGCTTGGAGAATGCATTTAAACTTGCTTTCTTTCCACCTCTCCCTCCCTCCTACCTCTCCCATCTATTTGTCTTCCTTTCTTCCTTCTCTCAAACATCTAACATTCACGTCTTGCAGCTCTCAAACATCTGTTTATTCTATGTGGCTCTTACATCAAGTAAGTTTGGCCACTCCTGTTCTGGAATATCTCTCAGGACTATGATATTGTCTATTCTTGCACTTTCTGGCTCCCCCCCTCCCCCACCCAAGCTTTGGTACACTCTTTCTGGGT
Organism: Heteronotia binoei; assembly: GCF_032191835.1. NCBI lineage: Eukaryota > Metazoa > Chordata > Lepidosauria > Squamata > Gekkonidae > Heteronotia > Heteronotia binoei. Next base: position 257,415,967 of record NC_083223.1, read on the forward strand.
TCAATATGATCTTTGTGGAAAGTTTGTACCCAAATCTCTTTGCTCACTGTGACGGAACCGGCCTGATTCTGCCTTCAGACCCGGTCCTGTCAACTCCCTTTTGAGTTGCCAACCCCTGGAGGGAGTTTATCTTCTTCTCACCACTAGGGCACGCTGCCACTACCTGTTCAATTTAGGGGTTCCTGACTGAGAGGAACAGGACTCCCTTTGCCAGTTCTGTGGCCTCGAGGCCCTCTGCCAACCCAGCACCTGGTTATGACAGAGACCAAAGTCTTTCTTTGGGAGACCCCTGGAGGATTGGCACCCTTGCCAACTATGCCTTCCCTGTACTCCCCTCTAACAGTAGTGTGGTCTAAGGCGGTTGGGGAACTTTGGTGATACAGAGGGACTACCTTTTAACCAAATAAAACATTTATTTAAAACAAGCAACTATTTACAGGCATTTTTAAATACAGGGTGAACAGAAGTAATAAATGAAAGTAGGGATAAACACTCCTTCTTTCCCTAATATATAACTTGCCCTAACCATACCTTCCAGAACCAACTCACCAGTCTCCAAAACTCAATCAAAACTCAACTAACTTTCAGCTTCCCCTGACAACTTTTAATTGCCCGTTTCCCTCCAAAAACCTCTAACATAAAACCCAGTTCCTGCCCAGGATCTGGTTTTCCCTCCTGCAGCCTTCTGGGAGACCAGCTTGAAAGACTTCCTGTCTCTCTAGGAGGCCTCAGAAGTGCTGCTTCCAGACAGAAGGGGAGAAGGAAGGAGGAATAGGCCAAAGCCTTGCCTAGAATTTTATAGACTCCTCTAGCCAACTCCCAGACAAGCACAGGCCTAAAATGGTGTTTCTCCATACTCACCATGGGGTTGACAATTATTTCGTGTCCCGCCCACGTTGGCACCATTTTCCTTGCATCGGGAAGGATGGGCCACCAGAGATCATTTTGGGCCACCAGAGATCATTTTCAGGCTCTTAAAAATAATAGGTAATTGCTAGATTGCTGTAGCATTGCAGCAGGATGCTGAAGCAAGGAAAATGCAGGGAGACTGCCTGGAGGACAGTCTATTACCACTGAGGTTGCCTCTGCATTTGTAGTGAAAATGGGAGTTTACAGGGCAGAGGGCAACTTGGAACATGGAACTGTGAAGCTACCTGGAACATGGAAGCTGTCTTATACTGCAATACTGAGTGAAACCACTGATCCATCAAGAAAGTATTGCTTACTCAGACTGGCAGCAGCAGCTCTCCAGAGTTTCAGGCAGAGCCCTTCGCCCAGGGGTCATTTTGTAGAAAAATAGGTGGTGGAGCTCATCCAGAGATTGTTATACAGCTGCACCTACTATTCAGTGGACAAAGTGGGGAGGAGGAGGGTGAACCGTCAGAAAGGTTCAGGAGTTGTGCTCCTGTGAGCTCCTGCTGAATTCAAGGCCTGACTCTTACTATTGTCGGCTCCTTTTAACTGGAGATTCCAGGGATTGACCCTGGGACCTTCTGCATGCCAGTTTGGTGTAGCAGTTATGAGTGGCAGACCCAAGTTTGATTCCCCACTTCACATGCAGCTTCTGGGTGATCTTGGGTCAGTCACAGTTCTCTCGGAGCTGTTCTCTCAAGAGCAGTTCTTGAAGAGCTCTCTCAGCCCCACCTACCTCGCCGGGTGTCTCTTGTGGGGAGAGGAAGGGAAGGAGATTATAAACTGCTGCAAGACTCCAAGCGAAGGGTAGAGTATAAATCCAACTCCTTGTTCTCCTTCTCCTCTGAGCCACAGCCCCTTATGTGCTGCTTTGTTAGGCCATACCTACCATCACTCTGTGAAGTACCAGTCACTGTGGTGCACATTGGAAGATAAAGCCAGTGAAAAGCTTGTCCACTGTTATGCAACCCCCAATAAGCTTCCATGGACCCTCTGGCTTCCCCAACACGGTTTGAAAAGCACACCCCTATTTCATCTTTTTGCTCTCTTTCCTCCCTGTCATCTTCCACGATCAACATTCTATTGTAAGTTCCCAAGGGCAGGATCTCTTTTTTTCTTTTGCCACTCCATAAATCTCACACACCACAATGGTACTGAAGAATTTTTGGCAATCAAAGAGGAATGGCGCCTACTCAACCATCTCTGGGCCTTTCTCCACCCAGTATCAAGTTTTTTCACATTCATTGTGGGCCAGTTTGTCACAGATGGCATTCAAAGCTGCCCTATACCAAGTCAGGCCATTGGTCCTTCTGGCTCAGTATTGCTTAATTTGATTGGCAGAGGGTGAGGAAGGTCTTTCCCAACCAAGGCTAGCTGTAATCTTTCAACTGGAAATGCCAGAGTCTGAACCCCGGGACTTTCCTATAAAGGGAGGGGCTGTGGCTCATTGGCAGAGCCTCCACTTGGCATGCAGAAGATCCAGGTTTGATCCCTGGCATCTCCAGTTAAAAGGGCCAGGCAGTAAATGATTTGAAAGGCCTCTGCCTGAGACCCTGGAGAGCAGCTACCAGCCTGAGTAGACAATACTGACCTTGATGGACCAAGGATCTGGTTCAGTAGTAGGCAGCTTCTCGTGTTCACCTGCACACAAAGTGTGTGATCTACCACCCGGTCATAGCCCGGCCCCTGTCATTTGTTTTGCATTGCCCGTGTGGGCAGTGTAGCATTTCCTGAGTACTGAAAACACTGTATTTTGTACTCAGGGAAATATTTATATAGCCTCTGCAGCTTATTTGGAGCTTTACAGAGTAATATGAGAGCATAAGAAGAAACTGCCCGGGCTAGGCCAAACCCAGCACTACTCCTGCAAAGATCCCTGGAATGACATAAAAAACACAAGCATAGTCCTGAAAGGTCTGTCTAAGCCAGCCTCCTATTTCCAACAGCAGCCAGCTGGACGCCTCTAGGAAGTTCACAAGGCACTATTCACAGCACCTGGGATTGGGAAGTAGACTGCCTCTGACCAGGGAAGTTCCATTTAGCTATCGTAGCTATGAATAGTCCCTACCCTCCCTCATGAATTGTCTAATGGTAAAGCTGCAGTACTGCAGTCCTAAGCCTCTGCTCATGACCTGAGTTCGATCCTGGCAGAAGCTGGGTTCAAGTAGCCAGCTCGAGGTTGACTCAGCCTTCCATCCTTCCGAGGTCAGTAAAATGAGTACCCAGCTTGCTGGGGGGAAAGTGTAGATGACTGGGGAAGGCAATGGCAAACAACCCCGTAAAAAGTCTGCCGTGAAAACGTTGTGAAAGCAACGTCACCCCAGAGTCGGAAACAACAACAACAACAAATTTTATTTGTATCCCGCCCTCCCCGCCGGAGCAGGCTCAGGGCGGCTAACAACATGGTTCAGGGTTGAATTATACAAATGGATAAAATTACATTAAACATTATAAGCATTTAATTAAAATCTGGTTAAGTTTTAAAATTAAATTAATTAATTTTTAAAAGTGCTAGTGCTATGTTTACTTTTTCTGATGGCGGTTTCCTTCGCAATTTCTATTTTCATCAGGGAAAGCCAGTCTGAAGAGGAAGGTCTTGCAGGCCCTGCGGAACTGTTCTAGGTCCCGCAGGGCCCGCATTTCCTCTGGAAGTTGGTTCCATAGGCTCGGGGCTATAGAGGAGAAGGCCCGGTTACGGGTGCTTTGCAGCTTCACCTCTCTCGGTGCCTGCACAGGGGACTACCTTTACCTTATTTCTTTAAAGAAAAATGCTATGTAAGCTAGTGGCAGGAGGTCAAGCCGTATGGTATTGCCTGATCTTATCAGACCTCAGAAGCTAAGCAGGGTTGATACTTGGATGAGAGACCAGGTGCTTTGCATTTTTTTTTAAAAATCGAGGCAGGGGAGTACCAAGTCTGCAAATGGAAAATTCTTGCCAAATTCAAACAGTCTGCCTCACCTCAAATTCTTGAGCAGAACACCAGGTCCCTGATGAGCAGCTTGTGCAGAGTAACTGATGGGGATGGAGCGTAACCGTCAGAAGTGTAGAGGTTGGTGAAAGGGGGGCCCACAAACTTCCTGTGGGTTGCCCATGTACTACGAAAGCTCCCCGCCTTCTGCGGGCCACAGCAACAAGCCCTCTCACCCAAACACCTGCGATGTTTACTTGCTATAAATACCCAGAGTGCACAACTTGTTCATATTTATAAATATCACCCAAAAAAAACCTCTTGTTCAACCACACAGACTCCTTGGAGATTCCTCAGATGCTGCCCAGCTAGTTGCCCAGAACTGGTTCTCCAGCCAATCCACCCAAGTGCTGCTTGAGGCGGCACAGTTAGGAAGGTGCCAACGCACCCTGGTGATTCGAATCACTCTCTGCCAGAGCTTTTCTTCTGGAAAAAGAGGTGCCAGAACTCTGAAGAGGGAAATGAAGGAGAATTCTCACACACGAGGGCCACTCACGAACTTTTAAACATTTTTTTCTGATAATTTTGTTTCCAGAAAGAGGTTCTGGAACTCCGTTCTGCCTCATTTCCCCAGAGAAAAAAGCCCTACTTCCTGCCATCAATGCAGCATGGGAGGAGACTGGTTGGTTATTTATTTAATTAATCTGATTTCTAGCCCGCCTTTCCTGCGAATGGGCTCAGGGTGGGTTACAACATAATCAAAAACAATAAAGTTCACATTACAGGGCTTTTTTTGTAGCAGGAACTCCTTTGCATATTAGGCCACACACCCCTGATGTAATCAGTCCTCCAAGAGCTTACAAGGCTCTTGGAGAACTGGCTACATCAGGGATGTGTGGCCTAATATGCAAAGGAGCTCCTGCTAGAATTCCATCAAAACGTGGACAGCAGCAGAGTTGGCCCAATGGAGTGCCAAAATTCCTTGAACCGGGGCCCTGCGATTGTCCCCTTGTTAAGAAAAGGCTGCCTTTCCACTCTTGGTTTTGTTTTATTCAGCGTTTCCTTGGGTTTGCCTCAGGTATACCACTGACTAGCCAAATTTCCAGAGGTACCCCGATGCACACACCATCCGTTTCATAAAGAAGGGTGTCCTTCTATCTGCCGGATCCTGAGAAATACTGAATAAGCGCCTAGCATACTGGAACTGCTGTACTGGAGCAATCAAAACCTCCACCTAGTTCAGCTGTCATTTCCCATCAGCAGCCCCCACTGCCCTATTGGCCAACTTGACCCATTGGGAGTTGCAAATTTCTTCAACATATTAGAATGGATTTTTGTGGACTGTGTATGTGTGGGATTTCCTTTGTAATGGATTTTTATCTCATGAATTGAGAACTTTGATAAATTTGTAAAATTTCTTAAAGACTTGTTTTTGTTCTTTCTGGTATAGCTGATTTTTGTCTCACTCCCCACAGGATTGGCTGTTCTACAGGCACATCCTCACTGCTCCCCACTGATTGGAGAGCCATAAAGGTAGAACGGATTTGATTGGAGGGACCTGGCTCCCCCTGACCCCTTGTAGCTACGAGTCTGCACAGTGGTTAACTGCCTCTATCTATGGAGGTTCCACGGTTAACGCCATTGATTCAAAATTCTGACCTCCGTGAATTAACCCAATCCTTTTAAAAAAAGCAAGCCATCAAAGCAACCAGCTTCATAACTATACCGTGTGGTGATCAGTTCCAGAAATTCATTTTGCATGGAGGAGTGGTTCGCTTGGTCAGTTCTGAGGCAGTGCTCCATCGCCTTCACTTTCTCTGACACCCCCCCCCCCAAGTTTGAGTTTTATGAGAAAGAGGACAATCTACGGTTGCAAACTCTAGGCTGAGAAATTCCTGTAGATTCAGGGGTGCAGCCTGAGGAAGGGGGAGGGAGGAACTCAGTCAGGTATTATTTGTTCATTTGTTTTGTGAGATCTCTAGCCCACCCTCCATAAACAGCAGTCTCAGGGCAAGTTACAACACTGGAGCGCCAAAATTCCTTGAATACCACACATTACAGTAGCCAACCTCCATGGCAGACCTGAAGATCTCCCAGAATTACAGCTGATCTCCAGATGACAGAGATCAGTTCCCCCAGAGAAAATGACTGCTTTGGAGAGTGGACTCTGAGGCACTATACACTGCTGGGGTACCTTCCCTTCCCAACCTCCCACCTCCCTATGCTCCACCTCCAAGTCTCCAGGAATTTTTTAGCCTGGAGCTGGCAACCCTACATAGAGTTCGCAAGGCATTTTTCATAGCAGGAAGCTCCAGCAGGAACCAACTTATCCTGGAGCTTAGAGGGCTCTTAGTACAGGGCCTACTGTACGCTCCAGGAGGACTGGCTACTTCAAGGAGGTGTGGCCTAATATGCAAATGAATTCCTGTTACAAAAAAAAGCCCTGGATTTCACCCTCTATGATAGCTGTTTTCTCCAGGGGAAACCAATATATGTAGTCTGGAGATCTATTGTAATTCCAGGAGATCTCCAGACCTCCACTTGGGGGTTGGCAACCTTACCTCTGTGCTCCTACTCCTTCCCCCCGCCCCCCCAACACTGTGTAACCCATAATAACAATTCTGTTCCTCAGCTACATAAGAAAAGCCCACATCACTCCCGGAGCCTCTAATTACAGCTGGATCTCACTCTGTAGCCATAACAGAGAGATGGATTAAAGTCCTGGTCTTTGCTGAGTGGGAAACCTGAACAGACATCGCCTCACACATAACTCAAAGCAGACAGACTATGACTGGTGTGGGGGGTGGGGAGGAACAGCCAGAAGATGTTAATCATCATGTTTGTGGAGGAAAGGATTACTTATCATAAGCACAAACAAACATTCAAACCAAAGCTGAGATATCTTAACGCAGGCTGGTTCTCCTTTCAGCGCCGGAGATTCTTGAGAGCAGAGACAAGAAAGACACAGTGGAGGCAACTGCAAAAAAATAATGTTTCCTTTGAGGCGTTGTTCACCTGTGGAACTCATCGTTACAAGACGCGGTAAGGGCCACTGACCTTTGGTAGCTTTTTTGAAAAAGAGGATTAGACAAGTTAATGGAAGAGGGTGGATGTTATCAGAGGCTACTTGCTGTAGTAGCTAAATGAAACCTCCATGTTCAGAGGTAGTTGATTGGGGAGGAAAAACAGCAGGAGAGAGCTGTTGCCTTCTTCCCTTGCTTGTGGGCTTCTTAGCAGCATCAAACTGGCTCCTCCCTCAATAGGGTTGCCCCCTTTGGGTGAAGAAATACCTGGAGATTGGGGGGGGTGGAGTCAGGGGAGGCGGGGTTTGGGAGAGAGAGCGGTTTCAGCAGAGCACAATACCATAGAGTCCACCCTCCAAATCAGCCATTTTCTCCAGAGGAACTGTCATCTGGAGACCAATTGGAATCGCAGGAGATCCCCAGGCCCCACCTGGTGGTTGGCAACACCTTCCCCCAAGCTGCCAATTTCCAGCTTGGCTCTGCCAGCATTTCTTTCTAAACATCAAACCAAATTCATTTTACTTACAACGAGAAAGCTCTGCTTGGAGATCTTTGGGTGCAATGGAGAGAGTGCATTTCTGACTGAGGCCTAGGTTCAACTCAGCCTTCAAAAGAGCAAAACCACACCTCTCCCATCCCCGGTTCTCCAGGGCTGGCCTGAGCCGAGGAGGAAACCCTAAACAGCATCCGGTCTCCCACTAATTAACATGGAGATGCCATTCATTAGGAAATTTTCTGGAGCTGAAATGAAGGAGGTGCACAGGGCAGCCCTTGGAGGAAAAGACATTGCTTGTGTACTGTACTTCTATGGGATACTGTGTGTATATAGTGGTGGGGTGGATTTAAACAAAAGCTAATGTTTGCCATTTAGGGCAGGCATTCCTCTCTGCCCCACCCACCTGCAAACTTAGAGCATGTCACAGAACATATGAAGCACCTAAAAAGTTTCATGTAGTGGTTAAGTTTTATCTGGGAGAACCACTTGCAGCTGCTGGAATGGCCTTGGGTTAACCATAACTCTTGTAAGAGTTGTCCTTGAAAGGGCAGCTTCTGTGAGAGCTCTCTCAGTCCCATCCACCTCACAGGGTGTCTGTTGTGGGGGAAGAAGACAAAGGAGATTGTAGGCCGCTCTGAGATTCAGAGTGGAGGGAGGGATATAAATCCAATATCATCATCACCTTCTTCTTCTTCTTTGGTCTGGGCTCAGGGGTGTCTCCTCCAACTGGCAAGCAGAGAAAGACATTCCAAGGCATTTAAATCACCTGCAGTTCTTTTTAACTACCAATCTGGGGATTAAATTGAGGACCATCACCTTCTGCAGTGAAGACACACGCTCTGTTGCTAAGCAACACCTTTCCCGGTCCTCTCACCTCCTCTCCCCCCCCCCCCCATACCTTCTCTTTGTATCTCTTTCCTGGGCTACCCCTGCTCATGGTCTAACCCACAGGAGTGTGTGTGGTGCAATTAATTACTGTTTACCAAGCACTTCGGGATCCCCGGAAGAGAGGCGCCAGAAAAAGAGGAGCTGGCTCTTCTAATTATTACCTGGCTTGCAGGAGGCTAAATTAGCTGACATCCTCAGCAAAGCCCCTTGAAGACTGCAAGCAGGCTGAGAAGCCCTGGGACAACAGTGTGGAAGACTCATGATTAGAGCTTTGTAAGAATCCAGATTTCTATGGAGACACCACCAAAGGCTATCCTGTACCTTGCCAGTTTGGTGTAGTGGTGAAGTGCACGGACTCTTATCTGGGAGAACCAGGTTTGATTCCCCACCTCCACTTGCACCTGCTGGAATGGCCTTGAGTCAGCCATAGCTGTCACAGAGCTGTCCTTGAAAGGGTAGCTTTTGTCAGAGCTCTCTCAGCCCCCACCTACCTCACATGGTGTCTGTTGTGGGGGAGGAAGGTAAAAGAGATTGTGAGCCGCTCTGAGACTCTGAGATTCAGAGTGAAGGGTGGGGTATAAATCCAATATCTTCTTCTTCTTCTATATGAACAATGACTGACAATAAGGGATGCTGGCAACCATGTTGGTCTGAAGCAATAGAACAAAGTAGGAGTCCAATAAAGTTTTATTTGGAATGTAAGAACATAAGAGAAGCCATGTTGGATCAGGCCAATGGCCCAGCCAGTCCAACACTCTGTGTCATGCAGTGGCCAAAAAAATTATATATATATACACACATATATATATACACACTGTGGCTAATAGCCACTGATGGACCTCTGCTCCATATTTTTATCTAACCCCCTCTTGAAGCTGTCTATGCTTGTAGCTGCCACCACCTCCTGTGGCAGTGAATTCCACATGTTAATCACCCTTTGGGTGAAGAAGTACTTCCTTTTATCTGTTTTAACCTGACTGCTCAGCAATTTCATCGAATGCCCATGAGTTCTTGTATTGTGAGAAAGGGAGAAAAGTACTTCTTTCTCTGCTTTCTCCATCCCACGCATTATCTTGTAAACCTCTATCATGTCACCCCGCAGTCGACGTTTCTTCAAGCTAAAGAGCCCCAAGCGTTTCAACCTTTCTTCATAGGGAAAGTGTTCCAACCCTTTAATCATTCGTTGCCCTTTTCTGGACTTTTTCCAATGCTATAATATCCTTTTTGAGGTGCGGGACCAGAATTGCACACAGTATTCCAAATGAGACCTCACCATCAATTTATACAGGGGCATTATGATACTGGCTGATTTGTTGTCAATTCCCTTCCTAATAATTCCCAGCATGGCGTTGCCTTTTTTATTGCAATCGCACACTGTCTTGACATTTTCAGTGAGTTATCTACCACGACCCCAAGATCTCTCTCTTGGTCAGTCTCTGCCAGTTCATGTAATGTAAGCTTTAATATGCGTGCATACTTCATTAGTCAATGGAATGGGGTACACTCACCATCATTCTCCCATTCTGACATGTGAACAGTTTTATTGGTTTCCTACACAAATGCTATCCAGACCAAATTTTCTTTCAATTTGTGAATTTCACTACTTTGCCACTGGATTTTAACTTTGTACCACTTTGCATTCTAAACCACTGCCTACCAGCTATATGTAGCTCTGCTCACTGTTACCCCAATCCATTGTCTGATGAAGTATGCATGCATACGAAAGCTTACAATCTGAATAAAACTTTGTTGGTCTTAAAGGTGCTACTGAACTCCTACTTTGTAATAAAGGATGCTGTAGGAATTCCAAAAATTGAAATGGTATATTAATTAAAGAACAAACTCTGTATTGTACTGGATCAGCTATATAAAAGCTACAAGAGTCTAACACACTTTACACAATATAGCTCAAATATACAAGAAACAAAAAAAAATGCAAAAACTTAACTCAAGGCTATACTAGTTCATATATAAATGAACCGGACTTCATAGGACATTGAGATGAAATGAGGTTTGAAAGACTATGGGGACCAGTAAAAAAAATCCTGCTTTACATGTCTTCTTCAGGTCTAACAGCTACAGACATCAAAATTACAAATATGGAAGTGGTAAAGCTGCAGTACTGCAGTCGGAGCCCTCTGCTCATGACTTGAGTTCAATCCAGTGGAAGCTGGTTCAGGTAGCCGGCTCCAGGTTGACTCAGCCTTCCATCCTTCCAAGGTTGGTAAAATGAGTACCCAGCTTGCTGGGGGGAAAGTGTAGATGACTGGGAAGGCAATGGCAAACCACCCTGTGAAAAGTCTGCCGTGAAAACGTTGTGAAAATAACGTCACCCCAGAGTCGAAAATGACTGGTGCTTGCATAGGGGACTACCTTTACAGTAAACATAATACAAAGAACCAAGCTGTTTCAAAGACCACAAAACAAGTAAAATATGTTCCACAAAAGCAGTTTACCTACCAATTCTATGTGCTAATACAGAAAGATTAACATAAGAGAAGCCATGTTGGATCAGGCCAATGGCCCATCCAGTCCAACACTCTGTGTCACTCAGTGGCCAAAAAAACTAGGTGTCATCGGAGGTCCATCAGTGGGGCCAGGACACTAGAAGTCCTCAGAGTTTTGTACAGTTTTTCTAATTCAATCTCATGAAGATAATTGCAGAGAGTAGTTTTGTTGGTCTGCAGCAGAACGATTCAAATCTAACTGATTTCCAGAGAAAATGTCTGCTTTGGAGGGGAGACTCACATTCCTAATGAGCTTCTTTCCCTCCCTAAAAACCACCCTCCCCAGGCTCCACTCCCAAATCTCCAGGAATCTCCCAACCCACAGTTGGTAACCTCTCTCTCTCTCTCTCTCTCGGCTTGACTTCGCGAACGAAGATTTAAGAAAGGTGCAGTAGTCCACGTCTGCTGCAGGCTCGCTGGTGCTGACAAGACCAATGCGGGACAGGCAGGTCCGGCCACAGTGGCTGCAGGGAAAGGTCTGATTTGGGGTTGGTGCTGTAGCAGTGCGATTCTTCCTCAATCTCCTTTTGTCCTCAAGACCAGCTATGCGTGCGTTCTCAAAGGAAGAGACAGCCTGGTGGATGGTGTGCCTCCATGCTTTGCGAGTTGGTAACCTACAGTAGTTCAAAATGACCTTAGCTGCTGCAGACTGTGAAATGACAGGCTGTGCAGTGCTTGTGGCCTTATTGTCCATGCACAGACATTTACATGCATGCGCAGTAAAGCCAGGGTCCATCCATCCATTACGTTCTACAGCTGAACTCCAAGAAATGACAGCACTGGACAATCACACTAACAACAAAGGCAAAAATTGGGACAGTAATTTACCAAGGATGAGAAAATAGGGAGGGTCCTTGGTAAACAGGACCCGGCTGTCATTTGTGAAGTTGGGTTTGCTTTGTGTATCTTCTAATTAATCTTTGTGAGCCACCTTAAAAGAAGGTGTAAATATTTCAACCATGTCTGTAGTCAAGCCAAAGTGTGGCTTGAAAGTCCAAATACCCTGGCATTCCTTAACCCTTGTGATCAACATGCATACCATAATGGAAGCTGTGTCTACAATGGAAAAAGGGTGACTTGTTAACTTGAGTTGGAAACCTTGCTACAATCATTGTGAGGCAACAGAAGGAATAGTTACATCAAGTCACCTCAAAACACACGCCTTTGTCGCAACTTAATTGTGAATATACCCAAGAGCAGACTTTTGAACCTTGTCCCCTTTGTCTCTAGACTATCTCGGCATCATAAATCTTTTGGGATGAAAGCTTCAGCGCTATCCAAATGAACAGTCTACGTGATTCTTTACAGCCAAATATAACAACTTGCCTTTGAAATCTTTGGCATTCTATTATCTCAATACTTTTTAACTTTCTGTCTCATTATTGCTTCCCCTTTCTCTCTTGGTTCCATGACATTATTATTCAAAAATTATTATTCAAGCACAGAAATAGACTAGATGCTCCAGATCAGCTTCCCCTAATAGAGGCGTTGTCCCCTTGTAGAGCCAGTTTGGTGTAGTGGTTAAGTGTGCGGACTTTTATCTGGGAGAACCGGGTTTGATTCCCCACTCCTCCACTTGCACCTGCTAGCATGGGCCTTGGGTCAGCCATAGCCCTGACAGAGGTTGTCCTTGAAAGGGGCAGCTGCTGTGAGAGCCCTCTCCAGCCCCACCCACCTCACAGGGTGGTCTGTTGTGGGGGAGGAAGGTAAAGGAGATTGTGAGCCGCTCTGAGACTCTTTGGAGTGGAGGGCGGGATATAAATCCAATATCTTCTTCTTCTTCTTGTACATGGAGACTTTAGACCAGGCGTGTCAAATCAGGCCCCTGGAGGGCTCCAACCAGGCCCCCAAGGAAATGGCTGTCATCTGCTTCCTTCTCCCTTTCTCTTGCTTCCTTCTGCATAACAGCTTGCTTTGCAAGGCTTGCTCAACTGCATAGGAGCTACAGAGTAAAACCTCTATTTTCTCCATTGGCAGAGGCACCTTCCTTGGGGAGGAAGGGGGGAGAAATAACTGCCAGGCTCTCTCAAATGCATAGCAGAGCTACTCAGCCAAACCTTTCTTCCTTCTACTGCTGAGGCTCCTCCCCCTCTCCAGTGCGCCGGGGAAGGAAGAAAAGAGCCAAAGCTTTCTTTGCCCAGTTCCCAGGATCCCATGGGAGAAATACAGAGAAACCATCTTTAAGACCAATGAGTGCTAACGTTTTAAGCACGTTTTAAAAAATTTTTTAAACAATTATTTGTGTTTGTCTGTGTTCTTTATAAAATTTATATCTCTGCTACCTGATCTTAAATAGGTACACACATGGCCCAGCGTGACATGGCTCGGCCCAACCCAACATGCTCCAGCCCAACAAGGTCTCATTATGTCAGATCTGCCCTCATAACAAATGAGTTTAACAACCTGCTGTAGACCCACATTTAGTTAAGTTAACTGGCAGCCCTAGTTGAGATTTTGAATTTTGGTTTGTATGTTTTTCATTTATGTTAGTTTATATGTTTTATCTGCCTTGTGCTCCATAAATAAGAGAGGCAGCTAATAACAACAGCAACTTCTAGCCCACTTCTATCATACATAAACAAGATTTACATAATTTAAATATAATGCTTAAGACACCCATATTACTAAGATAAATAAATAAAATACAAATAAAAGTGCCAGAGTAGGGGTAGCAACCTCAAGGTGCGGCCTGGGGATCCCCCGGAATGGCAGCTCCACATCCAGACTGCAGAGATCAGTTCCCCTGGAGAAAATGGCTGCTTTGGAGGCTGGAGTCTATGGTATTGTACCCACTGAGGTTTCTGTCCTCCCCACCCAAATCTGGCAATGCTACCCCCCGCCAATCCCCTGACAGTAACCAGAAAGACCTGGCCACTCTATGGAGGTTTCTATTTGCAAGAGGGAGACAGCAGAAGGCCAAAACAGCCCTAGTTTCTCCCCATATGCACGTTGTAGAGTAATCCTCTCTGGTTGGAAATACCTGGACATTTTGGGGGTGGAGACTGGGGAGGGTGGGATTTGGGGAGGGGAGGTGCCTCAGCAGGGTATATAACACCATACAGTAGGGCTGTCAGCAGTGTTCTCTCTAAACTGAGTTTAGTGTGAGCTAGCTCACAGATTTTTAGCCTCCAGCTCACACATTTTTGTCTTAGCTAACGAAGGATGACCTCAGAGCACAATAATTTATGCAGTAGCTCCACCTGGACATTGACAACCCGAGGCCCCTTGCACCTGGGGATAGTGTCACCATTAGCAAACTGGATCATAGGGTTGCCAGACTCCAGGTGGGGCCTGGAGATCTCTCACGTTTACAACTGATCTCCAGCTAGCAGAAATCAGCTGCCCTGGAGAAAATGACTGCTTTGAAGGGTGGACTCTATGGCATTGTACCATGTCGAGGCCCCTCCCCTCCTGAAGCCCCACTCTCTCCGGGCTTCACCCCCAAAGTCTCCAGGTAGTTTCCAAAACCAACCTGGCAGCCCTAGGTTGCCAGCCTCCAAGTGGTACCTGGAGATCGCTCGGAATTACAGCTGGTCTCCAGATGAGAGTGATGTTCACTTAGAGAAAACGGGTACTTTGGAGAGTGAATTCTATGGCATTATACTCTCCCCTCCTCAAACTGAAGTCCCTTTAGGGTTGTCAATCCCCAGGTGGGGCAGGGGATCCCCTGGTTTGGAGACCCTCCCCCCGCTTCAGGGTCATCAGAAAGTAGGCAGGGGGTGGAGGGAAATGTCTGCTGGGCACTCTGTTATTCCCTATGAAGACCAATTCCCATCGGGTATAATGGAGAATTGATCAGCGGTTATCTGGGGCTCTGGGGTGGTTGCTTGTTGTGCTAAAGGCACCAAATTTGCAGCACAGCATGCATTTCAGAAAAATTCTATGAGCCCCCAAAGAAGGTGCCCCTATCCTTCATTATTTCCAGTGGAGGGAAGGCATTTAAAAGGTGTGCAGTCCCTTTAGATGTGAAGGCCAGAACTCCCTTTGGAGTTCAATTATGCTTGTCACAACCTTTCTCCTGGCTCCACCCCCAGAATCCCCAGATATTTCTTGAATTGGACTTGGCAACCCTAGGTCCCTTCCATCCTCAAACCCTGCCTGTACCAGGCTCCACCTCCTAAATCTCCATGAACTTCTCTATCCAGAATTGTTCACCCATCTGAAGGATCCAAGCGCTCTGCTAATTGCAAACTGTGTGAAAGGCCTCCCTTGTAGAAATACGTTTAGTAATCAAGTCTGAGGTAATAATGCTGAGAGAAATGTAACCCAGGCTGGTTTTCTAGCTAGTGGAACTGAAACCTTCTTACTAAGGATTCCTCATGTTGCCTGGACATCCCAAGCTGTTGTGTCATAGCCAAACATCCACCAAGACTCAGCAACACCTGCTTCGAGGCAATACAAGTCATCGTCATAAGGAACTGGGGCTGGAGTTTCCCTTGCGGCCTGTCCAGCCCTTGAGCAGTCTTCCGTGGCAACTCGATCTAGCTATTATAATATTTGCCTCTACTGTGAGCTGGTAGCCTTAGCAATCATGCGCCAATAGCCCTTTCTGTAGAGAAGGGAAAGGGGATTCCCTTCTGACTTGAAGCAAGGTGGCATCTCTGAAGGGAAGCCTGAGGCCTCATCTTGCAGGCCAAACTTTTTGAAATCTCCCCCCACGAACATCTCTTGCCCCCTCATTGGTGAACTCTAGACTGAAGCAGGGCGCGCCACATTCCAGTCGGATTTCGTTGCAGCGGAGAGGAGGAGTTTGATAAGAAGCAGACTGAGTCACAGAGGGAGGAACTCCTTAAGGGTTCCTTATGAGATCTACCACTAAGCCACATTCTAGCCTCAGCTCCCTTTCCCTAGTTCCAGATAAATGCTTGTGACGCCCACCTATCACTCTGAGGACTTGTTTGTACCAGAAGGGAAGGCTTAAACCTCTCTCTCTCTCTTTTTCTCTCTCCCCATTCTTTCTCAACTGAAGCAGCAAGATAGCAAAGACATTCGGAGCAAGTTTCTTCCTCTTTTTTTAAACTCACCACCAGAAACCCACAGACCGCAGCTACCCCTATTTCCAGACCTGCTTATGCTCTGCAATTTCAGAAACGATCTACGTTTTGCGCAAAGAAAAGCTAAAATGATGAAATGCAGAATATATACTAAGCACATTTACATAATTAAGCCTCTTTTTTTTGCTCATGGCGGCTGTCTCCTGGCCACAGGAAATTCCTTAAGCCCATCTACTTCACAGGGTTATTGTGAGGACAAAAAGGGGAGAACCAGGTATGCTTCCCTGAGCTTCTTGGAAGAGGGGAAGATTAAAAAAAAAAACACACAACATTTTAAAAGCCTGTTATGATGGCCCTGCCCACTTCCCTCCTTCAGAGGCAAAATTTCTCCTCCTCTTTTCTTTTCCTTTACTGACAGATCCACCCTAGTACTGTGTTTTCTTCTTTGCTGAAGAACTCTGGCTGTCCCACATGGTCACAGTGCGATATTTTGGCTACTGGCTCAGCCCAGGAACCTGAGGGAAGGATCAGGAGACTGCTTTAACTTAAATTATTTAAATGGAACTCAAGGCATTTGCAAATTCAAAAATAACAAACCATTTTATTTGACGTAAGAGGGGAAAGGTCAAGTGAAATCAGGGCTAAAATTTTTGAGGTAATTCAATATCGATAACTCTGATAAAATCCAGCCCTGTGACGCAGAGTGGTAAAGCTGCAGTACTGAAGTTCTAAGCTCTGCTCACGACCTGAGTTCGATCCCGGTGGAAGCTGAGTTCAGGTAGCTGGCTCAAGGTTGCCTCAGCCTTCCATCCTTCTGAGGTCGGTAAAATGAGTACCCAGCTTGCTGGGGGGAAAGCGTAGATGACTGGGGAAGGCAATAGCAAACCACCCCGTAAAAAAGTCCGCTGTGAAACGTCGTGATGCAACGTCACCCCAGAGTCGGAAACAACTGGTGCTTGTACAGGGAACTACCTTTACCTTTTAAAGGTAAAATCAGTACATGCAAAGAGTTTAGCTCTTATCTTTCAGGCTAATGAGAATTTCTTAAGCTGTTCACAGTTACTTAAATCTTTATGTTGAGAGGCATTTGTTCCAGTGTTTTCCCAAACACTTTAGTATACTTTCTTTGAGTATTCCCTGACTCTTTTGGGTTCCAGAAGGCTGGGACACTCTTTCCAGTATCCAGATCCTTCTCTTGAACACCAGTACTCATCTTGAGTTTTTAACTGACTCTTAAGGTCTCCAAAGGCACTTTCTAGCCACACCAGATCAGGGACCTCTGCACTCTTCATAGCTAACTCCCTGTTTGCTTAGATAGGGAATTCTCTCTCCAGAAGATCCATCCCCTTTCCTTGGCCCAAATGTGAGTCTTTGCTTACTTCCCAATCTTCTTGCCAGCTTTCCCCCAGTTCTCAATCTAACACAGCTAAGCTAAGACTGAAATCAGACTCCACCCTCCTCAGATCCAATTCAGAAGTCTTTCTCTTCCGAAGTGATACTAACTGATCAGATTGCTTGGCGAAGCCTGTCACTCAAGGCTCTCTGTTTCTGCGAAGAATTAATCCTTCACAGTCCTTTACCTGTTTGTACAGCACTTCTAAGCTTTTAAAAAGTGCAGTCCGTCTCACTTGACTTTGTAGCCTAAAGAACTAGAAATGGGGGGGTTTTTTGCACTCTTCATTTTTAAATTATACTTGAATTTCTCAGGATGCTGAATTCTGAACCCAACAATAATTTCTATATTTGGTACACTGCATTGTGGAACACACACAGTCTTTTCCATTTCAGACTACTGCATGCAACAGGAGAAATCCACTACAGAAGTGGTTTCCAAACCAAGTGACAGGACCCCTTAGCCTTAGCAACCATGCGCCAATAGCCCTTTCTGCAGAGAAGGGAGAGGGGATTCCCTTCTGCCCTGAAGCAAGGTGGCACCTCCAAGTGGAAGCCTGAAGCACTGGTGGAGCACTTGGTTCCCCCAGCGGATGTCACCCTCCCTAGACATGTCACTGGAAAAATCACTTGGAACTGGGATAGCCAGTTGATGACCCCACTCATGGCTATCTCAGCTCCAAGTGATAATGACTTCAATAGGGTGCCACTTACAGGTCACTCACTTGTAAATCCTAAACCTAAACGAAGAGATTCTTATATTTTATGTTGAGGAGGAGGAAAATAGCATGGAGTTAACTTGTGAGTGGGTCTCAAAAAGCAGAGAACCACTCTACAATGTTACCAATCTGGAGTTTAAATGAGCTCACTGTGGGCTGTTGGGGGGTGGAAAGCAGGGCATCTCAGTACATTGGGAGATCACAGATCTCAGACCCTTGATTCCAAAATAATCAAGGGCACAGCCTGAAGAGTAATCTGGGCCAAAGGACCTCAGAATGAGCAGTTGATGAAATCAGTGTTGCAGACAGAGGAGCGGGCTACAGTCCATATAAAAACAGGATTGTCAACCAGCCACTAATTCTTTCCTTTGACTGGTATGTTCTGCTGTCGGGACTGATTTATTTATCTAAGATAGCCATAGATCAAGTTTCTATATCACTCAAAGCCAAAAACCAATAAAAGGGAATTTATTGGACAGAAATTTTTCAGCAATGCTCCAACCATCGCCCACAAGATTAGCTGGCCACAAGCAGAGAACCTTAGCTTCCACTGGAAATAGCGAGGATATTCCAATAACCTGAGCAAGTCTGTTCCAATTCCTTTCATTTTTGGCCCTACAAATCCCATGATCATCCTGAAGCTGGAGACCAATTTTGAAAGGACTGGCTTTCTCTTCTGATGAGTTATGCCTGCCAGAGAGAATTGCAGCTTCTGACGCAGAAAGCAGCAGACTTGGAGTTTTCTAGATATCACATAGGCCAAAATGTTCAAATTCCTTTTACCGCTGGCACATCAGCTTGCATGATCATCCTGAAGCTGGTAGCCAGTTTTAAGACTCACAGCTTTAATTCCTGCCACAAGCAGACAACATTCACTTCCATTGCAAATGAGGGCAGTCTGGCAATAACCTATTCCAATTTCCTTCACGTTCGGCACTGCAACTCCTATGATTGTCCTGAAGCTAGGCTAATTCTGAGGGACTTAATTTTATTGTCTGAGGAGTTATGCCTACCACAGATGGATTTTTTTATTATTAGCCAGTTTGGTGAAGTGGTTAATGTGCAGACTCTTAACTGGGTTTGATTCCCCACTCCTCCACTTGCAGTTGCTGGAATGGCCTTGGGTCAGCCATAGCTATTGCAGGAGTTGTCCTTGAAAGGGCATCTTCTGGAAAAGTTCTCTCAGCCTCACCTACCTCACAAGGTGTCTGTCATGGGGGAAGAAGATAAAGGAAATTTTGATCCGCTCTGAGACTCTGATTCAGAGAGAAGGGTGGGGTATAAATCTATGGTCATCTTATTCTTCACATTCAGCACTGCAACTTCCATGATTGTCCTGAAGCTAGGCTAATCCTGAGGGACCTAATTTTATTTTCTGAGGAGTTATGCCTGCCACAGATGGATTTTTAAAATTATTACAGATCCATGCCCCCCCCCCCCCCAAAAGGACTGGAAAGTAATTATTTTTGAGTGGATTTGGGGAGGAGGCAAGTCTAAGGTTATGACTCCAGGCTACCTGTTAGATTCGAGTCCTGTAGCACCAAAGAGGGAAGATTTTCAGGGAATAAGATATTCAGGGGGCTACCTGTGTGCTTACTTCTGCAACCCCCAGTTTAATTGGTAGATTTGTAAATAATAAAATCCTGAGAGAAATACCCTAAGGCCTTGATGCTTAAAAAAAAAAGTTGATCCTTATAAAGATTACCTTGATTTTCCCATCACTGAGGAAAGAGGAAGTATGGGATGTAATTCAGGAACACGCAGTATGGAGACACGCACTATTAAACAGGCTTCATAACTATTAAACTCTACCTATTAAATAGGTACAGCTGAAGTGTAACCCTTAAGTGCACTGATACAAGGGCTGTTCTAAACAGGATTCCATCTTGCTCACAAACTGCAGCAAGAAGTGATTCTGGCCGAGTTTCGACATTCTGTGGGTTCCTGAGTGAGTTAATGCTCCTGATACCCACCTTTCCCACATAACTTCCTCTAATTTCAGTCTTCTACAAAAATAAAACCTCCTGTTGCACTTGGGCAGTTCCTCAAACTTGCTGGCAGTCCTGGGACAAAGTTTCTATGCGTTTGCTGTAGCTCATTCTGAAAAGTTAGATTCTCTAACACAAACACTTTTAGCCAGCAAGCTATATACATGTGGCATGGGGTGTAACATTTTCCTAATGCAAACTTCCTAAAATACATATGAAGCTGCCTTATACTGAATCAGACCATTGGTCCACTGAGGTCAGTATTATCTACTCAGACTGGCAGCAGCTCTCCAGGGTCTCAGGCAGAAGTCTTTCCTATCATTGCCAACTTGGTCTTGGAGATGCCAGAAACTGAACCTGGGACCTTCCCCATGCCAAGCAGAGGCTTCTGCACTAAGCCACAGCCCTTCTCCAATGGGAAAGTGTTACACAGGAAGCTGAAGAGCTGGGCAATCAAGCCTTACTCTGTGCAAATCTTACTCAGAATTCAGAATGGCTGGCACTCTAGTTTCTGAGACATAACTCATCTGAAAATAAAGCAAGAAGTCTCAAAACTGGCCACCAGTTTCAGAATGATGGTGGAACTTGCAGTGCCAAAATGTGAAGAGAATCAGACTGTCCTGGCACAGATTAGCTCCAGAATATCCCTCTGCTATTGGCAACAGAAGGACAGGTTTACTTACAAGAAGCCAGGAAAATACATCCAGTAAAGAATGGGAGGGTGAAGGATAAAAATATCCCCTCTGTGACAAAACAAAAGAGAGTTTAACAACTTCCCTGACCTATCAGAGCCCATGTGGTATACAGGTTAAAATGTCAGATTAGGATCAAGAAGATCCAGGTTCAAATCCCACCTCTGTGCTGTCAGCCAGACCTACCTCGTAGGGTTGTTGTGAGGATCAAATGAAGGCTACGAGAATGATGGAAGCTGCTTTGGCTCCCTATTGGGCAGGGTTGCAGCTCCAGATTCCTGGGGCATTAGGGGTTAAAGAGGAGGGCAGGATTTAGAGAGGGGAGGGACTTCAGTGAGGTAAATGCCACAGAGTCCACCTTTCAAAGTGGCTGTTTTCTCCAGCAGAGCTGATCTCTGTTGCCTGAAGATCAGTTATAATCCTAGGAGATCTCCAGCTACCAAGAGGAGGTTGGCAAACATACCACTGATACAAGAATTCTCAATCATTCCTGCTGCAAACACAGCAGAATTATCTGCTGTTGAAGGAGGGTGGTCACTGTGCACTGAATCAGTGCTTTTGGTTTCTCTCATTTCCAATCTGTCTCTGCTGAGGTTGAGTCATCTGATCCACATCTGCTTCATTCAGCCACTCCTGGTGCAGAGATTCAGCAAAATTACTTGCAATCAGAGGAGGCTGCCTGGTGTATCTCTGCCTGTATCACTGATCCGGGCAGTACTTCTGTTCAGGCAGAACAGTGACTTATGCAAGAGGAGAAAAAGAGTATAGGCCTGTGAAGATGGAAATTCACAGACTTTATAAGTATGCTATTTTAAGAGTGAAATATCCCCCAACTATAATTAAAAGCATAAAGGCTTGCCTCGGCAACCAGAAGTGCTGAAATCGTTCTAGAGCCAGAAAAAAGTGTGTTTGCTTTGCAGGTAACTCTGACTCACCTTCTGATTACTTGAACAGGTTAATTGCCCATTAGCTACCACTGATGACCAAGCTGTGCCAAAGCCTAGATGAAATATTACTATGCAAACAGAACAGCCTAACTCACACCCTTCGAATTCACCTGTTTAATAGGATATTGCAAACTCACACCCAGTTCATTTTTTCCATTTCTGTGGGCTAGCTTTTACTTAGCATTGGAAAATATCCTTAGCAGAATGTTACCAGTCCTACAAGTACATCCCAGAGACAAATAGGGACACCCCAGTTTCCATAATACGTATGGTCGGTTCCAGGATTTTTGGGGGGAACCCTAGGCCCATGGGCCTCATCTGCCCACCAACAGAGCCCCCTCATGTAGGGTTGACAACCTCCAGTTGGGGACAGTGGATCTCCCAGTTTGGAGGCCCTCCCCCCACTTCAGGGTCATCAGAAAGCGGGGGAAGGGGAAGGAAAAGTCTGCTGGGCACTCCATCATTCCCTATGGAGACCGATTCCCATAGTGTATAATGGAGAATTGATCTGCAGGTATCTGGGGCCTTGGGGGCTGTTTTTTGAGATGGAGGCACCAGATTTTCCACATAGTATCCAGTGCCTCTCCTAAAAAAACCCTCAAGTTTCAAAAAGATTGGACCAGGGGGTCCAATTTTATGAGCCCCAAAAGAAGGTGCCCCTATCCTTCATTATTTCCAATGGAGGAAAGGCATTTAAAAGGTGTGCAGTCTCTTTAAATGTGATGGCCAGAACTCCCTTTGGAGTTCAGTCATGCTTGTCACAACCTTGCTCCTGGCTCCACCCCCAAAGTCCACAGATATTTCTTGAATTAGACCTGGCAACCCTACCCGCATGCCCTCTTTTCCACCCCCACACCTACGTGCCCTCACCTGCCCATGCATGCTTTGTCTGCTTGCAGGCTCTTCCACCTCACATGCTCCGTTGCCTTCATCACCTGGCACCCTTTCCCTGACACCACTGGCAGTGTGCACAGGTAGGAGGGCTGTTGCCATGGCCACTAGAACTGCCACCATTGTTCACCACCCGTTCACGCTTCCTCAGTGAATCTGGGTATCTGGGAAAATGGGTAGAAGCAGGTGCCAGGGAAGGTGGGATGGGGATTCAGCAGCAACGGGCCCTGGCAGCTGCCCCACCTCAGGGCATGCTGACGGCAGCCCTGATAGCAAGCATGCCTTTGCAAGCCCCACCACTTCTCCCCATCTCACATTGCTGAAGGCATGTCACTGATCCCTTCTGCACGCTGCATTCCTTTACTCCTCAGACGCCCTGTCCTCTGCCTACCCTGAAAGCCAAGATGGTCCTCAGGTTAATGATAGGCCAGAAGTTTTCAAGCGTTTGAAATGAACATCAGTGTGTGAAATGTCAGGCCTGGAACTGCAGGGTTAGAAGAACAGACTGGCAATGTCTCTTGCTCAGTCCTCCAAGACTACAAACACCATAGAGCAGGAGGGTGTCGAACTCATTCGTTATGAGGGCCGGATCTGACATAAATGAGACCTTGTTGGGCTGGGCCATGTAGGGTTGGGCCAAGCCATGTAAGGCTGGGCCGTGTGTGTACCTATTTAAGATTAGGTTGCAAAGATATAAACTTTATAAAGTATACAGACAAACACAATTAAATATACATATATATATATTTAACAAATTAAAACATGCTTAAAACTTTAGCACTTGTTGGTCTTAAAGGTGCTTTCTTTGTACTTCTATCATGGGATCCAGGGAACTGGGCAAAGGAACTGTGGCTGTTTCCTTCCTTCCCCAGGGGGCTGGGGGGGGGGGAGAGCCTAAGCAAATACAATAAGGAGAGGCTTGGCTCAGTACCTTTGCTATGCGATTAAGAGAGCCTGGAAAAACAAGCTGCCTCCCCCTCCCTTCCTCCTCAAGGGAAGAGCCTCAGCCAATGGAGAAAATAGAGGTTTTGCTCTGTAGGTCCTGTGCAATTGAGCAAGTCTTGCAAAGCAAACTGTTATGTAGAAGGAAGCAAGAGAAAGGGAGAAGGAAGCAGATGACAGTCAATTGCCCGGGGTCCTGCCATAGAGCAAGCTAGATAGATAGGAAGACAATATCAGTCTCCTTTCTGTCTGCTCTGCTTTCACTCACCCTCTCTAACCAGTAGAATGTAATCTCAGCGGACTATACTCAGGCCTCATTTTGGGCAGGAGCTCACAGGAGTAGAGCTCCGGAACCTCTAAATTTTATTGGGTTCTTTCTTTCTTCTCCCCTCCCCCCAAAATACTGGCTTCTGGGCTCCATTGCTCAAACCTCCTATGAGAATTTTGCTGAACTCCAAGATTTTACAAACTTTCTAATATTTTTCCCCCACAAAAAAAGAGAAAATAACCAAAACATATAAAGCAGACAGATGGAAATCTTCCTCATCCCACTGTGGCTACATAGGAGAAAGTAATTTTAAAAGTATGATGGGAGTAAGGTTTTATGATGACAATTATAATTCAAGAAGCATTTTAAGGTAGATGCTGAGCTGATATAATTTAGTACAACTTCCAGTGATGTCAAGGCTGTGTGTGGCATATGCAAATTAGTAATGCAAATAAGTTGTGCTAATGAGCTGCTACTTTTAGATCTCTTTTTCTATGGAATGACCCCCGACTATATGTAAAATTATTTTCCAAACCTACAGATTCGCAAGTAATATAATGAGTACTTGGTAGATGGTCTATTGTTCAGTGTATTTTTTTTGCTTCCTTCCTCAGCCACCTAGAAGTTGGCAACCATACCAGAAACAAAGCATATCATGAAAGGAACCTTAAGTAATATAGTCCTGTCAACTTAATGCTGACAGCATACATGAACTTCTACGTTCAAGGGCAGTAAAACTCTGAATAACATGCCAGGAGACAACATCAGAGGATAGCCTCGGCCTCCATGCCCTGTTGTTGTCCCTCCAGAGGGACAATCAAAATTAAATTAAAATTAAATCTGTGAGACAGGATGCTGGACTTAGATGGACCACTGGTCCAGTCCAGCAGGGCTCTTCTTATGACATTGCATTTTACACTGCCTTCAAGGGCAGCCCCATGTAGCACGCCTCACAGTAGCCCAGATAAACAGGCACTAAAGAGAATTCATGTCTCTTGAAAAGTTCTCTTCCACATTCCCAGGCTCCTTCATTACTCCCACAAGCCAAGCATTCCTTCCTATCCTTGCCTGGGCTTGCTCCGTGCTGCAGTACCGGCTGCAGATATGAAGTGGGATTTGTGTTCCAGGTTTCTGGGGAATGGAATGAAACGTAGGCAACAACTGAGATTTTTATCATTCTGTAATAATGGCTCGAAGGGATTTTGGTGTTTTTTGGAGTCAGATATGGGTGGCTGGCATCATTCTGCCCACCTACAGCCTCTTTTGGTGACCCGTTCGTGGCCGGAAATGCCCAAGAGATGGGTGGGGGTTCCATCTCCTCACCTCGCCTATAATCAAGGCCTCCCCAATCTCTCTGTCTCTGCTCTCCATCTTTATCCACACCCCACAAATCCAGGTCTATCACTGGGATAAGAGGCAGAGGGCAAGACAGAACCTGCGCGGACCAGGCTGGAAGAAAGTCTGAAGAACAGGTTCTTTCAGATCTAAAGACAGAAAGAATAAGGCAGGGCTGGCCCATCCCCTCAGAGTTGCAACTGTTAAATTCTCTCAGGACAGAAAAAGAACAAGGCACAAAGATCTGTCTTTATCTGCGCAGACTGTCTACACCCTGTGGTATTTTTTTTAAGGCAACACACACACAAACACACACTTACACAAACTTGTATGTAAATCTCCTGAAATTAAAACTAGGGCTGCCAATCCCCAGGTGGGGGCAAGGGATCCCCCAGTTTGGAGATCATCAGAAAGCAGGGGTGGGGGGAAAATGTCTGCTGGGCACTCCATTATTCCCTAGGTAGACTGATTCCCATAGGGTATAATGGAGAATTGATCTGCAGGTATCTGGGGCTGTGGGGGGGGGGAGCTGTTTTTGAGGAAGATGCACCAAATTTGCAGCATACTTGCCTCTCTTCAAAGCACTCTCCGGGTTTCAAAAGGATTGGACCAAGGGGTTCAATTCTATGAGCCCCAAGAGAAGGTGCCCCTATCCTTCATTATTTCCAGTCGAAGGAAGGCTTTTAAAAGGTGTGCAGATCCTTTAAATGTGATGGCCAGAATCCCCTTTGGAGTTCAATTGTGCTTGTCACAACCTTGCTCCCCTGCCTCCACCCACTAACCCCCAATGTCTCCCAGCTCCACCCCCAAGTCCCCAGATATTTCTTGAATTGGACTTAGCAACCCTAATTAAAACTGAACTCCAGATGGCAGAGGTCAGTGTCTTTGAAGAACATGGCTGCTTTGGAGGATACACTCTGTGGCATTTTACCCACCTGAAGTCCCTTCCAGCCCTCCACAGGCTCCACCCACAACATCACAAGGAGTTTCCCAACCCAGAGTTGTCGACCATATGATATCCATATCATATGCCCCTTTGCCACCATGTTCAATACTGATTGTATAGTGACCAGCTTTTGAATTTGAAAGCCAAACCAAAAAAACAAAATCTCTGGAATTTTGTTTGGAAAGCCTCTGAGCATATGTAGAGGGCTTTCAATCATCTTTCATGCTAGTTCCCAGGATAGGATTGCCAGCTCCGGGCAGGGTTGACCTGTCCATTAGGCAGCCCTAGGCAGCAGCCCTGGGGGGGCGGACGATGACTAGACCCCTCCTACCCACTCTTTGGCAAGGGAAATAGGAGGGCACGGTGCAGCTCCTGCTCTGCACCCTTTCATTGAAATCTGCCTCCGTTCCCGAGGACTGGAAGGTATCTAATGTCACCCCCATCTTTAAAAAGGGTTCCAGAGGAGATCCGGGAAATTACAGGCCAGTCAGTCTGACTTAGGGTTGCCAAGTCCCATTTTAAAAATATCTGGGGACTTTGGGGGTGGAACCAGGAGACTTTGGGGTGGAACCAGGAGACACTGGGGTGGAGCTAGGGGGTCCAATTCTATGAGCCTCCAAAGAAGGTGCCCCTTTATTATTTCCAATGGAGGGAAGGCATTTAAAAGGTGTGCGGTCCCTTTAAATGTGACGGCCAGAACTCCCTTTGGAGTTCGATTATTATGCTAGTCACAACCTTGCTCCTGGCTCCACCCCCAAAGCCTCCTGGCTCCACCCCAAAGTCCCCAGATATTTCTGGAATTAGACCCGGCAACCCTACTTGTGCGTGTTCGGGGTTGGAGCGCCTGTTCTCTTCGATCCGCCCCGCTTCAATCAAGGGCAGCAGCCAAGTCAGCATCAGCTGAGGCGCAAGTCCCGCAGTCAACCCGCAAAGCTGCCGCTGTAACTCGGCACTCCCGCTCCTCTTGCGCCTTCGGGTCCGCTCGGTTGGGAACTAAAGCAGCGAGACCGCCGCTTTGGGATTGGGGGTCACGTGGAGCTGCATGACTCCTCCCCTCCCCCCCGTCCGGGGCGTTGCGAGAAAATCCGGGGGGGGGGGTTTAGCTGGGAAGTTGCGAAAGGCCTGCGACTGAGAAGTTTGCTTTTCTTTTCTTTTCTCCTGGTTTGCGAGTAGTGCCAGGCAGAGGCCGCTTGGCAGGCAACTGGGCAGCCAGCGGAGCGATGCTAATTCTCCCCGGGAGGCTAATCGGGTGGAGGCGGCGGGCAGAGGGGGGAGGAAGAAGGGCAGAATCGCGCCCGGGATCGATGGACGGAGCCCTCCCTAAGTTGCTGCTGCTGCTGCTTCGCACAGGCTCGAGAGGGAGAGCGCGCGCGCCCTGGTCAGAGGCTCCGCGAAAACAACTTTCCTCCCAAGGGAGCTTTTGCAGCCCAAGACCGGGGCTCCTGGAGGAGCAGCTGGGGGGGGCAGCGGCGTGGGGGCAGCATCGCCCGCTCCGGGATGGGGCGCCCGCCGTTTCCCCCCCTCCCCCCGCTTCCGTTTTTTGGGGGAGCGGGGGAAGAGGGTGGAAATCCTGGGGTCCCCCGCCAGAGCGGGAGGGTTGGGAAGCCTAGTCTGACTTCAATACCGGGAAAGTTGGTAGAAAGCATTATCAAAGACGGAATGAGTAGGCACATTGATGAACACAGGTTATTAAGGAAGACTCAGCATGGGTTCTGCAAGGGAAGATCTTGCCTCACTAACCTGTTACAGTTCTTTGAGGGGGGGAACAAACATGTGGACAAAGGAGACCCGATAGATGTTGTTTACCTTGACTTCCAGAAAGCTTTTGATAAAGTTCCTCATCAAAGGCTCCTTAGAAAGCTTGAGAGTCATGGAGTAAAAGGACATGTCCTCTTGTGGATCAAAAACTGGCTGAGTAATAGGAAGCAGAGAGTGAGTATAAATGGGCAGTCTTCGCAGTGGAGGACGGTAAGCAGTGGGGTGCCGCAGGGCTCGGTACTGGGTCCCATGCTCTTTAACTTGTTCATAAATGATTTAGAGTTGGGAGTGAGCAGTGAAGTGGCCAAGTTTGCGGATGACACTAAATTGTTCAGTGTAGTGAGAACCAGAGAGGATTGTGAGGAACTCCAAAGGGATCTGTTGAGGCTGGGTGAGTGGGCGTCAACGTGGCAGATGCGGTTCAATGTGGCCAAGTGCAAAGTAATGCACATTGGGGCCAAGAATCCCAGCTACAAATACAAGTTGATGGGGTATGAACTGACAGAGACTGACCAAGAGAGAGATCTTGGGGTCGTGGAAGATAACTCACTGAAAATGTCAAGACAGTGTGCGTTTGCAATCAAAAAGGTCAACGCCATGCTGGGAATTATTAGAAAGGGAATTGAAAACAAATCAGCCAGTATCATAATGCCCCTGTATAAATCGATGGTGTGGTCTCATTTGGAGTACTGTGTGCAGTTCTGGTCGCTGCACCTCAAAAAGGATATTATAGCATTGGAGAAAGTCCAGAAAAGGGCAACTAGAATGATTAAAGGGCTGGAGCACTTTCCCTATGAAGAAAGACTGAAGCGCTTGGGACTCTTTAGCTTGGAGAAACGTCGACTGAGGGGTGACATGATAGAGGTTTACAAGATAATGCATGGGATGGAGAAAGTAGAGAAAGAAGTACTTTTCTCCCTTTCTCACAATACAAGAACTCATGGGGATTCGATGAAATTGCTGAGCAGACAGGTTAAAACAGATAAAAGGAAGTACTTCTTCACCCAAAGGGTGATTAACATGTGGAATTCACTGCCACAGGAGGTGGTGGCGGCCACAAGTATATCCACCTTCAAGAGGGGTTTAGATAAAAATATGGAGCACAGGTCCATCAGTGGCTATTAGCCACAGTGTGTGTGTATATATAAAAAAAAACTTGCCACTGTGTGACACAGAGTGTTGGACTGGATGGGCCGTTGGCCTGATCCAACATGGCTTCTCTTATGTTCTTATGCACCACCACCGTGGCGCTCTCCCTTACTGGGGGTGAGGGTGGGAGGAAGAAAGGTGTGGGCAGTGGGGCAGAGTGAGGGCAGGAGGCGGTGGGCCGGGGCCTTGCCTTGGGTGCCAGATGCCCTAAAGCCAGTCCTGGCTCTGGGTTGGGAAATATCTGGAGATTTTGGGGGTGGAGCCTGGGGAGGACAGGGTTTAGGGAGGGGTGGGGCCTCAGTAGGATAAAATGCCATGGTGTCCACCCTCCAAAGGGGGCATTTTTCTCCAGAGGAACTGCTCTTAGTCTCCTGGAGAACAATTGTAATAGCAGGAGAGATTCAGTTGCCACTTGGAGATTAGTAACCCTATCCCAGGATCCTTTGGGGGAAGCCACAACACTTAAAGAGGCATATAACCAATGTAAGTTTGTTACCTACTGAGGACACCATCAAGCCAGCAGAACTGTAGAACCTTGGCTTTGTCTTTTACTTGCCTCTCTTTTAGTTTATTTATTATTTGTATGATTTTGATTTGTGATTTGTATGATTTATGATTTGTATGATTTTGTTCACCATGTTCAGTCCAGCACAAATTGTGTCACTCCTCCTTTCGTAACATTGCCAAAAACCAGCACCTCCCACCCACCCACTCAGTGGAAACTCTTCACACATTGGTTGCTTCTTGATCTGAGTACTGTGAGCTCCTTCTCTGTTCTTCCGTTATCACACCTCAGCCCCCTCATTTCTGGCCAGTACTCCTGCCACAGAATCATGAACATCCTTAGATCTCACCTCTAGGTTCCTGCCTGCTCCAAGAACAAGCCAAATGCCTCTCTTCAGTTTCAAAGACCTCACAGCCTTCCCTTCACTCCCACATCCTGATGCACCCCAGACTGGGTTACCTCAGCCACCTAGAGGCCTCCCACTCCGGCATTTCCTCTTGCTGCCCCTTATACCTGGCCCTATCTGTCAGAACACCTGTGTGATGCTACCACTTTCTCAAACTCCATCCACAAATTGCACTTTTTCTGTGCCCCCTTCAGCATAATCCCCATGTCCCATGAGTCCAAGTATTAGACCACTCATTTATCACAGTTGTCAACTTCCAGATCTCCCAGCATTCACCAAGGCAGTGTTAGGAACCCGGCTAAGTACCTGTAACTGGAATGAATATATTCTCTCCCTTTGTTCATCCCCTGCCGCCACCCTCCCATTATTGTCTTGCTTGTGCCAGCGCTAGATTGTAACCTCCTTGGGGCAGGGACCTGAATAGTTCTCTGTAAGATGCTATGAAAATGATCGATTCATTATAAAAATTCACAATGACCTTTATAGGCTAGTGGCATGTGTGGGAAGTCCGGTAGTCAACAAATATTGAGGGCTAGTCACTTCGGCAGGCTCATTTGCAAACCATGACCTTTTGTAATGTAGGACATGCTCTGACGTCCACCTTAGAAAGGCTTTCCTGATGCTGCGCCAGCAACAAACACACACGGTAATTTTGGTCTCTAGCTTTACATCCTTCTTTTCTGGCTGTCAGCCAAGAGAGTGACATTTCGGCTGAGCAAGTAAAACTTTGTGCAGCTGTGAATCCAGGTAGACTGGCTGCATTCCAGACAACAAATCCACAAATACCAGTGGTATCAAGCAACTACGTATGGGAACCAAGCAGAAGCTGTGGTCTAGGGGTATGCAGAAGTTCACATGCTGTGTTGTATTCAAGCATCCTACTGTGCCCTGAGGCTGACCTGGAGACCCCAGGCTGGTCTGATCTCATCAGATCTTGGAAGCAAAGCAGGGTCAGCGCTGGCTAGTATTTGGATGCGTGACCTTCATGGAATACCAGGGCCATGATGCAGTGGCAGGCAATGTAAACTCACCTCTGAACATCTCTTGCCTTGAAAATCCCATGGAGTTGCTATAAATCAGTTGTGACTTGATGATACTTACCACCACCACTGTGCCTTGAGAAATAAATGAATTAAATCATTTCAGATTTCTGTGAACTCCAAAGCATATCCAGAGGTAGCTGTTACTGTGCCACTGTGTGAGTTTCTGTTCTATAGTACTTGCCATGCTCCAGGTGGATCCTGGAGATTGGCTGGAATTACCATTGATCAGGGCCTTTTTTTGAGCAGGAACACAAAGGATTATTAGCCAGTGTTTGTGTGTGTGTCTATTTTTGGCCACTATGTGACACAGAGTGTTGGACTGGATGGGCCATTGGCCTGATCCAACATGGCTTCTCTTATGTTTTTATGGAACGCAGTTCTGGCTGGCTTGGTGTCAGGGGGTGTGGCCTACTATGCAAATGAGTTCCAGCTGGGTTTTTCCAGCAGACAAGCCCTGTGTGAAGCAATGGTGATGTCAGGGAGTGTGGTTTAATATGCATATGAGTTCCTGCTGGACTTTGCTATTGCTCTCCAATCGACAGGGAAGTTCCCCTATAGAAAATGGCTACTTTGAATGACATTATACCCCTGTTGAGGTCCCTTCCCTTCCTAAACCCTGTCCTCCCCAGGCTCTACCCCAGATCCCCAGCTTCCTTCCAGTTGGCCTTTTCTGGAAGATGGACAGTTTTGTAGTGGCTTTGCATAGAGAGTGCATGAATGAACCAGTGATACCCAATGAAGGAAAAAACCAACAGAATTATCTGTCCTGCCTTCTGAGGAGGTTGCCTATAGCAACCTTGAATGAATTAACTGCTTTGGGCTAATGTTCTTCAAGTCTCCAGTGGAAGTGGGCAATTCTTTTGTGATCTTGCACTAGGAATAACAAAAAGAGCCAGTAAAGACAGATGATGCATCTCTGCATGAAGCCAGTGGTCTGAATATTCTAACCACCTTCCTGTGGGACCAAATGGTTCTTATTTGGTTTGCATTGATTGAATGAGCCAATTACACCTGACAAAGACACACCAGAGAGAATCCACCCTCAGAGAAGGCTAACTGTTGCAACTCTGCCTGAAATCAGGAGATATGCCAAGGCTGTAGTCAGAGTGGGGCCGATGGGTATACCACTCCAACTAGTCCACTGATTCACCCCACCTTTTAAAAAAACACCTGCTCTCTTTCCCTTCAACCATTAATTGTGATTTAGGAGATTCCATATAAAGCATGCAAGTTTGTTTTACAGAACAGGCAGATCTCTCATTCTCTAAAAAAAAAATAATTTGTGGAAAGTGGGACTCCGACCCCCTAAGAACGTCAGTGTCCACTCAGCAGACCTGTCCTGTTCATGATGATTCCAGTGGAATATTGTCGCAAAACCAAGTAAATGTCCAGTGGCACCTTAAAGGCTAACAACATCTGTTCCAGCATGAGCCTTTGTAAAACAGAACTCACTTTATCAGCTATAAAAAGGAAAAATTAGCCCCTTAACTCCACAAAACCTCATACTGAAATAAACGCTGTTAGTCTTTTAAGAGGCCAGTGGACTTCTGCTTTGTTTTTCTATCCTGTTTGGCCCAGCAATTTCTTTAGGGTGGGTTTTTAAAGATTCCTGTCATCCTGGTGGTTACGTGATACTGAAAGACATCCCCCTTCAGTTCCCATGACTCTAACCATCGGGGTGAGGAGCTGTGTTAGGAAGTTACTATTTGGTTAAGGAATGTGCTCATTATAAGCAGGAAAAAGCTTTGGAACATAAAAATAACTGTTGTCATTCAGATTCAGGTGGATAGCCCTGTTGGTCTGAAGCAACGGAACAAAAGTTTAATTCTCTGGGTAAGCTTTCACGTTGGTCTTAAAGATGTCACTGGACTAAAACTTTGTCCTGTTGTTATTCAGGTTATGTTTCTCACCCACAGGGACCCTAAAATATGCAGAGATACTTTGGCTGGTTGTGAGGATTCTAGAAGCTTCTGTTGGAAAAAGTGCAGAAAAGGGCAACTAGAATGGGTTCTGTAAGGGAAGATCTCGCCTCACTAACCTGTTACAGTTCTTTGAGGGGGCGAACAAACATGTGGACAAAGGAGACCCAATAGATGTTGTTTACCTTGACTTCCAGAAAGCTTTTGATAAAGTTCCTCATCAAAGGCTCCTTAGAAAGCTCAAGAGTCATGGAGTAAAAGGACAGGTCCTCTTGTGGATCAAAAACTGGCTAATTAATAGGAAGCAGAGAGTGGGTATGAATGGGCAGTCTTCACAGTGGAGGACGGTAAGCAGTGGGGTGTCGCAGGGCTCAGTACTGGGTCCAATGCTCTTTAACTTGTTCATAAATGATTTGGAGTTGGGAGTGAGCAGTGAAGTGGCCAAGTTTGCAGATGACACTAAATTGTTCAGATGGTGAGAACCAGAGAGGATTGTGAGGCACTCCAAAGGGATCTGTTGAGGCTGGGTGAGTGGGCGTCAACGTGGCAGATGTTCAATGTGGCCAAGTGCAAAGTAATGCACATTGGGGCCAAGAATCCCAGCTACAAATACAAGTTGATGGGGTGTGAACTGGCAGAGACTGACCAAGAGAGAGATCTTGGGATTGTGGTAGATAACTCACTGAAAATGTCAAGACAGTGTGCGATTGCAATAAAAAAGGCCAACGCCGGGAATTATTAGGAAGGGAACTGAAAACAAATCAGACAGTATCATAATGCCCTGTATAAACGCTTGGGGCTCTTTAGCTTGGAGAAACGTCGAGTGCGGGGTGACATGATAGAGGTTTACAAGATAATGCATGGGATGGCGAAAGTAGAGAAAGAAGTACTTTTCTCCCTTTCTCACAATACAAGAACTCATGGGGATTCGATGAAATTGCTGAGCAGTCGGGTTAAAATGGATAAAAGCAAGTACTTCTTCACCCAAAGGGTGATTAACATGTGGAATTCACTGCCACAGGAGGTGGTGGCAGCTACAAGCATAGACAGCTTCAAGAGGGGGTTAGATAAAAATATGGAGCAGAGGTCCATCAGTGGCTATTAGCCACATTGTATGTATATGTGTGTGTGTGTGTGTGTATGAAGAACGGTTAAAACGCTTGGGGCTGTTTAGCTTGGAGAAACGTCCACTGCGGGGTGACATGATAGAGGCTGACAAGATTGTGCATGGGATGGAGAAAGTAGAGAAAGAAGTACTTTTCTCCCTTTCTCACAATACATGAACTTGTGGGCATTCAATGAAATTGCTGAGCAGTCAGGTTAAAACAGATAAAAGGAAGTACTTCTTCACCCAAAGGGTGGTTAACATGTGGAATTCACTGCCACAGGAGGTGGTGGCAGCTACAAGCATAGCCAGCTTTAAGAGGGGATTGGATAAAAATATGGAGCAGAGGTCCATCAGTGGCTATTAGCCACAGTATATATATGTGTATGTGTATACACACACACATATATTGGCCACTGTGTGACACAGAGTTTTGGACTGGATGGGCCATTGGCCTGATCCAACATGGCTTCTCTTATGTTCTCATGGTTCTGAGGGAAATTAATTAATTAATTAATTTATCTGAGGCACCACCTGGAACTATGGTAGCCATATTCAGCAACAGCAAAGGATTTGAATAAGCAACTTAGAGGCAGGTAGTTTTTGTTGACACCTTTCTTCCAGCTTCCTTTTTCCAAGTGACCTGCGCCACCAGTTTTAGGGACTGGGGAAGGCCTGCCCCTGCGGTTAGAGGTTTAGGAAACAACAGGGCGGGAGTATGTGCCTAGAAGGGGGCAGCGCCTGTCAAATTTTCTGACATTTTAGGCTGCAGCAGAAAGGAGATGGTGGTTTCAGAGCAGGAGGCAGGATGGCTGCAGGCACCTCATGCAACAAGCGAGGGAATGGAAACGCCTGGTCCGAGCCAAGATAAGCAGAGAGAGGAAAACATTGTTCCTGTGGTCTCAGCGCATGATCCTTTTCTTGGGTGGAGATGATCTCTCAAGGATGATTGTTTTTGTTTGGTTGGCTGGCCGGTTGTCACTGAGCAATTTCCTCACCTTGTGGGAACGCAACATGCGCCGCACATGGCTGTATCTACATGCAGCACTCATGCGGCCCACAGCAGAAGCTAAAATGGCTACCAGATGTAGACCTGGATCCCAAGTGTACAGCACATAACACACACACACTTCCAGGTGGCACTTTAAGACATAGATGGAAAACTCATAAATGTGTATCATCCTATGGCCCAGCCTAAATCTGTATATGTATATTTCAATATCTGGATTACTAAAATTTTGAACATAAGTCATGCTGGTTTGACAAGAATTCTTCTTTTTTTCCTCATACTCTTTTACTATCTTATAAGGAATAATGTCCTCAACTAAGTTCCTTCATGATCCTTTTAAGCAACTGCCATGATCACAAACAATACTGGCTAAAGGAGGAACATTTTTCAAGGGCTCAAACAGAGGAAGCTATTGGGAAGAGCCATAAAATGCTCCCTCAGTCTCAGTTTGCCTCAGGGCCATGCACGTAAGTGAAAGAGGAATTGAACCCTTCAACCTTCTCTCTATTCCATTATTCAAAATCAGCCCCCCCCCCCCCCCGCTTTCTTTTAAAGGAAAATGTGTGTTTTTAAAGGACGTGTCTTTTTTCTTTTAAAATGCAAACAACTGAGCAGGTTTCCTTATAGCAAAACCAAGTGGAGACTGAAAGGCCAAAACCCCTTCTCTGCATGGCTCTGAAGCAAACTGAAGTCAGAAATGTTGGTGGCTTCAATTTGTGTTCTCTGGAGAGAGGGAGTGCCTGAGATCATGGGACAGAGTTCTTGGAAAGTCCTCCTCGAGCCCAGTGATGGCATGGTCAGGCACCTGATGAGGCCCCCAGCCTGGTGAAAGGACCCTGTTGTGTATTATAGTTCTCACTACAGTACTAGACTTGAGCTTGAAGCCCACTTTCATTACTCTCTAGGATCCTGATGCCTACTTTCTGATTGGCCGTTCTCTTAGAACCGATCAATCAGGGCGTGAGGCATTTCTTCCAGGAAATTCAAATGAAGGATCCTGGAGAGAGCAATAGGTTTTACTCACCCACAGTGAGTTGAGTTGAGTTGCCTGTGTTTGTTTGCGACTGTTTCTTCCTGAATAAACTATTGCTACTTACTTAAGAGCTGACTGAACTCACTTAGCAATAGACCCAACCATAGGCACTGATCAACTT
Organism: Heteronotia binoei; assembly: GCF_032191835.1. Classification (NCBI taxonomy): domain Eukaryota; kingdom Metazoa; phylum Chordata; class Lepidosauria; order Squamata; family Gekkonidae; genus Heteronotia; species Heteronotia binoei. The sequence continues at coordinate 257,451,864 of NC_083223.1, forward strand.
CTCCCATCTGCTTCTACCAGGAAATGGAGGATGCCCCAGAAACCTCTGCAACACCATGGGGGCCTTTTTTGTGTGTGGGGGGGTCTGTTTCCTAAGGAGGGGTGCTGGAGGCACCAAAGCATGAAGTAGTCACAATCTGCAACCTGTTGCAGGAAGGGAAGGTATGGTACTGTGGGTGTGTGCATGCTAGAAGGGCTTGAGCTGGTGAGCAGAGCTGGGTGGGTCAGGTGGAAGAACTTCTGCTTTGGGGAGGGGCCCCTGCTATCACCGATTTAATTCTCTCTCCCTCTCTCTTTTTTGCAAGACATACTCCAGACTAAAAATAAGATCTCATTTTTTAAAAATGGAACTTGTCAAATTGAAAAGTCATGGCTGTTCCCCCCCCCCCACACACACACACTTAGGTGGGGCAAATCAGTTCCGCAGGTAAGGTTGTGTATCCACTGGCTCCACCCTGGCTATGGTCCTGTGCTTGTCCCTCCTGTCCCAAAGCCTCTTGGGAAATCCTCTAGAGCAGTGGTGTCAAACTCATTTGTTATGAGGGCCTGTTCTCACAAACTGGGCCTGGCCATGTGTGTCATAATAAAATGTAATGCCAGGTAGCAGAGATAAAAACTTTATAAAGGACATCAACAAACACAAAGATTTTTTTTAAAAAGAACAAAACTTAAAATATGCTTAAAAGATTAGCACTCTTGCAATATTTCATTTATTTAACTGTCTCTGATAGCTGACACCTCTTGCTCTGAATTACTGCATCAAAATCTGGAGACAGTGTCTGTGCTGTAGCAATCCTGAGTATGCTGTTCAAGTGTTGTTCAGGTGTGTGTGTGCAAATTGCAAACCTAGTTTTGATTCATTGATATTCGTTACAGAAATCTCATGGCCAATGCTTTGAGCCTAAGACCCAGGGGAAAACATGAAATGGCTGGGCATTGTGAGTTTTTGTACATAGGTTGCTTCATGTGGTCACCCAATGGAGAAAACAGAGGCTTTGCTCTGTAGCTCTTGTGTGGTTGAGCAAGCCTAGCAAAGCAAGCTGTAATGCAGAAGGAAAGCAAGAGAGAGAGGACACAGAAGACAGTGAGTTGCTCATGGGCCTGATTAGAGCCCTCCAGGGGCCTGATTCAACCCTTGGGCTGCACATTTGACACCCCTGCTCCAGACAATGCATGATGGAATACCATTTAAGGATTTACAGTGTCACCCACTCTGATGGAATTTCTCTCCTCTTGAAGAAACAAGTCTGTAGTCAGGGGATGCTCCTGGACTCAGGCCTTCTACTAAATAAGCAGGCAGCAGCTGTGGCCAGGAGTGTATTTTACCAGCTTCAAATGGTTAGCCAGCTGTAGCCATTCCCCAGCAGAAAAGGTCTGGCCACTGTGGTGCATCCTTATATATAGTTTAGATTACTGCAATACAGTGTTTGGGAAATTCAACTAGTGCAGACTGCTGCAGCAATGATGTTGACCAGAGTGGGTCATAGGGACCATAACCCTTCAGTCTTGGCTCGTCTACACTGGCTCTCGATCTGTTTCCAGGTGCCAGTGTTGACATTTAAAGTCACATATGCAGGGGTGGAATTCTAGCAGGAGCTCATTTGCATATTAGGCCACACCCTCTGATGTAGCCAATCCTCCAAGAGTTACAAAAAAGAGCCTTGTAAGCTCCTGGAGGATTGGCTACATCAGGGGTGTGTGTCCTAATATGCAAAGGAGCTTCTGCTAGAATTCTACCCATGCCCATATGGTTTGGGACCAACATACTTGAAGGATTGCCTACTCCTTATGAACCACTGCAGTCATCTTCTGAGGCCTTGCTTCAGTGTAGATAAGCCAAGATTGCTTTAGGTGCCCCTATCTTCTGTAATGTTCCCCTTTGGCTGTGGGTTCCCAGGTTACAGGACTCACTCAAGCACCCATTCTCAGGTCCATTCAGCAGAGACAAGCTGGCTCAAAACTGTTTATTTGCAAGGGAACAACTCCCCAAACAAAACAACTACAGCTAACATGCAAAACTGGAAACTGAAACAAGAGCTCCAACCAATAGGACCAAACTAAATCACTCAAATATGGGGGGGAGGATTAGGGTGTTCCATTACATATATACGATAAATATACCACACCTTCTAGGATTAGGTGGGTGGTCAGGAGAGGGCCTTCTGAGCTGGAGCATCAAAACTCTGGAACTCTCTCCCCAAGGAGACTCACCTGTCCCCTTCTGTTGCCATCTTAGTGGTTAAGAGCGGCGGACTCTAATCTGGGAGAGTTGGGTTTGATTCCTCATTCCTCCATATGCAGCTCCTGGGTGTCCTTGGGTTAGTCCCAGTTCTCTCAGAGCTATTCTCTCAAGAGCAGTTCTCTCAGAGCTCTCTCAGCCCCACTTACCTCACAGGGTGTCTGTTGTGGGGAGAGGAAGAGAAGGAGATTGTAAGCTGCTCTGAGTGCAGGGCGGGGTATAAACACAACCTTTATTCTTCAAAAGAGCTGTGAGCCAACAGGGTACTGATTCAGATCTCGTCTCAGCTACAAACACACTACGTGGCCTTAGGCAAGCCATTCTCTCTCAGTCCCCATTAGCAATAGGCAGGTAATATAAGGTGCGGCCTACCTTACAGGGATGGCACAGCAATTATAAGAAGCTAACATAAGTGAAGCGCTTTGAGCACTAGCATGCTGATTATTATAGATAGACTAGTATGATGCTGTTTATTATAGATAGGCAGTAAAAGCATTTGTTGACTAATTGCTTTTGTTGATTCATTTGCAGGCCTTTGTGGTCAGCTTTTGTGCACAGCAGCAGTGAAGAAGAACAAATTCCATATTCGGAATTGTTAGGAAAGAGATTGGAAACAAAAGTGAGCATGCAATCTGTGCGCAGAGGCATCTGGACTACCGAGGACTGCCGTGGGGGCCAGCCCGTCTCAAAAAGGGTAAGTAGAACTGGAACAAAACACTGAAAAGGGCCACCAAAAACAATCCAGCAATCAGAGTATGGCCTGTACAAGAAAAAAATGTTTGGGAGGTCTGAGTTTAGGGAAAGGCAGACAACTGAGGAGTTTATGAGATCCTACATGGCGTCAAAGGATGTGGATACAGAGAACTTTTGTCTCCCTCTTCTGTAATACTCCAGATCATCCAGTGAAAAAGAGAGGCAGTAAAGTCAGGAGAGAGACAAGAAACTAACGGGCCTCTTTGCACAATGCATAAAGAACATATGGAATTCATTACCCCAAGATGTGATGTTAACTACTAGCTTTGAAAAGGATTGGAGAAGTTCAGAGAAGAGGCTAGATCAGGGGTGTCAAATATGCGACCCAGGGGCCAAATCAGGCCCCTGGAGACTCCTATCAGGCCCCATATTTTGTTTTCTTCTCCCTCTCTCTTGCTTCCTTCTGCATAACAGCTCGCTTTGCCAGGCTTGATCAATTACACAGGAGCTACAGAGCAAAAGCTCTATTTTCTCCATTGGCTGAGGCTCCTCTCTTGGAGTGGAAGGAGGGGAGGCAGAGCTTACTTTGTCAGGCTCTTTCAATGACACAGCAGAGCTGCTGAGCCAAGCCTCTCTTCCTTCTATTGGCTAAGGCTTCTCCCCCTCCTGATCTCCTGGGGAAGGAAGAGAAAAGAGCCAGAGCTTCTTTTGCCCAGTTCCCTGTATCCCATGGGAGAGATACAAAGAAAGCACCTTTAACACTAATGAGTGCTAATGTTCTAAGCATGTTTTATTTCAAATTTTTAAAAATCTTTAATCGTGTTTGTTTCCTTTATAAAGTTTATATCTCTGCTACATTTATGTAGCACATATTTATATCTCTGCATTACATGTTATGTCATACATGGCTCAGCCTGACAAGGTCTCATTTATGTCAGATCCGGCCCTCATAACAAATGAGTTCAACACTCCTGGGCTAGATCTATCAGCAGCTATTAGCCATGATAGTTCAATGGAACCTCCATGGATAGAGGCAATTATACCTTGGAATAAGCGGAGACAGACAAGAAGGAAAGACTGTTGCTTCCGGGTCCTGCTTTAGAACATCTAGAGGTGTCTGGCCTTTCCCTGGTGAAGTAGCTGGAGTAGATAATCATTTGGTCATAGGGATAGGGAGAGTTCAGTTTGGTGTAGTAGGAGAACCGGGTTTGGATTCCCCACTCCTCCACTTGCAGCTGCAGGAATGGCCTTGGGTCAGCCATAGCTCTTGTAGGAGCTGGCCTTGAAAGGGCAGCTGCTGTAAGAGCTCTCTCAGCCCCATCTACCCCACAGGGTGTCTTTTGTGGGAGAGGAAGGTAAAGGAGATTGTAAGCCACTCTGAGATTCAGAGTATAGGGCTGGGTATAAATCTAATATCTTCTTCTTAAGTGAAAGTGAGAACCAGGGCTGGCTTTCTTTCTTTCTTTCTTTCTTTCTTTCTTTCTTTCTTTCTTTCTTTCTTTCTTTCTTTCTTTCTTTCTTTCTTTCTTTCTTTCTTTCTTTCTTTCTTTCTTTCTTTCTTTCTTTCTTTCTTTCTTTCTTTCTTTCTTCCTTCCTTCCTTCCTTCCTTCCTTCCTTCCTTCCTTCCTTCCTTCCTTCCTTCCTTCCTTCCTTCCTTCACAGGAATGCACAAGGATGCAGTTCTAGCTCAGAGGTGTCAAACTCATTTCTTACTAGGGCTGGATCTGACATAAATGATGCCTTATTGGGCCAGGCCAGGCAGTGCTGGGCCGGGCCATGTGTGTACCTATTTAAGATTAGGTACCAGAGATATAAACTTTTTAAAGGACACATACAAACACTACTAAAGTTTTTTTTAAAAAAACCAACAACCTTAAAATAAAACATGCTTAAAAGCACTAGCATTTGTTCGTCTTAAAGGTGCTTTCATTGTATTTCTCCCATGAGATCCAGGGAATTGGGCAAAGGAAGTTCTGACTCTTTCCCTCCCTCCCCAGGGGACCAGGTGGGGGAGGAGCAGGGCTTTTGTTTGTAGAAAAAGCCCAGCAGGAACTCATTTACATATTAGGCCACACCCACTGACATCACCATTGTTTCACACAGGACTTTTTTGGGTAGAAAAATCCCAGCAGAACTAATTTGCCTATTAGGCCACCCCTCCTGATGCCAAGCCAGCCAGAACTGCGTTCCTGTGCGTTCCTGCTCAAAAAAAAAAAAAAAAAAGCCAGCCTTAACCAACGGAGAAAATCCAGGTTTTGCTCTGTAGCTCCTGTGCGATCGAGGAAGCCTGGCAGCTGTGATGCAGAAGGAAGCAAGAGAGAAAGAGAAGGAAGCTGGTGACAGCCAGTTGCTCAGGGGCCTGATACAAGCCCTCCAGGGACCTGATTCAGTCCCTGGGCCACATGTTTGACACCCCTGTTCTAGCTGGCTAGTTGTCGGGGGGGTGGCCTAATATGCAAATAAGCTCCTTCTGGGCTTTTTCTACAAAAAAAGACTTGTGCAAAACAATGGTGGCATCAGGGGGTGTGGCCTGATATTCAAATGAGTTCCTGCTGAGCCTTTTCTACAAAAAAGCCCTGGTGAGAATGGTTTAGAAAGCATATCCTACATTAGTAAAGGAAAGTATATTTCTTCTACCCTACAACTCTGAGCATACTGCTGGCATTTAAGGAATCACAACAGTAATAGATTGTAAATCTTTCTGGCAGAAATTTTGGCATACATTTGCGTGTTTTTGCACAGAAAGTTGATCAAACTTGACTTCAGAGCACCACAGTGTCCCATTCTGGCCCTCCAAACATTCCAGCTCAAGGAACTAAACATCACGCATTAGTGATCACACAATTATTCCCCTTCAACAATAGGAAATAATGACAGAGGTAACTGCCATCAAAACACTTCAAAACCCCAACAAGCAGGACAATTAAAAGGAGCCAGACTGAAAGGGAGCCAATACAAGTGCAGAACTACACATGATCGTGAAGGATGTCAACAAAAGATGTGATCCACCAGGTAGTGGACAATCCCCATCCAAGCAAATGAGGGGTAGATGAGAGCTATAGGAAATCCAGATCCGGTGGGGGTGGGGAGAACTTGGTCTCCCCTGGCAGGATACTGCCCAGTGGTTTGTTGAGGTCAGGAGGTTATGGTCGGCAGTTTCCTATAAAACTAGCTACCCTTGCTTTGACCTTTCCCTCTCTGTTCTTCCTTACTGTCAAGGAGACATTTGCAGGGCCTTTCTTGTAGAAAAAGCCCAGCAGGAACTCATTTTCATATTAGGCCACACACCCTGACATCACCATTGTTTAGCATAGGGCTTTTTTGTAGAAAAAGCCCAGCCAAAGTTCATTTGCATACTAGGCCTCACCCTCTGATGCCAAGTCAGACAGAACTGCATTCCTGTGTGTTCCTGCTCAAAAAAAGCCCTGGACATTTGTATTCTGCTTTAGGACCCTTTGCTTTGAGAACCTGCTGTGCTGTGTTACACCTCCAGTAAAAGGTGGCTAGCTGGCTGTCTTGTTTTTCCATGCATTTTTACTGCCACTGAACTTTTTTTAAAAAAGCCTTTTCCTGAATTTCTTCAATAAAGCCTTATTTTGCTTTATTGTGTGGGTATGTTCCTTGCGGAGTTACTGAGATCAAACCCAGATACAGCTTGGTTATGTTACTGCAGGAGGGTGCCTTGACAGCATCCCCCCAACCATTCACAGATTTGTGTTCCAGAAATCCTGGGAAGGGAGATAAACATCAAAGGAAGACAATGGTTCCTTCACCTAGACTGAAAAAGAGGGACAGGTCCCCTGAATCTAAGGAGCCCATGTGCCATAGCGATCCCTGAGGGCCCATGAAATGAACTGTGCCCTATGCTGAAAATTTGGTGCCTCTACCTCAAAAAACAGCACCCCTCCCCACAGATACCCATGGATCAATTCTCCATTGTACACTATGGAAATTGGTTTCCATAGGGAATAATGGAGTACGCAGCAGACATTTCCCTCCCCACCTTTTTCTGAAGACCCTGAAGCGGGAGGAGGGCCTCCAAACTGGGGGAATCCCCCGCTCCCACCTGGGAATTAGGCAACCCTAAACCCAGGGGTCCCCAACCTTTTAGAGCCAACAGGCTTCACCACAAAATGACTGCCACAATAGGTGTGGCCAGTCACAAAATGGTTGCTACAGGAGGTGGAGTCAACCACAAAATGTCAAGGGCTGAGGCTTTCTTCAACAGCAGGAACTCATTTTCATATTAGGCCACACACCCTGACATCACCATTGTTTAGCATAGGGCTTTTTTGTAGAAAAAGCCCAGCCAAAGTTCATTTGCATACTAGGCCTCACCCTCTGATGCCAAGTCAGACAGAACTGCATTCCTGTGTGTTCCTGCTCAAAAAAAGCCCTGGACATTTGTATTCTGCTTTAGGACCCTTTGCTTTGAGAACCTGCTGTGCTGTGTTACACCTCCAGTAAAAGGTGGCTAGCTGGCTGTCTTGTTTTTCCATGCATTTTTACTGCCACTGAACTTTTTTTTAAAAAGCCTTTTCCTGAATTTCTTCAATAAAGCCTTATTTTGCTTTATTGTGTGGGTATGTTCCTTGCGGAGTTACTGAGATCAAACCCAGATACAGCTTGGTTATGTTACTGCAGGAGGGTGCCTTGACAGCATCCCCCCAACCATTCACAGATTTGTGTTCCAGAAATCCTGGGAAGGGAGATAAACATCAAAGGAAGACAATGGTTCCTTCACCTAGACTGAAAAAGAGGGACAGGTCCCCTGAATCTAAGGAGCCCATGTGCCATAGCGATCCCTGAGGGCCCATGAAATGAACTGTGCCCTATGCTGAAAATTTGGTGCCTCTACCTCAAAAAACAGCACCCCTCCCCACAGATACCCATGGATCAATTCTCCATTGTACACTATGGAAATTGGTTTCCATAGGGAATAATGGAGTACGCAGCAGACATTTCCCTCCCCACCTTTTTCTGAAGACCCTGAAGCGGGAGGAGGGCCTCCAAACTGGGGGAATCCCCCGCTCCCACCTGGGAATTAGGCAACCCTAAACCCAGGGGTCCCCAACCTTTTAGAGCCAACAGGCTTCACCACAAAATGACTGCCACAATAGGTGTAGCCAGTCACAAAATGGTTGCTACAGGAGGTGGAGTCAACCACAAAATGTCAAGGGCTGAGGCTTTCTTCAACAGCTCGAACAGAAGCTCTGTTTGACAGGATGCCTTTAAATCTGTATAGCCAATCAGAAGCCTTGCTGGGCAAAAGTCCCACCTAGCCCCGCCTACTTCATAAGAGCGCTTGGTGAATTCCAGGGAAGTTAACACCACAGTGTGCACGGGCACCACATTCGGGACCCTGCTCTAATCCTGTTTACCTGGAGCGGTCTTAGTTCTGGAGCCCTGGGTGAAAGCCAGAATGGGACCGCAGAATCACTACCCCACCACCACTAGAGCCAAGCAAGGGATGGTCCTCACCCAGTTTGAGTTGGGTACCACCCAGAAGCTGTTACTGCTGCCAGAAGTCAGCTAGCTAAGCCCCAATGGGGCACGTGCAAGCAGAGACAGCAGCCTGATCTTCTTCTCCCCCTCCCACAAGTGGGTGGGGTTACGGCAGTTAATGGTTTCCCGAGAGTGGAACCCAGGGCATCTGCCCCTGTTGCCCATTGACTAAAACTGCCCCTTTTGTTTATCAGGGACAACATTTATTTTCTGGTCCCACTTGCTGGTCAGTTTTGCCCTGCAAAATACTAACCAGAGACTCTTTCCCTAGGTTTTCATCGAAAATCAATGTCCAGTTTTGTTAAGGTATCAACAGCCATGTTTTCCTTTGCTCTCAGCCTTTGAAGGGCCCTGTGTGACACATCCCATCAACAACTATTTTTATTGAACAAGATTCGAGTCCAGGAGCACCTTAGAGAAAGATTTCCAGAGTATACATTTCTGAGACTCAAAGTTCTCTTAGAGAGCCAGTTTGGTGTAATGGTTAAGTGTGCGGACTCTTATCTGGAAGAATCGGGTTTGATTCCCCACTCCTCCACTTGCACCTGCTGGAATGGCCTTGGGTCAGCCGTAGCTCTCGCAGGAGTTATCCTTGAAAGGGCAGCTGCTGTGAGTGTCCTCTCAGCCCCACCCAACTCACAGGGTGTTTGTTGTTGGGGAGTGTGGAGGAACGTCATCTTAGTTAATGTTGGTGCTTCATTGGAAGCGAACATTAAACTACTAAAGCAGGCTTTGGCCTAGCCTCCCTCCATCCCCTCCTCCCTTCCAGAGTTAAACCAGCGCCTCTAGGGGGAAAGCCTCCTAGAGGGGCAGGAAGTTCTTTTGTTCTTTTTATTTGAGTTAGGCGGGAAAAGGCCAGTTCTCAGCTGGCGCTCAAAGGAAGAGGTTGCCAGTGTGGGGGCTCCTGCCTATGGGAGAGGCCTACTCAAGAGGAAAAGGACCCCAGGCAGTCAGATCGAGTAAGTCATCCACAAGGCAGGGCAAGTTTAGACCAGGGACAGTAGGATGCGTTTAAATCCACCTTTTATTTGTCATGCTGGTTGCTGTGCGGGTGCTGTGCTGTGCTAAACTTTTACATGCAACTGTTTTTGTTTTCTTTTCTTTTTCTCTTTTAATTAAATATTTTTACTGTTTTGAATGCTGGCAGTCAAACTCTGTACCACATAGATCCCAACCGCTTAGATCACGCTGCTTTATGAAGGGGGCCCCGGGGAAGGGAAAAGGCATGCAGTTGGGTAAGGTGCCAATCCTCCAGGGGTTCCCCAAAGAAGTGCTGTGGTCTCTGTGATACCCAAGTACAGGGTGGCAGAGGACCTTGAGGCCTGGCCTCATAGCTGGAGAGGGGGATTGGGAGTCCTGTTCCTCTCAATCTGAACCCCTAGACTGAGCAGGTGGTGGCAGCAAGCCCAAGTGGCCGAAGGAGCAATAGCTCCCTCTAGGAGTTGGCTACTCAATAGGGAGTTGACGGGACCGGGTCTGAAGGCAGAATCGGGCCGGTTCCGTCACAGGGAGGAAGATAAAAAAGATTGTGAGCCGCTCTGAGATTTGGAATGGAGGGCGGGATATAAATCCAATATCATCTTCATCATCAGATATCTGATAAAGGGAGCTTTGACTCTCAAAAACTTATACTCGAGATTTTAGAAAAGGGGTGGCCAAACTGTGGCTCAGGAGCCACATGTGGCTCTTTCACACATATTGTGTGGCTCTCAAAGCCCCCACCACCCCTGTTGGCCAGCTTGGAGAAGATATTTGCCTCTTTAAATCACTTTGCCAAGCCAGTCAATAGTTTGGAGAATGCATTTAAAGTTAAAGTTGCTTTCTACCTCTCCCTCCCCATCTGCCTTCCTTCCTTCTTTCCTTCCTTCCTTCCTTCCTTCCTGCTCTCAAACATCTGATGTCCATGTCTTGCGGCTCTTAAGCATGTGATGTTTATTCTATGTCGATTAAGCAAGTTTGGCCACCCCTGTCTTAGAACAAAGTGTAAGTCCAGGGACACCTTTAAGACCACCTTTAAGACACAGAGTTCTTTTTCAGGTGAGGAGAGAGACTCTGTAACAGTTCTATTTCCCTGCTGCTATTAAGAATTTATTCTATTGGGAAAAGGTGACAAGATACGCTTTGCAAGAGCCAGGCTGCTAGATGGAAAGCTGAAGTTTAATTCTGGGTATAAAGCCTTCGTGTGCATCCTGAAGAAGCATGCACATGCATCCAAGAGCTTATACTGTGAATAAAACTTCGTTGGTCTTAAAGGTGGTGGTGATGATGATGATGAAGATATTAGATTTATATCCTGCCCTCCCCTCCAAATTTCAGAGTCTCAGAGCGGCTCACAATCTCCTTTATCTTCCTCCCCAACAACAGACACCCTGTGAGGTGGGTGGGGCTGAGAGGACTCTTGCAGCAGCTGCCCTTTCAAGGACAACCTCTGCCAGAGCTATGGCTGACCCACGGCCATTCCAGCGGCTGCAAGTGGAGGAGTGGGGAATCAAACCCGGTTCTCCCATGTAAGAGTCCCCGCACTTAATCACTACACCAAACTGGCTCTCTTTGTCTAGGTGCCACTAGACTCAGACGTTGTTGTGCTGCTTCAGACCAACAGGGCTACTCCACCTGAATCTGTCTTCTTGGAAATCTTGTTGTTCTCTAAGGTGCTGACATCTTGCAGACCACTTGATGCCATTTTTGCATTCATGATGGGAAGCTGCCCTTCTCCCGTCTCCTTCCAGAAGGCGCTGCCTGATACCAGCTCCTCTTAGCACCACCTTATCTGTTACAATCTGCCTGCCATTCTAGACAGGATGCAGACAAGAGGACTATGAAATATCTTCTCCTCCCATCCTTTCCTTTTTAAAAAAGATCATTTTTATTAAGAAAGAATTTTTTCCATTACAAATTCAAAAGAGAGAGGAGAAACATAATCCAAAATCTAAGAAGAAAATCTACAAACACTATAATCTTATTGAAAAAAAAGAACTATATAACCTAGTTTATCAGGGCACTTCATAACTTCAGATGTGCACAATGTATAAAGTATTAACAGTATAAATAAACCAACTGAGAAGGAAAAACACACAGTTACAACATAAGCCACCAGGGGTGGAATTCTAGCAGGAGTTCCTTTGCATATTAGGCCACACACCCCAAACGTAGCCAATCCTCCAAGAGTTTATAAGGCTCTTTTTTGTAAGCTCTTGGAGGATTAGCTACATCAGCGGTGTGTGGCCTAATATGCAAAGGAGCTCCTGTTAGAATTCTACCCCTGTAAGCCACAATTTATATTTATTATTTCTAGCCAAAAATTTATATTCATTCAGATAAACTACAACAGGGTTCCACATTTCCTCAAATGACTTCTTATCTAAAGAGTGGACTGGCTCTACGAAAAATGGATTTTGGACTATTTTATCCATTAAACAAATTTCCCATATTACCTCTTGCCACTTTTCTATTGTTAGACCTCTACAATCTTTCTAGCATGAAGCAATAACTAAACAGGCTGCCGCTACCATTTTAGAAATGAGCAAGTTAGTTTGCTTAGATATGTTAATACTTTTCCCTATATCAAATGGACAAAACTGGATTGATTGTGGAGGCTTAAATTTAGTTACTAAATATATAGCTTCTAACAATTGTGTTCAAGAAGACTTTATTTTGAGACATGTCCACCAAAGATGTAAAGGAGAACCAATCTGTCCACAATGTTTCCAACATAAGGGACTTATCCCCAATTTGATTTTAGAAAGTCTTAAAGGGCATACAGGCCTGGCATGTGTGGTTCTGCCGCCCGAAGCAGAAGAACCCCAATGCGCGCCCACCCAAAGATGTTTTAGCGCATGCGCGACTTTATGACATCACCCACAGGTGATGTCATCATGTCGAGCACTTAGTTTCTGGGTGCTGAGGGGCCGGGGGAGCTCCTTTGACCCCTCAGTGCCCTGAAAGAACACGCCCCGCTTCCACTTCCTCGGCACTTTCCAAATTCGGAGGGCACCAAGGACTGGAAGTGCTGTTCTTTCTGGGCACAGATACCAATCCACGTTCCTTTTTTAAAAAAGCATTCAGACTAATGAAATGCTTGGGAGAACTCAAAATCTTGCCCAGGCAATGTGAGTTCAAGAGCATTCCAAGTACCCCAGAGGGTCCCTAATTTCACCCATTGGATGGTGGAGTCATGACAATGTGCACGCAGCGGCATGCAGTGAAGAACCACCGCCTATTTCTTAGGAGAATGCCAGAGAGAGCATTTGAGGAAATGCTCAGTCATTATACACAAGGCCCCATTAGCAAACGGCTGCAAAATGGGCAGGGCTGGCAAGTCTACAGCTGGTGGAAGGAAGCTGAACTTCCTGGCAGAAAAAAAGAGAGTCAACTGCTGGTTGAGATGGAATCAGAGACGCAGGCAGGCAGGAGGCAAAACGGAAACAGCCAGCCTGCCCAGATTCTGCCAAGTTTCAAATGTGTATTATCAAGAAACCTGCAAAAAGCAATAAGCAATGAAACAGACAGCCCTCCTGCCAGAAAGACAGAGTTCTTTTGCAGGTGAGGAGAGAGGAGAGAGACTCTACGCATTTAAAGTTAAAGTCCTTCTTCTCATTGCCAATACCATCTGCTATCCTCCCCCACAGTGATCCGTCATCTGAATTATTATATTTGGGCCATTGATTATATTCCAACCTGCACTATGAGCCCACCCACCTTTGTTATATAGTACTGTGTTGTGTTCATAGAATCACAGAGTTAGAAGGGACCTCCAGGGTCATCTAGTCCAACTCCCTGCACAATACAGGAAACTCACAAACACCTCCCCCTAAATTCACAGGATCTTCATCGCTGTCAGATGGCCATCTAGCCTCTGTTTAAAAACCTCCAAGGAAGGAGAGCCCACCACTTCCCGAGGAAGCCTGTTCCACTGAGAAATCGCTCTAACGGTCAAGAAGTTCTTCCTAATGTTGAGCCGGAAACTCTTTTGATGTAATTTGAACCCATTGGTTCTGGTCCTACCTTCCGGGGCCACAGAAAACAATTCCACACCATCCTCTAGATGACAGCCCTTCAAGGACTTGAAGATGGTGATCATATCACCTCTCAGCCGCCTCCACTCCAGGCTAAACATCCCCAGCTCCTTCACCCTTTCTTCATAGGACTTGCTTGCTTTTAATTGCAGTTTACTGCTTTTATTGTATTTGACTGGTTTTACTTGGATGTAATTCACCCGGAGCCCATTTGGGAAAGGGTGGAATATAAATTTATCGAAATAAATAAATAAATATTTCCCTGCCGCTATTAAGAATTTATACTATTGGAAAAAAGGTGACAAGATACGCTTTGCAAGAGCCAGGCTGCTAAACGGAAAGCTGAACTCCTTTGCAAGTGTTCAGCTGCTCTGTGATTTACTAACATAAGCAGAGGAATAGCTAGTAGCCCCTTAGAGACCAATAAGACTTTCTCCATGGAATGAGGCTGTGAGAGTCAAAGCTCCCTCCATGGGATACTGACAAAGGGAACTTTGACTCTCACAAGCTCATATCCTGGAAAGTCTTGGTGGTCTTTAAGGGCTACTGGACTCCAGTCTAGCTGTTCTACCACAGACCAACACAGCTATGCTGGGAAACTATAAGCAAAGTTCAGATTGGGACCCTCAGGGTGACTTACGGTTCCCTCATGCACTTCTCCCAAGGCAATGCTATTTGCTGCACTAGGGAAACATACATTTCCCTTGTGGAATCAACAACAGCTCCCTGGGGCCATTTCAGGGATGGGGAAGGCTTAAGGTCTGCATACCATGGAGCCAATCTGAGTTGCATTTGCATTGATGTATTTCTATCCCACTTTTCTCCCCAGCTGGGACTCCAACAAGTGGAATTTATAATGTATGAATTGGCCCTGAGAGCACAGGAGAAATGTGGCAGCAGTTATATTACCAAAGCTGGAGATTAATGTTTGCTGAGGTGCTAAGCAAAGGGCAAGTAAAGAGTCCCCCCTTCATTTTTTGTTCTTTAACACCCAGTCAATGAAGAATTCCATATAACTTGAAAGCTTGCATGTACTTTTGTGTCAATTTGGTCATTGTGATCTGAGTTTTGGCTTTTGCTTTTGACCCTGTCTGCAAGTTTATCTCCTAAAATAGGCCGACACAAAGAGAGAGAAGGAGGAAGAGGAGGAGATTGGATTTATACTCCACTCTTTGGATTTATACTCCACTCTTTCGAAGGAGTATCAGAATGGCTTACAATCTCCTTTCCCTTCCCTTCCCCACAACAGACACCCTGGCTGTAAGCAATGCTCCCTCTAAGCTGTGGAGTCTTGTGAGCAAAAATTCTACTTCATGAGCTACTGTCATTAAAGTTGTGAGCAAGTGATTTGGCTACTGCATAAATTAATTTGCTCTAGGGCATCCATCCTGAGCTATGGTAAAAATCTGTGTGCCAGAGGCTAAAAAACTGAGCTAGTTATTATTTAACTTGTTATATGTGGTTGTTTGTCTAGGATCATATTGCATCTTCCGTTGCTGTATCTCAAATACCAGTTTGGTGCCGTGACGCCATTCACCTTTTCCTTGTGCGAAATCTGCATGTACCTAATTATTGTATGATCCTTTTCTATTTCAATAAAAGCTTTCAAAATTTAAAAAAACAAAACTGAGCTAGCTCACACTAACTTGGTTTAGAGGGAACACTGCCTGTGAGGTAGGTGGAGAAGAGAGAGCTCTAACTGAAACTGCTCTTGAGAGGAACAGCTCTGATAACTTGTGACTGACTCAAGGCCAAAACAGCAGGTGCATGTGGAGAAGTCAGGAATCAAACCTGGTTCTCCCAGATAAGAGTCTGCGCACTTAACCACTGGACCAAACTGGCTCTTGATGCAGGCTACTTTTTTTAAACCAAGAGGTGAAAGATTTTCCCAGTCATCTTGTATGGAGGGTAGGCGTCAAAGGGTCCATGCTGGTGGTGAAAGATGTCATCAAATCACAACAGATTTATGGCCACCCTAGAGTCAGTCCTAAGGGAAAGCAAACCCAGACTGTTCCCTGGAAGGTCAGATGCTGAAGCTGAAGCTCAAATACTTTGGTCACCAAATGAGAAGGGAGCACTCCCTGGAGAAGACCCTGATTCTGGGAAAGACAGAAGGCAAAAGAAGAAGGGGACAGCAAAAGATGAGATGGCTGGACAGTGTTACTGATGTAACAAACGCGAATTTGAGCAGACTTCGGAGGATGGTGGAAAACAGGAGGGCCTGGTGTGACTTGGTCCATGGGGTCGCAAAGAGTCGGACTTGATTGTGCGACTGAACAACAACAACAAAAGAGTTTCCAGAGCAAGACACATTCAGAGGTGGTTTGCCATTGCCTTCCTCCGCAGAGACATCCTGGGCGTCCTTGGTAGTCTTCCCAAATAAGCTCTGACCAGGGCTGACCCTGCTTAACTGCCAAAATCTGACAAGATCAAGCAAGCCAGGGTGGGTGGGGGTCTGTGCTACTGCATGTTTTTCTCCCAAGTCCAGCCCAGGGATCGCTGGAAAGGAGGGTGCATTTTTAACAGTCCAGAGTGGATTTGCTGATGGATTTATTTTTTCCTAATTCTTCTGAAAATGATTTGATGAAAGCCATAAATCAAGAACCATTTGATGAATGAGAAGCAGGAATTTTCCACACCCGACACCCTGGGGATGATATTGGGTCCCAACTGCATCTTCTGGCCCAAAATCCCCACCACTTTACCTTGGTCCCAAGGTCAGACCAGAACCAACCGGCTGAAATTAAATCAGAAGAGTTTTTGACTGAACATTAGGAAAAACTTCCTGATGGCTACAATGGTTCCTCAGTGGAACAGGCTTCCTCGGGAGGAGGTGGCCTCTTCTTCTTTGGAGGTTTTCAAACAGAGGCTAGATGGCCATCTGACAGCAATGCTGAATCTGTAAATTCAGGCAGATGATGAGAGGGAGAGCAGAAAGGGTTGCATCAGTGCTTAGTTCTCATGGCCTTTTCTTACATGCCAATGGGGATTTCGAACCCGGGTCTCCCAGATCCTAGTCTGCCATTCTGTACTACTACACCACACTGGCTCTCTGTATATCAGAAGTGGCCAAACTGTGGTTTGGGAGCCACATGTGGCTCTTTCACACACTTTAGGCTCAGGAAGCAATTTTTCTCCAAGCCAGTTTAGCTGGAGATCCTGGAGGTTTCTTGCTGTCTTCTGGGTGTGGAACAGGGGTCATTGGAGATGTGGCTGGGAGGTACCTGTGA
The DNA here is from genome assembly GCF_032191835.1 of Heteronotia binoei. NCBI lineage: Eukaryota > Metazoa > Chordata > Lepidosauria > Squamata > Gekkonidae > Heteronotia > Heteronotia binoei. The sequence continues at coordinate 257,468,545 of NC_083223.1, forward strand.
TTTTCCTACATTGTGCTGGCGGTTGGACTAGATGATCCTGGAGGTCCCTTCCAACTCTTATGATTCTATTATGTTATTCCATCATGAGAGAAAAGCACTCTGCCATTGCATCCTGTGTTCCAAGGTGAGACCAGGCCCTCAAAACCAGTTGAGCCCCAACTGAACTATGTTTCCATCTTTATTTAACTCACCTGTACTCCATCTTTCTCCCCAATAGGGACCCAAAGCAGCTTACAACAGTCTCCTCTCCTCTGTTTTATCCTCACAACAACCCTGTGCGGTAGGTTAGTCTGAGAGAGTGTGCAACCGGCCTAGGGTCACCCAAAAAACTTCCATGGCACAATGGGGATTTCGAACCCGGGTCTCCCAGATCCTAGTCTGCCATTCTGTACTACTACACCACACTGGCTCTCTCTATATCAGGAGCGGCCAAACTGTGGCTTGGGAGCCACATGTGGCTCTTTCACACATATTGTGTGGCTCTTGAAGCCCCCACTACCCTGTCAGCCAGCTCGGAGAAGGAATTTGTCTCTTTAAATAACTTGTCCAAGCCAAGTCAGCTGGTGGCTTGGAGAATGCTTTTAAAGTTAAAGTTGCTTTCCACCTCTCCCTCTTTCCTCCCTCCCCCATCTATTTTCCTTCCTTCCTGTCTGGTGGCTCTCAAACATCTGATGTTCATGTTTTGAGACTCTCAAACATCTGATGTTTTTTTCTATGTGGCTCTTATATGAAGCAAGTTTGGCCATCCCTGCTCTATATATTTAGATTCTCCTGTCTGATCTGGATTACCTAACCCCCCACCCACCTACCCGTAATTTCATTTTCAAATTTCCCTTTGCAGCCACCAGAGCTAGGAGCTTAAAGCCGAAAATATTTTTTTTCCAGTTGGGATGGACAGCACTTCTTAAGAACGACTTACAAAGGGGAGGGGATGGCTGGAGGAGCTTAAGAGCTGCTGGCAAGTTTGTTTATCTTTCTTCCGTTTAGTAAAAACAGTCTGGAGTGTATTCTTAACTGATAAAGGTCTCTGTCTCAAGGTTCCAAGCTGGGTTTCCTTATCCACTTTAATCCAGGGGAATGCTACGTATGCAGAGGGACATTGCAAACTTTGTTCAGGTCTACGTGATGCGTGTGGGTCTTCTCTATGTTGATCTGACCACTGTCAGCTTGCCTGTGGCATTTCCAGAATTTGGCTATGGTATCTCAAATATTTTCCCTTCTTCACAAGAAGGAGATAAGTGGCTCTTAAAAATATTGCTGGTACAACACATCAAATAGGAAATTCTCTCTCCTCTATGACTTTGCAAGTTTACATGTTAGATCAGTAGAGTTGCCAGCTCCAAGTTGGGAAACACCTGGAGAGTTTGCGGGAGGAGCCTGAGGGGGCAGGGTTTGGGGAGGGGAGGGACTTCAGTGGAGTATAATGTCATCCAGTCCACCTTCTAAAGCAGCCATTTCCCCCAGCTGATGCAATCTCTGTTGCCTGGAGATCAGTTGTGATCCTAGGAGATCTCCAGCCACCACCTAGAGGTTGGCAGCTTACAGCTCAGCAAGAAGAAGAAGACATTGGATTTATATTCCGCCCTCCACCCTGAATCTCAGAGCGGCTCATAAACTCCTTTATCTTCCTCCCCCACAGCAGACACCCTATGAGGTGGGTGGGGCTGAGAGGGCTCCCACAGCAGCTGCCCTTTCAAGGACAACTTCTGCCAAGACCATTCCAGCAGGTGCAAGTGGAGGAGTGGGGTTCTCCCTGGAGTGGGGTTTTCAAACCCAGTTCTCCCAGATAAGAATCGGCATACTTAACCACTACACTATACTAGGAGTCCGTGCACTTAAGCACTACACCAAACTGGCTCTCAAGGAAACAGCATCACTAGAGTGATGTTTTTTTCTAGACGTTTTGGAGGCCTTTCAAACATACTACATTTTTTATCCCATTCTTCTTCCAAGAAGCTCTGTGTCACTTATGTGGCTGTCCTCTCCTTCCTTTTAACCTCCTGAGAATGGTGTGAGGTAGGGCAAGTGCAGAGGACAGGGGTAGTCTGAAAGCACCCAACAGGCTTTGTGGTTGAGCGAGGATTTGAACTTGGGTCTAGTACAGTTGCCAGCCTCCAGGAGGGGCCTGGAGACCTCCCGCTTTTACAGCTGCTCTCCAGCTGGCAGAGATCAGCTCCCCTGGAGAAAATGGCTGCTTTGAAGGGTGGGCTGTTTGACATTATACCATGCTGAGGCTCCTCCCCTCCCCAAACCCCACCCTCTTCCACATCCATCCCCAAAGTCCAACACAGATCTGGCAACTCTAACCCAGTCCTACGCTGGAAAGGGGGCAGTGGTTTGTAAGCTGCTTGGAAGCTTTGTTTGTGTAACGTACTCGAAGCGGAGACGAGAGTAGGGCAACATTGTTTATTAGGAGCACGTTGCAAGAGTGCTAACACGGGGGCCGGGTCCCACTTATATACAATCCCCGGTACAGCCTACAGGGTTGGTCAGGCCAATCCTGACCCGTTGAACTTCCCGCCACAGCTGTTAATAGGCGGGGAGATTCGCGCCCTGCGCTGGGGCTTCTGGGACGGCCCAGTTGCCCCCGCGCCCGGTCGCATATTATTTACTGATACACTACACCCCTCCCCCCCTGGTTAGTGAACATAGTCTTGCAGATATGCGGGAGGTCGGCGCTCTCTGGTGGACCGTCTGGGGAGGTCCTGTGGGGGAGGCGCCGCCACTGCATCTGATGCTGCGGGGGACCCTGGTGCGGACGGTGGCGGCCGGACTGGTTCTTCGGCGCCTTCGGGCTCCGGCGGTTCCGGTGCTACCTGGGCCGGCGTTAGGGGTGATGGGGCCGCGTCCTCCGGTCGGTCCCCGCTGGGCTCTTCTCCGGCTCCTGCCTCTTCTGTGTCCGCCAGTTCCTCTGGTAGCGTGCGGCGCCTCAATTGGTCTATGTGCCGCCGTAGTACCTGGCCCCCCTCAGTTGATATGTCGTAGTGGCGGGACCCGGTGACTCGTAGCACTCGGCCCGCCACCCAATTGGGCCCCCTTGCGTAGTTCCGGGCGTAAACCGGGTCGCCCGCGAAGAAACCCCTGACTGCGTCCCGGACCTCGGGGCTCTCGCGGGTGTCTGACGCCCGGTCAGGGTGTAGTCTGTCCAGCCGGGTTATGAGCTTTCGCCCCATGAGGAGCTCGGCCGGGCTAACCCCTGTGACCGGGTTGGGGGTGATCCTATTGTCGAATAGGAATGCCGCTAATCGGTGGTCCCAGTCTCCCTGTACAATACGGCCCAGGGCTTCCTTGGTGGTGCGGACCATCCGCTCTGCCTGACCGTTGGTGGCTGGGTGGAAGGGGGCCGACCTTATGTGCCTAATAAGGTATCGCTGGAAGAACGCCTGGAAGTCTGCGGACGTGAAAGCGGTCCCATTGTCCGAGACTATGGTGTCCGGGATACCGTGTGTGCTTAAGACCCTGCGTAATGCTCGGATTGCGGCTGCGGACGTGGTGGACCCTACGGGGATGACCTCCAGCCATTTGGTGTAGGCGTCCACAATTATCATGAAGATCTGCCCCTGGAATGGCCCCGCGAAGTCGAGGTGGAGTCTCGACCATGGTTTCCTGGTGGACTCCCACCTAGTGGCGGGGGCGCTGGGAGGCTCGGGCCGCGACTCCTGGCACGTCTGGCACCTGCGGACCCAGCTCTCTATTTCCCCGTCCATTCCCGGCCACCAGACGTAGCTTCTGGCCAGGGCCTTCATGCGAACTATGCCGGGGTGGGTCTCATGGAGGGATTCTAGAACACGCCTTTGCAGCGGGGGCGGAATCACCACCCGACTCCCCCATAGTAGGCACCCCTTGTGTGCCGCTAGTTCCTCCCTCCTGACCTTATAGGGTTTGAAATCTTCCCCCATGTTCCCTTCTGGCCACCCCCTCACCACCCAGTCGAGCACCCGTGCAAGTGTCTTATGTTTCTGGGTGGCCTTGGCGACCTCCGCTGCGTGAAGGGGCGGCTCTGGGAGGCTTTCCATCAGCATGACCTGGTGTGCGGGGGCGGGGTCTGGACCCGTTTCCGGAAGCGGCAAGCGGCTGAGCGCGTCAGCGTGACCCATAGCCTTGCCGGCCCGGTGTACCAGTGTGTAAGTGTAGGAGTTGAGGAATTGATTCCACCTCAACACGCGCTGTGACAGGATTTGGGGGGGTTGTCGATCTGGGGCCAGCAGACCTAAGAGGGGCTTGTGGTCCGTGGCTATGGTGAACCTCCGCCCGTACAGATACTCATGGAACTTGCGGACCCCCGCCACGATCGCCAGAGCCTCCTTGTCTATTTGCGCGTAATTGCGCTCTGCCGGTGTCAGTGTGCGGGAGTAGTACGCTACCGGCACCTCCCTCCCGTCCGGGAGTTGGTGCCCCAGGACTGCTCCCACCCCATACGGCGACGCATCGCAAGCCAAGATGACGGGGAGGCCCTCGTCAAAATGGTGGAGCACCGCGTTGGACACCAGAACGTCCTTGACCGCCTGAAACGCGGCGGCTTGTCGTTTGCCCCAAACCCAAGGGGCTTTTTTATCCAGTAGGCGGTGAAGGGGCTCTGCTAGGGCTGCCTTGTGGGGGAGGAATGAGTGATAAAAGTTAAGGACCCCCAAGAAGCTTTGTAGCTCCGCTTTGCAGGTGGGGGCCGGAGCTTGCACGATGGCCCGTGTCTTTTCTTCCGTGGGGTGGATTCCCGCTGCGTCCACGGCGAACCCCAGGAACTCCACCCGCGGAACCCCCAGCAGGCACTTCTCCCTCTTGACTTTGAGCCCCGCAGCCTGGAACCGGCGGAGCACCTCTCTTAGGCGGTTGCCGAATTCTTCGGGGTCCGGGGCGGCGACTAAAACGTCATCGAAGAACGGCTGGACTCCGGGGATCCCTTTAAGGAGAGCGTCCATTATACTCTGGAAGATCCCCGGAGCGACGCTTACCCCGAACTGTAGCCTCCTCACCCGGAAGGCCCCCCTGTGCGTTACTATCGTCTGGGCCTCGGCCGTCTTATTGTCTACCGGGAGCTGTTGGTAGGCCTGGGCCAGATCCAGCTTCCCGAAGATTTTAGACCCCGCGAGGGCAGCCAGGACGTGGCTCACCACCGGCACTGGGTAGGGGTTATCCTGCAGTGCCCGGTTTATCGTGCATTTGTAGTCTGCACAGATCCGCACCTCCCCGTTTGGCTTTAGTGGGGTTACGATGGGGGTCTCCCAGGGGGCGTAGTCCACTGGCTCCAGGACTCCCTGGGCTGTGAGGCGGTCTAGTTCGGCCTCTATTTTGGGCTTCAAGGCGAACGGAACCCTCCTTGCCTTGAGCCGAACCGGCCTGACCGTGGGGTCTAGGGGCAGGGAGATGGCCGGCCCCTTGTAGCTTCCCAGGGACCCGTCGAATACTTCGGGGAACTCTTTGCAAATCTCCCCGAACCCGCTGGGCGTTAAGGTTTGCCCCACCCCCTCCACGCGTATCCCCAAGGGTTTGAACCAAGCCAGCCCTAGCAGGGTGGCGAGTTGGCGCTTTACCACCAGGATGTCCAGCGGCCCATAGAAGGACCCCCTCTCGACTTGCACCCGCGCCCACCCCGCAATTTGCACCGGGTTCTTCTGAAAGTCCCGGAGTATGAAGTTCGCCGGCCGTAGTTGCAGCCGCTGCCGGGGGCACAGTTCCCTCAGGGTCTCCTCCGCTATGAGGGAAATGGAGGAACCTGAGTCCACCTCCATTTGGCAGGGGTTCCCTTCGATGAGGACTGCCACTTTAATCTTATCAGGGGTGGCGAGGGGCAAGTTCAGTACCTGTAGGGACGTGGAGTCTGCTGAGTGGGACTCCGCTGACTCGAGGTGCGTGGTTGGCCTCCGGCGGTTGAGCTTGGCCCGGCAAGCCCTGGCGATGTGGCCGGTCTTCCCGCAGCTCCGGCAGTCCCAGGTCCGGTACTGGCAGTCTCTCCGATCGTGGGAGTCGCCGCAGCTGGCACACTTGGTGGCCGGAACCCTCTCCGACGCCGGTGGTCGATCGGCCGCTCGGGGGCGTTGGGCCGCTCTGTTGGGTGGGCCGGCGGGGCGACGCAGCTGGTAGGCTTCTCTCTCCTCCATGCGGTCGTGGTCCAGCTCCTCGTGGTGGACGGCGTCTGACCGGGTCTTGGGAAAGGTCCTGGAGGTCCTCTCGAACGCCACCGCTTCACTGAAGGCGCTCTGGAGGGTGAGCTCTTCTTTGGCGAAGAGCTTCTGCTGGAGCCTCTCGTCGCGGAGGCCCCACGTGAATCGGTCGGCCAGGGTGTCTTCCAGCTGGGGGAAGTTGCAGTTCCCGGCGATCTTGCGGAGGGCTGCCAGATAGTCGGCGGCCGATTCTCCTGCCGCCTGGTCCCTCCGGTGGAACAGGAATCTGATAGCCACCCGTGAGGGCTGCGGCAAGAAGTGGCCCGTGAGGAGTCTGATGACCTCCTCGTAGGATTTCTCCGCCAGGCGGGTGGGCGCCGAGAGACCCTTTGCGATCTCGAACGTGGCGGGCCCGCATACGCTCAGGAGAACATCCCGCTTTGCTCCGGCGTCGGTGATCTTGTTGGCCCGGAGGTAGAACTCGACCCGTTCCGAGTAGGACTCCCAGCCCTCTGGGTTTGCTGGGTCGAAGGGCTCGAGGTAGCCGGTGATTCCGCCCTGGTTGGCCATGGTGGCGGCGGCGGTCGTGACCGGTCGTTCGTTGCCCAAGATCTCCGTCGTAGCCGATAAGGCTAGAATCCCATCCTCGTCGCCAGTGTAACGTACTCGAAGCGGAGACGAGAGTAGGGCAACATTGTTTATTAGGAGCACGTTGCAAGAGTGCTAACACGCGGGCCGGGTCCCACTTATATACAATCCCCGGTACAGCCTACAGGGTTGGTCAGGCCAATCCTGACCCGTTGAACTTCCCGCCACAGCTGTTAATAGGCGGGGAGATTCACGCCCTGCGCTGGGGCTTCTGGGACGGCCCAGTTGCCCCTGCGCCCGGTCGCATATTATTTACTGATACACTACAGTTTGGCAGCAAGAAAGAGGAGCCACATGTCTGAAAACGTCTCTCTTCATCTCTGTCTTAACACCAGTTCACAGGCTGGGGTGGATAGCCAAAGAAACTCCCTGTCCTAGAGGTTTAGGTTAGCCTGAGTTCATCAGCTCTGAAGAGCTAAGCAGGGGCGGCCTTGGTTAGTACTTGGAGGGGAGACCACCAAGGAAGCCCAGGGACTCTACGCAGAGGCAGGCCGTGGCAAACCACCTCTGAACATTTCTTGCCTTGAGAACCCAATGGGGTCGCCAGGAATCACCAAAGACTTGATGTCAAAAAGTGCCCCCTACCCCAAATTAGCAAATTTCTCCCCGCTGCTATTTTGCCAGCCCTGTCTGTCACTAGTATGAAGATAAGAACATAAGAGAACCCATGTTGGATCAGGCCAATGGCTCATCCAGTCCAGCACTCTGTGTCACACAGTGGCCAAAAAAAACCAGGTGCTATCAGGAGGTCTATCAGTGGGGCCAGGACACTAAAAGCCCTCCCACTGTTGCCAAGAATACAGAGCATCACTTGCCCCAGACATAGTCTTCCATCCATACGCTGTGGCTAACAGCCACTGATGGACCTCTGCTCCATATGCTTCTCCAACCCCCTCTTGAAGCTGACTATGCTTGTAGCTGCCACCTCCTTTGGCAGTGAATTCCATGGGTTCTCACCCTTTGGGAGAACTTCAGTCTTTTGGAGAACTCACATAAACTCCTTTAACTTGTGGCCTTGTGGGGCAATAGTACTATTTTTAATGACAACTGCAAAATACGTAATATAACAGTGTTAGTATTAAGTTAGAGTCCAGTGGCTGATAAAAACCCACCATGCAGAGACAGACACTGCAAATTAAATTAGCCATGAACCAGGACAAACTTGACCTCTTCTTACATGAAATGCTCTGGATCTCCCTCAGGCCTGCCTGCTTTTCTAAAATCACTTTTTTCTTTGCCTAGATATATGTTGTTCTTTCTCCTTCCCAGGGTTGCCAGCCTCCAGTGGTGGCCTGGAGACCTCCTGTTATTGCAATTGATCTTGAGATGACTAAGATCGGTTCCCCTGGAAAAAACGACTGCTTTGTAGGGTGGATTCGGTGGCATTATACTCTACTGAGGTCCCTCCCCTCCCTCAAACCCTGCCCTCCCCAGGCTCCACCCCCAAAATCTCCAGATATTTCCCAACCCAACTCTTTCCTCACTTTGGTATTAGTCAAGGCTTTTTTTTGTAGAAAAAGCCCATCAGGAGCTCCCTTGTGCCTTCCCCAGTGCGCCTGCCATAGCAGACATGCTGGGGAAGGCTGAAGTCATCGGGGAGGCTTTTAAAGATGCCTCCCTGCACCTTCCCCAGTGTGCCAGCTGGAGCCCTGGCCAGCCAAGGTGGAGCTCCTCTCCTGTGCGCTCCTGCCCAAAAAAAGCCCTGGTATTAGTGATTTATTTACCAGCATTAACCCCTTTTCATCTTAACTGGCTTTCGGGTTGCCCTATGTATTGGTTTATTACAGCATGTTTAAATCATTTAAAGAGCCTCATGGCGCAGAGTGGTAAAGCTGCAGCACTGCAGTCGGAGCCTTCTGCTCATGACCTGAGTTTGATCCCAGCGGAAGCTGGTTCAGGTAGCCGGCTCCAGGTTGACTCAGCCTTCCATCCTTCCGAGGTCGGTAAAATGAGTACCCAGCTCGCTGGGGGGTAGGAAGCGTAGATGACTGGGGAAGGCAATGGCAAACCACCCCATAAAAAGTCTGCTGTGAAAACGTTGTGAAAGCAGCATAATCCCAGAGTCGAAAACGACTGGTGCTTGCACAAGGGGACTACCTTTACCTTTAAAAAAAAAATAAAAGCATTTATTTCTACTATGCATTAGTAAGATTGCTTACATGTTCAGTTTAAAAAGTAATTTTAAAAGGAAAGTCACTACCCTGCTTCCCTGTGTGGTAGGAAGCACATCTACCTCCTCCATCCAAGCTCTAGGCTTGTGGGGATCAGGAAGTGTTGGAAATGTATTGCCTTTCCTCTCAGCCTGATTGCCAGCCTTTTAATTCTCCCCCATGCAGAGAGCTGACAGCTCAGTCTACAAGAGTAATGAAATGCTGAATACAGAGCTGGAAGGGGCTTCCAAGGGCCATGTAGTCCAGCCTCAGCATGATGTAGTGGTTAAGAGCAGTGGACTCTAAACTGGAGAACCAGGTTGGATTCCCTACTCCTCTACATGAGGCTGACTCAAGAAATATCTGGGGACTTCGGGGGTGGAGCCATGTGCAAGGTTGTGACAAGCATAATTGAACTCCAAAGAGAGATCTGGCCTTCCCTTTATTGGAAATTAAGGGGGATGGGGGCACCTTTTTCTGGGGCTCATAGAATTGGACATGTTGGTCCAATCTTTTTGAAACTTGGGGGTTTTTTTGAGGAGAGGCACCAGATGCTATGCTGAGAATTTGGTACCTCTACCTCAAAAAACACCCCAGCCCCAGACACCCACAGATCAATTCTCCGTTATACCCTATGGAAATCAGCCTCCATAAGGTATCATGGAGTGCCTGGCAGACATTTCCCTCCCCCCACCCCTACTTTCTGATAACCCTGGGAATCCCTTGCCCCCAACTGGAGGTTGGCAACCCCAGAAGCTCTCTCAGCCACACCCGCAGTTACCAGTGAGGTCCGTCTCCTGCAGAAGGAGCAGTTTACACCCTTCATGTTTAATATCACTCCAGATATCATTTATACAGAACAGTGCCTGACCTAAAGGTGAACCTCCTGAAAGGTATGCCAGCCAGGCAATAAACCAGCTTGGGAAACTATTTGGAAGTGATTCGAAGAGGCTGATTTGCACAAACATTTTTCTCTCGTCCAAAAGGTGATACATAATTGACAACAGGGGGTTTCTCAGGAAAACAGGCTCTTACTTTGATCTTAATCGTGGGATCCTTCTCCGGCACATCCAGTCTTATCAGCATATCTAAGAGCGACAAAAAGTGTCACCTTCAAGGTGCCATCACCATATATCTTAGCTGCAGGAGGGCTGTCAGGATCCACTTAGTACTTTGATCTCCCTCTGGAGATGCCATTAACCATTTGTCCAGGTCTCTGGGCACCTTTCAGTAAACATATAAACACTGTCCTTTTGATGCAAAAAAGGAGTCCAGTAAGAACCCCGTGGTGCAGAGTGGTAAAGCTGCAGTACTGCAGTCAGAGCCCTCTACTCACAACCTGAGTTCGATTCCAGCGGAAGCTGGTTCAGGTAGCCGGCTCCAGGTTGACTCAGCCTTCTGAGGTCGGTAAAATGAGTACCCAGCTTGCTGGGGGGAAAGTGTAGATGACTGGGGAAGGCAATGGCAAACCACCCCGTGAAAAGTCTGCCGTGAAAACGTTGTGAAAGCAACATCACCCCAGAGTCGAAAACGACAGGTGCCCACACAGGGGACTAACTTTACCTTCACCTTTAGGAATCCAGCTGCACCTTTAAGACCAACAAAGTTTTATTCAGAATGTAAGCTTTCGTATGCATGCACTCTCCATCAGACAATGGAATAGGATACAGTGAGCAGAGCTGCATATAGCTGGTGCATACTGCGCTGCTCACTGCATCTCATTCTGCTGTCTGAAGAAGTCTGCATGCATACGAAAGCTTGCATTCTGAATAAAACTTTGTGGGTCTTAAAGGTGCTACTGAACTCCTCCTTTGTTCTATTGCTTCAGCCCACCAGACTCCCCCAGTGACCTCCTACTCTGTGCCCAGAGGACAGGGCTTTTTTGGAACCCCCCCCCAAAAAACAGCAGGAACTCATTTGCATATTAGGCCACATCCCCAATGCCATGTCAGCTGGAACTGTGCATTCCTGCTAAAAAAAAAAAAAGCCCTGCCAGTAGCCCAAAGGCTATGCCCAAACATGGGCTATTGTACAGCTCAGGCTGGCACAGACCATTTGGATGAGAAGAAGAAGAAGAAGATATTGGATTTATATCCCGCCCTCCACTCCAAAGAGTCTCAGAGCGGCTCACAATCTCCTTTACCTTCCTCCCCCCACAACAGACATCCTGTGAGGTGGGTGGGGCTGGAGACGGCTCTCACAGCAGCTGCCCTTTCAAGGACAACCTCTGCCAGAGCTATGGCTGACCCAAGGCCATTCCAGCAGGTGCAAGTGGAGGAGTGGGGAATCAAACCCGGTTCTCCCAGATAGGAGTCTGCACACTTAACCACTACAATGAGGATGAATGGTTGCCAAGCCCAAGTTGGGAAATTCCTGGAGATTTGGGGGTGAAGTCTAGAGAGGTCAGGGTCTAAGAAGGAAAGGGAACCTCAGGAAGGGAAGGTATATTTTTATTTATATTCCACCTTTGCTCATGGGTCTATAGAATCCAACCTCTAAAGCTGACATTTTCTCCAGGGAAAGTAATCTTTGTTGTGTGAAGCTCAGCTGTAAATCTAGGAGAATGTCAGGCCCCACGCAAGGAGGGTGGCAACCATAATGAGGATCCCATAAAGACCCTGGAAATGAGGACAAAGGCCGGGCTGTGGTGCAGTTCTGCAGAGAGCACAGGTCTGCCACTCTCCCTTTAAACTCAGTGCCCTCTAGGAGACTCTGATGAAGAATGGCTTGCCTGAAGCATTGCTCATGATAAGGAAGAGCCATAGAATCCTAGAGCTGGAAGGGATCTCCAGGATCATCCAGACTGACCCGCTGCACAATGCAGAAACTTCACAAACACTTTCCCATACACACACCCAGTGACCCCTGCTCCATGCCCAGATAGATGATGGCAAAACAAAAACAAAAAAAATCCCCCACCCTCCAAGATCCCTGGCCAAACTGGCCTGGAGAAAAATTGCTGGCTGCCACCAAAGTGGTGAATAGCATTTCTCTGGGCATGTAAGAAAGGGCCACTAGAACTCAGAACTGATGCAACCCTTCCTGCCCGCTCCTTCTCAGGATCTGCCGCCTAAGTTCACAGAATCAGCATTGCTGTCAGATGGCCATCTAGCTATCATCTAGCAAGTCTTTGGCCAGCATTAGCTCAGCTGCCCACACATAGACAAAATTCCCAGGCCGTTCCACATTCAAGACCTTTTCAAGCCACTGCCATTTCCTGGAGCACACAGAGTAATCAAGACCTCACCCCACCCTCTCTCTCTCTCTCTTATTCACACACACACACACACACAAAACTGCCTTATACTGAATCAGCCCATCTGGTTAGTAATGGCTAACCAGACTGACAGCTAGGGTTGCCAGCTTTCAGCTGGGACCTGGAGATGTTATGGAATGACAAATGAATTACAGAGACCGGTTCCTCCAGAGAAAATGGCTGCTTTGGGTCAGTGTGATTGGGTATGGGCACATGCCAGGGCTTCTTGCCTGGCAAAGGGCCTATCACTGACACTTGGTCCAGTTCTTGGTGGTGCTCCACCTAGCAGCTGGGTGGCAACAGAGTGGAGGGAGTGGGAGATGGTCTCTCAGGCAGGGAGGAACGAAAGCAGCAAAATTTATGGCTATGGAGTGTTGCCAATCTACAGGTGGTGCCTGGAGATCTCCAGAAATTACAACACATCTCCAGACCATAGAGATCAGTTCTGCTGGATGAAATGACTGCTTGGAAGGATGACACCTGGGTTTTGGCCACTGTGTTGGACTGGATAAGCCACTGGCCTGATCCAACATGATGCCTCTTATGTTCTTATGAGCAGGGCTTTTTCTGAGCAGCAACACAGTTCCAACTGGCTTGGCATCAGAGGGTGTGGCCTAACATGCAAATGAGTTCCTGCTGGGCTTTTTATACAAAAAGCCCAATGTAAAACAACGGTGATGTCAGGGGTGTGTGGCCTAATATGCAAACGAGTTCCTGCTGGGCTGCAAATAGTTCCTGCTTATGACACTGCTGAGGCTCTTCCCGTCCACAAGCCCTGCCTTTCCTAGGCTTCACCCACAAATCTCTAGGAATTTTCCAACCTGGAGCTGGCAACCCTAGTGCAGCCACAAAATGGCTGCAGCAGAAGGTGAAGCCAACTACAACACAGTTGCCCCGGCTTACCTTCAGTCACACAGTGAAGATCCTCAGGCTGTGGTGGCAGCTGCTGCCAAAACAACATTTTAAAAAATCTGCACAGCCAATCAAATTTCCAGTGGTTGAGCAAAAGACCTCCTCCCTCCTCACCCACTTTTTAAAAACACTTGGTGGGCACCAGAAAATGTGTCGGTGGGTGCTATGGTGCCCATATGCACCACAGTTGAGGAGGGGGACTCCTGCTGTACATAGTCAGAAACATAGTGTAGCCATAGGTACCAAAACAGTTAAAAAATGGCAACTCTCACAAGAGATCCTGGCAGACAGACACTCTTGTAAACATAACGGCCACAGCACCTTCAAGCCTCAAAATATGTTGAGCTGCCAAACCTGGTAGTATTACAAGGACTGAGCTGCTAAGTGCCCTTCCAGGAGGCCCGGCTGCATCTGGATCCCTCCCTGAAGGCCTCCAGAGGCCACATTTTAACAGGAGAGCCTGTTCTCTCGCTCCCACAGTAAAGTCTGACCGTGCTGAGCCCCTTGGCCCTGCTCCAGGTCTCCTGCTGGCCTCCTGGGAGTCTCTCTGAGAGCCCCTGTCCAGGGAAACTGCCCACTTTCACATAAACCTAGTACAGACTCATGAGGGTTCCCCCCCCACCCCTTTCTACAGCCAGCTAAACAAAAAGGAAACCAGAGCATGAAGGCAAGACGGGATGGTGGCCCAGGTGCAGGCCAGCCCTCAGAGGCTGGATCCTCTTTGACTGCACCGTGAGTCACCAAACAGTGTGTTGTGAAGGGGATTGGCCGTTCAGTGGGGGGGGGAAGCAATCCTCCCCCCCTTTCCTTTCAAGCCAGCATGAGCTGGTGGGAAAGAAAAAGTCCTTTTTGGAAGGGGGGGGGGAAACACATACATTCCTCTGCCTTGTAGGCCAGCCAGCTCCACTCTCTGGCCCTGTCAGTCATTTTCTCCTGCCCCACACAAGGCCTTGGCAAAGCAGGCGGATTTTGAAAGGGCTGACCTAGCAGGGAAACCGATGCTCTCTCACATGACAGCTGCACGCCACTCCAGGCACATTCCGACAAAGAGGACATTCACACGCCGCCAGCCCCCAGAAATAGTCCCCTCCGCATTTCATAAACAAGCTAGGCTGGTTGTTGAACCTAGGGGAGCCAGCTGAGGGCTGCGTGTGGGGTTACCCAGAGCTGAGGGCCCTTCCAGATACTGCTAGGATGATTAGTCACCCTGGTGATTAGGAGAAGAGCTTGCCAACTTCAGCCTGGGGAATCCCTGGAGATTTGGGGGTTGAGCATAGAGAGGGCAAGGTTTGGGAAGGGGAGGTCCTCAGCATGGTGATAATGCTATAGAATCCCCCCCCCCCAAAAGTAGCCATTTTCTCCAGGGGGACTGATAGTTGTCACCTGGAGATAAGTTTGTAATTCCAGGAGATCTCCAGGCCCCACCTGGAGGTTAGCAACCATATAATGTTATTCTTTTGTGACCCAGCAGGGAAGCTTTTGAGGGCTGGAAGAGCTCACTTGCTCTCCCTCTGCCAGAAATGAGTAACGCAGATAGGTAGGTAGAGCAAGAATGAGTCCCAATCATCTCCACTGATCCATTTGTAAGCTTAAATAGCACATGTCATATATCCCACACAGCTTGGAGGGGAGGGCCTGTATCTGAATTATGCAACCATGTGGGGGGGGGGCAGGGCTTTTGTAGCAGGAACTCCTTTGCATATTAGGCCACATTCCCCTGATGTAGCCAGTCCTCCAAGAGCTTACAGTAGGCCCTGTAAGAGAAGCCCTGTAAACTCTTGGAGGATTGGCTAAATCGGGGGTGTGGCCTAATATACCAATTGTGTGTGTGTGCTTATTCTAGGGTTGCCAGCCTCCAGGTGACACCTGGAGATATTCCATTATTACAGCTGATCTCCAGACTCTGGAGGGTGGACTTTATGGCCTTGTACCCTGCTGAGGTTCCTCCGCTCCCCAGACTCCACCCTCCAAATCTCCAGATATTTCCCAACCCAGAGCTGGCCACCCTATGTGACACCTCAGCAGGGCTTTTTTGAGTAGGAATGCACAGGAACGCAGTTCTGGCTGTCTTGGCATCAGCGGTGGGGCCTAATATGCAAATGAGCTCATGCTGGGCTTTTTCTACCAAAAAAGCCCTGTATGAAACAGTGGTGACATCAGAGGGTGTGGCTTTTTCTACAAAAAAACCCTATGTGAAGCCATTAGAGGGTGTGACCTAATATGCAAATGAATTCATTGCTGGGCTTTTCTATTAAAAAAGCCCTGCACCTCAGACACATTTCTTGCAGGGATCCCTCTAAGCTGAAGAAGAAGACAATGGATTTATATTCCACCCTCCACCCTGAATCTCAGAGTCTCAGAGCAGCTCACAATCTCCTTTATCTTCCTTCCCCACAACAAACACCCTGTGAGGTGGGTGGGGCTGAGAGGACTCCCGCAGCAGCTGCCCTTTCAAGGACAACCTCTGCCAGAGCTATGGCTGACCCAAGGCCATTTCAGCAGGTGCAAGTGCAGGAGTGGGGAATCAAACCCGGTTCTCCTAGATAACCACTTAACCACTACTCCAAACTGGCTCTCTGAGTTAGTGTGAGCTAGCTCATAGTTCTTTAGCCACCTGCTCACATGTTTTTGTCTCAGCTCATGAAAAATGGCTCCAGAGCAAGCTAATTTATGCAGAAGTTTATAACTGTAATGCCGGTAGCTCACGAAGTAGAATTTTTGCTCACAAGATTTTACAGCTTAGAGGGAATATTAGTTTCTTGTTTAATTGCCATTTGCCTTATTGTATAAATGTAGTCCCACCCCACCGCATTATTTATATGCCTTATGTTGTTTGATCAATTTCCCCCTCCCCCCAATCTGCCTTAAGTCTCGCCAAGAAAGGCAGGCTATAAATGTAGTAATCAAATAAACAGCAGTAATCAAATAAATAAATAAGTGCAGGGATTTTTTTTGAGCAGGAATGCAGTTCCGGCTGGCTTGGTGTCAGGGGGTGTGGCCCAATATGCAAATGAGTTCCTGCTGGGCTTTTCCTTCAAAAAAGCCCTGTGTGAGGCAATGGTGATGTCAGGGGGTGTTTGTTTGTTTGTTTGTTTGTTTATTTATTTTATTACATTTGATTTATATCCCGCCCTCTCCGCAAGCGGACTCAGGGCGGCTCACAGTATCTACACAATTAAACAAATAAAATATATAAAACCATAATTTACATTTTCAGTTTAAAAACGTATTACAATTCGAGATTATTAAAACCATTATATAGTGCTGAATACATTATAGCGGCATTAGAATTCCAAGCCGTGAACACTGGCGTTCTGTGTGATGTCCGGTGGCAGCCATCTTCGTCAAGCCTCGAAGGCCTGCTTGAACAACTCGGTCTTACAGGCCCTGCGGAATGCAGACAGATCCCGCAGGGCCCGTATGGCTTCTGGAAGAGCATTCCAAAGCTCTGGTGCTGCCACCGAGAAAGCCCTAGATCTTGTCACGCATAGCCTGGCTTCTTTTGGTCCGGGGACCGAGAGTAGGTTTTTTGCCCCTGAACGCAGTGCTCTCTGGGGGATATGCGGAGAAAGGCGGTCCCGTAGATATGCAGGTCCCTGACCATAAAGGGCTTTAAAGGTCAATACCAACACCTTGAAGCGAACACGGAACACAACAGGTAGCCAGTGCAGTTCTTTCAGTACTGGCTGAATGTGCTCCCATCGTGGCAGCCTCATTAGCAGCCGTGCCGCAGCATTCTGCACTAGCTGTAGTCTCCGGGTTTGCGTCAAGGGTAGCCCCATGTAGAGAGCATTACAGTAGTCTATTCTTGAGGTGACCGTAGCATGGATTACCATCGCTGAATCGTTGTGCTCCAGAAAAGGAGCCAGCTGCCGTGCCCGCCGAAGATGAAAAAAGGCAGATCTAACAGTGGCTGCTACTTGGGCCTCCTTTGTAAGGGAGGACTCAAGGAGCACGCCTAAACTCCTGACCTTAGGGACCGGTGTTAATGGCACCCCGTCAAGAGTCGGCAGATGGATCTCTCCCCTTGGACCACCCCGACTCAGGTAGAGAACCTCCGTCTTTGTCGGATTCAGTTTCAGTCGACTCAGCCTGAGCCAAGATGCCACGGCTTGTAGAGCCAGGTCTAGATTTTCCGGGGTACAGTCGGACTGGCCACCCATCAATAGATAAAGCTGGGTGTCATCCACATATTGATGACAACCCAGTCCATACCTCCTGACAATCTGGGCAAGGGGGCGCATATAGATATTAAATAGCATCGGGGATAGAACCGCTCCCTGTGGCACCCCACAACTAAGAGAGTGCCTCTGGGATACTTCCTCCCCGATCACCACCCTTTGTCCCCGATCTTGGAGAAAGGAGGTCAGCCACTGTGAAGCGGATCCCTGAATCCCCGCATCGGCAAGGCGGCTAGTCAGTAGCTGATGGTCAACCGTATCGAACGCGGCTGACAGATCTAATAACAGCAGCACCGCTGAGCCGCCCTGATCCAGATGTCGCATGAGGTCATCTATGAGGGCGACCAGAACCGTCTCCGTCCCGTGACCTGGCCGAAAGCCGGACTGGAATGGATCCAGTGCGGAAGTGTCCTCCAGGAACCCCTGTAGCTGAATTGCCACCGCCCGCTCTATAACCTTACCCAAAAAGGGAAGGTTCGATACCGGTTGACCATAATACCGGTGTTGCATAATATGCAAATGAGTTCCTGCTGGGCTTTTTCTACAAAAATAGCCCTGAATAAGCATGCTTCTCCACAGCCCTCCTTTCCATCAGCCTCTCCTAGGGGTGGAATAAGACTGTTCCAGCTCTGCCTTGAAAATATTTGCAGCATTCAATTGCTTTGCAATTGCCTGTTGCATCTCTGAGTCAGATCTCTGGCTTCCCCCACCTCCCAATCAGGAGGCACACCCAGGCCAGTGACTCACTGAGGAAAAACTGGAGGATGGGCTCCTCTGAGGGCAGTGAATGGCAGTGAATGGAAAGCCGTGCGGCAGTTTGCAATACAGTAATTGACTTTCAGAGGGACGCCGTTGCCTCCAGCATTGATTTGGAATTGCAGGAATGCGAAATGCGGGGGACACCGCTCTAGCGACACTTGAGATCTTGAAAGGTAGACAGAAAAATAGAATACGATAGCAGCAGCAGAAACATGGGGTCAATACGCAGCCATAGTGAAGGGCAGATCTTTGCACTGTCCTTTATATTGGTCGTTCCTCTTTGCTCATTAAGAACTTGGGGATTATTGCCCAGCAAGTCAAAGGCCCACTAAATCTTCAGAGCATGTGTTAACCCATGTTAAAGAAATTAAGATAAGAAGAAGATGAAGAAGATATTGGATTTATATCCCGCCCTCCACTCCGAAGAGTCTCAGAGCGGCTCACAATCTCCTTCACCTTCCTCCCCCACAACAGACACCCTGTGAGGTGGGTGGGGCTGAGAGGGCTCTCACAGCAGCTGCCCTTTCAAGGACAACTTCTGCCAGAGCTATGGCTGACCCAAGGCCATGCCAGCAGGTGCAAGTGGAGGAGTGGGGAATCAAACCTGGTTCTCCCAGATAAGAGTCCGCACACTTAACCACTACACCAAACTGGCTCCGTACAAAGTCAGGAGAAGGAGGCTGATGAAGTGGTTACTATCAAAATCGCGAGGAGTCCTGCAATAAGCGATTCCTCACTTTCTCCCCACCGTTTGGAGTTGAACGCTGAGTTGAAAAGTTTTCACCCACCTCTATGTCTACTTGAAGAAGCCATTTATCAGACTGTAGAAAGACTTTGTGGGGACATTGCATATATTGTATACTCAGTGTTCTGTACTTCTTATTATTTTCAATTTTGCACTAAATATATCCACACACGGTTATGTGGAGGTTGCATTGTTTCCAGTGGTTTTCTTATATTGTTTATCTAATACACCGGCTCCAGTTGTGCTGATTATTTTCTCCAGAGGGGCTGATCTTTGCCAGCTAGAGATCAGTTGTAAAAAAGGGAGATCTCCAGGTCCCACCTGGAGGCTGGCAACCCTATGGGAAGTCCACAAGAAGGGCACCAAGCTATCCCCAGCCGCCTGCCTCCCAGCATCTAGCATTCTCAGGTGTGCTGGCCAAGTGGATGTTCTCCTGAGGACAAAGCCCTTAGTGACTGTCCTGCCTTCTACTGCAGCAGCCCCATCATATGCAGTCACTGTGCCCTCCCCCATGTGCTCCAGAGAGGGGAGGAAAGCCCTCACCAGCTGCAAGCAGCTTAAAAAGCACTGGAGGTATTTCCGGCCTCCTGTGATTTTCACCGAGCGCGGCCACATCTGGAGTGAATCGAGCTGTTGCTACAGCAAAGGGATCCTTCCAACATTCCAGAGAGACTCGGGGCGCTTTACCCGCCCTCCCTACCGCTTCGGTCCGCCACCAGATCCAAGAGCGCAGCTCCTGATGTGGCCCTCTGAATTAAAGTGGCAGTGTCTTTGACGGTGCACATGGGTCGTTTAACGGGGCCACCTCTGAAACTGTCCTTTGGCAGCCTAGGCAGAGATGGCCAGCTTCCCAGAAGCATCTGGCTTGGCCGGTGCTGGAAGCAGGATGCTGGATTAGAGAGATCACAGCATCGTAATAGTCCTGCTGGCTCAGACCAAAGGGCCATGGCCTAGTCCAGTGTCCTGTTTTCGTGGACTTCCTCTGCAGCTTCTTTGCATCTCTGACATCTGGGATTGAGAGATAGAATGTGGAAGTTGCCTCTGAATGTGGAAGTTGCCCTTTAGTTGTCAACTCTGCTCCAAGCCCCCCTTTCCCCAAAAATCTCAGCTAGGAGCCATGAGATAAACATGTGAAGCTGCCTTCTACTGAGGCAGAAAGGGCTGCCAGCCTCTGGGTGGGACCTGGGAATTCCCCAGAATTACAGCTCCTCATCAGACTACAGAAATCAGTCTCCCTGTAGAAAAGGGATGCTTTGGAGGGTGGACTCTAGGGCACTGCACCCCACTGAGGCCCCTGTCCTCTTCAGGGTCCACCCCCAAATCTTCAGGAGCTTCCCTACCTGGATCTGGTAACAGGACCCTCCCATCTGCAGCCCTTTGCCTGTCAAGGTCAAGACTGCCTAATCTGAGGCATGGCAGCTCTCCTGAGTCTCAGGTGAAGTAGATCTCTTGAATTACCTGGTGCTTGTAACTAGAAATGCCAGGAACCAAACCTGTGACCTTCTACATGCAAAACAGGTAGCTTGTCACCAGTGTTCCCTCTAAGCTGATTTACTGTGTCTTAGCTCACAGTTTTTTAGCCTCTGGCTGACACGTTTTTGTCTTAGCTCAGGAAAAATGGCCCCAGAGCAAACTAATTTATGTTGTGGCTCACAACTGTAATGCCAGTAGTTCACAAAACAGAATTTTTGCTCACAAGACTCCACAGTTTAGAGGGAGTGTTGTGAGCCCTGGCCTCACCCCACAGCTCCCTTTCACCTTGTGGTAACACAAAGCACATTAATTATTCCTGTCAGCACCACCATATTATACATCAATCAGAAATCTCCGGTACTGAGGAAATGGTTGTAAGGTTGCCCCTGGAGGTTCCTACAGTTTGGGGAGGTGGGAAGGGGAGCATGAATCCAAGTTAAAGGAGTTAGGGTTGCCAGTTTGGTGTAGTGGTTAAGTGTGTGGACTCTTATCTGGGAGAACCGGGTTTGATTCCCCACTCCTCCACTTGCACCTGCTGGAATGGCCTTGGGTCAGCCATAGCCCTGGCAGAGGTTGTCCTTGAAAGGGCAGCTGCTGTGAGAGCCCTCTCCAGCCCCACCCACCTCACAGGGTGACTGTTGTGGGGGAGGAAGGTAAAGGAGATTGTGAGCCGCTCTGAGACTCTTCGGAGTGGAGGGCGGGATATAAATCCAATATCTTCATCTTCATCCTCCAGATGGGACCTGGAGTTCTCCTGAAATTACAACCGCTCTCCAGACTACACAGATCAGTTCTCCTGGAAGAAACAGCATCTTCACTGATGGACAGTGTACAATCATGTTGCTTCTGCACTGAGCTCCCTCCCCGTCCCAGATTCTGCCCTGCCCCACATCGCCAGGAATGTATTTATGTCTATTTATTTCTTTAGAAAAATATTTATGTTGTCTCTCCAAAGCTGGAGGTGGTTCACAACAAAACAATACAATTAAACCATGCATCTGTTAAAAAAAAAACACCATAAAAACTCGCCAGAGCATTACAAATTAAATTAAAATTGGGCTAGAACATAAAAAGTCATTTTTATAAAGTCATTAAACATAGAAGATAGCCCTCAGACTAAAAATAATATTCAAAGATAAACAGTTAACAGAATGGGTAAAAAAAGAACTGTTTTGGCCTGGCCTCTGAAAAAGAGTTGGGCAGACACCCAGTGAGACTTGAGCAGGGAGAAGGCATTCCGCAGGTCAGGGGCCACCAGAGAAAAGGCTCTGTCTCTGGTTGCCACCCACCTCACATCCACAGGCAGGGTAGGGTTGCCAACCTTTAGGTGGTGGCTGGGGTTCTCCTGCCATTACAACTGATCTCCAGGTAACAGAGATCAGTTCACCTGGAGAAAATAGCTGCTTTGGAAGTGGCATTAACTTCCAAACCCCACCATCCACAGGCTTCACCCCACAAATCTCCAGGTATGTCCCAGCCCAGAGTTGGCAACCCTAAGGCAGGAGCACAGACAGCAGAGCTTCTGGGGAGGATTTGAACTGGTGGGCTTGGGCTATGGGCATGTGTAGAGCGCATTTCTCTCACCACTGGCAATTGGCATTGGAAACTGAGTGTAGTTTTAATAGACCGCTGTTATATGTTTTATTTTACTGTTTTAACTGTGTAAGATGCTTTAAATTCAATAATTTTATGTTAGATTTTATGTGCTGTGAGCCGCCCTGAGCCACTTCGGTGGGAAGGGCGGGATATAAATTGAAATAAACTTGAAACTTGGCTTCAACTCCAGGCAAACTATAAAGAAAATCCCAGATAAAGGTGATTTTGCCACACTAATTGCCATTTTGTCAGTTTTCTCCACCTTCTTCTCTTTGGGGCCAAGTGTGACTTTCAGGGAAACACTCAAAAAATAGCCTTGGTGGCTTGTGGGAAGGGGATACAGAGTTTCTCCAAGCAGGTAATTTTCCTGCCATTTCCAGTTTGGGAAATCCCTGAATATTTGTAGGCAATGCTTGGGGAGGGCAGAGTTTGTTGTAGCAGGAACTCCTTTGCAAATTAGGCCGCACCCCCCCCCTCCGATACAACCAATCCCCTAGAGCTTATAGTAGGCCCTGTAAGAAGAGCCTTGTAAGCTCTTGGAGGATTGGCTAAATCAGGGGTGTGTGGCCTAATATGCAAATAAGTTCCTGCTACAAAAAAAGCCCTGGGAGGAGCTAAGTAGGCTGATGCCATAGAGCCCACCTTCTCTAGTCAAGAGGACAGTTGTAATTTCAGAGAGGCTCCAAGCCCCACCTGGAAGCTGGTAAGGTCCCATCATATCTTGCCCAAGAACAGAAAGGTCCATTTCTCTACTTTGCGTGTTGCCTTTGTAGTCCTGGGCCCCATGCCAACAGGATGACCAAACCCCAGCAGCCAGCCGATTCCACAAGATCTAGCCAACAAAATATCATTATGAAACATTAAACTGATACATACAGGTCCCTTGCTACTCAAGAAGCACATGTTCACACCTTGTTATCATAACCTGTTCTTAAACCTCCAAAGGAGAAAGCACAAGAGGATGAAATAGAAATGTGCTTCCTGACTGCACGATCTGTCATCACAACCCACTTTTACTTTGGCTTGAAACACGTAACTCTTTAATGATGCTTTCAATCAGATTCTGGATTAGACTCTGGAGTCGTGGTAGTCGCCGCAGAGCTGGCAGCTAAAGGAAGAGAGTCCCTGGTTCAAATCTCACCTCTGCCACAAATTTACTTAGGTAGCCTGCTCTTTCCGCCTCTGCCCTGTGTCCCCTATTTGCAAGACAGGGATCAGGGCTTTTTTTGTAGCAGGAACTCTTTTGCATAATGTCAAGCATCAGTATTTTGAATAATTAAGCTTTTGTTTGAATCAAAGACTTGCTTTATTAATAATCCAACACTTGCTCCAAGGACCGAAACCTTGGAAGTGATACAGAGTTTCACACAGCATAGACTCGTAAAGGTTACTTCAAAGGCAAAGTTGTAGATAACTTCAAAAGCATAACATACAGATGTGAATTGCATATAGGGTTCAAAGGGTGCTATCAACTATCCATTTGGTCACTACAACATCTCCTAGTTCCCACACATTCGTGGCTTGTTGATAAGGCATGTGGATGGGAACTTGGGGGAGAGGCATTTGCTTTACAATGACAAGGTTACTTGCATATCCTGAATCATTGAGAATTACTAGGTAGGAAGGGGGGGGGGAGTTTTGAAGAAGAGCCTCTATGTTCAGAGGAAAGAGAACGGGGAAGAGAGAGGGGAAAGGTGAATATAGGAAATCAGAAATAGCATGCTTGACACATATTAGGCCACACATTGCTGATGTAGCCAATCATCCTGGTGCTTACAGGGGCCCCTGAACTAAGAGCCCTGTAAGCTCTTGGAGGATTGGCTGCATCAAGGGGTGTGGCCTAATATGCAAAGGAGTTCCTGCTACAAAAAAAACCCTGACAGGGATAATATAATAACAATAATTACACACACATTTAAGAATTCTGAAGCTTAAGCAGGGTTGGCACTGGATGGGGAAATCACAAAGGAAGTCTCAGGTTCCTACACAGAGGCAGGCAACGGCAAACCGCTTCTGAATTCCCTTGAAAACCCTACAACAGGGTTACTATAAGCCAGCTGTGACTTGACATTTAAAAACTGTTATGAGATTCTAACCAGATAAGTGAAATGAACTGCTAATTACCGTTATTGGAACTCTGTAGAATTTGACAGATTCCCTCCTTCATTTATTTTCCTTTCCTTTGTTATAACACAGAAGGGTGTTTGATTACAGTCAATACTCCCTCTAAGCTGTGGAATCTTGTGGGCAAAAATTCTGTTTGGTGAGCTACTGGCATTAAAGTTGTGAGCTGCTGCATAAATTAGTGTGCTCTGGGGCCATATTTCCTGAGTTAAGACAAAAATTCCTGTGCCGGAGGCTAAAAAACTGTGAGCTAGTTCACACTAACTCAGCTTAAGAAGGAACACTGTTCTCAGTGTCTCATAGCATTTATTACTCTGTGTACTTAAAAACTGTTGAAACTTTTCAAAAAGAAATGTATATTCTTATTTGGGGAATTAATTACAATTCAGCACAGGAAGATCTTCTTCATGTAATGCAGAATTCTCTTATGGAAGTCACTACCACAAGATGCGGCGATGGGTCCTAATTTAGAAAGCTCTTCTTTTTAAGGATTAGATAAATTCTTGTAGAATGGGTCGATCAAAAACTAGCATCCAAGCCAGTCAAATGGTACCTCCATGGTCAGATGCAGTACATCTGTGAATACCATGGGGGCCAAATAACAGCAGGAAGTCATGGCCTTCATTCCCCATTTGTGAGCTTCCCAAAGACATCTAAAGATTCATAAGCAGGGCTTTTTTTGTAGCAGGAACTCCTTTGCATATTAGGCCACACACCCTGATGTAGTCAATCCTCCTGGAGCTTACAGGGTTCTTAGTACAGGGCCTACTGTAAGCTCCAGAAGGATTGGCTACATCAGGAGTGTGTGGCCTGATATGCAAAGGGATTCCTGCTACAAAAAAAGCCCTGTTCATAAGGCTGGGTTAGTGAGACATAGCAGGACTCCGCCTGTGCCAGCCAAAGGTGTACCACTGTGAGCAATGTTAAATCCAATTAGATAATTACAATGCAAATTGAGAGGAAACCAGACGTCTTGTGGGAAACTGACAGTGTAATCTTAGACAGCGTCACACCCTTCTAAGGTCATTGATTTACAAGGGCGTAGCTCTGTTTAGGATTGGCACTGTTGATCCTGCAAATCAGAAAACTGCAACACTGTACCTGTTTGATAGGTGCACCTGGTGGTAGAGCATGCCGAGACAGACAGAGAGAGACAATGCACCTTCAGCTTCTACACATGCAGGACTGAACAATCCCAGATCCACTAGTCAGGGTCAGATCCTGAGGAACCACGAGGAAAGGAGGAGGCACCACCCGACTCTGCCCTCCTATGTGAGTCTTTGGAGCTGACCAGTTCCAGGAGCCAGCCCTGCAGCCCATGAAGGGACAGACAGAGACACAAAGGTCACACCCTCAGCCTGTACATTTTTAAACAGCCCACGCAGGGCTGGTTCACACAAGCCCAACTGGCACTGCTGCATCCAACAGCAACTTGTATATGTCAATGAGCCATCACCGATCAAGCGTAAGCTGCTACAGCTTTTCACACAGTTTGCTGGGGGGGGGGGGGGCAATTGACAAATTGCACAGAAATAAGGGGCATGGGTTCCCCTAGGCAGGGGCTAGATGCAAAGAGGAGGAGGTGCATGCTTAAAAGCACATGCACATTTTTTTAAAAAACCCTGCATACAGAAAGATAGCAATTCAAGGAAAGAAGCTGTCTCCTCATACCTTGTCCTGCAGGCTTTCTGTGTGCAGGGGGACTGTTTTGCATGCAAGGGGATTCCAAACTGCAAACCTCCACCTGAAGTGGCACAGCCCAAGAAAACAGGTTCAAATGCAGGGGTGGCCAAACTCACTTAACATAACAGGCAGATAAAATAAACATCAGATGGCTGAGAGCTGCAACACATGAATTTCAGATGGCTGACAGCTGCAAGGAAGGAAGGAAAGGAGAGAGAGAGGGAGGAAGCAAAGGAAAGGAAAGGAAGGAGAGGGAGGGAGAAGTGAAAAAAGCAACTTTACATTTAAATTCATTCTACAAGCCACCAGCTGGTTTGGCTTGGAGAAGGGATCTAAAGAGAGAAATGCCTTCTCCAAGCTGACTGATCGGGGCAGTGGGGGCTTCAAGAGCCACACAATATGTGTGAAAGAGCCACAGTTCGGCCACCCTGGTTCTAATGCATGGTTCTGCTGGACGCTGCCTTAAGTAAGGACCCAGCCTATGCAAGGAGAGTTGTCAACTTTTTTACTAGCCTGGACTGCCACACCTTTACAGCTTCTTAACCTGTAGATGTTAGCGAGCTATTTTGGTTACCCTCATGCCACATCTGTTGATTCCTCTGTAGATCACATTGCATCTATATGCCCATCAGCAGTCAGATAATTTTTTTTCCTGGTCAGCTGGATACACTATTTATTCATTTTATTGTCTGCCTTTCTCACTGTGACTCAAGGTGGAGCACATAGCACAAAGCAATGCAGTCAATAGGATCAGACGTCTAATAAGCAATGCAATACGAGTAGGATTGCAGAAATCTGAAACAAAGCATAAAGTATTAGACGTTGAGATGCCAGACTCCCGAGAATTACAGCTCATCTCCAGACTATAGAGATTAGTCCACCTGGAGAAAATGGATGCTTCGGAGGGTGGACTCTATGGCAGGGGTGTCAAACATGCATCCCAGGGGTCGAATCAGGCCCCTCAGCAACTGGCTATTGTCTGCTTCCTTCTTGCTCTCTCTTGCTTCCCTCTGCATCTCAGCTTGCTTTGCAAGGCTTGCTCAATCGCGCAGGAGCTATACAGCACAACCTTGATTTTCTCCATTGGTTGAGGTTCCTGCCCCTCCCGGTCTCCTGGGGAGGGAGGGAAAGAGCCAGAGCTTCCTTTGCCCAGTTCCCTGGATCCCATGAGAGGGATACAAAGAAAGCACCTTTCAGACCAACAAGTGCTAATGTTTTGAGCATGTTTTATTTTAAGGTGTTTTTTTTTTATTTTAGTTGTGTTTGTCTGTGTCCTTTAAAAAGTTTATATCTCTGCTACCTAATCTTAAATAGGTTCACACATGGCCTGGCCCAACATGGCCCAGCCCAACAAGTTCTCATTTAAGTCAGATCCGGCCCTCATAACAAATGAATTTGACACCCCTGCTCTATGGCATTGTGCCCCACTGAGGTTCCTGGCCTCCTCAGGCCCTGCCACCAAATCCCCAGCAGTTTCCCAACCCTTGATCTGGCAACTCTACCCCCCATCCCAACCAGTAGCCAGGGGAACCTAGCAACCTTCAATAGACATACATTATATAGTGCAGAATATGGTATTCCATAACTATAAAAGGCAGCTTTAAAGGGGGATTAGACAGATCAATGAAAGACAGGTCTCTCAGTGGCTACTAGGCATGGTGACCTCTGAATCCTAGTGCCAGGAGGCAATATCAGGGGAAGGGCTTGGCCTCTATTAGGGTTGCCAGCCTTCAGGTGGGGCCTGGAGATCTCCAATTTTACAAATGATCTCTAGCTGGCAGAGATCAGTTCCCCTGGAGAAAATGGCTGCTTTGAAGGGTGGGGAAGGGGACTCTGGCACTGTATCAGGCTGAGGCCCCTCCTCTCCCCCAGCCCTGTCCTCTCCCAGATCCACCCCCGAAGTCTCCAGGTATTTTCCCACACAGACCTCGGAACCCTAGCCTCTATGTCCTCCAGAGGAACTGGTTGGCCACTGTTATAAGGGAGGCTGCTGGACTAGATGAGCTTGCAAGGCTCTTCTTATGTCCAAAAACAATGAAGTGAAAGCAAGATATTTTTATCACGCTCAAATGAATCAGCATCATAGAATAGGGTTGCCAATCCCCAGGAGGGGGCAGGGGATCCCCTGGTTTGGAGGCCCTCCCCCCACTTCAGGGTAATTAGAAAGCAGGGGGGAGGGGAGGGTAATGTCTGCTGGGAACTCTATTATTCCCTATGGAGATTTATTCCCATAGAAAATCATGGAGAATTGATCCGCGGGTATCTGGGGCTCTGGGGGGGGCTGTTTTTGGGTAGAGGCACCAAATTTTCAGTATAGCATCTTGTGCCTCTCCCCAAAATACCCCCCAAGTTTCAAAAAGATTGGACCAGGGGGTCCAATACTATGAGCCTCAAAAGAAGGTGCCCCTATCCTTCATTATTTCCTATGGAAGGAAGGCATTGAAAAGGTGCGCCGTCCCTTTCAATGTGAGGACCAGAACTCCCTTTGGAGTTCAATTATGCTTGTCACAGCCTTGATCTTGGCTCCACCCCTAATGTCTCCTGGCTCCACCCCCAAAGCCCCCAGATATTTCTTGAATTGGACTTGGCAACCCTATCATAGAAGTGTTTCAAAATGTCTGACTTGGAAATCACATTGTGACTCAGTGGTACTGTGCTGGCTCTGGAAAAGGAAACAGACTAATTCCACCATCCAGCCACATGGTTTCACTTAAAGATTGCGCCAGCGTGACATGGGACCTTGCTAGAGTTGCAACGTTTTTCCTTTGTGTCCCTGTTCTGGGGGGGGGGGGGGCGGTGTTCACAGCAACCGGGTATGCAGACACACAGCAAGTGAAACATTTCCCTGTCAGCTGATCTCCATCCCAGGAAAGTTTTCATCCCACTACACTTCTGGATGCATTTTTAATCACGCGTGGTCGTGTTAGGCATACAGGCATATCTTCACTGTTTCAAATGTCAGCTGGTATGAAGCATAAAACTTGACAAGCCATGCAAAACATTGACATCTTTTATACCAGTGCATGCTGCCTGCCTAGTCTTTCCAGATGCTAAATTGTGCGTTGAATCAAACAACAGACATTGAAATCACCTAGCATCGAATGTCAAATACAGATTTCCAGGGTTTTGGTTTTTTTCCACAAAATATCTGAAGATTTACAGAGGACAAATTCCAGGATGCAATCAGTAGTAAAGTCTAGGGTTGCCAGTCCCAGCAGATAGAAGAGCCAATAGCAGATGTCGAGAGCATCCGTTGATCCGTATTATATCAAAAAGTACTGTGGCTCCATGTAACATCGGGAGAAAAGGCTGAAGTGAAACCATGAGGATTCCTTTAATAAGCGGTTCCTTATTCTCCCCGTCTAAACCACGAACGGAACACCAAAAGACTCCACCCACATCTACAGTTTATTTTGGAGAGGCAATTGCCAGTGAGAGACTGATGCACTGACTTTGTGGGGTTTTTCAAACAATAAAGGTTCCCTTGCCTTACTTTATTTTGCACTAAACAAGAATGCATTTATACACTTACAGTGTAAACAAAGCAGGAGTCAAGCTGCACCTACGAAGTTTTATTCAGAACGTAAGCTTCCATGTGCTAAAAGCACACTTCTTCAGACGTTCTGAATAAGACTTTGTTGGTCTTAAAGATCCTGCTTTGTTCAGCTGCTTCGGACCAACAGGGCTGCCCACTTGGATCACACTTACAGTGTGATAATATTATTGCTTCTGGTGTTTTTTGCAGCTCTTTCTACATACACCGGTCCCAGTTCTAACCAGTCCCCAAGAGGTGGCTGTAAATCTCCCACTTTTACAACTGATCTCCAGACAGCCAAGATCAGTTCATCTGGAGAGAAGGGCCACTTTGGAAGGTGGAGTCTATGGCGTTATATCCCACTGAAGTCCTTTCCCTCCCCAAATCCCGCCCTCCTCTGGCTCCACCCCTTCCAAATTTCCAAGCATTTCCCAACCCGGAGCTGGCAACCCTGCCTCTGTGATAATTTGGTTTGCGGCATCACCTGACTCTCATCTGTGACTAGGGCAACCAGCTCTGGGTTGGGAAATACCTGGAGATTTGGGAAGCGGAGCCTGCAAAGGGCGGGGTTTGAGGAGGGGAGGGGTTTTAGTGGGGTCTAATGCCACAAAGTCCACCTTCCAAAGTGATCATTTTCTCAGGTGAACTGATCTCTGCCGCCTAGAGATCAGTGTAATCTCAGGAGATCTCCAGCCACTGCTTGGAGGCTGGTAACTCTATCTGTGACCTTTCCACTGCTGCATGCTGAAGACAGTGCCAGGTGTCAATTCCAGGCCAGGGGGTGCCTCCTTCACAGCACAGAGGGAGGCACTAAATCCCAGAGAACCAGAAATCCCCAGGGGGTGCCCTAGGCTCAGGGTTTGCTCCCCCCCCCCATTTGAGAGGACACCTTCTGGAGGAGTGGACATTTTTCCATTGGTAAAATGCCCTCCTTTAGATATGTTTTCCACTACTTGCACCACAGGAGCTGTGGCTTTGTAACCTTTGCAGCAGGCTGCTCCTTCTGTTCAAACATCTAGGATTCTGCCACTAGTTCCCAATTCGGCTGCATTCTCTTCACAGGGCCAGCCCTAGACCCGTCGGCGTCCTATCCAAAACTAACTACTTGCACCCAATGTTCCCTCTAAGCTGCAGAGTCTTGTGAGCAAAAATTCTACTTTGTGAGCTTCTGGTATTAAAGTTGTGAGCTCCTGCCATTAAAGCTGTAAGCTACTGCATGAATTAGTGTGCTCCGGGGTCATCCTTCCTGAGCGAAGACAAAAATGTGGAGGTTAAAAATCCGTGAGCTAGCTCACACTAATTCAGCTTAGAGGGAACACTGCTTGCACCCCACCCCATTCTATCCTATGAGACCATAGGATAAAATGGAGGGATCAGGCCACCTCTGAGGTGCTACACCAGAGAAGGGGATTAAAGTTTAAAACCCCTTCTCTAGCATTGCGCTACATTGGTGGCCTGATACCTCCATTCTGTCCTATGGGCCTATGGGTTAGTAAGTGGGGGGAGATCCTCTCCCTGCTTTTGCACCCTTGCAGTGCAAAAGCAGGGAGAAAGCCCTCACTGCTCATGCCTCTTGGAAGATTCCCCAGAGGTGCAAAAGCAGAGAGAAAGTCCCTGCTACCACACCTCTTGGGAGACTCCCCAGTGGCACAGGGTGGGGAAAAGCCATCCACACCTTTCAGGAGACTCCCAAGAGGCATAGGGAACTTGAAGAGGCAGCTGCTGGGCTGCTGCCTCACCATGTCACATGCGGGGGTGGAGGGCTCAAGGCTTTTTTTGTAGAAAAAGCCCAACAGGAACTCATTTGCAGATTAGGCCACACCCCCTGATGTCACCATTGTTTCACACAGGGCTTTTTTTGTAGAAAAAGCCCAGCAGAAACTCATTTGCAGATTAGACCACACCCCCTGATGCCAAGCCAGCCGGAACTGTGTTCCTGTGCATTCCTGCTAAATCTTAAGGGTCTCTATGTAGGTAGACTGTTCCTGCTCTAGCTCAGAAGCTGTTTTTTGGGGGGGGAATCCTAGCCAAGTGTTTCTATCCCAGTGTTCCCCAATGTGGGACCCACGGCCACCTTTCTTGGTGCTTGCTAAGGGTTTTTAGAAAGTGAGGAGGACCAGATGGGACTTTTGCCCAATAAGGCTTCTGAGTGGCCGCTGGAGTTCTGATTGGCTGTGCTGGTTTTTAAGAAGTTGTTTCAGCAGCATCTGCCACCCCGGCCCAAAGAGCTTCACTGCATGACTGAAGATAATCTGAAAGCATACCAAATTAGTCCATGCTGGAAAGGGCACATTGCGTCATTCAATAACTCTCAACACCCCCCAAACTAGATGCCCCATCACCGTCCCTCGTGACCTGTCTCCCTCACAGTTTCATTTCACTCTCATCTATTTTATTTCTTAAAACTTTGCAACAGAGTGTATCATCATTTCCTTCCCTGTGGTTTCTAGTCCAATGTGATCAGCAACTATTGGTTGACTGGCTACATTAAGGACGGCCAGCTTAAGTCCTGGTGGGGCCCTTGCTAATTTTCCCAGCAGTATCCCAGGGCTGCAGGCTATTTTGCTATATACTTTACTCCACACATGCACACCCTCTCTGTAATGAAGTCTCTAAGCAACCATGTGTCAGGACAATGTTAAGTACAGCGAATTAAAGCCATCAGCTGGCTAAACAGGCTTAGTTGAGTCACGGATCTCAGTGCTTCAGCCCTCCTGTCTTTAATATGGGCTCAATTTGACTGGACTACCTTACAGGGCTGTTAGTTTGACTAATGTATGTGCACTGCTTTCAAGACTTTAATGCTGTATAGATCATAGAATCATAGAGTGGGAAGGGACTTCCAGGGTTATCTAGTCCAACCCCATGCACAATGCAGGAAATTCACAGGTACCTCCCCCTCCGCACCCAGTGACCCCTACTCCATGCCCAGAAGATGGCAAAAAAACCCCTCCAGGATCCCTAGCCAAAGTGGACTGGAGAAATAATTGCTGCCTGACCCCAAAATGTCAATCAGCATTTCCCTGGATGTGTAAGAAATGGCAACCTCTAAATGCTAAAGTGTTGGTCTAATCTCTCAAATGTCTGCTATGTATTAAGTAAAGGCCAACTCTCTCTTCTCTGCTTACACTGATTAGATGATATTAGCTCCTTAATCTACCACACTGATACACTGCTGGCGTAAATCTCTGTTGTCCAACTTGCTCTGCATTTGGATTGCTAGTTTACTGTATGTAGATGTCTAGACTCAATTTTACTGACGGCCTGTCACCATATTATGCTGTTCAGTGTTTCAGTTTTGTATGCTTTGATTAATGTACTTGCTTTTATTATTATTTATTAAAATATTATTGAATTTAATGAATTCTGATTTAATTATTTTAAAAAGAAAGGGCCAGGAGAACTAAGCACTGATGCAACCCTCCCTGCCTAAGTTCACTGAATCAGCACTGCTGTCAGATGGCCATCTAGCCTCTGCTTAAAGACCTCCCAAGGAAGGAGAGCCCACTACCTACAGATGCTGAGTATTGTTATTTTCTTTGACTGAAGAAAATGTAGTTATTATGATAGATCCAAGTAGCCATGTTGGTCTGAAGCAGCAGAACAAAGTCTGAGTCCAGTGGCACCTTTTAAGACCAACAGAAGTTTTATTCACAGTATAAGCTTTCGTGCACAAGCATGCTTTATCAGATACAACAAACTGTTTCCATTTAAATGTATCTGAGGAAGTGTGCATGCATATGAAAACTCATACCTTGAATAAAACTTTGTTGATCTTAAAGGTGCCAGTGGACTCAAACTTTGTAGTTATTATGAGCTAGGGTTGCCAATCCCCAGGTGGGGGCAGGGGATCCCCCGGTTTGGAGGCCCTCCCCCGCTTCAGGGTCGTCAGAAAGCGGGGGGAGGGGAGGGAAATGTCTGCAGGGAACTCTATTATTCCCTATGGAGATTTATTCCCATAGAAAATCATGGAGAATTGATCCGTGGGTATCTGGGGCCGTGGGGAGGATGTTTTTTGGGGTAGAGGTACCAAATTTTCAGTATAGCATCTAGTACCTCTCCCCAAAATACCCCCAAAGTTTCAAAAAGATTGGACCAGGGGGTCCAATTCTATGAGCCCCCAAAGAAGGTGCCCCTATCCTTCATTATTTCCTATGGAAGGAAAGAATTGAAAAGGTGTGCCGTCCCTTTAAATGTGATGGCCAGAACTCCCTTTGGAGTTCAATTATGCTTGTCACAGCCTTGATCTTGGCTCCACCCCTAATGTCTCCTGGCTCCACCCCCAAAGTCTCCTGGCTCCACCCCCAAAGTCCCCAGATATTTCTTGAATTGGACTTGGCAACCCTATTATGAGCTGCAGTCGAGTGATTATATCTGCATAAAGAATTTTTCTTTGTGTTGCTATATACTTTACTCCACCCACACCCCCTCTCTGTAATGAAGTCTCTAAGCAACCATCTGTCAGGACGTTAAGCACAGTGCCTCTCTGAACATTAACATGGGTTAACACCTTAGAAGAGGGAACACCTCTTCTTAAATAATTAGGATGCATATCACAGCAGTCGCCATCCTGGAAGATGGTATCTAAACCAAACTGGTTGTTCTTTCAATTTATTAATGGCACTGTTTTGTCATACATTCTAACTTGGTACTAATTTGCATGCTTAACCACTGCCCACCAGCTGTATGTAACTCTGCTCACTGTACCCCATTTCATAGTCTGATGAAGTGTGCATGCACATGAAAGCTTGCATTCTGAATAAAACTTTGTTGGTCTTAAAGGTGCTACTGGTCTCCTACTTTGTTCTATTGCGTCAGACCAGGGGTGGCCAAACTGTGGCTTGTGAGCCACATGAGGCTCTTTCACACATATTATGTGGCTCTTGAAGCCCCCACCATCCTGTTGGCCAGCTTGGAGAAGGCATTTGTCTTTTCAAATCACTCCTCCAAGCCAAGCCAGCTGGTGGCTTGGAAAATGCATTTAAAGTTGCTTTCTTTCAACTTTTCCCTCCTTCCCCCATCCATTTACCTGCCTGCCTTCTTTCCTTCCTTGTGGCTCTCAAACATCTGATATTCAAGTTTTACAGCTCTCAAACATCTGACACTTATTCTATCAAGCACGTTTGGCCACCCTTGCTTCAGACTAATATGGCTGCCCACAAGGATCTACCTAATAAATATAGTTAAGAGGACAGCTCACACACGGCTTTGTGATATCGGGCCTGCTCTTAATAAAAAATTGCACAACATCTTTTGTTTTTGGAGTTTGCCTTTGGATTAATGCAGCATCCTTTGCCTAGGACATGTAGAATTTTCTCTCTCTTTCTCTTCATGGCAGGACATGATGGCCTACAGTCATTTCCTTCACACACACATGCATAGTTACTACGGCAACAGAAAAACTCTTCTTATCATTTAGGGAAAGCCCACAGGGAAAGCCATGAGTAAGTCCAGCACTTTTCAAACCACGGCAAACCCTATGACAGCTTTGCACATCCACCAAGCGCACTTCCGTTAAGTCCTCCCTAAAGGGTTGGGTTACCGTGGCAACAAGAGACAAAGAATTCAAGTAGTCCAACAGAAATCTACCCAGACAGGCAGCATGGGGCTGGGTGAGTCACAGCCAGGCCGGATACAAGCCCTTGCGGAGTCACCACCAGCCTTGTCAGAGAGACGCGTTGCCATAGCACAGGCAGAAGATCTGAGCAACAGTTAAAGGGGCAATTTCAGGAAAGCCCTACCCCACCCATCCATTTACTAATTTCCACAAATTGGGATGCGTCAGGCTTCAGGCCTCCATGGTATTTTCATGTCCTCTGCTCTCAGATCTCAGATATGTGGGAGATCACCAGGATGACTCAGATGGCACACCACGCAGGCTCAGAGGTTTGCTCTTTCTTGCTTTCACATTTCAGGCTCTTGGCATTGGAAATAACAGGCCAGTGTGAGATGCTGGCCATGGCTTGGTCTAGAGCACATGAGGTAGCCACTGCAGAGAGCCTCTGAGCACATGCAAAGTGCATTTTGCATATGGATTTGGGAAATGTCTGTCAGGGACTATGGGGTTTTTGAAGGATTAAAACAATCCTTCAGTAGTAAATTGGGATTCCAACCACCATCATCCATACCTGGGAGAATCATGATGGTAGTGTCCATGAGGTAGTCACTGTTGAGAGCATCTGAGTATATGAGCCTCTGAGCATATGCAAAGTGCCTTTTGTGTATGGAGTTGACTTGGCTCATATTTAGGGACTGTGATATTTTTGGATGGAACAGCAAAGTAGTGTCCTTTAGTGGTAAATTGGGGTCCCCTCCACTCTGATTCATACCTGGGAGAATCACTCAGATTTGGCAAGCATTCAGTCATGGACTCAAAAGGGACACCCCTGCCCTTTGAAAGAATCCCTCTGTTTGAGAACCCCACTTCCTTACTCATACTAAAGATCAAGCATACTCAAACTAAGACAGGAACTGGCCTGTTTAGTTATTGCAGATTACATTTCTAAATGAGTGAGTTTCAGAAGGTAGCCATGTTGGTCTGCAGTTAGGGTTGCCAGCCTACAGGTGAGGCCTGGAGATCTCCCGCTTTTACAATTGATCTCCAGCTGGCAGAGATCAGCTCTCCTGGAGAAAATGGCTGCTTTGAAGGGTGGACTCTATGGCTTTGTACCCTGCTGAGGCCTCTCCCCTCCCCAAACCCCACCCTCTCCCAGATCCACCCCCGAAGTCTCCAGATATTTTCCATCACAGACCTGGCAACCCTTTCTGCAGTAAAAGAGCTAGATTTGAGTCCAGTGGTACCTTAGAGACCAACAAGATTTCAGGGGGTATAAGCTTTGAGAGTCAAAGCCTGAAGTGAGCTTTAACTCCAAAAAGCATATATCCTAGAAATCTTGTTTGTTTCTAAGGCGCCACTAAACTCCCGCTTTTACCAAACTCTAATCTTACATTACCCAAACAAGGTTTTTTAAATGCAAGGAGACATATTCTTTTGCCAACTTGAATTATGGATGACAGAACTAGGTCTGCTTTTGTATATGCTTGTTTTATTGTGTATGGGTATAAGCTGCCATCAGGTCACCGCTGATTTATGGCAACCCCTTAGGGTTTTCAAGGCAAGCGATTAAGCAGAAGTGGTTTGCCGTGACCTTCCTCTGCCAAGTCTTCCTTGGTGGTCTCCCATCCAAGTACCCACCCTGCTTAACTTCCAAGATCTGATGAGATCAGGCTATGGTATGCCATTCCACATCCTGCACGTTTTACTGCTTGTGCTAAATTCTATTATTCATCGACCAACAGCTGACCTCTGACAAAGCTTATCTTATCACAAGTAAGCCTACTGGGGGAGCTGTCGCCTGATGCACAAGGAGCTGATTGTCTTCTGTGAGTTGCAAAGGACCAGCTCACCTCCTGCAAAGCGTATCTTGCTAAACCTAATAGCCACCCACATGTATTTAGAAATCTGGTTATAGTACTTTAAGTGAAACAGGAAAAGGGAAAATGAATGACAAAAGATAGCAGAGGAGATCCCAGGCTGTGATCACACACACTAAATAATGCACTTTCAATCCACTTTCAGTGCGCTTTCCAACTGGATTTTGCCAGTTCGCACAGTAAGATCCAGTTGGAAAGTGCATTGAAAGTGGATTGAAAGTGCATTATTTAGTGTGTGTGAGCGCAGCCCCAGGGAGGCAAGCAATGTAGTTCTCCCCTTGTATGAAACATAAATTCAGCAAGCAAAGAGCTAAGCAGCCAAATCTCATGTTCCTGTAAGCGCTGATAGATGCCCATCCCACTTCCCTAATCGGATGATCTCTTTCCATGTAAACAGCCCAGTGGTGATGAATGACTCAACCCAGCGTGCCCAACGATGTTTTAATTTAGACACCACAATAACTGGTTCTGCATTTTGGAGAGAGAAAGTTTCTTTTGTGGGTGGCATTGGCAGGAATCTGTGGGCAGGGTTCCAAAGGGGGCTCATTCAGGGAGAAGGGCCTGGGACGAGTTTGAGCAAGGCCCAGCCCTGCGCTAGTCTCCAGGCCGACCTGCCTCTTTAATCCAGAGTCTAAGCATTAAATCCAGATGAGGCCATTGAAGAATAAGCAGGGCTGGCCCTGCCACTAGGAAAACTAGGCGTTTGCCTAGTAGGGTTGCCAATCCCCAGGTGGGGGCAGGGGATCCCCTGGTTTGGAGGCCCTCCCCCCGCTTCAGGGTCATTAGAAAGCGGGGGGAGGGGAGGGAAATGTCTGCTGGGAACTCTGTTATTCCCTATGGAGATTTATTCCCATAGAAAATCATGGAGAATTGTTCTGCGGGTATCTGGGGCTCTGGGGGGGGCTGGTTTTGGGGGCAGAGGCACCAAATTTTCAGTATAGCATCTAGTGCCTCTCCCCAAAATACCCCCCCCCCCAAGTTTCAAAAGGATTGGGCCAGGGGGTCCAATTATATGAGCCCCCCAAAAGGTGCCCCTATCCTTCGTTATTTCCTATGGAAGGAAGGAATTGAAAAAGTGTGTGGTTCCTTTCAATGTGATGGCCAGCACTCCCTTTGGAGTTTAATTATGTTTGTCACACACTCTTGCTCCTGGCTCCACCCCCAAAGTCTCCTGGCTCCACCCCCAAAGTCCCCAGATATTTATTGAATTGGACTTGGCAACCCTATTGCCTAGGGCCTCTGGGAGCGCCGGATTGGGGGCCCCTTTGTGCCTTGGTCAGGCAGCTGCCCAGCGGTTACCTCTCCGAGTGCCCCAGAGTTGCACCCTAGGGGTACAAAAGCAGGGAGAGGTGGAGCACTGCAGAGGCGGCCCAATCCCTCCATTTTATCCTACGGGCCCACAGGATACAGTGGACTCCATTCTATCTTATGGGCTCATAGGATAGAATGGGGTGGTGGTGCAAGTAGTTAGTGGTGGTGCAAGTAGTTAGTTTTGCATAGGGTGCCTAAGGGTCTAGGGCCGGCCCTGAGTATATGATTTTCTTGTCTAAAATACGCTGTTTTCTTTTTTTGCTGTCAAGGCACAGCTGATTTATGGCTCTCTTATGCGGTTTTCAAGGCGAGAGACACTCAAAGGTGCTTGCCACTGCCTGCCCCTGTGCAGAGACCTTGGCCTTCCTGGGTGGTCTCCCATCCAAATGCTAACCAGGGCTGGCTCTACTTAGCTTCTGAGATCTGATGAGATCGGGTTAGTCTGGGCTATTCCACAAGGCCTGTAAGGCAGAGGTGTTCCGCCAGGCTTTTGGCTGAGGACAGCGATGGTTACCATCTAGGCTGACACGCTCTTCTGCTCTCTATGCTTGCCTTGCCCCCCTTCCTCCCTGCCCGCAAAGTAGCCGGCAGTCTGAAATTGGAAATAATCAGAATTCACCATCTGAGTCTTTCAAATCTGTGGTGTGGTATCAATGTTATTCGAATGTTTTATTTCACATTGATGTTTTTATTGCTTTTGTGCATTGTCCTGCAATAGCAGGGATTAGGCGATTCATAAGTCTAATAACAGTAATAAGAAGGTAAAGGCAGCCCCATGTGCAAGCACTGAATTGTCACCGACCCATGGGGTGATGTCATGTAATAACATTTTCTTAGCAGACTTTTTGTTATGCAGTGGTTTGCCATTGCCTTCCCCTGTCATTTACACTTTACCCCCCAGCAAGCTGGGTACTCATTCCTGAGACAACCGTGAGTTGGCTACCTGAACCCAGCTTCCACTGGGATCGAACTCAGATTGAAAGCAGAGCTTGGATTGCAGTACTGCACCTTACCACTCTGTTCCACGGGGCTCCTAGAAATAGTAATAGCTGGGCTTTTTTTGAGCAGAAACGCAGTTCCAGCTTGTTTGGCATCAGGGTGTGTGGCCTAATATGCAAATGAGTTCCTGCTGGGCTTTTTCCCTACAAAAAAGCCCTGAATAATAATAATAATTAACAACAACAACAATAAAAATAGAAGAAGCAGCTAATCTTGTAGCTTTTAAATATATATTTATATAATCATTATTAAGAAGGCAATAACAGTGTTGAAAACCCTACAGGGTTGCTATAAATCAGGCTGTGACTCGAAGGCTTTTTTTCACTACCATCAATCAATGTTCTGGAAATGACAGTATTTAGGGGTGACCTATATGTGACAAAATGCTGGTTTTCCAAGATGCGGCTGTCCAATTAATAATTAAGACATTTCTAACTAGCTCCGTCAACCCACGGGACCCTGAGGGAGAGAAAAAGGAACATCAAAAGAGTCCCACACAAACTGCAACATAGAAGGCTCTCCTTGGGCTGGCAAAGCACTGCTGTTAGCAGAATCGGTCCACAAATTCCAGCCTCACCTTTTATCCCGCCAAGGAGATAAAAATAAAGAGAATAAAAATATTTAACTAAGTCTATTTGTCAATTGAAATGGGACAGCACAAGCAGCCTCATAAGGATCCCTGTTTGGAAGGTGCAGGGAGATGGCTTAAACTTTCCTCCTCGGGGCGTTTTTGATCCTCGTTCTACTATTATTCCCATTGGGAAAGGGGTTTTTTTTTGGGGGGGGGGGAATAGGCAAAAAATGGGGTTGCCAGCTCCAGACTGAGATATCTGGGGGGTTGGAGCCTTGGAGGGCAGGGTTTGGAGAGGGGAGGGACTTCTGTGGGGTTTAATGCCATTTACAAAGAGGCCATTTTCTCTAGGCAGATGAAACCAGGGCTTTTTTTTTTAGCAGGAACGCACAGGAATGCAGTTCCAACTGGCTTGGTGTCAGGAGGTGTGGCCAAAAATGCAAATGAGTTCCTGCTGGGCTTCCCCCCCCCCCACAAAAAAGCCCTGTGTGAAACAATGGTGGCATCAGGGGGTGTTGCCTAATATGCAAATGAGATCCTTCTGGGCTTTTTCTAGGAAAAAAGCCCTGGATGGATCTGTCACCTGGAGATTCCTTTCAATAGTGGGAGATCAGGTCAGGGCCATAGAGATTTACTATGCAGAAATGGACAGTTGACACGGTACTAAGTAACATCAGCTGATAATTGCTGCAGACCAAACTGATGTTAAAGGGACACCTAGGGGACTCAGTTTATAATATTGCAACCCCACAATCTCACTTCATGTGCCTCAAATTACCTGATCACATGGGAGGATCTTAGGGGACGAGGGATTCGCAAGGTATCCCAGTCCCAGATCAGAGGTGTCAGTCAGCACCTTACATTGACTCTGGAAGGCAGTATGGTTGCTACACAGATTGAGTAATGTGTTCCAGGCAGAGTTAACAAGCCTAGCAGACTCATTCGGCACTAGCTGTAGGTTCTGGGTTTCTTGCAAGGGCAATGGGAAAAAAACAGCAGTGTAATGGTTGCACTGGGAGACACAGGTTCCAATCCTCCCTCTTCCAGCAAAGCTTGTGAAATGGCATTGGGCCAGTCACTTCCTCTCACTCTAGCCTACCTCACAGGGTTTTCGTGAGGATAAAAGAGGGAGGAAGGAGCATGCACAAAGCCTTTTCTTCTCAGAGACAGGTTGTTGGTGGGGTAAAAATTAAATCCATGCACTCATTTTGCAGATGTACCTTTGGAAGGTTTCCAAAACGTTCAGCCTGCCTGTTCTTTACTCTGCCTCCCCTTCCAGTGATGCAAGTGGACAGAGTGCCACCTGACCAGAGGGTTAAAATTAGCATCTGTGCCAGTTTCCCCTCTGGTAGGGAGAGTCGCCCACCTGCTTCTCCGGGTTTCCTCTGCCCAGCCCAGCGGAGCTTTTGCTAGAGTTTGAGTCCCTTCCCTTAAGCAGTCCAAACCTGCTTGATGAGGTTGTAATTTTGGAGGCCTATCTGATTGCAGAGTTTGGTGTGGGTGGAGATGGAGAGAGACACTGACACCAACCCTATCATTAAAAGCAGAAGATGACCAATAATTGGGGGGGGGGGGGGGGGAGAATAATAGCAGCCCAAGAATCTTCATTCACCAAACAGACATTCCCAGGGGAGATTCAGGTTTCTCCTTTGCTGCTGGATTCATCTCCTAGTTTTCTAAGATGTCAATATTTTTGTCTGGCCATACCTCTAGGCCTTGAACAGTCACTTGGAATGTAAACATTTAACAGGTTTTTGTGGCCTTTATCTCCAAGCCCAGAAAAGTTTCACCGCTAAACTTCCGCACACCAACTGGCAGAAGAGCAGGGACAATAAAAATGTGGCAAGGAGGAGAAGATTGGATTTATACCCCACACCCTTCACTCAGAATCTCAGAGTGGCTTACAATCTCTTTTCTCTCTCCACAGCAGACACCCTGTGAGGTAGGTGGGGCTGAGAGAGCTCTTTTGAGAACTGTTCTTGAGAGGAACAGCTCTGACAGAGTTATGACTCACCCAAGGTCACACCAGCAGCTGCATGTGGAAGAGCGGGGAATCAAACCCGGTTCTCCTAGAGTCAAGTCCATGTTCTTATCCACTACATCAAACTGGCTCCAAACAATCTCTAGGGCCACAGGGTTCCATTCTCTTGGTCTAGATAAGGATATATGTGATAACGGGAAAATCAACAGGTAGAGCTTTTTCTCAGTATACCCCTGCAGCAGCAAAAGCTTGGCCTATTGATTTCCGCCAGTTATGCAGCTATTAAACACATAGGAGCTTTATCACTGAGGTTGCTAATGGCAATGTTGGGTGGGAAACGTCAAAGAATCGCCCCAATGTCCCCCTAGTCCAGTTTTCCTGTATCTGAAAACAGCCAACCAGATGTATCTGGGAAGTTCACAAGACAGGTTCACAAGCTCCCAATGGTGTGTGGGGAGGCAGACTGCACTTGGCCATGGAGGTTCCGTTGAGCTATCATTACTGGATCAGACGAAGTCCAGCATTCCATTTCCAACAGGGGTCAGCTTCATCGCTCTGGAATGTTCACAGACATGGCAGAAAAACTTCCCCCTTGTTTATCTCCAGAATCTGACACACTACAATAAACTGCCCCTGATGATGGAGGCTCCATTATTAGCTATCACAGTTAATGATGTGGACTAATGCTGTGTATGAGTAGTGTTCCTGCCTGGCTCATTGGAGCCTGTAGGACTGAGCTTGGGGACTCAGGAACAATGGGCAGTAAGATGCAAATCCCTGCTCCAATCACCGCCCCCTGCTGGTTTGAATGATCCAATGGCGTCCTAGCGCGGGAACCTTGAACTGTATATAGTTGGCCCCATGGGCCCAGTTAGTTCAGCCATTACCATGCTGTAACTAATAAAGAGAGCTATGATCACTGCAACTGTGTCTCCTCCGTGCATTGAACCCACTATGACGATATTATAATTCAAATCCCTCCCTCCCTCTCCCCCCCCCCCACTCCTCTGTGAATTTGATGGATTTCCTCTCTCCCTTTAAGGTACTTCCATGTCTTTTATGCCAACTATGTTGAGAAGGGGACATCGATTTCCAGAGGTAGGAAGTCGTGTGGAACCATGAGGCCGTAGCTGCGTCTTCTTGGTCTTCTGGCTCCCTGTCAAAGCTCCCATTTTAATTGGTTCCCTCTCAGAAACTGCCAACAATGCTCTCCCTCTCCCGAGAGAGCAGAGAGAAATTAGCAAGAGAGAGCAAGGGAAGGATAAGAAGAGGCGAGGTGGGAGGTTGCAGCAGCCCTTGTAACTGTCTGGCGGAGCCTTCTGACATCTTTTGCCCACAGGCTTCTGGGGAATCTGGGAGTCTTTCAGCGTTCCTTCCAGGAGCAAATGCTACTGAACTTCTACTCTTGTTGAAGGAATGCTGAAAGATTACCAGATTCTCCAAGAAGAAGCCTGTTAGTGAACACGCAGGGGATTTTTGGCTGAGTAATAAAGTATATATATTTTACATTACTTGCACCGTTGTCCTTGGCCTTACTTTTTCTCTCAATGGTCTGAAGCGGCAGAACAAAGTTTAAGTCCATTGGTTTACTCACCTTGCACGCAACAGCTTATACCTTGAATAAAACTTTGTTGATCTTAAAGGTGCCACTGGACTTGAACTTCGTTCTTTTTCTCTCTTAGCAACTGATGCAGCCCTTTTATTTTCTTCTTAGAGACTCTCATTAAACATACACACACACTGTCACTAAAACAGAAAAGGGCAGCTTTATGATAGTCGGCGTCTCCCCTCCCCTGCTCGAAAGTCAATGCTGTGTGCTCCAGCAGATATAAGAACATAAGGAGAGCCCTGCTGGATCCATCTAGTCCAGCATTCTGTCTCACACAGTGGCCTCAACCAGTTCCTCTGGACAGCCAACAACAGGGCATAGAGCAGGGGTGACCAAACTTGCTTAACATAAGAGGCACATAGAATAAATGTCAGATGTTTGAGAGCCATAAGATATGAACATCAAGTGTTTGAGAGCCACAAGACAGGCAGGCAGGAAGGAAGATGGAAAGAAAGTACATAGATGGGGAGGAGGGATGGAGAGATGGAAAGAAGGCAACTTTAATTTCAAATGCTGCCTCTTGACTTTGAGAATTCAGAGGCTTAGTGCCTCTGAATGCGGAGGTTTCCCTTTTGTCCCCATGTCTAGTAGCCATTGACTGACTTCTCCTCCATGAATCTATCTAATCCCTTTTTTCAAGCTGTTTATTCCTGGGGCCATCAGGACATCCTCTGGCAGCCAGTTCCACATTTTTATCACACTCTGTGCAAGTAGTATTTCCTTTTGTCCATCCTGAACCTGCTTAAGGAGACATACACACAAGCACACAGTTCTATTGAGTCAGGCCATTAATCTGACATGGTCGATACCATCTCCTCGGACTAGCAGCCGTTCTCCTGGAGCTGCTCAGCCCTGCAGAGCAGAGCTTTCCCAAGTGGCCAAAGGTTTAGTAGATCATAAGCGTTCTACAATGAAAGGGTGAGAAGAGAACACTCGACAGCCTGTACCGGGGCATGTTTGTGAAGTTCTTTCTGGATAAAGTTGCTTGCATCTGTTCTGACCTGATCCCACTGGTATATCATTGGTCC
This sequence comes from Heteronotia binoei, assembly GCF_032191835.1. NCBI lineage: Eukaryota > Metazoa > Chordata > Lepidosauria > Squamata > Gekkonidae > Heteronotia > Heteronotia binoei. Next base: position 257,512,638 of record NC_083223.1, read on the forward strand.
AGCTTGAAGGAATCTGAAGCCTCCCCTTGTCTGTTATTGGAGGAGTTTTCAATGGGTGACACCCCAGGTTGTTGGGACTAGGATCATGAGTTCAAATCCCTGCTGGGTCACTTGGTGACCATGCACCAGTCCCTCTTTTTCAGTCCTCACCTACCTCACAGGGTCGTTGCAAAGGTGGATGGGAGAGCTACATATGTCATGGTGAGTGGATGTTTATTTTTCTCCAGCCTCTCTTCACACGTTTTTCCTGTTTTTATTCATACATTGTTCATGCTTGCAGAGGAAACCTTGTCTCCTAGAACCAGAGTGAAAGTACATAAACATTTAATAAATCTGTATTTATTTATTTATTTTTAAAAAAACCCAAGCCCAAGAAGCCCGAGCCAGAAAGAAAATAGCAGCGTTACACTACGCCAACACAATAACAAGTGAAAATCCCACATGCTGGTTTCTGTTGTGCAGCTGCTGGAGATGCACAACTTCTAACTGAGGGAGGGAGATGTCTGAAGAGTGTAACTTTTGGAGAGGAGAGTTGCTCAAAGGCAGGTCTGCAGTCCCCCCCTCGCCACAAATACCCCCCCCCCCAAAAGGCCATAAATTTACAGCTGAGGCGTCCCTGGTGCCCTCCTCTGAAAGAAGGAAGCCGCCCCCCCCCACTGGGCTGCATTCCTCCACCTCCTCCCAGACCAAAATAAGGCAGAGGTACAAAGTTCATCTCCCTTCCAGGCAAAAGTTCAAAATAGACAGTTATGCTGCCTGGTCAGAGTTAGGGCCTGGGAACCCGTTTCTACCTCAAAGCAGCCTCAGTTTACCTTTTTTGGAACACAGGCATGGTGATAGCCACGCATCTCTTCTGCTAATGTTTTATTCACACTGAAACACACCTACAGGAAACAAAGAGAGTCCATCCAGGGACCTTGAGGGGCTTCATATGCCATTTGTATTGCTCTGCTATCTTGACAAGGGCTTTCTGCCCTCTTCACATAAGCATAATTGTCTTTTCTCCTGCCATCAACCCAAAGTTTCCATTGTTCAGGTGGAAAACTGAGGCCTCAAAAGGCCCAGGACAAGTCCAATTCAAGAAATATCTGGGGACTTTGGGGGTGGAGACAGGTGACAGTGGGGGTGGAGCCAGGAGCAAGGTTCTGACAAGCATAATTGAACTCCAAAGGGAGTTCTGGCCATCACATTTAAAGGGACTGCACACCTTTTAAATGCCTTCCCTCCATTGGAAATAACGAAGGATAGGGGCACCTTCTTTTAGGGCTCATAGAGTAGGACCCCCTGGTCCAATCCTTTTGAACCTTGGAGGGTATTTTGGGGAGAGGCGCCAGATGCTATGCTGAAAATTTGGTGCCTCTACCTCAAAAAGCAGACCCCCCCAGAGCCCCAAAAAACCCCAGATCGATTCTCCATTATACCCCACGGGAATCGGTCTCCATAGGGAATAATGGAGTGCCCAGCAGACATTTCCCTCTCTCCCCCTCCCCCCCGCTTTCTGATGACCCTGAAGCAGGAGATCCCCAGCCCCACCTGGAGGCTGGCAACCCTAGCAGAATGTAATGTCATACAGTCCACCCTCCAAAGAAGCTGTTTTCTCAAGTCCAGGGGAACGGTTAGCTGTAGTCTAGAATCAGTCATAATCTCAGGAGATCACCTGGCCCCACCTGGAACTGGCGACTCTCCCACTGAAGGTTCAAGCATACTTGCCAAGAAGTAAAGTCTTCCGGCCGGGGGCACAGCAGCCAGTGGCCAAACCACTTTGGCCAGCATTGGAAGCAGGCCTCTGGCTCCTCCCCCCCAGAAAACACCACAAGCCGCCTACTCCAGAGCCGCATTCCATCGAGGCCCCAGCCCTGCCGTTCAAAGCCAGCTGCCTGTGAGAAAATCCATGCCAGACCCAAGCCCCATAAACTGAACTGAACTGGCCCGGCCTGGCCTCTCCCTGCATCCCCCCCACCCCGCAACATTCTTCAGCCTTCCGATAGGAAGAGGCTGTAAAAACACTCTGGTTTAAAGCACAAAGAGACAAGACCGGAGGGTAAAAGAATCTTCCCGCAGGGTCAGGGAACCACAGGCATTCGGAGGAGGGCAGGCAGAGGCTGACAGGAGCTTTAACAGCTACAAGCGGGGCTGGCATCAACATGCCCACAGGTGGGGCAGCTGCCAGGGCCCACGGAGACTGACTTCCACAACACGTCATTTCCTTGCCTGTTCGCTTGCCACCCCTGTGTCTGGCTGTACCTGCTGCCCAGCGCCATCAGGGAAAGAGCTGCAGGCAGTGCAAAGATGGCTCTCTGATGTCATGGTTAAGAGCAGCAGATCTAATCTGAAGAACCGGGTTTGATTTCCCCACTCCTCCACAGGCAGCCAGCTGGGTGACCTTGGTTTAATCACAGTTCTGAGGAGTGACATGAAAGAGGTTTACAAGATTATGCATGGGATAGAGAAGATAGAGAAAGAAGCACTTTTCTCCCTTTCTCACAATACGAGAACTTGTGGGCATTCAATGAAATTGCTAAGCAGTTCGGTTAGAACTGATAAAAGGAAGTATTTCTTCACCCAAAGGTTGATTAACACATGGAATTCACTGCCACAGGAGATGGTGATGGCTGCAAGCATAGACAGCTTCAAGAAGGGATTGAATAAACATATGGAGCAGAGGTCCATCAGTGGCTATAAGTCACAGTGTGTTGTTGGAACTCTCTGTCTGGGGCAATGATGCTCTGTATTTTGGGTGCTTTGGGGAGGGGGCAACAGTGGGAGGGCTTCTAGTGTCCTGGCCCCACTGATAGACCTCCTGATGGCACCTGGGGTTTTTGGCCACTGTGTGACACAGAGTGTTGGACTGATCCAACACGGCTTCTCTTATGTTCTCTCAGAGCGGTTCTCTCAGAGTTCTCTCAGCCCCACCTACCTCACAGGGTGTCTGTCTGTTGTGGGGAGAAGGAAAGTTGTAAGCTATTCTGAGACTCTGAGTGAAGGGTGGGGTATGAATCCAATCTCCTCCTCCTTGCATGGGTAGCAGGAAGGCTTGTGGACAGGATACAGAGGGACATGCAAGCAGGTAGTGATGAGACACATAGGTGAGTGGTAGGGTTGCCAAATCCAGAATCAGACATGCCTAGAGATTTGGGGGGTAGAGCCTGAAGAGGGCAGGATTTAGGGAGGGGAGGGACTTCAGTAGGGTAGAATGCCATGCAGTCCACCCCCCAAAGCAGTCATTTTCTCAAAAAGTGGAACAAATGTTACAAATAAATAATAAGCGATGTGTGTAGTCTGGGAATCAGCTGTAATTCCAAGATATCTTCAGCCCCTTCCTGGAGGCTGGCAACTGTAATGAGTGGGCAGGAAAGGGGCCTCTGGGAACTCTCTGCCCAGCAGAGTTGCCAGCTCTGGGTTGGGAAATATCTGGAGATTTTGAAAGTGCAGATTGGGGAGGATGTGGTCGGTGGGGGGGGGGGGGCATAGCAAGGTACAATTCCACTCTCAGGGGAACTGATCCCGGTTGTCTGGAGATCAGTGGGAGATCTCCAGGTGCCAGCTGGAGGTTGGGCAACCTTACTGCCTAGCCCTCCCCCAACCATCTGGAACCTGCCCTGGCCACAAGCAGAGCTCTTAAACAGCTAGCAAGAGAAGTTGCTTCGGGCTCAGGCCCACCTGGATGGCTTGAAAGAGTTTCAACATATTTGCAGCTTTCTCTGGCCCAGAAACAAACCTTGGTAACAGTTTAATTTGCTTAAACTCGTTCCGATCAAGGTATAGGTAATCAGGTAGGACTCAAGGCTAGGAAAGCAAGAAACCTCCAATTTCAGAGGCAAGAACAGGCCTGTGTTCATTTGCAGGTCAGGCTAAACCCCAGAGTCGGAAACGACTGGTACTTGCACAGGGGACTACCTTTACCTTTTTTTTTTTTAAAGCTGGGTATCTCTGGGAATTACAACTAGTCTCCAGGCAACAGAGATCAGTTCCCCTGGAGAAAATGACTGCTTCGGATGGTGAATCTATGGCATTATACTGGGTTGCCAGGTCTAATTCAAGAACTATCTGGGGATTTTGGGGGGTGGAGTCAGGAGACATTGGGGGTGGAGCCAGAAGCAAGGTTGTTGTGACAAGCATAATTGAACTCCAAAGGGAGTTCTGGCCATCACATTTAAAGGGACCACACACTTTTTAAATGTCTTCCCTCCATTGGAAATAATGAAGGATAGGGGCACCTTCTTTTGGGCTCATAGAATTGGACCCCCTAATCATATGGACATATGAAGCTGCCTTATACAGAATCAGACCTTTGCTCCATCAAAGTCAGTATTGTCTTCTCAGACTGGCAGCGGCTCTCCAGGGTCTCAAGCTGAGGTTTTTCACACCTATTTGCCTGGACCCTTTTTTGGAGATGCCAGGGATTGAACCTGGGACCTTCTGCTTCCCAAGCAGATGCTCTACCACTGAGCCACCGTCCCTCCCCTAAACCAAATCTTTTTAAAACTTGGAGGGTCTTTTGTGGAGAGGAATCGGATGCTATGCTGCAAATTTGGTGCCTCTACCTAAAAAAACAGCCCCCCCCCAAGCCCCAGATACCCATGGATCAATTCTCCATTATACCCTATGGGAATCGGTCTCCATAGGGAATAATGGAGAGCCCAGCAGACATTTCCCTGCCCCACCCCAGCTTTCTGATGACCCTGAAGCAGGCCTCCAAACTGGGGGATCCCCTGCCCCCACCTGGGGACTGGCAATCCTACATTATATTCTGATGAACCTGGACCCGTCTCTCCCCAAACTCCAGCATCCCCAGGCTGTTGCCACCCAAACCTCCAGGAATTTCCCAACCCAAAGCTAGCCACCCTAGGCAGGACTGGAACTTGGGGTTGGCCCCTTTACTTACTGTTTTAGGTGGTCCAGAGGGGTCATCTATTCAAAGCAGATATCTCCACAATGTCTGGGGCAAAGCTTGGTGAAATAGTCCCTTCTGGTCCCCTTCTAAAGGTCTCATCTGTCTCCTAGTTCACAATATTCCACCATCAACCAAGTGGGAAATATCTGGTTTAACAGGATAAACATTTCTAAAACTTACGATATTAGTGGGTGAGACTGTGTCTCAGTGCAGAACCAAATATGGCCTTTTTGTTGTTGTTAAGGTTTAAGGCAGGGGTGCCGAACTCACGAGAGCTGGATCTGACATAAAGGAGACCTTGTCGGGCCAGGCCAGGTGTGTCAAAAGATGTAACGGCAGGTAACAGAGATATAAACTTTATAAAGGACACAAACACAATTGAAGATTTTTATTTTAAAAAACCCTTAAAAACATGCTTAAAGGATTAGCACTCTTGCAATACTGTGGTCAGTCTCAAAGCAATCCCCCCCAAGAGAGGAACCTCAGCCAATGGAGAAAATAGAGGCTTTGCTCTGTAGCTCTTGTGCGATTGAGAAATCCTGGCAAAGCAAGCTGTGATGCAGAAAGAAGCAAGAGAAGGGCCTAATAGGAGCTCTCCAGGGGCCTGATTTGGCCCATGGGCTGCATGTTTGACACCCCTCTTTTAAGGTTTTCTGGAAGGCCCAGGCTGGTCCAGTCTTGTCAGATCTCAGAAGCTAAGCAGGGTCAACCCTGGTTAGTATTTGGATGAGAAACTACCAGGGAAGTCACAGGGATGCTACACAGAGGAGGAGGGCAATGGCAAAGCACCTCTGTTCATCTTTTGCTTTTAAAACCTTACAGGGTGACTGTAAGTTGGCTGTAACTTGAAAACACTTTCTACCAGCAGGTGGACGCTAGCAGAACCTGTAAGTGAAGGGGATGGCAGGCCAAGATTTTTCATAGGATCCAAAGGGCTTCTTAGAGATGCTTCACAGAAAAGGGAAACAATGTGAACCATGTAAGCTGAACCATGCACAGTGCTGTAAAACAATCATTCAAGGTGCTTCTCTACATATTTATTACTTAGTTGTGAAGCCTCATGTCTGCCAATTCCTGATCAACTACTTGCCCTGACCTGGATGCAGAGGAAATAGATGGAAGACCAGCTCTGAACATCTCTTGCCTCGAAAACCCTGCGGGATGGCCACAAGTCAGCTTCAGGTTTCTACCACCAAGCAAGGACTCACAACAACCACCGTTTGGGCTGTAGAAAAGTTAAGGTTTCTCATCAACATGTCAAAGACCAACAACATTCCATTTTATATTTCCAGTTTTTCAAGCTGGCTCTCTTATTCTGGCTGTTTGTTCTTCTCTGGCTCTGAGTTTTGACATACTTTGGCGCACTGTTTATAAAAACTTTCTGACCCCTGGCACAGAGGAAGCCTAGATCCTGTTTCTTTGGGCTGGGCTGGGCTGGGCTGGAATAGGGAGGGGCAGAACCTCTATGCTTTGTGGAGAGATTCAGGAGAGAGGCTGAAAGCCGTGGGCAAAAACCCTGACACTTCCCTTCTGGAATTAAGGAGGTGGCAGGAAGACAGGGCTGCGACTCAAAACAAGGTGAGGCTGCTGGGAATGTTATTGGATCACCGGGTGGAGCTGACGGACCCTGAGAGTTTGATCAGTGAAAGCAAAAGCCCGCTATCTTTTACCCTATGCATGGCTTTTTTAGTAGAAAAAGCCCAGCAGGGATTCATTTGCACGTTAGGCCACACCCCCTGACAGCAAGCCAGCTGGAACTGCGGTCCTGTATGCTCCTGCTCAATAAAGTCCTGACCCTATGTCTGTCAATAGCACCTTTTCAGGGAACCAGATATCCCACTCTTACAATTCATCTCCAGATGACCAAGATCAGTTCGCCTGGAGACCATGGCTGCTTTGGCAGGGGAACTCTTTGGCATTATATCCAGCTGAGGTCCCTCCCCTCTGTAGACCTTCCCCTCCCCTAAAATATCTCCAGGAATCTCCCAACTGGACCTGGCAACCCCAAGGGGAAGGAACTCCCCTATCTGGAAACCTCCTTTCACAAGCTTAGCGAGAACGAGGAGGAAGAAGGGTTACAACTGCACCTAGAATGTTCGTAGAAAGTACCATCAAGTCACAGCTGATGTATGGCGTTCCCCAGCGTGGTTGGCCATTGCCTGCCTCTGCACCACAACCATGGTATTCCTTGGAGGTCTCCCATCCAAATACTACCTTCCTTAGCGTCTGAGATCAAGCTAGCCTGGAAAAAATCCCTTGCAAGGGATCTGAAGGCTTAGCTTGACCAGCAATCTGTCGTCCTCTGAGTTTGGAAGGAGCCACAATCCAGAAAATTCTGGTTTGTCGGTTCTCCTTACCCAATACAGTTTATGAGTTACTGGTGCACCATCTATAGGGCTAAGAAGAAACACCACTAATCTCTCAGGTCCATAATTAATACCGAAAAAATAAATATTGTTATCTTTAACTGTTTGGGGCTGCTGGGTGACTGCTCTTTTAGTGATCCTCAGAAGATAGCCAAAGAGATCTCTTTTATACTTGTGTACACTGTTAGGGTTTTTTTCTGGTTTGGTAGCTAAGTATTGTGGCTTTTAATAAAAGGAACCTTTTGGAAACTGTTTGTCTCTTTCCCTTTGCCCAGTGGGGTCCCTGCTGGTCTCTGCACCCCCACGTTCATTCCCATGACACCTACTTTTCTCCATGCTGGAATGAATTCTACATGAAAAATCTGCCCAATTCCCAGTTTGGAGAGAACTGAGAGTGCAGCTTACAAGATCCGGTGCGGTGTAGCAGTTCTTGCATCATACTAGGACTTGGAAGACCATAATTTGAATCCCCCTTCTGCCTTAAGAAGTAGCTGGGTGATGCTGGGTCAGCCACACACTCTCAGCCTTAAGAGAGTCAGTTTGGTGTAGTGGTTAAGTGCGCTGACTCTTATCTGGGAGAATCGGGTTCAATTCCCCACTCCTTCACTTGCAGCTGCTGGAATGGCCGTGGGTCACCATAGCTCTTACAGAGCTGTTCTTGAAAGGGCAGCTTCTGGGAGAGCTCTCTCAGCCCCACCCACCTCACAAGGTGTCTGTTGTGGGGGAGGAAGATAAAGGAGATTGCGACCGCTCTGAGACTCTGAGATTCAGAGTATGGGGCGGGATATTAATCCAATATCTTCTTCTTCTTTAACCTACCCTACCTCTAGAACAAAGTAGGAGTCCAGTGTCACTTTTAAGACCAACAAAGTTTTATTCAGAATGTAAGCTTTTGTGTGCTAGAAGCACACTTCATCAGACATTCTTACATTCTGAATAAAATTTTGTTGGTCTTAAAGGTGACACTTGACTCCTGCTTTGTTCTACTGCTTCAGACCAACACGGCTGCCCACCTGGATCTATCTGAGGGTTGTGGTGAGGAGAATGCTGTAAGAGGCCTTGGGCTCCTATGGGGGAGAAAGGCAGACTATAAATGAAGGAAACAAAATAAGATTATGAAGGCCAATGGGAAGGACTACAACTGAGCGTAGGGCGTGTGGATTTGATCAAAGGATCTCTTTTTTGCCTCACAATTCATGCACTATCTTCATGTTTGGAAATCTCAGTCTACCAAATGTTTCTATGCTCTGCAGGTAAGCTTCTCAGGTGCATACAGTTGAACCCTGGAAATCGGGGGTCATTTTGTAGAAAAAGAGGTGCCGGAGCTCATTAGCATAACCCAGTTGCATAACTCGTTTGCATATGCTCCATACCCCTGAAATCATCAGAAGGTGAACTAAATTATATTAGCTCAGCATCTACCTTAAAATGCTGCTTGCATTATAATGGTCATCATAAAACCTTCCTCCCGTCGTACTTTTTACATTACTTCCTCCTATGTGGCCACAGTGGCTTGTTGAAGATTTCCATCTCTCTGCTTGATACATTTTGACTATTTTCTCATTTTTTTTTGTGTGTGGGGAAATTAGAAAGTTTGTCAAATCTTGAGTTCAGGAAAATTCTCACAAGGGGTTTGAACAATGGTGCCCAGAAGCAAGTATTGGTGTGGGGTGGGGGGGGGGGAGAATGAAAGAGTACAATAAAATCCAGAGGTTCTGGAGCTGCACTGTTGTGAACTCCTGGCCCAAAGGAGGCCTGCCTGGAATAGATGGGAGGGGCCTTGGTCTGACCAAACAGGCCAGTGAATGGTGAACCCAAACTCTGCACATGCTCAGACACCCTCTTGCGTTTCAAAATCTCAAGACCCAGCTGGCTGGCATATAGGCAAAGGGCTTCAACTTTTTCAGAAATCCTGTGGCAGGGCCTGGCCTCATTTGTCAGGATAGTTTTGCTTTGGTTTGAAGAACAAAAGGGGGACAGGCCTTCGCCTGCATCAGAACACTGGAATTCATGGAATTGCAGGAGGGGTGATGAAAAAGACGGGAGCTGAGAGCGCTGAGTAGCAGAAGCCTTGGGAGGGGAGAACGGTGGGGAGGAGGGTCACCTCACTAGCAGCTTCCTGAACTCCGAAACATTCCTGAACTCTGCAAACAACTTCAGGAACATGCAATTCTCAAGCCTCCACCCAAGAGTCGCTGGCCGGGAGCCCTGCTGGGCTGGACAGAAGAGTGCTTGCCAGAAAGTGAGATTGCACTGGGGAGAAGGTAGGGCTGCCAAGGCCAATTCAAGAAATATCTGGGGGCTTTGGGGGTGGAGCCAGGACGTATTGGGGGTGGAGCCAGGAAGAAGGGTGGGACAAGCATAATTGAACTCAAAAGGGAGTTCTGGCCATCACATTTAAAGAGACTGCACAACTTTTAAATGCCTTCCCTCCGTGGGAGGGTGTTCTGAGGAGAAGTACTGGATGCTGTGCTGCAGATTTGAGTGCCCCGCTGGGCTGGCCAGAAAAGCACTTGCCAGAGTGTGAGATTGCAGTGGGATAGGGTTGCCAAGTCTAATTAATATCTGGGGGATTTTAGGGGTGGAGCCAGGAAAAAGGGTGTGACAGGTATAATTGAACTCGAAAGGGAATTCTGGCCATCACATTTATTTATTTATTTATTTAAGATTTGTATCCCGCCCTTCCCACAAGTGGGGACCGTACAGCTTTTAAATGCCTTCCCTCCATTGGAGGGTGTTTTGAGGAGAGGTACTGGATGCTGTATAGGAGCCCCATGGCGCAGAGTGGTAAAGCTGCAGTGCTGCAGTCCGAGCTCTCTGCTCATGACCTGAGTTCGATCCCGACGGAAGCTTGGTTCAGGAAGCCGGCTCAAGGTTGACTCAGCCTTCCATCCTTCAAATGTTGTGATGCGACGTCACCCCAGAGTTGGAAACGACTGGTGCTTGCATGGGGGACTACCTTTACCTTTTTTACTGGATGCTATGCTGCAAATTTGGTGCCCTACCTCCAAAAACAGCCCCCCCCCCAAGCCCCAGATCAATTCTCTATTGTACACTATGGGAATCAGTCTCCATAGGAAATAGTGGAGTGCCCAGCAGTTATTTCCCGCCCCCCCCCTTGCTTTCTGATGACCCTGAAGCGGGGGAAGGGCCTCCAAACCGGGGAGGGATCCCCCGCCCCGCCCCCACCTGGGGATTGGCAACCCTAGGAGAAGGAGAGCCTTCCAATCTTTGCCGCTGGAGCAATGCGCCCGTGGAGGCGGGCAGAGCGAATCACACAGCCCGTCGCCAAGCTCTCTCCCACATAGCCCAAGCTTGGGTGGGGCTGCCGCGCGGGCCCAAAGAATGGATTCCAGATGTGTCCGCCGCGAGCCGGGCCAAGCCGGGCCCTGCCCTCTTCCCTCCCCTCCCTCCAGCAGCTGGAGCCGCTCTTTCAAGCACCTCGCTGGACGGGTTGGGGGAGGGGAACGGGGCTGTTGACCAATGCGACGCACGCAAACCAGGGGGGGAGGGAAGGAAGACGGGGAGAGGAGAGGGGGGGGAGGGCTTGTTTTAACCCTGTCCTCCCTGGCTCCTCCTCGCTCCCCGAAATGGAGGCGGGAAGAAAAGTTCAACTTCCCCCGACGTTCTGCCAAAGCACGTTGGAAGAAGTTCCAGATTCCAAAGCCAGCCACAGAATTTAGTGCAACACGTTGTTAAAGCGCGCGCGCGCACACACACACAGAGCAGAAACAGCATCAAAACAGGGGGGGGGGGGGAAGTCTGTGGCTCCAGCCACCCCAGCGATGGATTTTCTACTATTCCTTCCCCCCCCGCAAAAAAGGTACTTCCTACTTCACCCATGAAGTGTAACACACCCACCGCAGAGAAAAATTCACAGCGAGGCAAGGAAACCAGTTGCGTAGGTACCATGAAGGCTGTTTCCTCTGCGAATTAGGAACTTGCAGAAAGTATTCGAGGGCGGGCAGAGCTTTGTGGCGCCTTTGTAGAGCGGAGCCTCCTGGCGCAGAGTGGTAAAGCTGCATCCTGCAGTCCAAGCTCTGCTCACGACCTGAGTTCGATCCCGGCGGAAGCTGGGTTCAAATAGCCGGCTCAAGGTTGACTCAGCCTTCCATTCTTCCGAGGTCGGTAAAACTTAAAGCTTGCTGGGGGGGAAAGTGTAGATGACTGGGGAAGGCGATGGCAAAACCACCCCGTAAAAAGTCTGCCGTGAAAACGCCATGGAAGCAACATCACCCCATTGTTGGAAACGACTGGTGCTTGCACAGGGGATTACCTTTACCTTTTTTAGAGCTTTGCCCACTTTTTCAAACGCCCTGCACAATCACCTCCCCCCACCCCCCCAAAAAAAGTAATGGAGGCTGTAGGCAGGCCTGGCAGTGAGGCCTGTAGTGGGAATTTGTTTGCTTCACTGATACCTTTTGTTGTTCTCTCCTCTAGTTCACCCTCACAACAACCCTGTGAGGTAGGGTAAGCCGAGAGTGTGTCTGGCCCAAGGTCATCCAAAAAGTAAATTTTCATGGTAGAATTAGGGGTTTGAACCGAGATCCCCTGATCCAAGTCAGACACTAACCACTCTGCCCTTGGAAGATGGGAAATGCTCTACCACAAGAATGTGTCTTCTACTTGTACAACCAGAGAGTCCAACTGAAAGGAATCCAGCCCCAGAGATCAGGTCCTCAACAAAGTTTTATTGAGAATGTAAGCTTTCGTGTGCTAAAAGGACGCTTCATCAGACAATACATTCTCAATAAAACTTTGTTGGTCTTAAAGGTGCTACTGGACTCCAACTTTGTTCTATTATCAAAGATTTCAGGTTTTCACGGCTGGTAACATCATTATGGTTTGTAGAATCTTTCGGGCTCAAGTGCCGTGTTCTACTGGAGAAAGTTTTCCTTCCAGACGTTTCGTTCTCAGCTGCGGAGAACATCCTCAGTGGCGTTGCAGCCGGAGCAGGCGCTCTGACCTTCTTGGCTGCTGTGCATTGAGTGGGGCCAGGGCTGCTGGAGAGCTGCTATTTGTAGGCTGGAGGGGGTGTGATGAAAGGGCAATTTGTTCTATTACTTCAGACCACCATGGCTGCCCACCTGGATCTATCTGATGTTGGTAGAGTTGTTTAAGATGGCTTCCCTCAAAGTCATGTGAGTGGAGGGGGGCAGGAAGAGCACCTCTAGGCCTGTTGGTGGTTACCAGTTGGCACATGCTCAGAGTTAACTGATTCAGAGCTGGATTCAGGTAGCCGGCCTAAGGTTGACTCGGCCTTCCATCCTTCCGAGGTTGGTAAAATGAGTACCCAGCTTGCTGGAGGGAAAGTGTAAAAGACTGGGGAAGGCAATGGCGAACCACCCCGTAAAAAGTCTGCCGTGAAAATGTTGTGAAAGCAACCTCACCCCAGAGTCGGAAACGACTGGTGCTCGCACAGGGGACCTTTCCTTTCTTTTCCCCAGAGTTAACACCTCCATTTTCTCTTTACTCCACAAGCATATGGCCAGGCTTCCTCAACAAGCTGTGAGCTCTGGCTTCTGCGCCTGCATAATGCGCCATTGAGTCGCTTCTGACCCTATGAATTAGCCCCCAAACTTCCTATCACTAACAACCTCGTTCGGATCTTGCAAACAGAGCTGTCAGGACCGGATCTACATGTTTTTTGAGGGGGGGCAAAATTAAAAAATGACACTCCCTTATGGGCCATTCTGTCTTATGGTTCCATAGAATACAACGGACTCAATACCCAATTTGCACCTCCCCCCCCGTTGGTGCCTGGGGCAAGCACCCCTCTGCTCCCCCTAGATCTGGCCCTGAGAGCCGTGGCTTCCTTTGTTGAGTCACTCCATCTCATTTTTGGCTCTTTCTCTTTTCCAACTGCCTTCATCTTTTCCGAGCATCGTCTTTTCCAGTGAGTCTCCTCTTCTCGTGTTGAAACCAAAGTATTTGGCTTAAAGTGCATGTTCACTTAGAGGGGATCTCATGAGCCACCAGCCAAGACCTTACTAGGGTTGCCAATCCCCAATTGGGAGCCCTCCCCCCACTTCAGGGTCATCAGAAAGCAGGGCGGGGGGAGGGAGATGCCTGCTGCACCCTCCATTATTCCTTATGAAGACCATTTCCCATAGGGTATGGAGAATTGATCCGTGGGTATCTGAGCCAGGGCTGTTTTTTGAGGTAGAGGCACCAAATTTTCAGCATAGCATCCGATGCTTCTCCTCAAAATACCCTCCAAGTTTAAAAAAGAGCGGACCAGAGGGTCCAATTCTATAAGCCCCAAAAGAAGGTGCCCTTATCCTTCATAATTTCCAGTGGAGGGAAGGCATTTAAAAGGTGTGTGGCCCCTTTAAATGTGATGGCCAGCACTCCCTTCAGAGTTCAATTATGCTTGTCAGAACCTTGCTCCTGGCTCCACCCCCAAAGTCCGCAGATATTTCTTGAATTGGACTTGGCAACCCTAACCCCTGAACAATGTTCCCTCTAAGAGCCAGTTTGGTGTAGTGATTGAGTGTGTAGACTCTTATCTGGGAGAACCGGGTTTGATTCCCCCCTTCTCCACTTGCATCTGCTGGAATGGCCTTGGGTCAGCCATAGCTCTGGCAGGAGTTGTCCTTGAAAGGACAGCTTCCATGAGAGCTCTCTCAGCCCCACCCACCTCACAGGGTATCTTTTGTGGGGGGAGAAGATAAAGGAGATTGTAAGCCGCTCTGAGTCTCTGATTCAGAGAGAAGGGTGGGGTATAAATCTGCAATTCTTCTTCTAAGCTGTGGAGTCTTGTGAGCAAAAATTGTACTTTGTGAGCTACTGGCATTAGCTACTGCATAAATTCGTTTGCTCTGGGGCCATTTTTCCTGAGCTTAGACAAAAATGTATGAGCTGGAGGCTAAAAACCTGTGAGCTAGCTCACATTAACTCAGCTTAGAGGGAACATTGCCCCTGAATTGTACAAATGAAATGCTCGCGGACTGCAGAGCAGGGCAAAGAGGTTGGGAGAAACAGAGGGGAACAGCGAGTGCCAGACAAGCCTCCTTTCTGCAAGGGGGCCAAGCCAGTGGCATCCCTGCCAGATCCCTTCCACCCCCACCGTGGCCAAACACAACAAACAGGGCAATTTGCAGCCAAGCCCCACCCGCTCTCAGGATGCCTGCGTGATTCACTCTTCCTGAGGGCCCCCGGAGAAACCAGATGGATGTGATTAACTGCAGCCATTCTGCCCCCCCCCAGAAGCCACCACTCCAAATTGGGGGGGGGGGAGACAAGCGCTGAGCACGTGACTTGTGGGAGCCAGCAGTAAACAGAAGAGGGAGAGGAGAGAAAATACCTGCAGCCAGCCTTAGCTATTGCCCAACAGGAAGGAATTTTGCAAAGGCCAAGTAACCTGCGATAAGCAAGTTTCTTCTCCCCTGCAGCGCTGCTGCTAGGAAGAGAAGGGGCACCATTACCTGGCTAGGGGCAGGCCCAGGTCCATATCGGTCAGGCCTTATCCTGTTTCCCCAGAGCGGCCAGCCAGAAGACCGTAGATTTATACCCTGTCCTTCTCTCTGAATCAGAGCAGATTAGTCTCTTTTACCTTCCTCCCAGCACAAAAGACGCCCTGTGAGGTAGGTGGGGCTGAGAGAGCCCTCCCAGAAGCTGCCCCTTCAAGGATAACTCTGCGAGAACTGTGGCTGACCCAAGGCTATTCCAGCAGCTGCAAGTCGAGGAGAGGGGAATCAAACCCGGTTCTCCCAGGTAAGAGTCTGCACACTTAACCACTACACCAAACTGGAGCCAGGTGCTTCCAGGAAGCCTGCAAGACAGGGCAGTTACTGCCTCAGCCAGCTCACACAAATGTGGACTTTCCTCCCCCAAGAGACTCCTGTGCCCTGGGAGATGTCAGGCCCAGGTCAAACTCTAAAGCACATGCCAAGGAGAGCTCAGAGTGCTCCAACAATCCCACGCATGAGGTTGCAGTTTCTTATAGGACGCACCCCTCTGGCTACACAATAGCTCCTTTGTGCCAGCTGGATGGCAGGTCGCCTCACACCGGCCCTGGCCCTCTACCCTCTCAAATCCAGACACTTAACTCTAAATATGGCAGCTGAGGCAGAGAACCAAGCAGGCTGCTCCAAAGATTTGTTTGGGAGCGGGGATAGTGGTTTCTGTGCATTCCTCTCTCTTGCTGCAGCCCATAGGGAAGCGAGATGACTTGCACAAACAGCAAAGTGGACGATGAACCTAAGAGCAGCCCTGCTGGATCAGACCACTGGTCCATCTGGTCTAGCATCCTGTCTCACACAGTGGCCAACTGGTTCCTGGTCGACCAACAGGGCATGGAGGCCCAGGTCTTCCCCAGATGTTGCCTCCTGGCTTTGGAATTCAGAGACTTAGTGCCTCTGAATATGGAGGTTCCCCTCAGTCACCATGGCTGGTAGCCACCGATAAGACTTCTCCCTCTGGGAATCGATCTAATCCCACATCTAATCTGTGGCAAAATCCCACATTTTAATCTGCGTCAAGCACACGGAAGTGTACAACCAATACATTCTGCATGATTGTTGTGCCAACGTGCAGTATTGTCCTGGGGCTTGGAAAGCGGGGTATGCAGTCCCTTAACTGTACTGTTAACCTCGATAGGACTGTCAGAAGTCCAAAGCCGCAGGCCTAAATCAATACCGAAGGTGCGGTTTTTCTTCTGTTTGTCCTCAACCTTGGCCCTTGCCACACTTAGCGCTGATAAGCACACCTGTTTCCTAGGCTGCCTTGCTACTGAGTCAAGACAACCCCACTGCAAGGAGGCATCCCTGGACACTCCCAAAGAGCTGGGCTGGGGCTCAGAAACCGGCCTGGCAGCTTGGTAACGGGCTACCCCTTACTCACTTTCAGCCCAGTCAACAAAGGTCTGCCGAGTCTGGTTCAATACCTGCACGAACTGGCAATCAACCATGTGCGACCTATCCCTTTGTGAAGGGCTCAGGCCTGAGTAATCTTGGGAGACAGTAGGCCAGGGGTGGCCAAACTGCGGCTTGGTAGCCATGTGGCTCTTTCACATTGTGTGGCTCCTGAAGCTCCCACCACGTCAGCTGGCTTGGAGCACGCATTTTAAGTTGCTTTCTTTCCACCCCCCATGTATTTGTTTTCCTTCCTTCCTGAGGCTCTCAAAGATCTGATGTTTACTCTTAGTGGCTTACAGTGAGCAAGTTTGGCCAGCCCTGTACTAGGCCCTCATGGTTAGACTTGTGATGGGGGGGGGGGGCTGGAGCGAAACTGCTTATAAGGCTGTCCCGGTGCCCCTGGTCTTTGGTGGAACACACTCAGATGGGGGAATAAGCCCTGGTTTGTGAATCAGCGATCTAGGATACCTCATGCCGGACTCAACTGGTCTCACGGCTCAGAACTGCCTTATCTGAGCACCACCAGCTCTATAGGTCCCAGGCAGAGAAACACTGCTCTCTGCATTTGCCACCCCCACAAAGATCCTTCAAGCCAGGGGCCCCCAATGTGGTGAACATGGGCACCATGCCTATTCTGCTACTACCTGATGTGTTGAGAAAGCAGGTGGGGCTTTCGTCCAGCAAAGTTTCTGATTGGCTGTGCAGTTTTTTAAAATGCTGCTGCTTTGGTAGCAATGACCACCGCAGTCCAAGGAACTTCACTTTATCATTGAAGGTGAGCTGTGACAGCTATTTTGTGGCTGGCTCTGACTCCCGTGGGAGCCGTTTCATAGCTGTGACAGTATCCCCAAAAGTGCCTGCAGGCTCCCAACGGGTGGGGACCCCTGTGGATACCCAACCACCAACATGGTTGCTTCAGCAAGCATACAAATTGTGCCCAGAGGATAACCTGCACGCCCACCCTCCCCTCCGCCATGAAGCAGACCGACACACATGCTACTAGCACACTTGGGTTTTTAATACACGTGTCGTGGAACATCACGCCGTCTCTCCCTTCTTGCGATGTTTTGGCCACTGGCGGCTCCGGGGGGCTCCTTGTCCTTCATTAGGTCCGTGTTTTGGGAACAGTACTCCTGCCTTCACCTTACTTGAAGATCTTGCCCTGGCAAAAGGCCTTGCCGACGTGCTTGAACTCCCCCTCCCACAGGAAGTATTCCTTCACCAGGGTCTTGCACTCCTCGCTCTCTGGGTCCAGCTTCCGCCAAGTATAGGATTCGTAGTCCACCTGCCAGTCGGGGCTCAGCTGGGGAAAATGGGAAGGCAAGTCAGCACAATGCAGAGGGGAGAAGGGGCATAAGCCAGATGAACTCACGAGGCTTGGATGGGCTATGTTAATACCAAAACTAAAACCCCTTTCACTAATGCAGGGTGTCAATTGTGCAGCCCGAGTGCCAGATCAGGCCCCCAGAGGGCTCCTATCAGGTCCGTGTGCAACTCACTGTCATCAGCTTCCTTCTCCCTCTCTTGCTTCCTTCTGTATCACGGTTTGTTTTGCCAGGCTTGCTGAATCGCACAGGAGCTACAGAGCAAAGCCTGCATTTTCTCCACTGGCTGACCAGCACATGAAGCAACTTGCGTACAAAAGCTCACAATGCCCAGTCATTTCATGTTTTCCCTTGGATCTTAGGCTCAAAGCACTGACCATCAGAGTGCTAACATAAATGAGACCTTGTTGGGCCGGGCCATGTTTGGTTGGGCCGAGCCATGTCGGGCTGGGCAATGTGTGTACCTATTTAAGATTAGGTAGCAGAGATATAAATTTTATAAAGAACACAGACCAACCCAAATATATATTTTTAAAGAACTTAAAACATGCTTGAAACATCAGCACTCATTGGTTTTAAAGATGCTTTCTTTGTATTTCTCCCATGGGATCCAAGGATTTGGACAAAGGAAGCTCTGGCTCTTTCCTTCCTTCCTCAGGGGACTGAGGGGGGAGCCTCAGCCAATAGGAGAGAGGCTTGGCTAAGTAGCTCTGCTGTGCAACTGAGCAAGCCTTGCAAAGCAAGCTGTATTGCAGAAGGAAGCAAGATATAGGGGAAAGGAAGCAGATGACAGCCAATTGCTCGGGGGGCTGATAGGAGCTCTCTGGGGGCCTGATTCTGCCCCCAAACTGCATGTTTGACACTCCTGGCTTATATCACTGCTACCTGGCATTACATTTTACGACACACATGGCCCGGCCCGACAAGGTCTCATTTATGTCAGATCCGGCCCTCATGAGTTTTGACACTCCTGCACTAATGGGATGGAAGTAGGGCCAGAACAGCTCTCGGCTCCTGTTTACTGCAAGGCTCAGAGCAGTCTTTGTGAGCTAGATCACGCTTAACACAGACACGGCTTATTTGGCAGCTCCCCGCTGCTCTCCTGGGGCTACTAATCCTTCTTCCAACTACGGCTGGAATACCCAGCTGTGCCCTTTCCTGGAAAGAAGCAACCCAACAGCAGCTACTCTTGCTCCAAACGCGAGGCCAGGCTATTGTAACGTGCTCTAGGCAGGGCTGCCTTGGAAGGCCTCGCAGCAGCTACAGCTGGTCCAAAACACCACCCCCACGAGGATGTTGACAAGGAGGTGCCGCCGTGATCGTATTACCCCCGAGTCGCAAAAGCTACGCTGGTCCCCAGCTTGATCCTGGGCGCAAGTCAAAGTGTTTGTACTGGACACGAAAGGCCCTAAAATGTTCTGGGTATTGGATATCCAGGCAACCTTTTCACCCTGCGGGAACTTGTTTAATCACTCCCGAGGACCTTCTCTGGGTACCCCTCCCCCCCCCCCAGTGACAGAAGGGAAGCAGGTAGTGGACAGCGCCTTTTTAGCAGAAATGCTCTTCTTCGGGAGGTTCACCTGCGTTCCTTGCAGGTGTTCTGTTGTGCTTTTGCTCCACTCTCGACTCTGGATCAGCCTGTGAGTTGATTTTCACCTGCTGTTTTTGAGAGTGTTTTGCTGCCTGCTTTAACTAGTTCTGATCTTAAATAAATTTTGGAATTTATTTGGAAAAGGGAGTGTCAGGTTTCTGTAAGAACCCTTCCACGCGTCTCACCCCAGTGACTATCACGTTTCCTTAAAATAAATCCTCACATAGCACGTGCACCAGTAAGGCTCTGCACCGTTCCCGCTCTGGAGTGGCTCCAATGTGCTAGCGCCACTCACTGGTGGCGCAACTGAAAAGCCATCACTGTGTGTGATTGTCTTTGTCAAAACAGAGACACACCCCTTCAAAATACCTGCAAGTGCATGCCCTGAATTAATCCTACCAGCAATATATGAGGTGCTTCACAGCCCATTCAATAGGAACAAATTCTACTTTGGTTTCAGTGAGCTCAGGGATACATCAGGTCTGGCGCATGTCAGAGAATACCTGATGTGGTGCTAGTAGAAAAAAGCAAGAGTCCAGCAGCACCTTGAAGATTAACTTGGGGCAGGGGATGAGCTTTCGTGAGCAGTGACTCGCGAAAGCTTCTACCGTGCCCGAAATGTTAAGGCTTTAAGGTGATGCTGGACTCTTGCTCTTTTCTACTGCTACAGGTAGACTAACATGACTACCCATCTTGATGTAGTACCAGTGAGCCTGACTGGAAATGTGGCTAGAGGTGGAATTCCAGCAGGAGTTCCGTTTGCATATTAGGCCACACACCCCTGATGTAGCCAAGTCTCCAAGAGTCTTGTCTTGGAGAAAAAAGAGCCTTGTAAGCTCTTGGAAGATTGGCTACATCAGGGGTGTGTGGCCTAATATGCAAAGGAGCTCCTGCGTGAATTCCACTCCTGAATGTACGCAACTAACCGCAAAAATGAAATAATAAAACTCCTAGGATTAAAATTGTTATACGCATAAAACTAAGCAAAAAACCCCAAAAACCATTCTGCAATGTCCAGAGCTAGAACCTGAAATCCTACAGACCCACTCACCCAATGTTTTCCCCTAGTGAAGCGTGGAGGACGGGGAGGAGACTGGATCTATACCTTGCCCTTCAATCGGAGTCTCAGAGTGGCTTACAATCTCCCTTCCCCCCAACAGATACCCTATGAGCAGTGTTCCCTCTTAGCTGAGTTAGTATGAGCTAGCTCACAATTTTTTGGCCTCCGACACACATTTTTTTACTTAGCTCAGGAGAAACGACCCCAGAGCAAACTAATTTATGCAGTAGCTCACAACTTTAATATAAGTAGCTCACAAAGCAGAATTTTTGCTCACAAGACTCCACAGCTTAGAGGAAGTATTGCCTATGAGGCAGGTGGACAGAGCTCTGAGAAACTGCTAGTGAGAGAACTTGCGACTGACCTGAGGTCACACCAGCAGCTGCATGTGAAGGTGTAGGGAATCAAACCTGGTTCTCCCAGATCAGTCTGTGCTCTTAACCAACCCGGCTCTTTTGAGAAAGAAGAGCAGGTTTTTATACTCTGCTTTTCTCCACCCTAAGGTAGGCGGGGCTGAGAGTTATGAGAGAATGGTGATTGGCTCAAGGTCACCCAGCAGGCTTTATACGGAGGAGGAATGGGGAATCAAACCCAGGTCTCCAGATTAGGGTCTGCCCCTCTTAACCACTACACCCAGGGAGCCTTCCTCTGATGTAAGCAGTTCAGCTTCTCACACCAGAGAGAAATACTGCCACTGGCAGAACAAGATGCATGAATTCCACCCTGTTTCCACCCAGGACTACTACCGATTCCAGCACAAAGCACCCTTACTTTTGGGGCAAGTCCACCTAAGGCCCCCCACTCACCGGAAAGGCAAGCTCCTGCCCACGGAAGACCCAGATGCCCGAAATGCTGCTATCGTTGTTGGTGCCAAAAAGGATGACAGAAGCAAAGGCGTTCTTGCGCAGCTTATCCAGACGCTGGAACATGCCTGCGGGAGGAGGGGGAGGGAAAGAAGTGACTCTCTGGGCACCGGCACCCCAAAGCAGGGAAAGGGAACAGGCCAGGCACTTCCCTACCTGTGATTAGATTGCAGCTCATGAACGTCTGCGCCAGCTCCTCGGGGAAGCGATACTCGGCGTACCAAATGGACCAGCCCTCCTTGTCAAAATGCTCCCAGAAGTGAGGCAGGGCCACCGTGAGGGTGTCTTCATTGGAGTACTTGCGCTTGAACTCGTCCATGACGAAGGGGCTAGGACAAGAGATGTCGGTCAGACTTGGCGCATGAAAAGGGAGCCCGCGTCTCTCGAGCATGACCTGGGCTACCTGTGACCAGCGTTCCTTCTAAGCTGTATAAGCTAGCTCACAGTTCTTTAGCCTCTGGCTCAGGAAAAATGGCCTCAGAGCATGCTAATGCATGCAGTAGCTCACTATTTTAATGCTAGTAGCTCACAAAGTAGATTTTTTGCTCACAAGACTCCACAGTTTAGAGGGAGGATTGCCTGTGACCTACCCTGCCAAGCCCCACAGTCTTATGTTGACCCACACAACCCCTGCTACTGCTCTCACATGGCCCAAGCATGCACCAGGAAAAAAAGGGAGAGAGAGGGAAAAAAGGCGGTCAACGAAAGCAGCAGGAAAGTAGAATAGGAGGCCACGGGGAGAGCTGGCCAGCCTCACGGTTGTTCACTGGAGATGGCCTAGCAAGTATTCTCCTCCCTCCTTTCTGGGGGCTTAAGGGAGGAGGATGATGATGATGATACTGGAATGTGTTCCAGTACTCTGCAATCCCTCAGGGATCTAGAGGAAGGGCTCCGATGGAGCAAACAAACACCCAGCCCATTCACAGGGTTCACACTCATGGCTAATGCGAGTTTAGCCAGCTGAAAAATAGAGCTTCCGCGAAAGCAGAGGTCAAGACGGATAAAGAAAACCTTAAGCAGTCTTAACAACTCAAAATAGAGAGCAGTATTGATCAAGCCAGGTAAAAAACAGGTGGGCATTTCCCACTTTCTACTACTGTCAGAAAACATACCAGAAGAAGAGCTCATTTTGCTAACAGCAGCAGGGTCCTAATGTGTCCAGCTTTCATTGAATCATATTGGAAGGACCTCCAGGGTCATCTAGTCCAACCCCCTGCACAATGCAGGAAATTTGCAAACATTTCCCAGTTAAGTGTGTGGACTCTTATCTGGGAGAATTGGGTTTGATTCCCCACTCCTCCACTTGCAGCTGTTGGAATGGCCTTGGGTCAGCCATAGCTCTGGCAGAGTTGTCCTTGAAAGGGCAGCTTCTGTGAAAGCTCTGTTAGCTCCACCCACCTCACAGGGTCTCTGTTGTGTGGGAAGAAGGTAAAGGAGATTGTATGCCACTCTGAGACTCCGATTCAGAGAGAAGGGCGGGGTATAAATCTACGGTCTTCTTCTCCCCCCCCCCCACCACATGGCCCTTGCTCCAGGCCCAGAAGATGGCAAAAAAACCTCCAGGACCCCCAGCCAAACTGGTCTGGAGAAAAATGCTTCCTGTCTCCAAGTTCTGTGTCGTTTTTTGAAAAATACCTTCCTCAAGGAGGGGAGTTCAGAAGACGTGCATCTTCTACCCAGGGGTGGGGAAGGAGGCAGGAGTATGAACCTGGGTACCCCCAAAAGAGACTGAAGGATTCCGTACAAGAAGCAAGGAGGCCTCAGTCACAGGGTAGCCAGGCAGCAAGAGATCAGTATCCCCACAGCATACAAGGCTAGGTCAACTCCATGGAATTCCACCCTGCTAAACCTTGTTTCTGCACACAGGGTTCTGCTGCAGTTGCTTTCATTCTGCCTCGCTGGAGCCCACAATAATTTCACTAACTTTGCTTTGCCAGGCAAGGTTAGGACATTGGCCACGGGCCGCCCACAGTTCTGGCACAAAAGATCCCTCTGGTGGCAAGCAAGAGCTGATCTGGCCCATGCTCACAGCTCAGCAGGGAAGAAGAGGGGAGGAGAGGGCCCAGCCGGGCTGAAATGGAGCACAAAGTCTGTCCAGGGCATGTGGCAGGGTGTGGGAGAAAGTCCGGATTGCGCCACCAAGCAACGTCCATCTCCTGCCCTCTGGTGGCAACTCAGCGAACCAACACTTGTGCATAACTATTTTAGACTGGGAAGACTTTTTTAAAAAAAAGTTGTCAGGCCACAGCCAGGGTATGGGGACCCCTGAAAGCAGGGGACTCACAAAAGTGGCTTGCCAGTGCCTGCCTCTACGTTGTGACCCTGTAATCCCTTGGTGGTCCCCCATCCCAGTACTAACCAGGGCTGACCCTGCTTAGCTTCCGAGATGTGACAAGATCAGGCTAGCCTGAGCTATCTGGGAAAGGCAGGACATACTTTAAAAAGTAAAGGTAGTCTCCTGGGCAAGCACCAGTTGTTTCCTCCTCTGGGGTGACGTTGCATCAAGACATTTTCACAGCAGACTTTTTTACAGGGTGGTTTGCCATTGCCTTCCCCAGTCATCTACACTTTCCCCCCCAGCAAGCTGGATACTCATTTTACCGACCTCGGAAGGATGGAAGGCTGAGTCAACCTGGAGCCGGCTACCTGAACCCAGCTTCCGCTGGGATCGAACACAAGTCATGAGCAGAGCTTGGACTGCAGTGCTGCAGCTTTACCATTCTGCGCTACGGGGCTCTTAAGGGCATCCTTGGAAAGCTGCAAATATGTCCCCCCCCTCAAGTCCCACTCTGCAGGCACTCCTCACTCTGTTTTCAAAAGCATCAAGGCATAGTGTGTCTCAGTGACGACCCTGGTTTTTAAAACCGCTCTGGGAAATACTGGTCACCTCTCGGCAGTAAGTGGTTTGGTCTGGATGCAAGGGTTCCAGATTCAGATCTCGGCATCTCCAGTCGCAGGCTTCTTAGGAAGCGGGTGATGGAGGAAGCCCTTCTCTGCCCAAGACATCAACATTGTTCGTGGCAGGCCAACTAGACTGGAGGGCAGCTTCCCTACTCCTGATTCTAGATCTCAGCCGCAAGGGAGAGCTGGGGATGCTTCCTGGGGGTCCTCTGCGTTCAAGCTGGGCAATGAGCCCAACAAGCCTGGCTGGTGCCCTGTCTGATGTGAGCGTGGGCCCCAGAACACAGTCAAGGAACCCCTTGGAAGACAACAGAGAGGGTGTGGGGTGCCCTTCAGCTCTTTGTAATGGTGGGGGGCCGTGAAGACCTCACAAATAAGGTAGTTTAAGAGGGTAGCCTTGTTAGAGTCCAGTAGCTCTTGGTCTCTAAAGTGCTCTTGGACTCTAACTGCTCAAAGGGAAAGAGAAAGTTAAAATTGCCCTCCTAACGGATGCATCTTCTATGTCCAAGACTCCCTTCCACCCACCCATTCAGCTTGCAAGAGGCAAGCCCCAGGACATTTTAAGTGTTCCAGTGGGAAGAGAGACTGGCTTCTAAGAATTCACCTCCACAGGACAAGCATCTATTGAGCCCAGCCTCTATGCTTAAGAGAAGGCCTTTTTGGCCTTGGCCCAAGCCTGGTGGAATCGGCTCTCTGTAGAAATCTGGGCTCTCGCTGAATTACTACCTCTTCTCAGGGCCTGCAAAACGGAGCTATTCTGCCAGGCCTTCGGTTGAAGCAACGGACATCCTACTCCATTGACAGGCCTCCATGCTATGACACCATCTCTCGTTAATGCTGGTCACAGACCTTAGCGCGTTGCAAATGTAATAACTATGCCACCATCTACAATTTCGTTTATAACTCGCGTATTGCTTGAGATACTGCTATTTTATTTGTTTTTAACTGTATAATTTAAAGCGTTATTTTAAAATAATGTTATCCTCCCTGTGCTCATTCTTGGGAAAGGGTGGAATACAAATTGTCTAAACAAACAAACAAACAAGAGGATCACTGCTCACTGCTTTCTGAAGGTAGGACGCCTGCTGGATCACACTAAAAAAACCTCATCTAGCCCAGCCTCCTGTTTCCTTTCCACAATGGCCAGACAGATGCTGCCAGCATTCCCAGAAGGGCAGGGCTCACTTCTAGACATATCTCTTTCTGCAACTCTGCCCGCTCCCCCAGTGAAGCACCCACCCTGTCTGTCCAAACCATGGCCTGATCGCAGCCACCGCCTTGCATTAGCAAGCATCTCCCACCAATACTGCCACCAGAAAATTTAGAAATAGCCGAGTCATGGAACGGAGACTGCCTTCTGAAGCAGAGGGCAAGTGGGTGATGCTCAGCTTGGGGCTCCACTTCTCATTCTGGGCCACAGAGTTCCCACTTACAGAGAGCATGCAGGCCATGCCTGGTGGAATCTGAGGACAGAACAGAGGCTGAAACACGCTACAGCCAATTATTGCCCTGTCTCTAATCTGCCCTTCCTAGGCAAAGAGACTGAGACAGCAATGGCAGACTAACTCCAGGTCTTTTTGGATAACTCATCTGCCCTTGGGGCTCTTTAGCTTGGAGAAACGTCGACTGCGGGGTGACATGATAGAAGTTTACAAGATTATGCACGGGATGGAGAAAGTGGAGAAAGAAGTACTTTTCTCCCTTTCTCACAATACAAGAACTCGTGGGTATTCGATGAAATTGCTGAGCAGTAGGGTTAGAATGGATAAAAGGAGGTACTTCTTCACCCAAAGGGTGATTAACATGTGGAATTCACTGCCACAGGAGGTGGTGGCAGCTACAAGCACAGACAGCTTCAAGAGGGGGTTAGATAAAAATATGGAGCAGAGGTCCATCAGTGGCTATTAGCCACAGTGTGTGTGTGTGTATATATATATATATATATATGTGTGTGTGTGTGTGTGTGTGTGTGTGTGTGTATATATATATAATTTTTTTGGCCACTGTGCGACACAGAGTGTTGGACTGGATGGGCCATTGGCCTGATCCAACATGGCTTCTCTTATGTTCTTATGCCCTAGATCTTTTTCAGGCTGGTTTCCGACCAGGCTATGGGACAGAGACTGCTCTGCTGGCTTTAGCTGGTGACCTCCGTCTAAGTGTAGAAAAAGGTCAGGCCTCCCTATTGCTTCTACTGGATTTATTTGCTGTCTTGACACAGTGAACCATGCCATATTGTTGAGGCCCTTGAAGGCAGAAAGCATCCGGTGTGGTGCACTAGACTAGTTCAAATCATTCCTCACAGACCAGATCCAAAGAATTGCCACTGGAGACCAGTTATCAGTGTGGAACCTCTCCTGTGGGGTCCCACAAGGCACAATCCGATCCTGCCTGCTGCGATTTAACGGCTAAGAGTGAACAAACCAAAACGAAATCCTGGAAATACAGAAGCAATGCTGGTTGGGAAGGCACAGGTCTTGAAAAGATCTTATTCTCTTCACTTTTGATAGGGTTCACCTGCCCCTTGCCAATTCAGTGAACAGCCTTTAAGGTTATACTGGACCAAACATTCTTGCTGGAGAAGCCAGTTAATGCAGAGGGAGGGACTTTCTTCCATTTCAGCTGAGCTTGAAAGCTGACCCCTTACCTTGATATGGCTGATCTGGCCACCTGAATCCTTGCCACTGAGACTAGACGGTACAGCAGTCTCCCCTCAAAATCAATTTGGAAACTCCAGCTGGTGTAGAATGCCACAGCTAAGTTATTATCAGGAGTTAGAGGAAGCACTTACTCCCTTTCTGCAGTCACTCCACTGGCTGCCCATCGATTATGTTTGTTTTAAGTGCTATCAAATACTTTCTGATTATGGAGAGTATGTCTATCGGTGGCTAGTAGCCTTGGTGACTGAAGGGAACCTCGATGTTCAAAGGCAATCAACCACTGAGCCAAAAGGCAACATCAGGGGAAGGTCTTGACTGCTATGCCCTCCAGAAGAGCCGGTTGGCCACTGTGTGTGACAGGATGCTGGACTAGACAGATCACTGGACTGAGCCAACAGCGCTTTTATGTTCTTACAAGTGCACAAAAATCCAGCCATCATCTGCTAAGCTGAAACCCTATCACAGGCTTCTGATCATCTGCAATGCCTCTCCACTCCCGGGTCTTACCTCTTGGAGAGGTGAGCAAAGGGGTCTTTGGATTTGGGCTCAGCTGCCAAGGCCTGCTCACACTCATCCATCTCTTCCTCGGGCTCAGGTGCCGGTTTCTTCTCTTCTTTCTTCTCTGTCTTCTTCTCTTCTTTCGGCTGCTTCTCCTTCTTGGGTGTTTCCTTTTTGGGCTGATTCTCGGCAAACTTCTTAGCTGCAAGACAGGAGAGCAAATAAGCAGGGCTGCAACTATGACGACAGATTCAGGTGGGCAGCCCGCATTGTTTTGAGGCAACAGAACAAATGCTGAGTCCAGTGGTACCTTTAAGAGCAACAAAGTTTTAGCTTTCACACATGAAAGCTTATTCCCAGAATAAAGCTTTGTTGGCTTTGAGTGCCACTGGATCCAAACTTTGTTCTAGGGCCACAACCGCAAGGCAGAGCCCTTGCTTTGCAATCTGAAGGGTCCCGGGTTCATCCCGTGGTTAGATTGCAGGAAAGACCCCTGATGGCTACTCTTGGAGAACCACCAGTCAGAGCAAGGTATCTAACTCAGGATAAGGCTTGTATGATCCAACAGTGCGACTTAACCATGGCCAAGTGTACAGCTCCAGGAGAGCCAGTTTGATATAGTGGTTAAGTGTGCGGACTCTTATCTGGGAGAACCGGGTTTGATTCCCCACTCCTCCACTTGCACCTGCTAGCATGGCCTTGCGTCAGCCATAGCTCTGGCAGAGGTTGTCCTTGAAAGGGCAGCTGCTGTGAGAGCCCTCTCCAGCCCCACCCACCTCACAGGGTGTCTGTTGTGGGGGAGGAAGGTAAAGGAGATTGTGAGCCGCTCTGAGACTCTTCAGAGTGGAGGGTGGGATATAAATCCAATATCATCATCTTCTTCTTCTACACTTTACTTCAGAGGTGGGCGGGGTTCAGAACACATTTCACAATGCTGGAAAGCTGCCAAAATCACTCCTGGAATTTCTACACTTTTATCTTGCTTCTCAACAAAATACACTTGAGATGGCTTATAAAACATCACCATACAAATTAATATTGTAACCACTACTATGAACATTTAAAGAACGCATGTAAAATTTCAAAAAACTGCACAAACCCCTTGCAACACAATAGCACCCGACACCATAATTTTCATAAATCACTGTGAGAGCAATGCATCTAAAACAATGGGGCAAATAAAAACTGTCTGATACCTAACCTATCAGTTTTGGCACCAGGAAATCTCTTCTGTAGAGTGCTCCACAATTTTGGGGCCACACCTGAGAAGGCCCTGATTACCTGCCACCTCTGGCGCAAAAGCAGAGGCAGTGAGAGCAGGGCCTTTGAAGGAGACCTTCCTAACCCCACACCATGCAATCTGATAGGCATGAACCAGCTTGAGAGCAGGCTAGAAACCAATGCAGCTTTTTTCAGACTGGCAAGAAAAGACTGCTTTAACTTGTGCATTTGTCAAATTTTCTATTGTCCTTGGAATGAACAGAAGCTTCTGGAGTCCTCAAAGACAGTCCCACAAAGTGTATTGAGGCAGGCTAACCTGGAGACAACCAATTCATGGATAACTGTGGCCAGATCCTGCCTTGTGGAGACAGACAGCAGCTGGCAAGACAGCCGAAGCCAGTTCCTGCCTGCATGCTGCAGAGGTGTTTTGTGCTTCCATCTGAAGCCCTGGATCTAACAGCATCCCCAAGCTGGAAGCCTTCAGGGGAACCGCAACCCTGTCTAGAAGTTTCCTGCAACCCAGGAATCTGAAGGGCCTGGTTATCTGTTGACAGCACATCAGCTGTAGCTGTCTCAAGAAACTATGGATAGAATCTACATCTGTATACAGGTTCTCCTTCCCTGGAAATTTTTAAACAGAGGCTAGATGGCCATCTGACAGCCATGCTGATCCTGTGAATTTAGGGGGAGGTATGTGTGAATTTCCTGCATTGTGCAGGGGGTCCCTACCAACTCTATAATTCTATGGAATACCATGCTGTACATTTAAGGAATGGGTCCACAAGTCATTCTGAGCTGGCAGATACCTTTGGAAGTCCGACACAGCCTGTCAGGTGCAGTCACAATATAAGAAGTCTGCAAATATATATATACCCTGCCCTTCTCTCTGAATCAGAGACTCAGAGCGGCCTACAATCTCCTTTATCTTCTCCCCCCACAACAGACACCCTGTGAGGTGGATGGGGCTGGAGAGGGCTCTCACAGCAGCTGCCCTTTCAAGGACAACTCCTGTGAGAGCTATGGCTAACCCAAGGCCATTCCAGCAGCTGCAAGTGGAGGAGTGAAGAATCAAACCTGGTTCTCCCAGATAAGGCTCCACACTTAATCACTACACCAAACTGGCTCTCAGTTTAGCAGCTACAGGAGGTGCAGCAAGCCACAAAAATGTTTGCCATAGTTTTATTTCAGCCACAGTATGGAAGATTTTTGTGCTGTGGTTGCAGCTGCTTGCCAAAGCAACATTTACATAAAATCTGCACAGCCAATCAAATCTCCAGTGGCCAATCAGAAGCCTTGCTGGGCAAAAGCCCCACCTGGCCTTACCCACTCTCTAAAACACTTTGTAGGTGCCGGCAAAGGTGTCAGAGGCGTCACGGCACCCATAGGCACCGTGCTGGGGACCCTGATCTAACTTGTAACAAGCTACGCAAATCTCTTCTTTATTTCAAACACACTGAGTCAGGACTCCTTTCCATTAAACCCTGCACTGGTGGAAAAGGCATATTCTGCAAGAACAGGACTCCACCCATTAGAGGAATGGAATTGTAGGATCCAATCCAATACTTTTACTTGGGGTAGACACATAAAAAGTTCATGGCTGCTAGGCTGTCTTCCAGCAAAAGGGGAGGAAAAGTGCAGGAACAGTTTCTGACAGAAGAAAATTTTATGTTGGAATGGAAGGAAAAATTTAATTCCTACGGTCTTAACCAGCGGGTGAGTGGCTTTTTTAAGACATGAAGAAAATGTGCTGATTCATAACATCCCCAATAGACTAGGTGAATTTGTCAGAGGATTCAGAAAGCATTTCAAGAATGTGTTACAAGATAGCTCAGTGTGACCATGGACAGTGAGTAGAAGACAACTAGGAGCAAAGAGGGCACAACCCCACCTTTTGCTGCTGAAGATACTTTGACATTTTCCAACCTGCCTCATTTTTAAAGAAAACTAGAAGGCAGAGTTCGGAAGACACCCCACCTTCCTCTCATTCACTTATAAACAAATGGCAACAGACCCCACAGATCTGAGAAAGGACAGGGGCAATCAAACACCTCATTTGTTTGACCATCACAGCTGCCCTTACCATCAAATTGTGCCATCTTCTCACACAGCTTCACCTCTCCCAGGACAGCCTTGAACTGTGGCTGGTTTATGCAGGTCACGAACCAACGGTTGACGTTTCCATAAGACTGGCGGAAAGAGGGCTCCAAAACCTGAGTACGAAGAGAACCAGGTAGTTCTTGAGCAAAAGCTGGGAGTCTCAGCACAAGCCTCCTTGCTTTGACTGGGATGTCTGACACACCCAGGTGTAGGTTCTTGCGCCTGCAACTAACTCGATGCTCTTCCTTCATGACTAGTAAAAACAGATTATCCAGCATGTAGAATATGGAAGGAGAAATTTTTGCAACTTCTTTGGACTGCTGGATGCGAATTTTCAACAGCATCCATGTAAGTTTGGGATCTTCTGTCCACCCACCCCCATTTGGAAAACAAGATGTCTTGCGCAGTAGAGCTAAGAATCTGTTCTACCGTCTCCAGGCAGCTCTGGCAGTCACCCAAGCGAAGTGGGAAGATGCAATCATAGCTTGGGAAAGATGCCATTTCCCTGCTCTCTCAGCAGTGAGCTCTTCCCCATCAAAAACCCAGGACCATGGAGCAAATGATCGATTCAGCTCCTTCAGTCCTGGCCACCGAGAGAAGCAGACTGCACCGACTCCTATTTGCCAGAGATGGTGAACAAGTCCCACCTGGCCCATTCCCCTTGCCTAAGAAAGGTGAACAGCGTTTAAGACCCAGAATGCATGAACCTATGCCGTCCTCCTCAGCCGGCCAGTAGGGACCCACCTGCTTGTAAAGCCAGAGAAGAGTGCAGACAACTGTGATGTCAGCCAGTGTGACCCGCTCGCCCACCAAGAATGTCCTGGTTTTCAGATGAGAGTCAAGGATGCTCAGAATCCTCTTCACTTCCTCCTTGGCATATTCCGTGGCCTGGAAAGGAGGGGGGGGGGAGAGGAGGGAGACACATGCACATTATTTAGGGAGGAACTTCCACAGCAGGGGAAGCTGTGTTGGTTTGCTGTGACAACTCAAATTCTTGCAACGCCTTAGACTTAAAATGAACGTTTCACAATACATCTGTCAGCCAAAAGACCTGTATGACTTTAAGGCCGTACATTACTACCACATCCACTCTGGTACCCAGTTCATAAAAAACAGAGGTTGTTTTGTGCTATGTTTTTGATTCAATGTTGAGGACTCATCTTTTAGGTGAATTCCCAGCTAGAATGGGGAAACAAAGAAACCTCTTATTGCAGCCTTAGTTCTGACCTTAGTTCAGAAGAGGAAACAGCAATCTACTCTGTCACTAATGCAACTGTTAGATAAAGTCTGGTAGATGTGGTCAATGAATAAGGTTATAATTTTTATGTGTGGATGCAGAAATTATGGTTAGCTTTGATACTTTTGATAAATTCTATTGGATCCTGTTTGTTTGTGTTTAAGCTCGAGAGTATGAATAGTTTCAAGTATGTCTTGTCTAGCCTGTTGATTCCCTTTTTTACAGGCCGCATTGAGATACACTTCCCTCGAATAACGGCTTTCATAGCGTCCCACACAATTTTTGTTAAAACACCACGAGGAATTGATTCTGAAGTAATTTTGGATTTCAGAATCGATTTCTTGACTTGCCTCTTGATTAAATAAAAGTGCTTTGTTCAGAGACAATAATCTTGTGTTTGGTTTTTGTATAGGAGGACTTAATGAGCATTCTACCCAGGCATGGTCCGAGAGCGTTCTAAGGCCAATGTCAGCTTGTAAAATACTTGAAATAAGATAACTGAAATCAAAAAATAATCTATTCTCGTGAAGATGTTATACACATTATGCAGCCTCCAGATATGTTAGCTTTGATACTTGTATGGATATTTGGTCCCAGTGAGTGAAATATTGGAATTGCCACAATATGTTGTGAAATGTAAATAGATATTAGAGCGTGTTTAGAGACCGATAATCTTTTCCTACCCGAATGTGAAGATTGTGAAACATTTTAAAAAAAATCTACACTGGATTTAGGAAACTGTTTGATAAATGCCCCACCCCGCTGCATGCGGCCAAAGCATCTCACACTGGATGGGGCCCATAACTCCGCAAGAGCATTTGCTGTGCATGTGCAGGATCCTGCATTAAAGCCCCAGCACCTACGGCAGCGGGGCTGGCAAGGAATTTCTGGCCCACATCACTGTGGAGCAGCTACCAGTCAGAATAGGGAACGCTGCATTCGATGGGCCACTGGGCTCCCTATAAGACTGTTTTGGAAATTCACAGCTCACCTGCTTGTTATAATGCATGATGCCCAATGTGGGGAAAACCCAAGTACTGGCAGGGGGCACGATGTCGCTGTCGGCAAAGCTCACCCACTGGATGATCTGGGCAGCCGCTTCCTTGTTGATTCCTCGCAGCTCATCGTTGCTGACTAGAAGGGGGGAAGCAGCCAGTTATCTTGGGGAGGGGGCCACCAACAAGGTTAAGTTGAGAGGGTTCCCCCCACCCCTCGCCCAACTATTATTCACCTATGTGAACCAGAACAAGACATGGGGCGTCTTAAGAGGGGAGAGGTCAAGGCAAGAGCAGAATCTGGCTTTGATAGCTTATCCTTAGGTGTCGAGTTCCTTGTCTTATTTAAAGCAACTGCCGGCCAAGTCACAGGGACAGTTGCCAGCCAGTGTTCCCTCTAAGCTCAGTTAGTGTGAGCTAGCTCACAGGTTTTTAGCCTCTGGCTCACACATTTTTGCCTTAGCTCAGGAAGGATGAGCCCAGAGCACAATAATTTATGCAGTAGCTCACAACTTTAATGCCCGTGGCTCACAACTTTAATACCAGTAGCTCACCAAGTAGAATTTTTGCTCACAAGACTCTGCAGCTTAGAGGAAACATTGGTGCCAGCTCTCCTCAGACTTGGCCTTTTACTGCACACCCAAAATTTCCAGCCCCCACCCCCACTGGCAGCTAATTCCAACCTGTGCGCAATTTCACAAGCAGTTTGCTTGGCACCAATCTAGGACTTTGGACAATTCAACTGCCCCTTCTTGCAAAGAGAGGAGACAAAAGCAACTGGAGTTACCATAATGTGCAATGGCGTTGCTCTCAAACACGCAGAAGCCATCATCCCCTTCGAAGGCTGGAACCTGCAGAAAAACACGGCAAAAACCTGCTGGTGAAAACATGGCTTCACCGAATGCCCACTGGGTCAACCAGCCAGGCCTGCTGGAACCAAGCTGGAAGTCTACATCTATTAATATGGCAGAAATGAAAACCACAATACTCCAGACACTTAATTCAGGAAGAGCCCTACCACTATTTTCTAGCAAAAGTGTTAACGGGCTCCATGGATTAGCTTCAAGTGCTTCAGAAATACCTCCAACTGTGAACTACACTGGAAGCCACAGAAATTAGGGGAATCACCTTTTTAACTGAATCTTTTCTGCCACCCCAATCCATCATCATATGGCAAGCTATACATTTAAGTGCACAAATGTTTTCAACAAGAAATTTCCAAGACATAGACAGCATCTTAAAGCCTCATTAGACGTGTCTCTTAAGCGGACACAACACAGAGGCAAGAGACAAACCTATGAGCCAGGAGAGCCCCAGTCTGAAATGTCATCTTCACCAGAAATCACCATCATTAGAGGAAGACTCAGTTTTTATACCCTGCTTTTCTCTACTTTAAGGTGTCTCAAAGCAGCTTACAATTGCCTCCCCTTCCTCTCTTCACCACTGGCACCTTGTGAGGTAGGCAGAGCTAAGAGAGTACAGAGAGAACTGTGGCTAGTCCAAGGTCACCCAGCAGGCTCCACTCATGTGAAACAGTGAGGAATCAAACCTCATTTTCCAGATTAAAGTCCACTGCTCTTAACCAGGGCACCATGCTGGCTCTCACTTGGCCCTTAGGTTAGGCCATCTACAATACAGATAAAAATCATGTAAAGGAGCCATACTGGATCCGAGGGTCCGTCCAGTCGAGCACATTGCTTCCCACAGTGAGCGACCAGAGGTCCTCAAGAAACCCAGACACAGCACAAAAGGCAAGAGCCCTCCTCTGCTACTGCCCTGGCCTCTTTGCAGCAACTGTTCTTCACAGGTATATTGCCTCTGAATATGAAGGTTCCATTTAGCCATCACTCCTTCCTGCGGCTGGCTCCTGAGAACATCACAAATATAGCCAGTGCATGAATAACGTAGAGGATTCTATGTATTTCATGTACTACATAGACAGCTTCAAGAGGGGATTGGATAAACATATGGAGAAGAGGTCCCTCAGCGGCTATTAGCCACAGCGTATTGCTGAAACTGAGTCTGCGGCAGTGATGCTCTGTATTTTTGGTGCTGGGGGGCGCACAGTGGGAGGGCTTCTAGTAGTCCTGGCCCCACTGGTGGACCTCCTGATGGCACTTGGGTTTTTTGGCCATGGTGTGACACAGAGTGTTGGACTGGATGGGCCATTGGCCTGATCCGACATGGTTTTTCTTATGTTCTTATCCAGGTACACTGATAAATATGGCTTTGCAAACTAACCCAAAGTCATTGTGATGAGGACCAAGCAGACTCCTTGAAAACAGAATACTGACAGCAGATGAGAATTAGTTGAAGGGAGGGAAGAAGAAGCCTGTCCAAGCTCTGAGAGCTTCTTGAATTGAGGGGGATGGGTTCACCAAACTGTCAGACCCCACTCTCAAATCTAAAAGCCGTGAATCTGTCCTAGTTTGAACTAGGATAAAATACGCAAAGCACTATAAAGCAGTAAAATTCAGACATCTATACCCCCTTTTTTCACCAAAGGAGAGTCAAAGCCGTTTACATAGTTTTCCTCTCCTCCATGTTGTCTTCACAACAATCCTGTGAGGCAGGTGAGTCTGAAAGAGTGACTGGACCAAAGACACCCATTGTGCTTCTACGGCAAAGTGGAGATTCAGACTGAGGTCTCCCTGATCCTAAGCCACTGCTACTCTAAATGCTAGGAAACACTATGTAAGCAATAAGCATCATTGGGCAGTGCTCCAAGTGGGCCCACATCTATGGAACTGATCAGATGTGGGTTAGCAAGGCTTTAGAGATGTTACAGCTCCAGGATGCTTCTAGCCTGCTCACCAGGCCTGAAGGTGTTTGACAGTGTGGGTGCTAACCAATGCCCTAAAGCCCATTCAGCCACCACTGCCTCCCAACCAGCTTCTGCCAAGGTCACCCTGGCACTCTGACACAGAGCTCCAATTTCACCAGCTCACAGAAGCTCAAACAGATGCAGTGAGACAGGCAAGCACCTGGCGGCGGGTAACCCAGGCACGCTTTCTGTGACTCACCTTCCCGACAGGGAATTTGTTCAAGAATTCAGGAGCCTTGTTTGTTTGCCCGAAGTGGAACTGAGGTGGGGCCGAGAGGACCTTGATCTTGACACCACTGTACTGAGCAGCGATGAGGGCTTTGAATGCCCGCCAATTCTCAGGGTAGGTGTAGAGAGTCTGCAAAGAGAAGGAGACAGTGTGAGAACCCTGACTTAGCCTCCCTTAAGCTAAGGAAAACTTGCTTTTGTAAGTAGACTGTCTCCCTTTGTACCCAGGGCTGAGAATGCCAAATGAAAATAAATGTAAACGTATAAGTCTGTCTCTTCCATAGTGGACACTCCCCCACCAGCCACTGCAACACTGACATATTGCAGGAGCCTCCCATCCTAATGCTCTTGTCATCAAACAGAATCCAAGCAACCTCATTCATAGGCACGCCTTCCACCAAAACTCTATTATATCCACTTTCTTAGTGCACTTGTGTGCATTAAAGTTGCACTATTTTAATTTCCCCCAACAAAGAGATCCACAATCATATCTGACTAGGAATCCACCAAACCAGCTGCCTTGCCTGAAAGAGCCCCGTTAATGGCTCCAGCAAACCCCATCATACCGTTGTGTTCTCTCAAGAGGAACAAGTTCCTTCCAATGCATCCATTTAAACACTTCCAAGACTACCAGGCCACATCCCTAGACCTCAAGTCTTATCTAATGCAGCACTCTTGTCTCCAACAGCTGCAAGCCACACCTCTAGGGTCCCAAATATAAGGCGTGAAAGCCAAAGTCATGCCTTGTTTGTACCCACCTGGTCTACAGAGGTAGACTGCCTCTGCAAACAGAAGCTCTACTCCTCAATTAAGTACCACCCCAAACAGTGACAGCCCCAGGAAAGTTCCTTCTCTTAAAGCAGCTCTGTTTAAACTCCTAGTAAAGAAGGACTCTAAGCGTATAAACCTGTTAGAACACAGAGGGTTCATTGTGAACCCCAAACCATCCTGTGAGCCCCCGAGTATATCGGTTTTCCCCGGAGAGTTAGAAGACCAACAATTCCCTCTCCCCATACATACACCCACCACCACACTAATATAATTTCACCCAAATACCAGGGAAGGGAACTGGTGACTCAATATTCCCACCTGGGCCCTCAGCCTCCTCTGTCCCACCCCGTCTACCCGCAACCCAAACGCCTTCCTCCGCTAAAATCTACTCTAAACGAAAGGCCGGAGCCCTCTTCTCGAGATACCCCACTCCCAGAGCCCAGCCACAACCTCCAAGACCAGATGGAAACGGATTGCCAACGGTTCTCAGTGGCAAACACAGGCTCACCCCGGCCGCCGCCATCTTAGCAAGGAGAGGAAAAGAAGGAGCGTCGTGAGAGGCTGCCGTAAAGCGAGCTGCGGCACAACTGGCCAGGAGGACGCGACATTCCTGGAGAGCCCCTCCCCGGTCCTCCAGTACGTCACTAGAGAGGCGGAGCCTTGATGTCAAAGAATATGGTAGGGCGCGCGGGAGAGGGGAGAAATTGTTCAGCGCATGCGTAAAAGGGACAATGGGAACTGTGCGCGAGCGTTTAAAGGGACTGCTCCTTACAAGGGGGCGGGGTGGAGGAGAGAATGGAATTGCTGTGGAATTCTGCAACTTGATTCCTGCCTTGTTCGGATATTTTATTTTATTAATGGGATTTATACCCCACCCATCCGATTCAGGTAGGGTAGCCGTGTTGGTGTTTGAGTCCAGTAGCGCCTATAAGACCAACAAAGCTTTATTCAGGGTATAAGCTTTCATGTGCATGCACCCTTCTTCAGAGAAATACGGATACTGAAGAAGGGTGCATGCACACGAAAGCCTATACCGTGGATAAAAAACTTTGTTGGTCTTTAAGCTCCCATTGGACTCAAACACGGGGAGCAATCTAAACTGTCTTGCTAGGATGTGTGTGACATTTGCAGGCTTTTTTCTAGCAGGAGCTCTTCTGCATATTAGGCCACACCCCCTGATGTAGCCAATCTTCCTGGAGCTTACAGTAGGCCCTATACGAAGAGCCCTGTAAGCTCTTGGAGGATTGGCTACATCAGGGGGCGTGGCCTAATATGCAGAGGAGCTCCTGCTAGAAAAAGAGCTACACTTTTAGGCTTGCAGATCCAGGGGCCAAGATCTCCAGAAATTACTATTGATGTCCAGACCTGTGGGACTATGAGGAGCATATTGCAAAAAACATAAAGACCAACAATAAAAATTTCTTTAAATATATTAGAAGCAGGAAACCAGCCAGGGAGGCAGTGGGGCCCTTGGATGACCAAGGGGTAAAAGGATTACTGAAGGAGGATAGGGAAATGGCTGAGAAGCTGAATGCATTTTTTGCCTCCGTCTTCACTGTGGAAGATGAGAAGTGTTTGCCTGCTCCAGAACCACTTATTTTGGAAGGGGTGTTGAAAGACCTGAGTCAGATTGAGGTGACAAGAGAGGAGGTCCTACAACTGATAGACGAATTAAAACTAATAAGTCACCAGGTCTGGATGGCATACATCCAAGAGTTCTGAAAGAACTCAAAGTTGAACTTGTGGCTCTTCTGACAAAAATATGTAATCTTTCATTGAAATCTGCCTCCGTTCCTAAGGACTGGAAGGTAGCAAATGTCACCCCCATCTTTAAAAAGGGTTCCAGAGGAGATCCAGGAAATTACAGGCCGGTCAGTCTAACTTCAATACCGGGAAAGTTGGTAGAAACCATTATCAAGGACAGAATGAGTAGGCACATTGATGAACACGGGTTATTGAGGAAGACTCAGTATGGGTTCTGTAAGGGAAGATCTTGCCTCACTAACCTGCTACATCTTTGAGGGGGTGAACAAACATGTGGACAAAGGAGACCCAATAGATGTTGTTTACCTTGACTTCCAGAAAGCTTTTGATAAAGTTCTGTTGGAGCAAGAATCTACATAAACCCAGTCTGACAGCCACAGTATGACAGCTGGTGATCTAGCTGCCAGGCTAGGTCACAGTGACCTGATCAGCAGACCGGCTTGAGCCGGCAGAAGCCAAGTGATGCAATCTGCTGAGTCAGCATGGCCAGGATTGGCTGCTTGGACTATATATGATCTGTGTGTGCATCACACAGGTCTCTCCCTGTGAGATGGTGGTTAGGCGAAGCACTTTGTCCGTGGAGGTGATATTGTATAGACTGCACAAGAGAGCACTTGTCGTGTATATATGTTAATACACCTTTTGGCACTAGTTGCACGCGTCTGCCTGATTTTCTTTCCTGAAGCCCTGTGTCGGGCAAGTCATCTCCCTCACTCTGCTACTCCCGCTCCGACAGGGTTATGGGCCCAGCACGCTTCCGCTGCGCGGAGGAGAGAGTTGCGAGTCGAGCTGACTGTGAGTTCGGAAAGAGCCGGAGGCGAGGAACGCCGGCGAAGGACACAGAAGCACCACCGTTCTCTGTTTGAGAGCCAGAGGGACGTCGGCAGCCAGCTGTGAGGAGGAGTCGGCACGATGGCTCAGCAACAGCTTGGAGTAGCCGTTGAGAAGCTCACCTCAGCCAACTACGCGGTGTGGAGCCTGAGAATGCAACACTACCTCAAGCGTGAAGGGCAATGGCTGTTCGTGAGTAACCCCCCTGCTGACTTATCTCCTGCCGAGACTGTGTTATCGGATAAGGCACTGGCCAACATAGTGCTATCTATAGGAGATGACCAGCTGGTTTATGTGCGAGGGAAGGACACTCCCAAGGCTGCCTGGGACGCGTTGAGTGCGGTGCATGTTAGCACCACTGCTGGTTCCCTCATGGCCTTGACAAGGAGGATGTTCCGCACCGTTATGCCGGCTGGAGGGTGTGTGAAAGATCACATCAAACGGCTAACGGACTGTTTCGTTGAGCTGGAGGCAAGAGGCAAGACTGTAGCTCCAGACGACAGAGTGTACATTTTGCTGTCGTCGTTGCCACCTGAGTACACTCCCCTGATAACTTCTCTGGAGACGGTGGACGTAGCGACCCTGACCATGGAATACGTCTGTGCCCACCTGCTTGACTTCCAAGAGAGAATTGCGGCCGTGAGCTGTCCGGGGGTGTCGGCCGGGCAGCGTGCTGTTATCGGTGTGTCCGGGAAGACAGCCAAGAATGAGCCAGCTTTTGCTGCTGGCAGGCGTCCGAAGGTGGAGGAAGTGGAGCCGACTGCGTTTGCAGTCCGTCGCTGCTATGGATGCGGGTCGTCGCAGCACCTGCTCCGAGCTTGCCCTGAGAGGGAGAAGAGGCGGGGGCGTGTGCGGCGAGAGCGGAGGACCGCCAGCCCGTGTGAGGAAGCAACCCGGCTGGTCACGTCTGCAGTAGAGAGCACAGGGTCTGCTTGGATTTTAGACTCCGGGGCAACGAGCCATCTCTGCTGCGAGAAGGAGTTGTTGAAAAACATTGACAGTCCTGAGCATAAGTATGTGAGATTGGCTGATGGGACCACTGCCAATTCTGTTTGCTCAGGCAATGTGGAATTTCCTGCACTGAAATGTATGTTGCAAAATGTGTTGTATGTACCCTCACTGCAGTCTAACCTGTTGAGTGTTAGCACACTGTTTGACCAGGGATACCAGGTGAGATTTGAGAAAACCTGCTGCAAAATCCTGGGAGGTGGGGGAAAGTTGCTTGTGACAGGAAAGAGGGAAGGTAAACTGTATGTGGTCCAGAGTGATTGTGCCCAGGTGGCTCAGGTGTCGAATGAGCCTGTGCACAATAATTGTATACATTTGCTCCATAGGAGACTTGGGCACTGCGGATTTAGGGCGTTAAAGAAAACCCTGGAGCTTGTGCCTAGTTTGAAAGTAAATCCTTGCAAATGTTACTTGGATTGCCAGGTCTGCAAGAAGACCAAAAGCAAGGCGTGTGCTGTTGCTAAAGAAAGCTCAAGGGAAAGCACACGAGCCCTGGAACTAGTCCATTTAGACGTTATTGGCCCATTGCCAAAGAGTCTGTCGGGGAGGAGATACTGCTTGGTGGCCACCGACGACCACACGAGGTACGCGTGGGTTTTCACCATGGTGCATAAGTCTGAGGTGTATAAGACATTCACCAAGTGGGTCAAAGCAGTGGAGAGACAATTAGGGGTTAATCTCCTAGCTGTACAAACCGACAGAGGGGGGGAATTCTTATCTAACCAGATGAAACGTTGGCTGGAGAACAAGGGCATTGCCCACCGTCTGACGAACCCAGCAACGCCCCAAGAACATGGGCTATCCGAGCGAACAGGCGCCGTGTTACAAACATTAATGCACAGCATGCTCGAGGATGCAAAGCTGCCAATTCGTTATTGGGCGGAAGCGATGCATTGCTCGGCATACGTACATAATAGGGTTTGGTGTAAGCCTGTAAATGATTTGCCTTATAAGCGGCTATATAACCACTGCCCAGATTTGAGCTTTCTGAGGGTATTTGGAACCCAAGCCTGGGTGAATATTCCTCTGAAACATAGAAGGAAAGGAGGTGACCGGGCAGTGAGCCTAACCTTTCTGGGCTACCAGCCAGAAACCAAATCATATCGCTTTTGTGATAAGCGGGCGAAGCTAACCTTTAGTAGGTCCGCTGGATTTAGTGAGTCCAGCTGGGCAAGATTGCACTCTACGGAAAGAGACCTGGGAATGCTGCCAAGTACTGATAAGAATGTTGGAGCGCAGCCCAGAAGCCCAGCCCAGGAGGTGGCACCCAGTGGGGCTGGAGAAGGTGAGCCGAATCCTGGCACAGGGCCACGGGTGTCGGCTAGAGCCACAAAAGGCATCCCTCCTGCTAGATACGGGTTCCCAAGTGCAAACCAAGTCAGCACCCCTGAACCTGAAACATACGAGGAGGTGCTGAAGCTAGATAGTAAAGAAAGGCTAGCATGGTTTGCCGCAATGCAGAAGGAATATGATTCCTTGCTGAAAAACAGAGTGTTTACTGAGGTGCTAAGGCCGGGCAACCGGAACATTATCTCCTGTAGGTGGACCTACCGGTTAAAGAAAGACGCAAATGGAGCCGTGCAACGAAAGGCCAGGTTAGTGGCCAGAGGGTTCAGCCAAAGGAAGGGATTGGATTATCAGCAAGTGTTTGCCCCCACTTTAAAAGCTGAAACCCTCAGGGCAGCATTGTGTAAGGCTGGAAGTACGGGGCAACAAGCCCATCACTTTGACTTCGAGACAGCCTATTTGAACTCCCCCTTAGACCAGGAGCTGTTTATGGAACAAATCCCCGGTTTTGATGGTGGGAGTGGTGTGTTAAAACTGAACAAAGCCTTGTATGGTTTGAAACAAGCCGGACACGCATGGTACAAGTGTTTGAAGTCAGCATTAATGAAAGTAGGATTCAACCAGCATCTGGCAGACCCTTGCATGTTTAGCAGGGTGGTGGGAGAGTCCAGAATGATAGTCCTCATCTTTGTGGACGATCTGATTGTCTTAGTGGACTCCAACCAACAATTAGCATGGTTTCAAGAAACAGCCAGTAAGCTGTTCACTATCAAGCACCTGGGGCCAGTGAGCTACTACCTAGGGGTGGAAATAGCGAGGAGGGCCGATGGTTGTTTTGAACTGTCCCAGAGCAACAAAGTGAGAGCGCTGCTAGCTCAGTATGGTATGAACGAAGCTAGCAGTGTGCAAACACCCATGACCACAGGTTATAGCAAGGAACCTGAAGGTGAGATATTCAAGAATGTACCATTATACCAGTCCCTGATCGGGTCCTTATTGCACCTAGCGTGCTGGACCAGGCCAGATATCAGCTATGCGGTACATATATTGTGCCAGAAAAATGCTGAACCCCACCACAAAGATTGGGTGGCGGCTAAAAGAGTACTACGTTACCTCAGCGGCACAATAGAACGTAAGCTATCCCTCAGAGTAGGAGAAAAACCTGAACTACGCGCCTATGCTGACGCAAGCTGGGGGGACCGGCCCAAGGCAAAATCAACCACAGGAATTGGAATATTTCTGGGAGATGCCCTAGTAGTATGGAAAGCCACCAAGCAGACCCTGGTGGCATGTAGCACGTGTGAGGCAGAGTACGGTGCCATAAACGAATGTGTACTTAACCTAGAGTGGGCAGTACAACTGATGAGGGACTTTAGCATACCTGTAAATTTGCCAGTTTCAGTATATACTGACAACTCAGCAGCCAAAGAACTGACGGAGAACCAAGCTGCTCGAGGGAAAAGCAAGCATATACTTATCAGGTACCAAAATGTGAAGGAAGCAGCGGCTAAAAACCTCATAAAAATAATAAAGTGTACATCGGATGAGAATGCCGCTGATATATTCACGAAATGTTTAACTGCAAGTGAACATGAAAACTGTGTAAAGTGTTTGGGTATACTGGGTTTAAATAGATTAGGAGGTGTGTTGGAGCAAGAATCTACATAAACCCAGTCTGACAGCCACAGTATGACAGCTGGTGATCTAGCTGCCAGGCTAGGTCACAGTGACCTGATCAGCAGACCGGCTTGAGCCGGCAGAAGCCAAGTGATGCAATCTGCTGAGTCAGCATGGCCAGGATTGGCTGCTTGGACTATATATGATCTGTGTGTGCATCACACAGGTCTCTCCCTGTGAGATGGTGGTTAGGCGAAGCACTTTGTCCGTGGAGGTGATATTGTATAGACTGCACAAGAGAGCACTTGTCGTGTATATATGTTAATACACCTTTTGGCACTAGTTGCACGCGTCTGCCTGATTTTCTTTCCTGAAGCCCTGTGTCGGGCAAGTCATCTCCCTCACTCTGCTACTCCCGCTCCGACAAGTTCCTCATCAAAGGCTCCTTAGTAAGCTCGAGAGTCACGGAGTAAAAGGACAGATCCTCTTGTGGATCAAAAACTGGCTAATTAATAGGAAGCAGAGAGTGAGTATAAATGGGCAGTCTTCGCAGTGGAGGACGGTAAGCAGTGGCATGCTGCAGGGCTCAGTACTAGGTCCCATGCCCTTTAACTTGTTCATAAATGATTTGGAGTTGGGAGTAAGCAGTGAAGTGGCCAAGTTTGCAGATGACACTAAATTGTTCAGGGTGGTGAGAACCAGAGAGGATTGTGAGGCACTCCAAAGGGATCTGTTGAGGCTGGGTGAGTGGGCGTCAACGTGGCAGATGAGGTTCAATGTGGCCAAGTGCAAAGTAATGCACATTGGGGCCAAAAATCTCAGCTACAAATACAAGTTGATGGGGTGTGAACTGGCAGAGACTGACCAAGAGAGAGATCTTGGGGTCGTGGTAGATAACTCACTGAAAATGCCAAGACAGTGTGCGATTGCAGTAAAAAAGGCCAACACCATACTGGGAATTATTAGGAAGGGAACTGAAAACAAATCAGCCAGTATCATAATACCCCTGTATAAATCGATGGTGCGGTCTGATTTGGAATACTGTGTAAAATTCTGGTCACTGCACCTCAAAAAGGATATTATAGCATTGGAAAAAGTGCAGAAAAGGGCAACTAGAATGATTAAAGGGTTGGAACACTTTCCCTATGAAGAAAGGTTAAAACGCTTGGGGCTCTTTAGCTTGGAGAAACGTCGACTGTGGGATGACATGATAGAGGTTTACAAGATTATGCATGGGATGGAGAAAGTAGAGAAAGAAGTACTTTTCTCACAATACAAAAACTTCAATTCAATGAAATTGCTTAGCAGTCGGGTTAAAATGGATAAAAGGAAGTACTTCTTCACCCAAAGGGTGATTAACATGTGGAATTCACTGCCACAGGAGGTGGTGGCGGCTACAAGCATAGTCAGCTTCAAGAGGGGGTTGTAGCAGCTACAAGCATAGTCAGCTTCAAGAGGGGGCTATTAGCCACAATGTGTATATGTGTGTGTGTGTGTGTATATATATATATATATATATAAATAATTTTTTTGGCCACTGTGTGACACAGAGTGTTGGACTGGATGGGCCATTGGCCTGATCCAACATGGCTTCTCTTATGTTCCCCGGGAGAAAATGGTCGATTTGGAAGGCAGACTCTACAGAATTCTACTCTGCTGA
This sequence comes from Heteronotia binoei, assembly GCF_032191835.1. Lineage (NCBI taxonomy): Eukaryota > Metazoa > Chordata > Lepidosauria > Squamata > Gekkonidae > Heteronotia > Heteronotia binoei. The sequence goes on from NC_083223.1 coordinate 257,557,194, forward strand.
GGTCACTCTCCAAGCCCCTCCCTCCTCAGTGTCCATCTCCACAGCTTCAGATATTTCCCAGTCCACAATTGGTAATTGTACCCACAGCTCTAGTTTGCAGAAGTGGAATATAAATTCCAGCCAAAGCTGGCATAGGCAGAAATAAGCTCCCTGCATTCAGTGAGACTTACACTCAAATAAGCAAAAATAAAGGAGAATTCCAATGGCACATGGAAGAAAACACAAGTTTATTCCAGCATACACTTTCATTAGTCAGCGTTCACTTCATCAGATGCATGGGAGTGGAAATACAGTGGAGTTGATCTATTATTTTATTTATAATTTGTTATTTAACGCATCACTGCCCCAGACATAATGTTCCCTCCACCTTGTGGCTAATGGCCACTGATGGATCTCTTCTCCATATTTATAGTCTGCCTTTCTCACTAAGACTCTAGGTGGATTACACAGTGTAAATCAATGCAGTCCACAATAAGCAATGGAACAGGGTTAGGACTGCAGAAATCTACAACAAAGCACAAGTATTAGCAGGACACACACAGTGCAGATGTAAGTAGGAGCATACCTTACAGCAAACAGACAATACATATCGCAAACTAGTCCAGTTCATGGCCCCTATCCCTTTACCACAGCATCTTTTGGGTCCCTTTTGCTAGAGTACAACCCCATTTCCTAAGTTAAAAAAAAAGCAAAATAAAAGGCCCTCCTGAATAATTCAGCTTTGCAAGTTTGTGCAAAGTCTGGCGGGCGGGAGCCTTCCTGACCTCTTCCGGCAGGCCATGCCACAAGGTGGGGGACAACAACAGAGGTGGCACAGGTACAGGCAGCTGTGGACTTTGCCCATTTGCAGGACAGCACCTGAAGAAGGCTCTGCTCAGTTGAGTGAAGCTGCTATGGCAGAGCACAGAGGAGAGGAGGTCCACCACACATGAGGGTCCAAGGCCGTGAAGGGCTTTGTATGCAACTGCAGCTTCAAGGTACTGTCTAACTGCTGGGCACCCAATGGAGTGACTGGGGAACTGGAGTAATATGCATGCACATATACATCCCCTCCACCCCTCAAGAAAAGCGGGGTGAATTCTTCTGCATAATTTATCTGTGCATCCCATAAAACGAGGTCTGAGTCATGATAATCTATACTGGAATAAACATTACTCATATTTAAAGTGCCACAGGACTCCTGTTTTATATTACGGCTCTAGACTACCACATCTATCCATATGAACCTGAAATAAGCATAGAATCGCAGTCTTGTTGCCCACTCCTCTGCGTGCACTTTGAAGACTTAACAAAATTTGCAGCAGGTGTATATGAGCAGTGACTAACAAAAGCTCAGACCCTGCCACAAATAGTCTTTAAGGTACAACTGGTCTCCTGTTCTTTTCTTTTGTATCGTTCGTTCTTCTAAGTGATTAATGATTTTGTGACAATATTTCCCACATGAAACAGACCTAGAATTGTTCCTGGATCTGTTTTTATCAAATCAGCACTACATTTTCTACTTTCTAATCCTTTAGTACAAGGGTCCCCAACACTGGGCCCACCAAGTGCTTTTAGAAAGTGGGTGGGGCCAGGTGAGGCTTTAGCGTAGCACAGCTTCTGACTGAACACTGGAAATTTGATTAGCTATGCAAATTTTTAAATATGTTGCTTTGACAGCAGCTGCCAGCACAGCACAAGGATTTTCACTGTGCGACTTAAGGTAAGCTGCAACAGCCATTTTGTGGCTGACTCTGCCTGCTGCGGTAACCATTTTGTGACTATGCCCACCACACTGCATCAAAACCCCATATTGCCTGTGGCCTTGAAAAGGTTGAGGACTCCTGCTTCAGTAGCTAGGCTAATTTTCATGACAAGTAGGCCTCATTTTGGGCAGGAACTCACAGGAGCAGAGCTCCAGAACTTCTAAATTTATTGTGCTTTCTTTCGTTCTTTCTTACCCTTCCCCCCCACCCCAATACTTGCTTCTGGGCTCCATTGTTCAAACCCCCTGTGAGAATTTTGCTGAACTTTTAAGAATTCACAAACTTTCTAATATTTCCTCCCACAAAAAATGGGAAAATAACCAAAATGTATAAAGCAGACAGATTGAAGTCTTCATCATGCCACTGTGCCCACATAGGAGAAAGTAATTTGAAGAGTATGATGGGAGTAAGGTTTTATTATAACCATTATAATTCAAGACGCATTTTAAGGCAGTTGCTGAGCTGATATAATTTAATACACCTTCCAGTGGTGTTCAGGATGTGTGGCACATGCAAGTAAGTTATGCAAAATGAGTTGCGCTAATGAGCTCCAGCACCTCTTTTTCTACAAAATGACCCCAGGTACATATTATTGATAAGCAGAGCAACAGTTTCTCACACAAGTTCTTTAACAACCCTCACTAACTCTCACCTATCTCACTTATGTTTCCCAAAAGAATGAGGGAACAGAAACATGGCTGCCATTCAGGGATTTCCCTCAATATGCAGACACAAACGTTAGAAAGGAAACAAGAATTACAAAATCACAGTTTGAGAATGGGCTTCTTAAGCCAACAATGATGAAGCCCTAAGCAAGAAAGAGGAGAAAGACAAAGAGCAAAAGAGGTACAAAGGTTTGAAACAGGAACATTTTAATGAAGAAACAGAGTTGTGTGCAGCCAGCCTTCATCTCCTGGCTGCCAGAGAAGAGACCACATTCTGTAAATACAGGGGCAGAAGAGTTGCAGCCCAGATTCTTCTGTAGGGAGCCAAGGACTGTGTTGGACCATGGAAACCGAGAAGGATAAATAGGAACTGGGAGCTTTACCTGACCAGACCTAGAGAGAAAGCAAAGATTAACTGTAGGAACCTGCTGGCCAAAAAGCGCACTGGAGACCAAAAGCATCTTGGTTACTCAGCACCTGAAATATATTTTCAAGCCATTTGGCTAAACAAGTCATGAATAAAATAACTGCTTTGCTGGATTAGATCATCCAGTGTAGCATTCCACTCCTGACAGCAGTTAGCTCCAGAAGCACGTATGTAGAACAAAATGGTCAGCATCTCACTTTTCCCCAGCAAATGATATTTCAGAATTAGACTATCTCTGGATGGCCACATGAACCTCCTCATCACCACAGTGTAATTACAGAATCGCTACATTATCCCGTTTCCCTGCACCCTTTTGAATTCCTCAGTTCCCATCCACCCCAAGTCAAATATTAAACTCATTCTCTTCCTCACCCACCCCACTAATATACTGAATTCTTGTCCAAAAGGGATCACGAGCATTAGATACACAGTGTCTGCTACAGCATGGGTCCTTCCCAACCCACAATGCTTACCAAGGTAGTCATCCATGAGTGATCCAATCGCAAACTGCAACAGAAAGCATAGTGAAATCAATTAACTTCTGGCAAAACTTCCTATAGGATGCAAATGCTTTATGATCATATCAACTCAAATCCAGCGCTTTGCTTTTTTTTTTTAGCAGGAATGCAGTTCCAGGTGGCTTGGTATTGGGTGTGGCCTAATATGCAAATGAGTTCCTGCTGGGATTTTTCTACAAAAAAAAGCCCTACTCAAACCAGGCATCTATGTAGATCAGTGTGGGCTACTTGAAGCTTAGACAAGGGACTTCACCGGCCAGTTTTGCTGATCTTTTTATTTATTTATTTGACTTACAAGCTTCCCTCCCCCCCCCGAAGGGTTCAGGGCAGTGCACAGCATTTCAATAGATATAACAGCCAGCTAAATTAAATTAATCTAAATTTAAAAACAGTAAAAACACTAACTGCCTATGTCTGTAAGACTGTTTACCGTGCTGCTCCTGTTTTGTAATGTCTGTTTTTATAGCGTTGTTTTAATTCTGTTGTTCTCTTGTGAGCCGCCCTGAGCCCACTTGCGCGATAGGGCAGGGTATAAATCTAAAAATCAAATTTTTAATTTTACCACTACACTTGATTCCCTCGTCTGATGAAGTGTGCTTAGAGAGCAGACGAAAACTTAGGTTCTGAATAAAACTTGGTTGGTCTTAAAGGCACCACTTGACTCCTGCTTTGTTCAACTGCTTCAGACCAACATGGCTGCCCACTTGGATCTATCTTGTGACAAGTAGGTTTATCACCTGCACTGCCCTCTGCTGGCAAGTGGTCATGCCTGCACACACAAGTCAGTTGGAGCCTAGCAAAAAGCCACCTCCATCTCTTCTCTTCCCTCCCACACAGACTCACAATATCATTCTTGTCCACTCGGGTTCCAACGATCTTCAGCCTAATCTCATCATCTTGCTGGATGACAATGTCCTGGAGGGGTGAAGGACACAGCAGTGCTATTTGTTAAAATATTGCTATTCAACATGCAGGATGCTGCCTAATACTGAACCAGAACATTATTTATTATTTATTTTATTTTTCGTATTTATATCCCGCCCTCCCCGCCGAAGCAGGCTCAGGGCGACTAACAACACTGAATATCAACAATAAAACCATAAAGCAGTAAAAAACAGTTACAATAATATCAGTTAAAATTAAACAATTACAATTTAAAATACTAAACAATTATAAAACAACAGTTTTGGTGCTAAGTTCCATACCATGATGTTGAGCAGCTCTGTACTTTAGCTGAAGGCCATTCGAAATAATGTTGTTTTGCAGGCCTTGCGGAATTGGGCAAGGTCCCGCAAGGCTCTAGCATCATCTGGGAGTTGGTTCCATCCATCAAGAAGAAGACGACCACAGATTTATACCCCGCCCTTCCCTCTGAATCAGAGGCTCAGAGCTGCTTACAATCTCCTTTATCTCCTTCTTCCACAACAGACACCCCGTGAGGTGGGTAGGGCTGAGAGTGCTCTCACAGCAGATGCCCTTTCAAGGACAACTCCTATGAGAACCATGGCTGACCCAAGGCCATTCCAGCAGCTGCAAGTGGAGAAGTGAGGAATCAAACCTGGTTCTCCCAGATAAGAGTCTGCACACTTAACCACTACACCAAATTGGCTCTCTCTCTCAAGGTCATTATTGTCTACTCGGACCAGCTCCAGGGTCTCAGGCAGAGGTCTTTCACATCCACTAGTAACCTGGTCCTTTTGACTGGGAATGACAGGGATTGAACCTGGGACTTTCTGCATGCAAAACAGATCCTTCAAGAAGGATGTGGAAAGAATGGAGGGGGTGCAGAGGAAAGCAATAAAGATGATCAGAGGCCTGGAGACCAAGCCCCATGAAGAAATGCTGAGGGACTTGGAAATGTTAGTCTGGAGTAGAGGAGATTGAGGGGGTCATGATGGCTCTCTTGAAGTATCTGAAGGGCTGTCACTTAAAGGAGGGCAGGGAGATTTTACTGTTGGCAGTAGAGGAGAGGACTTGCAATAATACGTTTAAATTAAGGGTGGGAAGGTACCGGCTGAATAGTAAGAAGAACTTTTTAAAAGTAAGAATCAGCAGTGAATATAGCAGGCTGTAACTGCAAATAAATTTCAAATAAGTTTAAGAATCTTGCTGGGGTTCCAGAGAATCACCCAGAAGAAGGGAGCTGATAAAGCGTCAAAGACACAAAATCTTCCAGAATTGACTGACATGTTCTCCCTAGACTTTGCTCCAATCAAGTGAACAGCATCATCAGTTTGGAGCAACAAACTGCATCCCTGCATACACACTCTGTCCAGGAGGCTGCAGCAGCTACTTCTAGTCTGGATTTATTTACATGACTGTAGATTTGCCAGTCCTTTTGTTTATCAGACTGAGCTACTGCTGCTTGTAACTGAGACCTACTGCATACAGACTGTTTACAGAAGAGTTCAGAAGGGAATGATAAGTCTAGTTCATGCATATTATTGTGACAGTGGAGTGTCATATAAGAGGAGCAGCTCGTTTCACAGGGGAACCTGGTGATTTTGTGTAAAAAATATAGAGTGCATTAGCATCTATAACACTGTAAACCTAAAATGACTTTTGAATCTTGTTATTTAGATTGCTAAGAGAATTTATGAACAATATTATAACATTAAAATATAGTTAATATTGGTTTAGAGACGTCAATATGGTTAGATTCTCCGTTGTGGTTAGATTCTCCAGAGTTAGATTCTCTAACTGTGGCTAGATTCTTCAGGGTCTCAGGCAGAGGTCTCTCCAGTCAGCTACTGCCTGGTCTTGTTCAGAAAGAGATGCTGGGGATCGGACCTGGGACCTTCTGCATGCCAACCAGATGCTATGGACCCTCCTTACTTTTTTTTTAAAAAGGCAGAGTCTGCCTTATATTAAATCAAAGAACTGGCAGAGTAAGTGGGTTTAAATAACCTTACTGAAAGGTGCAGACAAATCATGTTTCATGGGGAAGGTTGTCCTATAATTACAGTGCTACCACCAAAACAGCCCTGCCGTGCCACCCACCAAGACTTCAAAGCAGGGCTCTCCCACTGATGTCAGAACGTAGTGGGATCAGCTTGCTGGGCCATACAAGGGAAGAAATAATAACCCTCAACACACGAGCAGGGATTTGTTCACAGAAATGCTGTCTTTGAATCAATGAAATCCTGATGCTCTTTAGTTCCTGGGTCTTTGGCTCATGGGTGGGGTGGAGGGGAGAGAGAAGGGTAGTATTTTCCTTGGAGTGTGGACAAACTGCTCCAGATTCTTGCCATCTACCTGGACTCACCTCATCAACTGTCTTGTAGCACGGAGGATTGGAATTGGGGTCAAATTCCATTTCGGAAGGAATGGACTGCAAAAAGAATTGGGGGTGTTAGCAGTTGTAGGGGAAAGAGGCCATGACTGAAAACCAAAAGATGTTACCTGTGACACAAGTTACAGCAGCAGAGCCTTAATGAACAGTGTTCTTCATACACACAGATGGGACATTGGGGAACTAACATTTCTAACTGTGCCAGGTCAGAAAAATGGCATAGGGGGAGAGGCAGGACTTGCCCCCCCATAACCTCAGTGACCCCAAACAGAATCAGACCCTCACAGCACTGTTAAAAAGAGCTCCCCCAGTGGGAACTCACTGTACAAAATGATGGCACATCCTCAAGACAAAGTTAGGGACACTGACTCGTCTAGTTTGACGTTTAAAAGGTAAAGGTAGCCCCCTGTACAAGCACCAATTCATTACCGACCCATGGAGTGACACATCATGATGTTTTCTTGGCAGACTTTTTGTTATGGAGTGGTTTGCCATTGCCTTCCCTGGTCATCTACACTTTCCCCCAGCTTTACCGATCTCGGAAGGATGGAAGGCTGAGTCAGCCTGGAGCCGGTTACCTGAACCCAGCTTCTGCCAGGATCAAACTCAGGTCGTGAGCAGAGCTTGGACTGCAGTATGCAGCTTACCATTCTGCGACATGGGGCTCCTAGTTTGAAGCTTAGCCATAAGTTAACAGACTTTGCATGTACAAGGAGGGTCTGAAAACCCTATGTTCAGAAGCAGCGGGGAAGAGCAATTCCTGTAATACCGGTGGGCTCTTAGAGGCACCTGACTGTCCCCTGTTGGAAACAGGATGAAAGAAGCCCCTGATCCAGCAGAGCTTTTCTTACATTGCACATCTCCAGGGTTTCAAAGAGTCCTCTCCCATATTTACTTGTTCCATCCCGTGCATTTTGAATGCACAAAACACACCCCTGAAAGTCCCCAGTACTACTTACATGCCGTGAAATGAAGCAGGACATGGGTCCAATTTCAGTGAAAAGCCCAACCTGTGGGGAAAAGAAGAACATCACTAGCAAGAGACCTCGCTGTTGAAAGCGCACATTTAGAAAATAAAATGTCCACAAAGCAAGAGAAAACCAAGGGTCTATGACCAGGAGAGAGCCCTGGATTGGAGGCAAAGAGGCTGGGGCTTCATGGTGGAGCAGGGGGTTTCCACGCAGGAGGTCCCAGAATCTTTTCAAGGGATGGAGCAGAGAACCAATCAAGCACCATTAGCCAAGAATGCGAAGTGGAACCTCCATGTGCAAAGGGAGTCTCACACCTGCATCCAGGGCAAGGGCCAATCTGTGTACCCAAGTTTTCTTAAATACCTTACAGTGCTCTAGCCAAACCCATACAGGTGCCATTTAAAGTACTTCATTTAAAGACTGAAAGCCTTTTAGTTGTTGTGTCATTAAAGCCCCAGAGTAGGACTGGGAAGACCTGGGTTCAAATCCCAAATCTGCCATGATGTTCAATGGATGACTCCTTCTCTCTCAATCTAGCCTACCATACAGGATTGTTGTGATAATAAAGCAGAGGAGGGACAAGTCACATATACAGCCCTTGGAGGAAGAATAGGATAAAAATGGAACACTGATATACAGACAGGATCAGAACCAACAAGGCAACATGCTGCCAAATTACCCTTATTATTGACATCTTACCTTGTTCACTTGCGTGACAACTGCATCAACAACCTCCCCTTTGAAAGGCCTGAAGACGATGGCCTTATATTTGACTGGATACAACACGAAGCCCCGACCAGGCTGGATTACACCCGCACCAATGTTATCAATGGTTGTAACCGCAATGACAAAGCCATATCTGAGAGGGAAAGAAACAGAACTCCTATCTCTCCAAGTCCATCACCACACCAAAATAATTCTCCCCTCCTCATTTTTCCAGACCCAACACTGAAAATGCACCGACCCAACCCCACGCCACACAGACATTTCCTGTGGTGGCCTAAGTTGTGGAACCAGCTGTCAGATGAGATAGGCCAAAGTTGGAAGCTCACCCCCATTTAGATGACTAAAGATTTTTCTTTTGCAGGACAGCTTTTAAGTCAATGTGTCTTTACTCTACCAAATAGTTCAAGAGCCTGTGTCCACAATTTGCCTCATAAAAATTATAAAATTTGGCTGCTTAATCATCACACAGAAGCTGCAGCATCACTCAAGCTGCCAAGCTAGTGAGTGACTATGCTGCTCACCCTCTTCCAGGCCTTAATGTCTACTTGAGAAGGAACATGGTGGAAACAGATGGCCACTTGCACAGATCATCATTTTATGATATTGGAAGAACACAGATTGGCACCAGTTTCGTCCAGGCTCCTTATGACGTAAATATCAAACCAGAAGGATCTGAACAAGGTGCCCCAAGCACCTAAGCAGTTAGTTCTTCCTACGTTTTGTACACCCATCCACTCTTTCTGAGGTAAATTATCTTCTGAGGTAAATTATCCAATGAAATAAAAAAGAAACCCTTCATTACACAGAGAGTGATTAAAATGTGGAATTTGCTGCCAAAGGATTTGTTGCCAAAGAACATCCACAGGAATAAATAGCTCCAAAAAGGAATTAGATAGATTCATGGAGAATAAGTCAATCAATATCTACTAGCCATGGTGAATGAGGGGAACCTCCACATTCAGAAGCACGAAAACTCTGAATCCCAGAGCCAGGAGGCAACATCAAGGGAAGGCCTCGGCTTCTATGTCCAGTTGTTGGCCCTTCATAAGAACATAAGAGAAGCCATGTTGGATCAGGCCAACGGCCCATCCAGTCCAACACTCTATCACACAGTGGCAAAAAATTTTATATATATACACTGTGGCTAATAGCCACTGATGGACCTGTGTTCCATCTTTTTATCTAAACCCCTCTTGAAGGTGGCTATACTTGTGGCTGCCACCACCTCCTGTGGCAGTGAATTCCACATGTTAATCACCCTTTGGGTGAAGAAGTACTTCCTTTTATCCGTTTTAACCTGTCTGCTCAGCAATTTCATCGAATGTCCACGAGTTCTTGTATTGTGAGAAATGGAGAAAAGTACTTCTTTCTCTACTTTCTCCATCCCATGAATTATCTTGTAAACTTCTATCATGTCACCCTGCAGTCGACATTTCTCCAAGCTAAAGAGTCCCAAGCGTTTCAACCTTTATTCATAGGGAAAGTGCTCCAGCCCTTTAATCATTCTAGTTGCCCTTTTCTGGACTTTCTCCAATGCTATAATATCCTTTTTGAGGTGCGGCGACCAGAACTGCACACAGTACTCCAAATGAGACCGCACCATTGATTTATACAGGGGCATTATGATACTGGCTGATTTGTTTTCAATTCCCTTCCTAATAATTCCCAGCATGGCGTTGGCCTTTTTTATTGCAAACGCACACTGTCTTGACATTTTCAGTGAGTTATCTACCACGACCCCAAGATCTCTCTCTTGGTCAGTCTCTGCCAGTTCACACCCCATCAACTTGTATTTGTAGCTGGGATTCTTGGCCCCAATGTGCATTACTTTGCACTTGGCCACATTGAACCGCATCTGCCACGTCGACGCCCACTCCCCAGCCTCAACAGATCCCTTTGGAGTTCCTCACAATCCGCTCTGGTTCTCACCACCCTGAACAATTTAGTGTCATCCGCACACTTGGCCACTTCACTGCTCACTCCAACTCTAAATCATTTATGAACAAGTTAAAGAGCATGGGACCCAGTACCAAGCCCTGCGGCACCCCACTGCTTACCGTCCTCCACTGCGAAGACTGCCCATTTATACTCACTCTCTGCTTCCTATTACTCAGCCAGTTTTTGATCCACAAGAGGACCTGTCCTTTTACTCCATGACTCTCAAGCTTTCTAAGGAGCCTTTGATGAGGAACTTTATCAAAAGCTTTCTGGAAGTCAAGGTAAACAACATCTATCGGGTCTCCTTTGTCCACATGTTTGTTCTCCAGTGGAACTGGAGAGCCAGTTTGGTGTAGTGTTTAAGTGTGTGGACTCTTATCTGGGAGAACTGGGTTTGCTTCTCCACTCCTCCATTTGCAGCTGCTGGAATGGCCTTGGGTCAGCCATAGCTCTGGCAGAAGTTGTCTTTGAAAGGTCAGCTGCTGTGAGAGTCCTCTCAGCCCCACCCACCTAACAGGGTGTTTGTTGTGGGGAAGGAAGATAAATGAGTTTGTGAGCTACTCTGAGTGGAGGGCGGAATATAAATCCAATGTCATCTTCTACTGTGTGAGACAGGAGGCTGGACTAAATGGAACATTGGTCTGATCCAGCAGGACTCTTCTTATGTTCTTATTTGGAATAAGTTCTTGGGCAACCCGTTTTTATAGATTGCTATTAGATTTTTCACTTCTTGTCTCAACCATTGTGATTTTAAGTTGTGCCAAGGATCTGTATCCTCTCAAAATGGTGACACTTTCCCTTGGTATCCTTAGTGGAATAGATCAATGGGATCCAACACCTTGTGTGGAAAAGTTAATCTTAAATAAACTCAAGGCTCAAGGCTCTCTACTCTCCCCAGCCTCCAAAAAATGAATCCATCCCTTCCCTTACTTACTTTCCTGTGCAGGTTCCTTCCACCTCAGTGAACAGTTTCTGCTTAACTGTGTTGAGAAGATTGGGCCCAAAATACCGTGGATGCAACAGGATTTCATGTTCCAAGGAGATCTGGAGGCATAAATTGAGCAAGGTTAGAAGTAAGAATATTTGATTGGGGGTGAAATATTTAAAATATGTATAATTAAAATGACAGGCTGACAAATATATACATATTATATACATATATAATAAAATATTTATCAGTGGCTAATAAGTCTTGTTCTTGGCTAAGGCAGACTTGCCTTACATAAAATATAACACACACCCCTAAAGAGCCAGTTTGGTGTAGTGGTTAAGTGTACGGATTCTTATCTGGGAGAACCGGGTTTGATTCCCCCCTCCTCCACTTGCACCTGCTGGAATGGCCTTGGGTCAGCCATAGCTCACATAGGAGTTGTTCATGAAAGGGCAGCTGCTGCAAGAGCTCTCTTAGCCCCACCCACCTCACAGGGTATCTGTTGTGGGGAGGGGGGGAAGGTGAAAGAGATTGTGACCGCTCTGAGATTCTGAGATTCAGAGTATAGGGCGGGATATAAATCCAATATCTCAGGGGTGGCCAAGGGTAGCTCTCCAGATGTTTTTTGCCTACAACTCCCATCAGCCCCAGCCATTGGCCATGCTGGCTGGGGCTGATGGGAGTTGTAGGCAAAAAAACATCTGGAGAGCTAGCCTTGGTCACCCCTGCAATATCTTCTTCTTCTAAACCACCAAATCTACAAGCAGTTAACAAATCAAGGAAGCAGCACAGGAATTTTTAAAACTAACAGACATTACAAGCTTTCAAATAAAACAATTTAAAGTTGGTGCCAAAACAGATAAAGAGTAGATGATATGTGAGTATCTCATGGGAGGTGATTTGAAACCTATGTGACACCACAGAGAACGCCCCATCTACCCCCCCTCCCCCCAAAAAAAACTCCAAAGGGACAGCAGGCATACAGAATAGAATTTCCAATGACAATCTCAGTAAACAGGCAGGCAGATACAGTAAAAGTTGACCTTTCAGAGATTAATAGTATTGCAGTAAAATATTAGACCAAGACCAGGGGAAAGGTGGAGCTATCAGCTTTGGTTTTTCTCTGTCCTGCCACAGCAAGTTCACCCATGCTAGGAACCAGTGACAGCTCCTAATATGACTATACCAGAAGGGATCAATGCAATCCAAAACCTAGAACATGACACCCCACTTAGTACAATACCCTTTTTTGGTGTGGCTGCCTCTGAAGAGTGTTTGGAAGCTCCAGCTGCCCCACAAAAATCAGGAACCTATCTGCCCTCTTTTCAGACAGCTGCACAGGCTTCTGGGTGCCGATCATGGCATTGCTGATCTTTACAACACCAAGAGAGAAATTCTAAACAGAGATATACCCTTCTAAGCCCATTGATCTCAACCACATTAGAAGGCTGTAACTCTGCTTCTTGTAGGATCGGCCCCTACGAGGAATCCCTTAGCAGGGGCGTCAAACTCATTTGTTTCCAGGACTGGATTTGACATAAATGTCACTTTGTCAGGCCAGGCCATGTGTGCCATAAATTGTAATGCCAAGTACTGGAGATATTTCACTATTAACTGTGACTCACACCTCTCCTCAGCACCTAGAGCTGGTTTGGTGTAGTGGTTAAGTGTGTGGACTCTTATCCGGGAGAACCGGGTTTGATTCCCCACTCCTCCACTTGCACCTGCTGGAATGGCCTAGGGTCAGCCATAGCCCTGGCAGAGGTTGTCCTTGAAAGGGCAGCTGCTGTGAGAGCCCTCTCCAGCCCCACCCACCTCACAGGGTGTCTGTTGTGGGGGAGGAAGGGAAAGGAGATTGTGAGCCGCTCTGAGACTCTTTGGAGTGGAGGGCGGGATATAAATCCAATATCTTCTTCATCTTCTTCTTCTTCTAATTGCCCATTGCACAAGTTTTGCAGAGCACACAGAGCTATTGCCTGACAATCAAGGTGCAACAACTAGAGATTCTTGCAGCACTTTAAAGACTAATGCATTTCAGAAGCTTTTGATGAGCTGGAGCATGGAGGGCTGCATTCTGTTGCTGCAGGTGTGGCAGCCAAAGACAGGTGGCCAAGTGGCATCACCCCAGGAAACCCAACATGCCCTGCTTTAAAGAAATTGCTACAGCCAACAGGCTTGGGGTGGGGGGAGGCAGCCACACAACCCCAAACCTCCATATGTCTAAGTCTATATGGATAAACATATGGAGCAGAGGTCCATCAGTGACTATTAGCCACAGTGTATTGTTGGAACTCTCTGTCTGGGGCAGTGATGCTCTGTATTCTTGGTGCTTGGGATAGGCAACAGTGTGAGAACTTCTAGTGTCCTGGCTCCACTGATGGACTTCCTGATGGCACCTGGGTTTTTTGGCCACTGTGTGACACAGAGAGGTGGACTGGATGGGCCATTGGCCTGATCCAACATGGCTTCTCTTATGCTCTTACGCTCAAAATTCAGGAACAAGCTTGAGCCACAAGGGGAACTGTGACGCTCCCCAGAAACACCACAAGCAATCTTCAGGTGTTCCCACTATTCCAAAGATGCCAACTCCATTTTAATTGCCTTTTGCAGACTTTTATTTCTTGCCAGCTCCAGGTGTTATTCAACCATCCAAAATATTACTCCCCATGGGCAAGTGCACAAACGCATATCTCATGCCTGCCTCTTCTGTGTGCAAACCTAGCACACTTATCTGAATACCTACTTTCATCTCTGACCTTCACCTTACCCCCTGCTTCCATTCAAATTGTTACACAAGGCAGCACTGGCATGCAGGGAGCAGCTTTCCCTCTTATTTAATTCTCCTTGCGTTGTCAAGGGAGGGAGGCAAGACTGCACGTTTGGGGCAGCGGGTTAGTGGTGTTTGGTGTAGTGGTTAAGTGTGTGGACTCTTATCTGAGTCTCTCAGAGCCGCTCTGAGTCTCTGATTCAGGGAGAAGAGCGGGGTATAAATCTGCAGTCTTCTTCTAGTAGGCTCTGGCTCACCTAACTCAGTAGACCTCCCCCAATCCTCAGCATTCTGCAAGTATTACACCCCTTTCATGAGCTCGGGGCTTTTCTTTCTCTCATCTGGGCTGTTGTGCACAGTGCACCAAACCTTGTCAGTGACTCCATTCACACGCTTCCATAAGCAGGTGCATTTAGCAAGCTGGCCAGTGGCTTTCCACAGGCATATGTGCCTGCTGATGCTTTCCCTGGGCTGCCCACATATGGGAAGCCACTTGGCTGGGTTTGAGAAGGTGAGACAGAAAGATACTGCCTTCTGCACATGAACTGTCAGCCATCTTTCAGGTAGTTCAGGAAGGAACCCAACATACTCTGGCAGTGGCAAGGGCAGCTGGAGGCCCCAAGGGGACCGGCTGTGCAGAGCTTGGTGCCAAACCAGCCCTCCTTGCCTCTTATGGTTGCCAACTCCAGGTTGAGCAATCCCATAACAGCCCTGGACAGACCTCTTCCATCCCCAGGCTGTATGTTTGACATGTCTATCTTATAAGGTCTTACATCCTTTGCAGGCAGCAAAGGCTTCATGCAAAATGCTAGACAGAGAACTTAAAAGTAACCTGAGTTTGAGTTACAATGCTGATCTACTCAAGCCCTAGATTCTTTTTCTTTTTACTGGGGAAGACTGCGGCAGCAGAGGGAAATTACACCAAGGAAGTTCGTTATCTAGAGATGCAATTCTGTGCACACAATCACGGAGGAATAAGGACTGCTAGATTCACATGATACACATGATGCTGCCTTATATCAGGTCAAGCAGCTGGTCCCTCAAGGTCAGCATTGTCTAATCAGACAGGCAGCAGCATACCTGCTGAGGGCTTTCACTTCACCTGCTACCTGACCCTTCTAACTGGAGATGCCAGAGATGGAAATTATTACTTCCTACATGCCAAGCTCTCCCACAGAACCAGGGCTCACGTGCACAGGACCAAGCTGTAGTAGTCTAAGGACTACTGGATACCAGGCTAACTAGGAAGATAAGCAGAGTCCTGTGGAATCAGATTAAAGACCCAACCAATGGAACACTCTGTTCCCAACAGCAGCCGACCAGATAGCTCTGGGTACACACACAAGGAGGGCATGAAAGTCACTGCCTTCCCTTCTTGCTTGTCTCTAGTATCACACACACACAAGTTCACAAAGCAGGAGTCAAGTAGCACCTTTAAGACCAACAAAGTCTTAATAGCAATATTGGTTTCCCATGCAAATGCTATCCAGATCAAATGGTCTTTCAATTTGTTTATTACACGATTTTGCCACTGGATCAGTTTACATTCTTAACCCCTGCCCACCAGCTCTATGTTAAGTTCTGCTCACTGTACCCCATTCCCTCGTCTGAAGTATGCATGCATACAACAGCTTACACTCTGAATAAAACTTCGTTGGTCTTACAGGTGCTATTTGACTCCTACTTTATTCTACTGCTTCAGACCAACACGGCTGCCCACCTGGATCTATCTACACTAGTACACATATACACTGCCTCTGGAAATGGAGGTTCCCCCCTTCTAGAAACAGCTGTTGATTGCCCTCTCTCCCACGAAGCCATCTAAGCTAGTAACATCTTGTACCAAGTTTCATAAACCAGAAACACACCACGTGAAGTACTGCTTTTCGTTTGCCCCGCACGTATTGTACCCCCCCCCCCCGAGGTTAATGCCAAAGCAATCGTTCTCCGTAATTTTATCAATCTTTATCATGTTCCCGTTTGAAGAATAATTGCAATAAGAAAGAGCGGGTGGAAAAAAATACGCGCGCCCCCTCCCCCATTACTCACGTGGTAAAACATCCTCCCGGTTCTTTCGCCTCTTTTCTTTCTAGACCGGAAGGAATACTCAGACATTGTAGTTACAGCCTGTTGCAAAACATCTTTCCACCGATTGGCTTCTAAGCAGCCAATAAGATCCCGGCGCCTCTGGAAATACACGTCGGCCGATTGGAGTTGCCTGTCTGCGCACGCGCTTTCGACGGCCAGGGACGCGGGTTGCAGTGTCTGCGAAGGGTAGTTGGGAGAGTCTTCTAGAAATAAATATTCCCTAATTAATTCAGTAGTGTTCGATTAATTAATTAAGTAGTGTCCGTTACGGGACTGCCAACGAACCAAAAAGAAACAAATGTGGTCAGAGGTGGGGTTGGGTTTTTTTGTGTGGAGTGTGTGTGTTGCTTTCAGGTTCATTGGGAGAAAAGCAATAGGCCAAAATGTGTATCCAGCGCACTCCCTATTTTCTGGTTCTTCTATTTGGGTAGATCACTGTAGAAGTTACATCTACGGATGGGACAGATTATATTTCTTTTCTAGTAAATTTCGGGTTTTTTAGTAATTGCACTATTTTCGTTTTTCAAAGTAGTGAAGGGCTGAGCTGTTGGAAGCAGGGAGTACAGTGTAAGACTCCCAAGCAAAGTCCTGAACAGTGTAAAGTAGTGGAGTGATGGTTCCTCATCCTCTTGGGGAGGAGTGACAAGTGGAGTGCCTCAAGGATCTGTTCTGGGACCTGTTTTGTTTAATATCTTTATAAATGATTTGGGGGAAGAAATAGAGCGAATGCTTATTAAATTTGCAGATGATACTAAATTGGCAAAACTGGCAAATACAATTAAAAACAGAGACAGGATACAGGATGATCTTGGCAGGTTGGAAAAATGGTCTAAAGCAAATAAAATGAATTATAACAGTTCTGCATTTAGGCAGGAAAAATCATATGCATAATTACAAGATAGGGGAGTCTTGTCTTGGCAGTAGTATGTGTGAAAGGATCTAGGGCAGGTATGTCCAACAGGTAGATCATGGAGGGGTCAGAGGTAGATCACCAGCCCCACTTGGTCTCATGGTTTGCCGGACAGGTGTTTGGGGTTTTTTTTTAATGATTGTTTGGTGTGGTGGTATTTGATTATTGGTGCCAGTATGATGAATTCTTATTTTTACTTTTAGAACTGCATGTGTGGTTTTGGCATCATCCAGAGGTCTTCAGTTCCTGTTGATCTTTTAATACTTTGGGACAGTAACAGTGTTCAGCCAGTGTTAACTTAGCACCCTAGCCACCCCAGTATAACGAAGATGAGTGTTCCAAAGAAGAGTAAAACCTACCACTTTCATGATGAATGGGAAATGGACTATTTCTTCATCATGGTGAAAGACGAATGTTGTTATCTACTTTGTAACGCCTCTGTATCCTTGCCCAAAAAGGGTAATCTGGAGAGTCATTATAAGGCTCTGCATAGCAATAAGTTTGATGCTGATTTTCCGTCCAAAAGTGAAATTCATAAATTGAAGCTCAAAGAAATCTAAATTGGCTGCACAGCAACAGTTGATGGCAAAGCCAAGGTCGCATTCGGTCAGTGCAACCACGGCATCCTTCAAGGTCAGCAACTTGATCGCAAAGAAATGCAAACCTTTCAATGAAGGAGAATTTGTAAAAGATTCTTTTCTTGAAGCAGCAGACAATCTTTTTGAAGGATTTGAGAATAAGAGATCATAGCTGCTGTTCAAGATGTACAATTGTCAAGAAATACCGTCGTGCGGCGAATAGAAGTGTGGAGACACAACTGAACAATTGTTGGAGGATGTTTCAGTTTGTGTTGCTTTCTCACTCCCAACTGGATGAATCTACAGATGTAAGAGACATAGCCCAGTTACTAGTCTTTATCCAGATGGTTTTTGAAGACTTCAGTGTTAAAGAAGAACGACTTGGAATTATTTCTTTAAAAGGGAGAACTACCGGTCAGGAAATACTCAGCTCTTTCCATTCTTTTGTGACAAAATGTAATCTTCCATTGCATAAACTTGTTTCCATCACTACTGATGGATCAAGAGCAATGACAGGTGACGTTAACGGTTTCATAGGCCTCTGTAGACAGCATGATGACTTTCCAGATTTCCTTTCTTACCACTGCATCATTCACCAGAGAGTTTTGGCAAGCAAGAGACTCAATACAAAGATTGTCATGGACATCACCTTCAAAATTGTAAATTCAGTTTGTGGAAGATCACTTCAAAGACGGCTTTTCAATCTTACTCTTGATGAAGGGGCAGTGAGACTGGCCCTCACGCAGTATTCACTCAACTTCAAAAAGCTGGTGGATGAAATGCAGGCTCAGATGTCTCACTAATTAGCAAAAGCGAAGTTTTAAAGATTGCACAAGATCAGCCTGGATCAATAGACCTACATTTAACACAAATTACTCAATAAAAGTTAAAGAAAGTTATTAAGACAGTAAAAGAAAGTTATAACAATAAAAATGTAAGAAAAACTGTTGGCAGTTCTTTCTGGATCTTCGTCTCTCTGGGTTTATTTTGCTTACCAGTAAATGACAGAAGGTGCAATGTAAATGGAGGGGGCGGTGGAACCCAACTTTGGTGGGTTAAAATCTAATTTGAAACTAATTTGAAACTTAATTTTCATGGTGGTAGATCACCAGCACTTTTGTCCAGAAACAATACATCACAACTTGTTCGAAGTTGGACATGCCTGATCTAGGGGTTTTAGTGGACAATACACTGAACATGAGTCAGCAGTGTGATACGGTAGCTAAAAAGGCCAATGCAACTTTAGGCTGTATCAAGAAAAGTATAGTGTCCAGATCAAATAAAGTGATGGTATCACTTTGCTTTGGTTAGATCTCACCTAGAGTATTGTGCTCAGTTTTGGGCACCACAATTTAAGAAGGATATAGATAAGCTGGAACATGTCCGGATGAGGGTGACAAAGATGGTGAAGGGTCTGGAGACCAAGTCCTATGAGGAAAGGCTGAAAGAGCAGGGTATGTTTAGCTTGAAGAGTGGACAACTGAGAGGTGATATGATCACCCATCTTCAAGTACTTGAAGGGGCATCATGTAGACTTGGTGCAGTTGTTTTCTATGGCCCCAGGTCAGACCAGAATCAGTGCATTGAAAGTAAATCAGAAGTTTTTGACTAAACATTAGGAAGAACTTCCTGACAGAGCAATTCCTCAGTGGAACAGGCTTCCTAGGGAGGTGGTGGGCTCTCCTTCTATGGAGGTTTTTAAGCAGAGCCTAGATGGCCATCTGACAGCAATGCTGATTCTGTGAACTTAGGGGGAGGTATTTGTGATTTTCCTGCCTTGTGCAGGAGGTTGGACAAAATGACCCTGGAGGTCCCATCCAACCCTATGGTTCTATCTGAGAAGTGTGTAGTGTCTGATCTAGGAAATCTAGGTTCAAATTCCTACTTTGCCATGGAAGTTTACTGGACAACCATGGGCATGTCACATGCTTTCAGCCTAAACTATCTCAGGGTTGTTGTCTGGATAAAATGAAGGAGAAAATTTTGGAAGCTGCTTTGAGTCCCCATTGGTAGGAAAGGTTGGGACACGGGTGACATAGCATGGTAAAGAAACAAAATGTGTAAGTGGCCTCTGGAAGGAAATTAGGGAGTTTTTGGGTTTGCCACCCTCAAGGTGTGGCCTGGAAATTGAGTCATAACTGATCTCCAGACAACAGACATCTGTTCCCCTGGAGAAAATGGCCACTTTGGAGGTTGGACTTCATGGCATTAAACCTTGGTGAGGTTCCTACCCTCCCCATGCTCCACCCCCAAATCTGTAGGAATTCCCCAAAGTTGGCAACCCTAGTTGCACAAATGCCCCTATTTGAATCCATCAGCTGCCGGAGCGCATTCATTTGTGCCACATGCAGTTAACAAAGAACAGAAGTGATGTATGAATGGCAGCAATGTTCAACACTTCTTTATTAAAAACAGTTGTTGTATAAAAAATATAAATTCTGCAATAGAAAGCAAACCCCGCCACTTCTCCCACGCCAGAACTGCTTGGGCCCTTTTATACAGCCACTCTCTTGCGTATCGCTTAAAGTACATGTAGATTTTTAAAAAGACACACAATTGCTTAACTAAAAAAATCATTCCCTGAGTAAAAAGTCAGGTTCATTGAAAAGACCACCGTGCCAAAGACACTGCCTGCCCATCATCTCCAACAGGGCCCTATTTCTTTGTATGTAGGATATAACAAGAACAAACTTAAAGTACATCCCCCTTTCCAGTCAGTACATAGCTGTGCTCAGGGATGATAGGTTTAGCTATGTTGGTCCACAGAAAAAACCCAAGAACAAAGGGGGGGGGGAATATATTTTATCTGTACTATCCCAAATATCACAGAACGGTGAGCAAGCTTTTGGGCTCTCCCAATTTTTTTTTTTTAATCAGCTGGGTACCACCCAGTACAAAAAACATTTAAGGGTAATTGATGGGAAGAAGCAGGCCTCAGATTCAGCAGGAGCACAGCTTCTGGACCTTTCTGACGGTTCCCCCTCTTCCTCCCAACCTCCCTTGTCCATTGAATAGTAGGTGCAACGGCATAACAATCCCTGGATTAGGAGGACAGGCAGCCAGCCATCTATCAGGGGCCTTGTCATGCCCCCAGCAGCCCTCATTAACCCTTGGAGAAGCCCGTACCACCCTTTCTCCACTTATGTAATTTTGAGCGGCGGGTGGCTTGCTGGTCTTTTGACGGGGGGAGGGGGGGCTGCCCAGGAGAGCCCCAAGCAGGCCTTGCTTACCTGGGGCTCTCCTTTCTTGCATTGGGTTGCTTTTGGCGGGGGGGGGGGAAGGGACAGCATATTTTAATGAATTATGCTAATGAGCCCCACTACCTATTTTTTCTACAAAATGCCCCTGGGAGGAAGAAAACATTTTTTAGGGTATTGTGGAAATGTCCCAAGTCTGCAGCTTTGTAGAATTTTTAAATAGAATACAGAATGTGTTTTGGACTTATCCGGATTAACAGGTACTGGGTGCAAGATAGGTTTTCACCTGATACCTTTTGCTATCAAGCTTCTGGTTTAATTCTGCAAGCCACTTCTTCCATCTGAAGATTTTCACAAATGGCAGACCAGAGGAAGGGGTCTCTCTCACATCCAGCAGTGTCTCGTTCTTCCCCCATTCCCTAACATTTTATTCTTTTTGTTGTTGTCATTTAGCATCCAGCTTGATGGAAAGCTCTGAGGAACTCCTGAAGCTTGCAGACCGCTTTGAGGTTTTTCAGTCATAAGAAAGCTGTTACTAAATTTACCGCTTCTTTATAGGATTTTTCTGAGGGACCAACATAACTAACCTGTGCTTTAAAGCTCTTCCTTCTCCAGAGATTGTCCAGAATATACTGAAAAATTAAGACCTGCTATGTATTCCTCCCCACCATTTCCTCAAAAGGCACCCCGCAGAGCTCCCGATGATTCCCTCCCCAGCACCCTGCAAGTGACCCCCCACCCCTTAATAAGGCTCCAGCTCTGCACAACAGAGCAAGATGCAAGCCAAGCGTAGCATCAGCTGCCTCCTTTTCATCGGCAGCACTTCAAAATCCACAATCCAAGCCTGACAATTTTTTTTAAAAAGAGAAATATTGTAAGTTTTTTTTAATTCTTTCCCGTTTCTGCTACATAGTTTACGGTGCGCATCCACCCTGCCCTGCTGCCACCTGAGTCCACGTGATTGCTGATAGCAACTACTTGCCCCACCATCTGAGGTAGGGTTGCCAGTCCCTCAGGTGGTAGCTGGAATCACCTGGGATTACAACTGATCACCTGGAGGAAATGGCCACTTTGGTAGGTGGACTCTATGGCATTATACCCTCCCCCCCCAAACCCTGCCCCTTCTTAGGCCCCACCCTCCAAATCTCCAGTTATTTCCCAACCCGGAGCTGGCAACCCTATGGAAGCACTCCATATTCTCTGGCTGTGCTGACCATGGCTGTTCTTTTGATGGCTTGTGGTGGGATGTTTGGTCCACCGAAAGCTTGGTTGGCAGATTGCTGGCTGCTTAAAAAGATCACAAGAGCCCTGATGGCTGAGGCCAAAGGTCCATCTAGTCCAGCATCCTGCTTCCAAAAACAGCCAATCAGAAGCTTTGGGAAGCCCATAGCCAGGGTACACAAAGCCTTCTCCGCCGCAGGGTGTTCAGGGCGGCGCCACCTGCTGTCCTAATTCTTCTTAGTGCAACTTCTGTGACTGCTGAGTGGCAGAACATTGGAAGAATCCCAGTCCCGGAGAAAGACTTGCTCCAGTTGGTGGCGCAGGGTGAATTCCTGGCCTGCCGTAATACTGTCATGGTAGCTCTGGTTGATGATCAGCCCCACCCCTGCGGTTTTGGTAAAATAATCTTCAGACCAGTTGGAGGTACCTGGAGGGGGAAAAGACACCCAAATGTCACCCACACAGAATGAAGAGTTTCCTACAGGATCAAGGGCACAGAAAGTCAACCAGAAGTTGGCATTGGGGATATTGGCAAGCGGGGCTGATGGTACATGAAGCATTGCCTGCCAGCATGCTTTGTTCTCCCCACCTCTACCTGTACGCTGGTAAAGCCAGTTTGGTATAGTGCCAGTTTGGTGTAGTGGTTAAGTATGCAGACTTATCTGGGAGAACCAGGTTTGATTCCCCACTCCTCCACTTGCACCTGCTAGCATGGCCTTGGGTCAGCCACAGCTCTGGCAGAGGTTGTTCTTGAAAGGGCAGCTGCCGTGAGAGTCCTCTCAGCCCCACTCACCTCACAGGGTGTCTGTTGTGGGGGAGGAAGGTAAAGGAGATTGTGAGCTGCTCTGAGATTCGGAGTGGAGGGCCGGATATAAATCCAATATCATCATCGTCATCTTAATTTATATTTTACATTTTACAATTTATATTTTCTACAAAAAAGGCCCAGCTGGAACTCATTTGCATATTAAGTCACACCCCCTGATGTCACCATTGTTTGGTGCTGGGGTTTTTTGTAAGAAAAGCCCAACAGGAACTCATTTGCATATTAGACCACACACCCCTGGTGCCAAGCCAAAGCCACTGATGGACCTCTGCTCCATATTTTTATCTAACCCCCTCTTGAAGGTGGCTATGCTTGTGGCCGCCACCACCTCCTGTGGCAGTGAATTCCACATGTTAATCACCCTTTGGGTGAAGAAGTACTTCCTTTTATCCGTTTTAACTTGTCTGCTCAGCATTTCATTGAATGCCCACAAGTTCTTGTATTGTGAGAAAGGGAGAAAAGTACTTCTTTCTCTACTTTCTCCATCCCATTTATTTTAAAAATGTTATACCCTGCCTCTCAGTTCAAAGGGCTTCTATCTAAATCAACCTGTCAAGTGGGATTCTGCAAAACTGCCTGGCTCAGGAAACTGGAGGTGCACAAAACACTATCAAGAAGGTAGTTGGGAACATGGGGGTGGGCAAAAATGGTCAGTTTGAGAGCAGATTGGTCTGAGATATTAAGATGGATTGATCTGACTGAGAAGCCAGGCTACATTCAGAAGATTTATAGCAGGGGTGGTCAAATTTGCTTAACATAAGAGCCACATAGAATAAATATCAGATGTTTGAGAGCCATAAGACATTAAGTAAGGGAGGGAGGCAAATAGATGGGGGAGGGAGAGGTGGAAAGCAAGCAACTTTAATGTTAAATGCATTCTCCAGTCCGCTGGCTGGCTTGGCGAAGTGATTTAAAGAGACAAATGCCTTCTCCAAGCCGGCTGATAGGGTGCTGGGGTCATCGAGAGCCACACAAAATGTGTGAAAGAGCCACATGTGGATCCCAAGCCACAGTTTGGCCACCCCAGTTTATAGGGTTAGGTGGAACTCTATTGACCCCTTAGTGTCATTTGATCCCTGCTGAGTTGGTAGTTGCAATACCACTCTCCAGCCATTGGCCAGGGGTGGTGCTGGAGAGCAGCAGAGTGCAAGCCCTCCACTGCCTCACCAGGCAAGCTCAGTCAAAAGTGCAAAGGGCAAAGAGCTTGAGTCCTGCAGCTAAAGTCCTTGGTTTGAGACTTCTGGCACCTCTCAAGCCCTGTCTGAGAGCCAGCATGGTTTGAGTCTCAGACTAGGGTCTGGCCGACCCAGGTTCCAAAGCCCCATTTTGCCACAGATGACTGCTGCATGACCTTGGGCTGGTCACTCACTCTCGGCCTAACCTCAAACTTAGTTTTTGTATCTGTTTGTTAACTCTTTTATCTGCAGCCTAATGTGCAGTCATTCATAAGTCATACCAACAAGCTTTAATGCAATCAAAGCCATACTTATCGTTCAGTTACTTATGCATCTTGACTCTAACTAGCTCTAACCACCCCCCCCTCTATCTACATGTAAGGTTTGAGGAAGTCAGTTTCAATGTATCTGAAGAAGCGGGTGCGCACATGAAACCTTTCACCCAGAATTAAACTCCGTTGGTCTTAAGGGTGCCATTGGACTCAAACTTTGTTCTACTAATTCACAGGGCTGTTGTGAGGATAAAAATGGAGAAGGGGAGGCGGAATGTTGTAAGCCGCCTTGGGTTCTTGTCGGGGAGAAAAGTGGGGTACAAATGAAGAGAATTAGGTAAAATAAAAACTTGCAAGTTCCTAAATAAATATTTACAGAAAAGACCATCAAGGCTTTACCATTCTTTATGCCCAAGGAAAATGATCTTGCTGAGGTAGTCCTAGCCAGGGGTCATTTAGTAGAAAAAGAGGTGCCAGAGCTCACCTGCACAGCTCATTTGTGTATGCCACACAGCCTGGACATCACCAGAAGGTGTACTAAATTATATCAGCTCAACATCTACCTTAAAATGCTTCTTGAATTATAATTGTCATAATAAAACCTTCCTCTCATCCAGTGTTCCCGTTAAGCTGAGTTAGTGTGAGCTAGCTCACAATTTTTTAGCCTCCAGCTCACACATTTTTGTCTCGACTCAGGAAAAATGACCCTAGAGCAAACTAATTTATGCTGTAGCTCACAACTTTAATGTCAGTAGCTGACAACTTTAATGCCAGTAGCTCACAAAGTAGAATTTTTGCTCACAAGATTCCACAGCTTAGAGGGAACAGTCCCATCATACTTTTTAAATTACTTTCTCCTATGCAGCCATAGTGGCATCTGACTGCTTTATATGTTTTGGTTATTATCCCTTTTGTGTGTGTGTGTTGGGGGGGAGGGGAAATATTAGAAAGTTTGTCAAACATAGAGTTCAACAAAGTTCTCACAAGGGGGTTGAACACTGGAGCCCAGAAGCAAATATTTGGAGGGTGGGGGTAAGAAAGAAAGAGCACAATAAAATTAAAGGTTCTGGAGCTCCACTCCTTCGAGCTCCTCCCGAGATGAGGCCTGGCCTTGCCATCCCAACAGCGAACACAGATGGGGAGAGAAGGCACAGGGCTCTGAGAAGTACGTACCAATGTAGGCCAGGCGGTCGGTCACCATATACTTGTTGTGATTGACATGTGAGTACGGGATGGGTGGGCGCTCTCCCCCTCCAGGAACCACAAAAAGATTCTGAAAGGAAAGCAAATGTTACAGCCTTGTGTGTGGGGGGGGCGGGGGTCATTTTCAAGGGAGGGGATGAGGCTCAAGGCTTGAATATTTGGTACGCAGAAGGCCCCAGGTTCAATTCCATTCAGGGTGTTGGGAAAGACCTAAACAGGCACCCCCTGCTACGGAAGTAGAGAACAGCAGACAGGGATGGCATTCCACAGCTAGTGTGACTGGCAGTGGGTCTCCAAACCAAGAGACGCCAAGCAGCACACATCTGGCTCAAGAAAAAAATGGTCTACGCAAAAGGTCCTTCCACAGCTTTCGCACTTCAGTCCCAGGACTCACCACCTCAATGGGGCAGCCCAGTGGCTTCTGGCTGAGGATGCTGAGAGACTCCAGGAAGACGAACATGGCAGGGTGCGAGTGTGGCCAGCAACTGATGAGGAGGCGCACATTCACTCTTCTGTCACAGGCTGCAGCACGCAGGGCATCGTCGATAATGGGCCAGAACCTGGAGGGTGGGGGGGTGAACATGGCACAACAGTGTTACGGGCAATCCTAGGTGGTGATCTCAACAAAGAAATGGGCTGATTGCAAATAGGGCGTTACCAACAGCTCTGGCTTGCTGTTCATCCAGTCTGAAGACAGATGGGTCAGCCACAGTTCTCTCGGAGCTCTCTCAGCCCCACCTACCTCACAGGCAGTGTTCCCTCTGAGTTAGTGTGAGCTAAGTCACAGTTTTTTAGCTTCCAGCTCACACATTTTTTGTCTTCGCTCGGAAAAAGTGGTCCCAGAGCAAGCTAATGTATGCAGTAACTCACAACTTTAATGACTGTAGCTCAGCGAGTAGAATTTTTGCTCACAAGACTCTACAGCTTAGAGGGAGTATTGCTCACAGGGCGTCTGCTGTGGGGAGGGGAAGGACACCATCAGCCGCTCTGAGACTCCAAGTGAAGGGAGGGGTTTAAATCCAATTTCCTCCTCCAGTTTGGTGTAGTGGTTAAGTGTGGGGACTCTTATCTGGGAGAACCGGGTTTGATTCCCCACTCCTCCACTTGCAGCTGCTGGAATGTCCTTGGGTCAGCCATAGCTCCCGTAGGAGTTGTCCTTGAAAGGGGAGCTTCTGGGAGAGCTCTCTCAGCCCCACCTACCTCACAGGGTGTCTGTTGGGGGGGAAGGTAAAGGAGATTGTGACCGCTCTGAGATTCAGAGTATAGGGCGGGATATAAATCCAATATCTTCTACTTCTAAAGGAAAAATTCCTTGCAGGTAGAAAATCAGGATTCAATCTAATTCTCACTGATGTGCTATTTTTCTGCCATCAGGGACATCCTGTCCCACCTCCAGAAAGCAACAGCAGTCTTGCAACATGGGGTGGCAGTCCTGTAGTACAGGGTGGGGGGGTGGGATCAGTTTTACTGCTTATGTGGCAAATTGTAGCTTCAGTTGTAGCTGAAGACCATCCCCAGCCCTTGCCTCTTTGTTTTTGGCTGATCCTTCCAGTCTACCCTTCCTTCCCTTCTTCCTTCCCAACAAGGACAGAAGGCATGTCCTTCTCCCTTGTTCCGGAGGAACCAAAAGAATCCACATCCAAACCCAAAAGCCCACATCCACAGTATTGAGGCTCTTGAACTCCTGGCCTCAGCTTCTCCATCCCCTGCTCCTACCTCCTGGGACTGCAGAATGTGCACTGGGGCTCATAGTCCATCACAGCAATGTAGACGAAGGCCTGGGCATCCTCGATCGTCCGCACAATAGCTGTGAGATCAGAGGTGCGGCCTGCTGAACACAGGGCCGGTGGGGAGCTCTGCAACAGCAACAACAACAATCACAGAGCTGCAAGGGAGACGGAGGTGCCCCTGAACATGCAAGCTTCAGCATAGTTTGACCTGTGTAGCAGTGGCTATACAGCGATTCAGGACAAGGGAGGTCTGTTCCTAACACCTCCTGTCTCCAAACACTCTGGAAATGCAAGGGATTTAATATAAGATCAGCCAGGCTGGATTGGACCAATGATCCATCCAGCCCAGCTGGATTTGAATCTAGTCACACCTCTGTCCAAGAGTCCACAGGTGAACTCTGTGGGTCCCCAGGGCTGCTGTACCCAAACCTTTCCTTATTTTTTAATATTATGTGAAGTTTTATTTCACTTCTGTCAAAACAAAAGAGTTCACCTACAGGCAACACAGCGGACTAATACAGCAGAAAAACAAGAAAACTAGCGTTAGCTAGCTAGCATGTTTTCAAAACCTACATTAAAAGGCACAAACCTGAAGCCCAAACATCAAAGGCCATACATGGCTCATGCGTTCTCTACATTGTTATCTATTGCAATATAAGCAAATCATAGCTCAGGCCTTCAGAATCCAAGCTAGCCTCCTTTATCCAGGCCCTTAGCACAATTATAGCTTTTTTGGTCAAGTAGCATCAGGTGATGCTGACACCCAATCAGGACACGTTTGTAATGGAACATTTTGGAAAATTAGCTCATCACTTGATTCCCACCCTATGCGCTGAAGGTTCTTATGAGAAGCTAATTACCACATTTTCTGCGTTGGCCTTGAAGATGATAAGGGCTGCAGAGGCTGAGAGACCAATTAATAATGCCTGAAGGGCAGAACGGGCCATAACCATTCACATTAACCCTGGGGGAAGGGGAAACAGGTTATAACCATTCACATTAACTTTTTTGGGGGAAGGGTGCTTTGCGTCGCAATCTCAGAGACCAACAAGATTTCTGGAGTATGAGCTTTCAAGAGCTAAGGTTTCCTTTGTCAGAGATCTAGCTATTCTGTTGTAGAGAAACTCAGCTACCTTCGGAAACCATCTGGTCTAGTATCCTGTTTCACACAGCAGTCAACCAGGTGCCCCTGAAAAGGCTTATAAGCCTGGCACAGAACAAGAAGTACTTTCCTCATGGAATGAGTAATTAACCTGGGAAATTCACTGCCACAGGATGTAATGACGGCTACTAATTTACTAAGCTTTCAAAGGGGGCTGTCATTGGACAGATTCATGGTGAAGTCCATAAATGGTCACTGCCCGCAAGGACTAAAGGGAACCTCCACATGCAGGGACAGTGAACCTCTGAATACCAGACTTCAGTGAATGGGGTGGGAGGGGCAACAGCACAGGGAGGCCTCGGCCTCTATGCCCTGTTTGCTGGCCACTGCGTGAAACAGAATGCAAATGAAGCCGCCTCGTGCTGCATCAGAGCACTAGTGCATCATGGTTGGGACACTAGCAACGGCTCTCAAGGGTCTTCTGCACCACCTCCTACCTGATCTGAGGGGGACAGCAATGCTTTTGGGGGACCCGACTGCTTTCAGTGAGCGCCACCTGCCTGGCCCTCTACTTGCTGCCCTGACCCCTCGCCTGGTATATCACTGTGGATGGGACAATTCCAGGTTTTGGAGGGCCCCCTGGGCAGAGTGCCCAGGTTTCCCTATGCCAGTTTGGTGTAGTGGTTAAATGTGCGGACTCTAATCTGAGAGAACCAGGTTTGATTCCCCGCTCCTCCACTTGCCGCTGCTGGAACAGCCTTGGGTCAGCCATAACTCTGGTAGGAGTTGTCCTTGAAAGGGCAGCTGCTGTGAGAGCTCTCTCAGCCCCACCCACCTCACAGGGTGTCTGTTGTGGGGGAGGAAGATAAGGGGATTGTGAGTTGCTCTGAGATTCAGAGTGGAGGGCAGGATATAAGTCCAATATCATCATCCTCGTCGTCATCTGCTCACTACTAGGCTTTTCATCCTGCCCACCTACCCACATGCCTCTACATCCTTCCTCTGCCCATCTGCAAGTCTCCTATCACCTGGGTGCAGCCAGGAGCACCAATGCCATGGTCACTGGGAACAGCGATGCTTTGTACGTTGCCCACATGCAGCAAGGAGCAGAGACGACAAAGCACTCAAAAGCAGGCAGTGGAAGGGTGGGAGTACAGACATCAGAGCAGACGCATCAGTAGGGAGGGAGCACCAGTCAGCCCCAGCAAAATCCATGGGCCCAGGCAGCTGCCTCACCTCAGGGTACACTGCGGTTAGCCCTGAGTGCAGAATCTGATAACACAATTGGGTTTCCCTGGATCTTTCCTTGCGGTGAAACTGACCTGCCCCAGAACTTCCCGCTGCTCAAGGGAAACAAAGAGAGCAAAAACAATAGCCAGACTTACAGAGAGGTAGAGTTCTGCACCGGCGCCGTTGAGCTGCAGCTTCAGGGGCTGATCCAGGCTGGACTCTGCCGCAAGGCTGGCCGGCCATGTGGCTGGGATGGAAACCCCTTCTCCTCCCAGCATGTGGTACATGGCAAAGATCCGGCCCAGATCCTGAGCCAGACAGCTGCAGTTGTACAGGACAGCACCCAGCTCCTTGACCTGCCGCACAAAGAACACTGCAAAAATGGCCTCTCTTGCACCAGCCAACCTCCCCTCTAGCTAGGGCTACCAAACTCCCGCTGGGAGCAGGGAATTCCTCCGGTCTGCAGGGCCCCAACCTGCCAGCACGGAGCAGGCCGCTGGGGGGCTCCCCACCCGCGAAGAGCCTCATGGCTGCATGACATGCCCTGTGCGATGACATAACCCAGAAGCGATATCATCATGCTGGGGATGCTCTAGAATTGTGGTAAAACTCTATGATACGAGAGAACAGTGGAGAGAGTTGGCAGCCCTATCTCTAGCAGGGTGCTGTTTCTCAGCAATCTCCCTCCCCCTGGAGGTACCTGAGTGAGGGAGCGCCAGTCCATGTTGGCGCTGCCTATGTAGACGTGCTTCTGATCTACTACCCAAAACTTGGTGTGCACGATCCCCCCGGTTAAGTCCTTCATATTCACATACTGTATGTCAGCACCTGTGGAGGATGCAGACAACGCACTAGATTTACTCTGACAAATGGCCAGTGCCTCCTTTCTTTGTCATTCATCCATTTCAGGGGCCACAAATGGTAGAGAAAGAACAAAAAGCCACTTGAAGGTTGCCTTAATCCCCGAGGCTCTGTGTTTCCCACAACGAAGTACTGGGAACCAACGTTCAGCAAATTTTTAGACCGGGGTCCCCAACTTGGTGCCCAGGGGCACCATGGCACCCACTGATTCCTTTTTTGGTACTGCCAAATGTTATTAGAAAGTGGGAGGGGCCTGGGTGGGCCTTCTATCCAGCAGTGCTTCTGACGGACATTAAAGATTTAATTGGATGGACAGATTTTTTAAAATGTGGTTTTGCCAGCAGCTGCCACCACAGCATAAAGACGTGTAGTATGTGACTGAAGGTAAGCAGTGGCAGCCATTTTGTGGCTGCACCCACTGTGCTGTGCCAGAATTCCAAAGGTGCCCACAGGCTCAAAAAGTTGGGGACCCCTGTTTTAGTCCACGGCATTGCAAAACTATGCTTCAAAGCATGTGGGCAGTGCCTAGAACACTCTCAGAAGCCACTGCAAAACACAGAGGTTTCGGGTTTCCAAGAGATGTGAAGAAAAATGTCCTTTCCTTTTAAGAGAGTGGGGAATGTGTGGAAATGGGCAGCTGAAGCTTTTCAAGGCAAGGAGGTAAATAACATCCCATTCAGCCTCTACTAAAGGGACAGGACATTTCCCCCTCAAGGCAGTTGGCAAGCCTATGAGAGATTCCATGATTGATCTGCAAGAACATCTTGACAGACAAATCACTGTGGAAGAGAATCTCTGAATCTAGAAAGCAAAAGGCATTGCTCTAGCCCCAGCAATGTGAGTTTCTGGAGAATTCTGAACCAGAAAAGGTTCCCAGTGTAAATCTATCAGGATATAATTTAGCAAAATGTGGGGAAAAGAATGCCAGGCTGAGTAAATCTCTCTAAAGTCCCACTTCATAAGCAAAAGTTATTAAACTGAAATATTTGATTAAGAAAAAATAAATCCAAATTAAGCACACACAACATTGGGTTGGAGCCAGACTAAATTGACCTTTTCCACTGATTCCCCCTTCCAGTTGCAGACCCCCTGGTTCCAGTCCTCAGGGTCCCTTGTACCCTAAGAGGACCATTTCTTGGAAATCAGTGGGCTGCTCTTGGGGGGGTGGGGGTGGAGAAAGACAAATTCCATTCTGCCATTTGAAAATTTACACCTGATCCAACCCATTCTCTTCAGGACAAACCGAATGAGACACGGGACTTTTGCACATTATCATTTTCCTCGCTTGTGTGTTCCTGTTACTTCACAGTTCTTTATGTTCCGTACATGTTTTGGCAGGGCTTTTTTGGTAGAAAAAGCCCAGCAAGAACCCATTTGCATATTGGGCAACACCCCATGACATTGCCAATGTTTCAGACAGGGCTTTTTGTGGAAAAGGTCCAGCAGGAACTCATTTCCATATTAGGCCACACTCCCTTACCCTGAGCCAGCAGGAACTGTGTTCCTGCTCAAAAAAAGCCCTGTGTTTTGCTTCCTCTACTGGTTGACTTAATATTACATTGCTATATGAGAGAGCCAGTTTGGTGTAGTGGTTAACTGCACGGACTCTTATCTGGGAGAACCGGGTTTGATTCCCCACTCCTCCACTTGCACCTGCTGAGATGGCCTTGGGTCAGCCATAGCTCTGGCAGAAGTTGTCCTTGAAAGGGCAGCTGCTGTGAGAGCCCTCTCAGCCCCACCCACCTCACAGGGTGTCTGTTGTGCGGGAAGAAGGTAAAGGAGATTGTGAGCCGCTCTGAGATTCAGAGTGGAGGGCAGGATATAAATCCAATATCTTCTTCTTCTTCTATATGTCCAGCATAAAAACTTGCTATTTAAATCTGCAGGGAGATATGCAGGCTATACAGTTATGTAATATCGAACCAACCGCTAGAGGGAGCAGAAGCCCATGGGGAAGTCCAGTATAATTGGGGCGCCATGTACTGAATGCGAACCATGGCACAAGGGAGGGGACTAAACCTCCCACTCCCGTGGTATTTTCCCAACCAAAAGAATGCCACTCCCCATAAGACTCTTTCTCCAGCAACCACCTGCCTAACTCCAAGAAACTGGGAGCCCGCAGAGAAGGCCCTCTCCATCTCTCTAGTACATATTTATAGACCCAGTTTCGTAAATTAGAATTATTAATCAAAGCCCCTAATAGATCATCTGGAATAGATTAACAAACAAGTATGTTATTATAGCAAGCAAACCAGGGTGTATCCAGCGATAAAACTATTTAAAAGTAAGGCAGTTCCCCACCTTCTTTATGGCATAAAAGTCTGGGAATGGAAGGAACATATTATCCCCAGACTGGAACCAATACAAAATCTGTTCATTAGAAGACTTCTTGTTCTACCCAAGGGAATCCCTGCAGCCCTAATGAGGGCAGAACTGGACCTGCCCTCTATCAGAGCTCGTGTTTATCTAGCTTTGCTTAAATCCTAGAATAAACTTAACAGCCCCAACATATTTAGCAAACAATGTCATCAGCTAATGACACATAAGGATACACCCTGGTTTGCTTGCTATAACAACATACTTGTTCGTTATTCTAGTACATTTTTATCCCACCTTTCCTCCAAGAAATACATGCTCCTCTATCCCCATGTTATTACAACAACCCTGTTAGGTAGGTCAGGCCAAGAGAGAGAAACTGGCTCAGGGTTACCCAATGAAATTCATGGTTGAGCGCTGGGATTTAAACCCATGCTTCTTCCATCGTAACCCAATGCACTAACCACTGCACCAAGCCCCACTGACTTAGAAAGACCTTAGAAGATGATTGTCATTACTAGGAAAATGTCTGCCATTACCTTGGCGGGCCAACTCCTCCGTGTCGTCCTCTGACATCTGAGGGCTATTCACAGCGATGCTGAGCTTCACCCCCCGAGAAGGCAGGCCCAGCAGGGAGTCAAACACGTCTCTGCCCTGCACAATGAAAGCGCCTTAATGTTTAGTATTTATACAACACAGTTTGTACTTCCCCAATATTCCCTATAACACCCCTGCAAAGCAGTGCTTCTATTGTAGAAAAAGCCCAGCAGGAGCTCATGTGGATATTAGGCCACAACGGCTGGTCTGGGAGCACGTGGCTGCTGCATGGGAGGTTGGACCAGCTGGAGCCCTGGCCAGCCCAGGTGGAGCTCCACTTCTGTGGGCTCCGGCAGAAAAAAAACTCCTGCCTGCGAACCCAGAGTTATTACCTCTAGGTTGCTGAGAAAGGGCTGACTGGAAGGTGGTTTTGCCTGGAGGTGGTTTGCCTTGTTTCTTTTCAACATTTTTTTTTATTACTTGCTTTGGATCTTTTCTTGAATGTAAAAGTGTATTTAGCTGCAGTATCCATTTTAATTTTTTGTTAGTTTATTTATAGCCCACCTTTCTCACTGAGACTCAGTGCAGATTACAGAATACAGAAAGGGGTTGGGGAGAAATGTAATTGTAAAGTTTAAGACACTGAATGGACAGTGCAAGACGACTAGGAGTACCAAACTAAATGACAGGGAGAGCAAAGATGCAGATAAGGTATAATGCAAATGAATAATGGCAGAGGATTTGGAATACTAGGAATGCCAATACCAGTGCAATGGGACTTCGAATATTAGAAATGTCAAAACTAGTGCAATAGGACTAGGGATGCAGGAGGGGTTACATGAGTGCTTAATTCTCATGGTCCCTTCGTACACGTTCAGGGAAATGTTCACCATTTCGGGGTCAGGCAGCAATTTTTCTTCAGGTCAGGTTGGCCAAGGATCCTGGAGAGATTCCACCCCCCCTCCCCTTCTTTGCCATTTTCTGGGCTTGGAGCAGGGGTCACTGGGTGTGTGGGTAGGGGGAGCATACTTGTGAGTTTCCTGCATTGTGCAGGGGGTTAGACTTGGAGTTCCCTTCCCACTCTATGATTCTATGAATGTCAGTACCAGTGCAATAGGAGTAGAATTAGAAGGAATGCAAATACCAGTGCAAGGAATACAAAAAAATCTGTATATGAGTAAGATCAGAAATTTTGAAAATGTAGCACCGAGTACGATCGTATGAAATTGTTGGTTTTAATTAGATCGTTTTAAGGGAATTTAAAGGAAATTGTATAATGTTGTAGATTATTGTTTTATTATGTAATCTTTGTATTTTATATTATGTTGTGAGCCGCCCTTAGCCTGCTTTGGCGGGGAGGCAGGGTATAAATTAAATGTTATTATTATTATTAACATTATGAACAGTGTGAACATTGGACTGCCCAGGCGAGGATTTCAGAATGTGGACTTTAGCTGAGGGTTGACCTTGAATTGTTCATTTAATAAGCAAACCCTGCTTCTAAAACTGCTTGCAGACAGGGGCAAGAACTTGTGACAGCAGCAGCAGCAAGCGGTGCAGAAATGGGCAGGAAGAGTGCCCATGCACTCCTGTTCTCCTACTGCTCGCTGCTGCCACCTCCTACCCCACCCCACCCCTCTCCCTCCCCACTGTCACACTTGTGCAAACATGCAGGCATGATGGGAGTTATGCTTGAAGCTCCCATGGACTGGAAACTCCCTTTTCTGCTTGCTTGCGCTTTCCCTACTGAGTTGTGTTGTAATGCTACATTGCATACATAAGGAAAGGCACAAAAGACCTTTAAAGGGCTAAAGGTGGGAGATGGTACATGGCAGCCATTTTGAAAGCAGAGTTTAGCTTTGCCTCCCTCCTTGTAATAATAAATGGAGGGAGCATCCACATGGGATGTTCTTCAGGGGAACATCAGGGAAGATCTTGGCCTCTATGCCCTGTTGCTGGCCACCCAGAGGAATGGTTTGGCCACTGCGTGACACAGGATGCTGGCCTAGATGGACTATTGGTGTGATCCAGCAGGGCTCTTCTTAGGTTTTTATGATCTTAAGGATGCTGCTCCACAGATTCGGCTTTCAGCTGGAGGAAAAACAGGTCTGGTTTTTCTTCAAAGCCCTGGGAACCCTACAAGCTGTGCTTGGGACAAGTACAACCCCCCCTGAGGCTGTTCCCTTCTTAGTGTGTCCGCAGCACTCAGCAGCCCTGCCTAATCCATCAGCCAATCTCTGCTGCAGTTCTACCCTTGCCTTCTACAAACAGCTTGAGGTCATGTGGCCTTTTTACTTTCCTCCCAATGCTCTGCCATGCCCCAGAAGCATGTCTTACCTGCTGGGAAGAGGGATCCTCCACCTTAATATCCGAGTCTCGGAGAGTGAAGTAGAAAGCCGCAATATCCACACTGCTGTTGGCCCCATTCAGAAGGTCCATCCAGGCCTGGTAGATACTCAAATGGCGAGGGTCTTCTGGTCGGTATGTCAAGCTGCCCGGGATGCTCTCCACCAGCACTAGGCTGCAGCCAAAGAAGGGAGAGGAAGAAAATGTAACAGGACATCACTACTGGTTCCCAGCTGTGCTGAATTTTACTTACCAAGCAAGAAAGGTACACAGCTGAACCACAACTATAAAAAAGGGTACCTGACCATGGTAGCAAATTATCAAGAATGAGGCCTCTGATTAATGTGTTTGCTTTTGGTCATAGACAATATTCATCAAAAAATTTCACCTTGTTTAATTTATAAGAACTGATTGTTGCATTGTAATGTCAGGACTCAGGAGCCATTTTGTAATATCACTTGTTTGACCAATGAGGAAGGCCAATGGGCTGTCGTCAGGGCCAGTATCTTTTTTTCAATCTACTTTGTAATGAACTTGTATATTTTTGTATGTTTGCCAATATTTGAAGTTTCTAATTTGACTAACAGAATTATTGGGCCTATACATTAATAATAATAAACTTTTATTTATATCCCGCCCTCCCCACCATGGCAGGCTCAGGGCGGCTCACAGGACATGGTTAGGCTTCCCAATCCCCAGGTCCCAGTGGGGGATCCCCTGGTTTTACAGGCTTCCCCCCTTCCCCAGCCAGCTGGCCGGCGGGGGAAGCTCCACCCCCATAGCCATTATGCACCTTCAGGAACGATTCCCATAGGGAATGATGGGGTATTGATCCGCGGTTGTCAGGGGCTCTGGGGGGGCTGTTTTTTGAGGTAGAGGTGCCAAATTTTCAGTATAGCATCTAGTGCCTCTCCCCAAAATATCTCCCAAGTTTCAAAAAGATTGGACCTGGGGGGCCAATTCTATGAGCCCCAAAAGAAGGTGCCCCATCCTTCATTATTTTCTATGGAAGGAAGGCATTCTAAAAGGTGTGCTGTCCCTTTAAATGTGATGGCCAGAACTCCCTTGGAGTTCAATTATGCTTGTCACACCCTTACTCCTGGCTCCGCCCCCAGTGTCTCCTGGCTCCACCCCCCAAAGTCTCCTGGCTCCGCCCCCAAAGTCCCCAGATATTTTTTGAATTGGACTTGGCAACCCTAGACATGGTGCATACCATGATTACAATAAAATACAATTAATACAATAAAATACAGTTAAAATGCAATTAGATAAATAAATTAAAACCAATATAAATTGAAGGTGCTACAGTACAATACATATATATCAAGATGGCTAGATGTCATTTTCAGGATTCCACCTTAAAAGCCAGTTGAAAGAGGACAGTTTTACAAGCCCTGCTCTATATGTTTTATTATCTTACTGTTTTAAATTGTTGTAAATTGATGTTTTTTACAGCTAAACTTATGTTAGATTTTATATGTTGTAAGCCGCCCTGAGCCGCTTCGGTGGGAAGGGCGGGATATAAATTGAAATAAACTGAAACTGAAACTGATTAAAGTCCCGCAGGGCTCGCACCTCCTCCGGCAGCTGATTCCACCAGTGGGGAGCCATTATTGAGAAGGCCTGCTCCCTCGTTGTTTTCAGTTTGGCCTCCCTTGGTCCAGGGATTTTTAGAAGATTTTGAGAACTAGATCTCAGTGCTCTCTGGGGAACATATGGAGAGAGGCGGTCCCTAAGGTAGGCAGGTCCTCGGCAATATAGGGCTTTAAAGGTAATAACCAGCACCTTGTAATGAACTCGGTACACAATTGGCAGCCAGTGCATTTCCCGCAGCCTAGACTGTACATGTTCCCACCGAGGTAGTCCCACTAATAATAATACTACTAATAATAAATTTATTCTTATATCCTGCCCTCCCCCGCCGAAGCAGGCTCACTAACAGCCTGGCTACCGCATTTTGCACTAGCTGCAGTTTCCGAGTTCGGTACAGGGGCAGCCCCATGTAGAGGGCATTACAGTAGTCCAACCTCGAGGTGACCGTTGCATGGATCACTGTTGCCAGGTCGCTACGTTCCAGGAAGGGGGCCAACTGCCTCGCCCTCCTAAGATGGAAAAAGGCGGATTTAGCAGTGGCTGCTATCTGTGCCTCCATTGTCAAAGAAGGCTCCAGTCGCACTCCCAGGCTCTTGACCCTGCGCACTGGTATCAGCGACGCACCGTCAAAGGCTGGTAGGGAGATCTCCTCTCCCAGCCTGCCGCGACCTATGCAAAGGACCTCTGTCTTCGCAGGATTCAGCTTCAGCCCACTCAGCTTAAGCCAACCTGCCACGGCTTGCAATGCCCAGTCCAGGTTTATAGGGACATCATCAGTCCGGCCGCCCATCAATAGATAGAGCTGGGTGTCATCAGCGTACTGATGGCAACCCAGCCCGTGCCTCCGGGCAATCTGGGCAAGGGGGCGCATGTAGATGTTAAACAACATCGGGGAGAGAACTGCCCCCTGAGGCACCCCACAATTAAGTAGGTGTCTCTGGGACAGCTCTCCTCCAATCACCACCCTTTGTCCCCGACCCTCAAGGAAGGAGGAAAGCCACTGTAAGGCTAGCCCCTGAATTCCTGAGGCGGCGGGTCAGCAGCTGATGGTCGACCATATCGAATGCAGCCGATAGGTCTAACAACAGCAATACTGCCGAGCCGCCTCGATCCAGATGTCGCCGGAGGTCATCCATGAGGGCGACCAACACTGTCTCTGTCCCGTGGCCTGGGCGGAAGCCGGACTGGTATAGGTCTAAGGTGGAAGCGTCATTCAGGAAACCCTGTAACTGCAACGCCACAGCCCTCTCAATGATTTTGCCCAAAAAGGGCAAATTTGAGACCGGCTGATAGTGAGCCAATTCAGACCTTCTTAACTTTTAGGTTCTTAATTTAAGTCAAAAGCCACACCAACTTCCTGCATTCGAGTTGGTCTGATGGCTGAAAACCTGCAGTCCCAGTGCTACGATTTTTAGATGGCTCAATCTGCTGTTTCATTTGGTTTGCTACCGTCATTTCCATTATTTGTTACAGTCTGCAATGTGTGTGGGGTGGGGGGTGTCTTTGATAGCCACCAGTGAATATGGTCAATCACACAAAAGCTGGGATATAAATATTTTCATTGAAATAAATTAATATATTCCAGCAGGGCTTTTTTTGAGCAGGAGCGCCCAGGAATACAGTTCCGGCTGACTTGACATCAGGGGGTGTGGCCTAATATGTAAAAAAGTTCCTTCTGGGCTTGTTCTACAAAAAAAAGCCCTGTATTTCAGTGTTTTCTAACCTTGGACCCTTCTTCTAAGGCCTGCATCGCTTGTTATGCAGAAAGCTATGTAACTTCCATTTTTTTTTTCAAAATGAAAAGTAGCCACTGCAGGCTGCAATAATGAGGACTGAAAGAAAAATAGGTGAAAAGGAGGCGGGGGGAGGGGGTTTGACCCTTCTTCTTCTCATAGCTGGTCCCCTCCCCTCAAGCTGCCTTTTCTCCCCAGAAGGAAAATTCAATATCTCTTCCCCTGCAGGGACTAAAGATCCCCTTCCATCTCCCTCCCCCAGCCTTCCACTCTCAATTGCAGTCTCCAGGGGCTATTTTTCATTTAAAAGGGAGGTAAACAGAACACTGCATAATTTGTAGATTAGTGAAATAAAAAACTTTGCTTTTTGGGACAGACTTGATTGATAGCCGTGGTACATGTAGGGGAAAAAACCATCTTACAGATTCACTTGCAGCTTTAGGGTTGCCAGGTGCCCCCCAGTAGGGTCACCAATCCACAGTTGGGGGCCAGGGATTCCCTGGTTTCGAAGCCCTCCCCCTCCTTCAGAGCTAGCAGAAACCAAGAGGTGGGGAGGGAAGGAAATGGCCGCTGAATACTCCATTATACCCTATGGAGACTGGTTCTCATAGGGTATAATGAGAAATTAATCTGTGGGTATCTGGGGCTCTGGGATAGATGCTGTTTTTTGAGGTAGAGGCACCAAATTTTCAGCATAGCATCTGGTGATTCTCCTAAAAAAACCCCCCAAGTTTCAAAAAGATTGGACCGGAGGGTCTAATTCTATGAGCCCCAAAGGAAGGTTCCCCCCATCCTCCATTATTTCCAATGGAAGGAAGGCATTTTGAAAGAATGTGGTCCCTTTAAATGTGACGGCCAGAACTCCCTTCGGAGTTCAATTGTGCTTGTCACAACCTTGCTCCTGGCTCCAACCGCCAAAGTCTCTTGGCTCCACTCCCAAAGTCCTCAGGTATTTCCTGAGTGGGACCTGGTAACTCTACCCTCTGGAGATTTGGGCGTGGAGCCTGAGGAGGACAGGGGCCTCAGTGGAGCACAATGCCATAGAGTCACCCTCCAAAGCATCCATTTTCTCCAAGCATCTGATCTCTGTAGTAATGTAATTCCAGGAGATCCCCAGGCCCCACCTGGAGGCTGGCATCCCTTGGTCACATCCCATATAACACATGCCTACAGGCTGGCCAGAGCACTTGCACCCACCCCTCCCTTACCTGCACTGAGTGGTGCATTCCTCCGTCCCGCTCCACAGCCTCGGCATGCTGCTCAGTCCCCACTGCCCATATGCTGCCAACCCCAGGAAAGAGACGGGGCTTCCGTATCTCCATATGAACCAGCAAGCGAAGCCCAGGACGAGCAGGAAGAGGAGGAGGCAGAGACTGGGCAGAGAAAAGAGTCGCTAAGAAGAGAAGGAAAAGGTGGAGAGAGGTTGAGAAACCTGCCGTTCACACAACCACAGCCCCCCCCCCTTTTCAAAAGACCACCTGGTCCTCAAACTCTGTCTGCTGCAAGCCGCAATTCTCAGACTCTGTCAGTCACAGTGCCCACCCCATCAAGGAAACTTCAGCCAAAGCCCCCCCCCCCCCCCAAAGAACCTAAAGACACTTCTGCCTGGCTCAGATCTGAGGGCTGTCTCTTTTCTTTTTTTGACATCAAGTCACAATTGACTTACGGCGACCCTGGAGGGTTTTCAAGGTAAGAAGAATTCAGAGGCGGTTTGCCATGGCTTGACTCTGCGTCATGACCCCAGACCTCCTCAGTAGCCCCCCATCCAACCAGGGCCGATCCTGCTTAGCTTCCAAAGTCTGACAAGATCAGGCTAGCTTGAGCTATCCAGTCAGAAGGGCTGCTGAGTGTTGTTTCCAAGAGTGGCTAGCCAAAAGCTGTCAGGGTGACCACATAAAGGTGACAGCCCTTCCTTCGTTCTGGCCCCAATACTTGGCAATCAAAAGTAGACTGCCTCTGAACGAAGGCTTCAATCACATGCAGGTTAAAAATAGAGCTCAAAATGTGCAGCAGTTTCTTTTTAATATGTGTCTGCACGCAGTGCTCAGAGGCCAAGAGGAAGTGGGTAGGATCGTCTCCTTCCATCTGGAGTGCAGCAGGAAACACTTGTTTGCTCCACTCTGCCTTGATAAGCAACAGAAACCTCTGCCTCATCCACACAGAGGGCCATGGCCTCAGTCCACTGGGAACCTGCACTGGGGAATCCAAACTATGCTCACTGCATGCACATGCTGGGGGTTTTTTTGGCGGGGGGGGGGGAGCGGGGAAGGGGTGTTGGGGTTGGTGTTGTCACATCTGTTTTCTGGTGACCCTGTGGGGTTTTCAGGGTAAGAGATGTTCAGAGGTGCTTTGCCATTGCCTGCCTCTGCATCATTACCCTGGTATTCCTCGGGGTCTCCCATTCGAATACTGACCAGAGCCGACCCTGCTTAGCT
The DNA here is from genome assembly GCF_032191835.1 of Heteronotia binoei. Lineage (NCBI taxonomy): Eukaryota > Metazoa > Chordata > Lepidosauria > Squamata > Gekkonidae > Heteronotia > Heteronotia binoei. Next base: position 257,598,527 of record NC_083223.1, read on the forward strand.
TCCGATTGGGTTATCCTGGGCAGGGCACGCATGCTATTACATGGGGACATATTAATTTCAATGGAACTCATACAGGAGAACTTCCTGGTGCCCAAGAAACAATGGAAATAATAGTCTTTTGGTACCTTGGTCCATTTTTCGCTGCGTGCTTGGGGTGGCAAAGTTGTCCTTGGCAGCTTGTGAGGGTCAGACTCCTTCCTGGCCTGGATTTGTGACGCCGGGCCCCACCACCGAGGGGCAAGCCCCACCCTGGCTTGCTGCCTAAGAGTCCTGTTTGCCACCATGCCTTGCTGGCTGGGTGCCCCCTGTTCCACCGTCGCCCTCTCCTCTGTGCTCCGGGGTCTGGTCTCCAGCACCCGCAGCCGGGCTTGCTGGTCTTTCACCACTTCCCACTCGACGTCCGGGTCCCGTGGCTGTGGGGAGAAGTGAACCAGAAGGCTGTTCTGTCTCGCTGTGAACAGAGGTGTGACTTACAGAACACTCCCCTCCGGGGACAAAGAAAAACAATTTACAAAGGCCCCAGTCGGTACTGGGAGCATGGCTGAATGCCCACCCACCTGGCAGACTTCAGCAACTGCTTCCCAAAATAGAAAGAGGAGGTACATCACCTGCTCCAGCTGTAATGACAGTTCTGATAAGAACATCAGAAAAGCCATGCTGGATCAGGCCAGGGGCCCATCCAGTCCAATGCTCTGGGTCCCACAGTGGCCAACACCCAGGCGTTGATCTGGCACCTCTGCCTGGGAAATAACTTCTTTAATTTTGGTTTTGCCTTTGGGGGACAAGCCTTGCTCCAATGTTGTGTGAACTGTGAGCATTCAAGGTTCAGCTTTGTCTCACGGATGGCAGCATTTCTTCTGTGTGCTTGTCAGTGAACGCACATGAGCACTAAGGCACTAGGCACATGCAGCCTGCCACTGCACAGACGGCAACAACAGGAAACACCAATTACTACACAACTGAAAAACGAATTTTAGCAAAAAATTATTGTGTATTTGTTATATAATATCAAAGCGACTCTCCTGAAAGAGAAGCCAGCATTGCTTGACCCGTATGTGGTTGTTCAGAAATACTGAAACTACATGTGTCGTCCCTGTTCCAGAACCTGAGGAAGCTAGATTCTGTGAAACGGCTGATCCAGCTAGCGGCACCATGGCCAGAGTGGTGAGGCCGGATCACATGGGACACTTCATGAATTTGCATTTTTGGACACTTGTGAAGAGACTTTTTTTCTGAATGTTTGATTGGTTTCCATGCGAAAGTCTAAGAGGTCTTTGTGAAATGTTCACCCCTCAGTGTAGGGATTTCTTTCAGGCCAAGACGCTGTGAGTAATGAGAATCACTTTGATATTACATAAAAGCACACAATAATTTTTTGCTAAAATTCCTTTTTCAGGTGCGTAATAATTAGACCATGGGCCGTTTGGCATTTCTTGTTGTTTCTTCTGCGGTTTCCTCGTGGGTATGTTTGGTGGTACTTCACAGACTGCAGCAGTTAAGGTATATTTTGAATTGATGATATATGTCTTTCAAATAGGACTTTGAAAACAAGGTCTGTCTTGGTTTTCAAACCAGTAGATTGTTGGAGGGTAAACTGACAGGGTGTAAGGCAGGTGGAGTGGAAACTTCACTCTGCACATGCACATTATGTGCACTAAAATCAAAATTTGTGTAAAGGTGAAATAGCCCCAGCTCTCTGCATACACACAAAAGCCAGTTTGTGACCATGCAGAATAGATAATGAGCATTTTAAATCAGCCCCTGCCCATGCAGACTCAGGAAATCTAACCTTTGTGTGTTGGGGGATATGAGGACTTTATTTCAACTTTGCCCTGGGAGTGTTGGATCTCCCAGCTGTATAACTGATGTGAACAAACATGAACACATGAAGCTGCCTTGCACTGAATCACACTATTAGTCTATCAGAGTCAATATTGTCTGCTCAGATTGGCAGCAGCTCTTAGGCAGAGGTCTTTCACGCCACCTACTGCCTGATGTAAGCCCAAGCCCCCTCCTCCATCTTTAATAGACTATGTTCATTCTAGCCCTGGTACCAGACTCCCTGGACTCTTAGTTATTATGGGCTATGTATCCTCATAAGCACATATATCCTGCTACACTGGACTCTCAGCCTTGCTTGAGTCCAATCAATCACAGGGGTTTCAGCTCAATATGTGTGAATCTGCATCAGTGTTCCTTGCCAGTTTCCAGTCAGCTTCATGCACGGTCTACAGAGAAGGACTCTAGATCACACTTCTCTCCTGAACTGCTCAGCCTGCAGATCCTAACTGCATTCCTGTTTCTGAGAGCTGTCAAGCAGTCTAGAAGCCACTTTCCTGTGTTGTCCTAAAACAACAATGTCAATCCTCTCTGGAGGCCATAAGAGCCAAACAGGAGCCCCACATATTCAGGATACACCTTGGAGATGCAAATGGGGAAGCAAATATTATAGACTTGATAATTTCATCCTCTCACCTGGACAAAAGACTGTTTCTGCCAGACAGCCAAAGCAGTTACGTACACAATACAACTTCAGCCAGGACAAAGACCAGCTCCAGCATGGAGACCGTTCCCATTGTGTTTAGCTTTGGTGCCACAATAGGAAGCAATTTGGCCCCAGATTATCCCATTATGTTTCTTTGTTTAGGTTAGGTAAACCCATCATGGCTCACTAATCTTGTGAACCTCCTAGGATCCTGCCCCTTTTGGTGACATGGGGTCACAAGAACTGGCGTCATGTAGTGTCATAAGACACCTGACCTCTGTCATGGGTCACCTGATATCATGGCCCAGGAATATGATTTAGGTTATAAAAAGCCATGTGCTTGACTACTCAGGTGTGTCTCTACAGTATCCTCACTTTGCTGTTTGAGCCATCCCCAATTATCTAATTGGGCCCCATTATGGCTAGTGATGCTGGTCATCTTTGGCTCCCCCTTTCCTTATTGTTTTCACTACTGACCCATTTTGCAGTCTTCAAGATAGAAGAAGAAGAAGATATTGGATTTATATCCCGCCCACCACTCAGAGCAGCTCACAATCTCCTTTACCTTCTTCCCGCACAACAGACACCCTGTGAGGTGGGTGGGGCTGAGAGGGCTCCCACAGCAGCTGCCCTTTCAAGGACAACCTCTGCCAGAGCTATGGCTGACCCAAGGCCACACTGGCAGGTGCAAGTGGAGAAGTGGGGAATCAAACCCGGTTCTCCCAGATAAGAGACCGCACACTTAACCACTACACCAAACTGTAAAGTATAAGCCCTGTATGTCTTTCCCTTATATGTAATTTTCATCTCTATTTTTCTTAGGAACTGTGTGATTGATGAGTGATTTTATTTTCTTGTATGTTTGAATAATTTTCTAGTAAAACCAATTATAAAAAGGTAAAGGTAAAGGTAGTCCCCTGTGCAAGCACCAGTCGTTTCTGACTCCACATGTTAATCACCCTTTGGGTGAAGAAGTACTTCCTTTTATCTGTTTTAACCTGACTGCTCAGCAATTTCATCAAATGCCCACGAGTTCTTGTATTATGAGAAAGGGAGAAAAGTACTTCTTTCTCTACTTTCTCCATCCCATGCATTATCTTGTAAACCTCTATCATGTCACCCCGCAGTCGACGTTTCTCCAAGCTAAAGAGCCCCAAGTGTTTTAACCTTTCTTCACAGGGAAAGTGTTCCAACCCTTTAATCATTCTAGTTGCCCTTTTCTGGACTTTTTCCAATGCTATAATATCCTTTCTGAGGTGCGGTGACTTTGCTTTCACAACCTTTTCACAGCAGACTTTTTACGGGGTGGTTTGCCATTGCCTTCCCCAGCCATCTACACTTTTCCCCCAGCAAACTGGGTACTCATTTTACTGACCTCGGAAGGATGGAAGGCTGAGTCAAACTTGAGCCAGCTACCTGAGCCAGCTTCCGCTGGGATCAAACTCAGGTCATGAGCAGAGCTTAGTACTGCAGCTTTAACACTCTGTGCCACGGGCTCTTACAAAACCAATTATAGTTTACCAAAATTCTCCTCATTATTTAAAAGGGAAATTCTTGGGAGTCCACCACCTGTATGCACAGGTTTATGACCCCGCTTAAGCAGGCCATCTTTGCCCACCAGACTAATTCCCCAACCTCTTTTGAGAGCAATTTGGTTTACACTGGTTCTTTAACTGGAGATGCCAGGGATTGAACCTGGGACCTTCTGCATACCAAGAAGAAGATCGTTGGCTCATCAAGGTCTACTTTGTCTACTCAGACTGACAACAGCTCTGGAGGAGGTCTTTTGCACCACCTACTGCCCGGTCCCTTTTAACTAAAGATGCCAGAGATGGAACCTGAGAACCTTCAAGGGCAACTCTCACAGATGCACAGAGTTTTATTGCAAAGTTATTCCAAGAGTCTGAACGTTGCAGCAGCCTGTTGCATGAAAAATTACTGCTTGCGACCCTGGTGCATGAGGCAAAGCAGCTTTAGCCTCCTGCCACCCAGTGCTCTTTTCACATCCTCAGACTGCCCCGTGGAGACACTGCAGGCTCTGTTGCAAAAACTAAATGTAGTGATCTAAGCAATAAAGTCAAAAGTGACACATCAGCTACACAGTCCTCATGTCGCTCCCCAACAAACAGAAGGGCTTAGTGATGAGAAGACTTGGCCCTCTGTGTTGAGGGGCTGTGGAATAGATGGGCTCAGTATGGTTACGGAGAGCAAGTTTGGTGTAGTGGTTAAGTGTGCGGACTCTTATCTGGGAGAACCGGGTTTGATTCCCCACTCCTCCACTTGCACCTGCTAGCATGGCCTTGGGTCAGCCATAGCTCTGGCAGAGGTTGTTCTTGAAAGGGCAGCTGCTGTGAGAGCTCTCTCCAGCCCCACCCACCTCACAGGGTGTTTGTTGTGGGGGAGGAAGGTAAAGAAGATTGTGAGCCGCTCTGAGACTCTTCGGAGTGGAGGGCAGGATATAAATCCAATATCTTCTTCTTCTTCTTATGTTCACCCTTCCATGCATGTTTATTTCAACGTGCACAATGCCATGTGCAGGGGGGGCTTGTGTAATGAGGGAAGGCAGCCCTCAAGCAGTGAGCCTCTGCATGATAAGTGGAGTGTTGGAAGCATGACCCTCTTCTCAGCTATAAAATGTTATGAGAGCTGAGAATCAGAATCGCGACAGTTTTCCTCCAGCCATAGCTCCTGCACCTTGAAATTCACCTTGTGAATCTTTTCCCACTCTGGAGGAAAGCTTTGTCAGCTGAATTTCTGCCTGAAACTTTAACAAGCCGTGCCTGATCCTAGGGTTGCTTATTTTCCTACAAAGGCAGAGGTAGGGTTGCCAAGTCCAATTCAAGAAATATCTGGGCACTTTGGGGCTGGAGGCAGTAGAATTTGGGGGTGGAGCCAGGAACAAGGCTATGACAAGCACGATTGAACTCCAAAGCGAGTTCTGGCCATCACTTTTAAAGGGACTGCACATCTTTTGAATGCCTTCCTTCCATTGGAAATAATGAAGGATAGGGGCATCTTTATTGGGGCTCATAGAATTGGACCCCCTGGTCCAGTCCTTTTGAAACTTGGTGTTTTTATAAAAGGCATCAGATGCTATGCTATAATTTTGGTGCCTCTATCTCAAAAAACAGCCTCCCCCCCAGAGTCCCAGATACCCATAGATTAATACTCCATTATACCCTATGGGAATTGGTCTCCATAGGGAATAATGGAGTGCCAAGCACACATTTCCCTCCCCACCCCCCGCTTTCAGATGACCCTGAAGTGGGGGGAGGGCCTCCAAACCAAAGGATCCCCTTCCCCCACCTGGGGATTGGCAGCCCTAGGTGGAAAATCTCTTATCACCAGCGTGCCCTTCCTGTTGCTGCTCAGCTGGGCAGCAGGAGAAAAGGGGGGGGGGTAAAAAGGGGAGGGACAGCCAGCTTATTGACATCAAGATGCCATTCCAGCATTTGGTAAAAACTCTATGGTTAAACCATAGAATTTGGGCTGAATGCTAGAATATCACCAGTAATGCACTGACATCAGCATGTTGCTGTTGTCATCCACTGCCATCCCCATCACTACCATCAGTTGCTAGCCTCACCCTAGGCAACCCTACATGATCACACTCTGCAGAGGGCAAGAGGCAAGCAGGAGAATTTTCCTTAGGTAAATTATACTTCCCAAGGGCCCCTGGATTTGCACACCATTGCATCTAGCCCTGGTTACCTCTTTGGGCTTGTTTTGGTGTGGGGAAGACTCCTCTTCCTGCGGGATGTCCAGTCTTCTCAGCCTGACAACAGGAGGCTGAAAAGGAAAATGGATGTATGTCTTATTTTCCATTCAATGCATTCAGCTGTGGTGGACATCTTTGTTTTCTCGGCCTGTAACAGCAGCCTGACTCACACACATCGAAACAACAGATGCTTTCTCCAACGGCCTGGTTCGCCTGCTAGATCTACGTGTATGTCAGGAGGCTGCCAGAAGACTTTGAAGGCCGTCAATCTACCTCTTGAAGAGCTACCAGCCTGAGGTGAGCAGGTAAGGCAAGCCAGAGCATCTGATTCAGAATGCCAGGTGCCATTAAATGAAAAAAAGCAAAGTTCTAGAGATGCCAACCCCTGGTTGGGGAATTCCTGGAGATTTGGGGGGTGGAACCTGAGGACGGCGGGGTTTGGAAGGGAGGGACTTCACTAGGGTCTAATGGCACAGAGTCCACCTTCCAAAGTGCAGTGAGGGAGGGGAGGGGAGGGGAGGGGAGGGGAGGGGAAGGAAGGAAGGAAGGAAGGAAGGAAGGAAGGAAGGAAGGAAGGAAGGAAGGAAGGAAGGAAGGAAGGAAGGAAGGGAGGGAGGGAGGGAGGGAGGGAGGGAGGGAGGGAGGGGATCACAGCAGCATATAATTCCTTGCAGTCCATCCTTCAAAGCAGCCCTGCCACAGGAGGTGGTGGTGGCTACAAGCATAGCCAGCTTCAAGAGGGGATTGGATAAAAATATGGAGCAGAGGTCCATCAGTGGCTATTAGCCACAGTGTGTGTGTGTGTGTGTGTATTGGCCACTGTGTGATACAGAGTGTTGGACTGGATGGGCCATTGGCCTAATCCAACATGGCTTCTCTTATGTTCTTATCCAGGGAAACTGAACTCTGCAGTCTGGAGAACAGTTGTGAGTGACTGCAGATTTCCAGGTCCCACCTGGAAGCTGGCAACACTAGATCTGACTTAGGGGCCTGAAGGGCACAATCCACCCAGAAATTCTCCTGCACCAACCCCACTAAATGAATAATAGTTGTGCAGGACTGTTTTGTGTCTCAGTTGGGCCTGTGCAGATCCCTGTAAATTGTGCTCCATGTTAAAGCCAAACTGGACACGATACAATGGTATCTCACAACAAGCTTTAAAAAAAACTTCACAGCAGCTACAGAGAGGCTCTGAGTCTGACGAGAGCAGCTGTGGAAGCAAGAGGGGGGTTAACATTCCCCCCCCCCCAAAAAAAATCTCCCCTTCCTGCTACTCTTTCACATACAGATGGAAAATTTTAACTAACAATTAAATTAAATTGAAACCACAAATTTTATTGTAGCATAAGCTTTCAAGAAACTTTCAAGTGTTTCTCGAAAACTTATGCTACAATCAAATGTGTTAGTCTTAAAGGTGCTACTGGACTCTTTGCTATTTTTTCAGCAACAGACTAACACAGCTAATTCCTCTGGGTCTACAAATGGAAAGAGAGTGTTCTCATTTCTTTTCACCTAAAAGAAGAAAAGCTTGGTAAGCTATAAGGAGAAATGTGCAGCCTCCACATTTCCCCTTGTATCTCCACAAGGAAAACAACTACAGACTTACGGTAATTGTCAAGTCGGTTCTCCGGTGATGGTGGTGGAGAATGGTGTGAGGGCTGAGCTAGGGAAAATGGTAGGACCTGCAAAAATGTACAGATTCCCATCCACATGGCATCCAATGGTGCTTTTGACTGATATATTTCCAAAAAGATCATACCAAACTAGGTTTTTGAAAGCTTGCAACAAAGCCATCATTTGGATGCTCCCCCAAACAGCACTGCCATGCAAAAGCTAAGGTGAAGCAAAACATTCTTAGGAAAACAGTCCTCAATGAAACCCAAAATCTGAACCAACCAAAATTGTGTCTCAGGACTCACCAATAGATTGTCTTTTTCCGAGACGGCTTGTTTGCTGTCTTTTGGAGCTTCTGGCTCTGATAGCAACAGAGGACCATGGGAGGGAGGAGGAGGTGACGGTTCCTTAGTTGGGATAACTTGTCTGTGAGCTCTGATACTCTCACGGGGCTGAAGAATGTCAGTGATGCTCCTTTCCTTTGAGTGTTGGGGCTCCTTTGAAACCTGCAGCTAAGATAGCACACAGAAATGAGTCAAGAAACACCCCAAACCAGGGTTTTGTAGAAAAAGCCCAGCAGGAACTCATTTTCATATTAGGCCACATCCCCTGACATCATCATTGTCTCACATAGGACTTTTTTGTAGAAAAAGCCCCGCAGGAACTCATTTGCGTATTGGGCCACCACACCCCGACACCAAGCCAGATCCCTTCTTTTCCTTTCTGTTGGTTCTTCTCATATATACTTTCATTTCTATAATGAGGATCTTCTTCTCCCCGCCCCTTCCTTCCTGCCCGCCCTTAAAGCTGCTGCAGCTAGGCAGCTTCAAGCCAACACACACTCCTAATGAAGACAGTGAGCTCAGGTGCCCAGAACATAAGAGAAGCCATGTTGGATCAGGCCAATGGCCCATCTAGTGTGTGACACTCTGTGTCACACAGTGGCCCCAAAAAAATTTTTATACATATATATTTATATATACACACACACATATATATACACACTGTGGCTAATAGCCACTGACGGACCTCCGCTCCATATTTTTATCTAACCCCCTCTTGAAGCTGGCTATGCTTGTAGCCGCCACCACCTCCTGTGGCAGTGAATTCCACATGTTAATCACCCTTTGGGTGAAGAAGTACTTCCTGTTATCCGTTTTAACCTGACTGCTCAGCAATTTCATCAAATGCCCACGAGTTCTTGTATTGTGAGAAAGGGAGAAAAATTCTTTTTCTCTACTTTCTCCAACCCATGCATTATCTTGTAAACCTCTATCATGTCACCCCGCAGGCGATGTTTCTCCAAGCTAAAGAGCCCCAAGCGTTTTAACCTTTCTTCATAGGGAAAGTGTTCCAAACCTTTAATCATTCTAGTTGCCCTTTTCTGCACTTTTTCTAATGCTATAATATCCTTTTTGAGGTGCGGTGACCAGAATTGCACACAGTATTCCAAATGAGACCGCACCATCGATTTATACAGGGGCATTATGATACTGGCTGATTTGTTTTCAGTTCCCTTCCTAATAATTCCCGGCGTTGGCCTTTTTTATTGCAATCGCACACTGTCTTGACATTTTCAGTGAGTTATCTACCATGACCCCAAGATCTCTCTCTTGGTCAGTCTCTGCCAGTTCACACCCCATCAACTTGTATTTGTAGCTGGGATTCTTGGCCCCAGTGTGCAGTACTTTGCACTTGGCCACACCGAACCGCATCTGCCACGTTGACGCCCACTCACCCAGCCTCAACAGATCCCTTTGGGTGCCTCACAATCCTCTCTGGTACTCACCACCCTGAACAATTTAATGTCATCTGCAAACTTGGCCACTTCACTGCTCACTCCCAAATCCAAATCATTTATGAACAAGTTAAACAGCATGGGACCCAGTACCGAGCCCTGTGGCACCCCACTGCTTACCGTCCTCCACTGCGAAGACTGCCCATTTATATTCACTCTCTGCTTCCTATTAATTAGCCAGTTTTTGATCCACAAGAGGACCTGTCCTTTTACACCATGATTCTCAAGCTTTCTAAGAAGCCTTTGATGAGGAACTTTATCAAAAGCTTTCTGGAAGTCAAGGTAAACAACATCTGTTGGGTCTCCTTTGTCCACATGTTTGTTCACCCGCTCAAAGAAATGTAACAGGTTAGTAAGGCAAGATCTTCCCTTACAGAACCCATGCTGAGTCTTCCTCAATAACCCATGTTCATCAATGTGCCTACTCATTCTGTCCTTGATAAAGGTTTCTACCAACTTTCCCGGTATTGAAGTCAGACTGACTGGCCTCTAGAACCCTTTTTAAAGATGGGGGTGACATTTGCTACCTTCCAGTCCTCAGGAATGGAGGCAGCTTTCAATGAAAGATTACATATTTTTGTCAGAAGATCCACAAGTTCAACTTTTAGTTCTTTCAGAACTCTTGGATGTATGCCATCCGGACCTGGTGACTTATTAGACACTGTGAGTGATACGAGGGCTGGCCCCAGACTGCCTGGCACCCTAGGCAAGGCTAACTTCTGGTGCCTTCCTTTGCACTGATAATGTCACTGAGTCGCATGGGGGGGTGCCCAATTTGGTGCCCCCACAAAGGCTGGCACCCTAGGCAATCGCCTAGTATGACTAGTGGCACAGTCAACCCTGAGTGATACAGAGGCGACTGCAGCTCGTCTTTCTCCTCTTGCCAGTTCCAGCACCACCCCAACCTCTCCATTCTCCCTCTGCTTTTAGAACAAGAAGTTGTCCCTTTAACAGCAGTTTTTGTTGTCCCTTTAACAGCAGTTTGATCAGCAAGAAATTATCAGGCAAACTTATTTAAAGTCATGCCTTGAAAAGCTTCAACTGCGTATCTGTGCTCATCAAACCTCTATGAATGAGACCGGACTTTTTTTCCTGGCCAGCCGGCAACCTTATTTAACGTGCCTTTCAGGGACAAACCAAATGTGACAAGGGTAAGGATGTTACAAGGAATGCCAGCTTCCAGTTCCCACCTGGCGATCGCCTGGAATTACAGCTCATCTTCAGACTACAGAGACCAGTTCCCCTGGAGGAAAAGGATGTGTTGGAGGGCGAACTCTGCAGCATTGTACCCCACTGAGGCCGCTGTTCTCCCCAGGCTCCACCCCCAAATCTCCAGGAATTTCCCAACTTGAATCTGGCAACCTCCTCTTCTCTTGTCAGTAGCCAGTGGGGACCTGGCAACCTTATGTAGGATCAGGCCCACAACACAACAGGCTAAAGCATTCTCGTGCCCTCCGACTGCCTTATCAAGTGACCAAATGGCTGCAAGCCTCTCCCTGCTGCTTCAGCACTTGGAAAGGGGGAGGGGACAAAAGCACTGCCCTGCAGGCTCTTGTGACAGCTTTAAATGGCTTCAAAATGGCCGTGGAGTCTTTGTAGTGGCCACAAGGATGCTGTCACATCTACTTTGGCCTTAAGCTGGCTGGAGAAGAGGTGTGAGTTTGGAGTTAGGCCAGGTCAGTGTTTTCTTTGCCAATGCATGTGGATTGTACCCTCTGGATATATTTTTAATATCGACGATAGTGACTGACACGCAAAGCAACACAGCAGTACCCTTCTGGGAAAGTTTAGGGCTTTTTTAGTTGCCATAAAAATGTACTATTTAAGATTTTCCCAGTAAAATAACCTCATGGCAAACAATTTAAGTTAAGGTTGCCAATTCCCAAGTGGGGGCTGGGGATCCCCCGGTTTGGAGGCCCTCCCCTGCTTCAGGGTCATCAGAAAGTGTGTGGGTGGGAGTGAAATGTCTGCTGAGCGCTCCATTATTCCCGATGGAGACCGATTCCGATAAGATATAATGGAAAATTGATCCATGGGTATCTGGGCTCTGTGGGGGGGGGGGGGCTGCTTTTTGACATAGAGGCACCAAATTTGCAGCACAGCATCCGGTGCCTCTCCCCAAGATACCCTTCAAGTTTCAAAAGGATTGGACCAGGGGGTCCAATTCTATGAGCCCCCAAAGAAGATGCCCCTATCCTTCATTATTTCCAATGGAGGGAAGACATTTAAAAGGTGTGCAGTCCCTTTAAATGTGATGGCCAGAACTCCCTTTGGAGTACAGTTATGCTTGCCACACCCTGGCTCCTGGCTCCATCCCCAATGACCCCCAAAGCCCCCAGATATTTCTTGAATTGGACTTGGCAACCCTAATTTAAGTTCTTATGGATTTGTGGAAAGGAAGGCCATAGGGAATAGACCAATCTTGTTGGATCTCGGAAACTATGCAGGGTTGGTGCTTGGCTGGGAGATCACCAAGGAAGACTCAGCAGAGGAAGGACAATGGAAAAAGACAGGTTGCCTACCTGTAACTGTAGATCTTCGAGTGGTCATCTGTGCATTCACACTCATGGGATTGTGCGCCTGCGCCGATCCCCGAATCGGTATCTGAAAAAGCCCGGGATTTTTCCGCGCCCGGCGCCAGTGGGCATGCGCAGGCGTCCCACTGCGCATGCCCACCAGCGCCCGCGCGGGGATCCCGCCAGTTCCTTCCTGACCGCTGGAAGCCCCTTACTGGAGGGAGACCGTCAGCAGTGGGGAAGGAGGGCGGGTAGTGTGAATGCACAGATGACCACTCGAAGATCTACAGTTACAGGTAGGCAACCTGTCTATCTTCTTCGTGGTCTCTGTGCTTCACACTCATGGGAGATTAGCAAGCAAAAGCATACCTGGAGGTGGGAAGACGGTCAGCCCAAAGAAACAGCCTGTAACACCGCAGCTCCCAACCGAGTCCTCTGCTGAGCATGCACGTCCAGTGCGTAGTGCTTCATGAAGGCATGCGGAGAAGACCAGGTAGCCGCTTTGCAGACATCAGAAAGGGACACACCCTTCAGGAATGCCACCGACGTGGCCATCGCCCTTGTGGAGTGTCCACGAACAGGTCCAGGTAGAGGCTTCTTAGCCAACAAATAACAAAGTTTGATCGTCTCAGTGAGCCACTTGGAAAGTCTTTGAGACGAAATTTTGGACCCTAACTTGGGGGCAGAATAGGAGACAAAAAGCTGATTGTCCTTACGGAAACCCCGTGAACGATCCAAATAAAACAGGAGGGCACGCTTAACATCTAATGCATGCAGCCTGCGTTCCTCATCCGAGGAAGGGCTAGGGTAAAAAGTGGGCAACCAAACTTCTAAGTTAAGGTGAAACTGGGAAACCACTTTCGGGAGAAATGTAATGTCCGGGGCCAAAGATACCCCAGCCTCCCTAAAGGCAAGGTATGGGTAATCACACCGCATCGCCGTGAGTTCCCCCACACGACGCGCCGAAGTGATGGCAACTAAGAATGCAGTCTTCCAAGACAAAAGATGCAGGGAACACGTTGCCATGGGTTCAAAGGGACGGCGAGTCAACTTGTCCAAAACCAGAGTCAAGTCCCACAACTGTGGAGGGGATCTAGAAGGGGGATGAAGGCGGAACAGCCCTTTCATGAACCTTTTGGACTGCGGGTGAGCAAAAACAGAGTAACCCTCAACTGAACCATGGAAAGCAGAAATAGCTGCTAAGTAGACCTTGATGGAGGAGAATACCAGCCCCTCGTCCACCAAAGACAAAAGAAACTCAAAAACTGCCGATAGCCCAACAGAGTCCGGCGGCATTGAGGAGTCAGCCACAAATTTACTAAACTTCTTCCACTTCCTCTCATAAGAGGCACGGGTGGAAGGTTTCCTGCTGCTTTGGAGCACCTGCTGGACCCTGGTGGAAAAGTCTAGTGGTCGATGAACCACGCTGTCAGCTTCAGGTGCGGCACGTTGTGATGGAACACGTGCCCGCCCTGGGCCGACAACAGGTCCGGTTCTGCCGGAAACTGGTAAAAGATCCCCCTCGACTGCTGGAGCAGAATCGAGAACCAGCTCTGACGGGGCCACCACGGAGTCACCAGAATGCAACGCGGCTTCTCCTGCACTAGCTTGTGGACCACCCTCGTCAGCAGAGGTAGGGGCGGGAACATGTACAGGAACCAGCCCCCCCATTGAAGTAGAAGTCCGTCTCCCAAGGAAGCCGGATCCGCACCTCTCCTGGCACAGAACAAGGGGCACTTCTTGTTCTGCGCTGTGGCAAAGACATCCAGCTGCGGGTAACCCCAAAGCTGGAACACCGGCTCCAGGAACCTCCATTGCAGCTCCCATTCGTGTGGGGAGGCTCCACCCCTGCTGAGAGAGTCCGCCTGTATGTTGAGGACCCCCGGCAGATGTGTAGCCTTCACAAAAATGTCCCATTGGAGGCACTCCTCCCAGAGATCTACTGCCAGCGAGCACAGCCTGCGAGACACTGTCCCCCCCTGTCTGTTTATATAACACAGGGCAGTGGTATTGTCCGTAAGCAACGCTACAGTCTTTCCCGCTAACAGTGGGCGGAAGGATCGAAGGGCAAAGTGAACTGCCAGCAGTTCTAGATAGTTTATATGGCACCGGCTCAATTTCGGTGTCCACTTGCCTCCCACACATAGATCTTCCAGGTGAGCTCCCCACCCCCACATGGAAGCATCGGTGGCGATGGTCACTGTAGGGGCCGGCAGATGAAAAGGAGCCCCTTGGCAGATGTTGCTCTCTGCTCCCCACCATTGCAGTGAACAGAGAGTCCCGGGTGGGATGGTGAACCTCTTTCGAGGTGAGTCTCTGAGAGGTCGAAAATGGCGCAAGAACCATAACTGTAGGCCTCTCATGTGCAGTCTTGCGAAGCGTAGCACGCTTGTCGTCGCAGCCATCAACCCCAGCATCCGCTGGAGCTGCTGGGCCGTGCCCCACTGCCGCCTTCGGAGAAGATGTACCAGATCGATGATGTCCTTCGCTCTCTGTGAAGGAAGGAATGCTCGATGCTGCTGTGTGTCCAACAGAGCCCCTATGAATTGAACTGTCTTTGAAGGAGTGAGATGGGACTTCTCCAGGTTGACCTGCAACCCCAGGGTGCCGAGAAGACGCAGAGTAATGGCAATGTGCGTTGTTAGATCCTCCCTCGACTTCGCCACAAGAAGCCAGTCGTCGATGTATGGGAAGACGACGACTCCCCGCAGACGAAGGTGGGCAGCCACCACGCTCATCAGCTTCGTGAACACCCGAGGAGCAGTAGACAGTCCAAACGGCAGGGCCCTGAATTGGAAGTGCCGAGCACCTACTGCAAACCTTAGGAAACGCCTGAACGCAGGATGGATGCTGACATGAAAGTAGGCATCCTTGAGGTCCAGGGTCGCCATCCAGTCCCCTTGATTGATGAGGGGCAGGATTGTTTGCAGCGTGGCCATCCTGAACTTCTGGTACCGAATAAATTTGTTCAGACTCCGAAGGTCCATGATAGGCCTCAAGCCCCCGTCCCGTTTGGGGACCAGGAAGTAGCGGGAGTAGAAACCTCCTGTCCTGGCCTCCAATGGAACTTCCTCTATGGCTTGTTTCTGTAGGAGGTTGTTCACCTCCGCCAGCAGAGGTGGGGAAGGGGAAGTGGTAACTACCACGGACTGGTCTGGGGTCTGAACAAACTCTATTTTGTAGCCCTCTTTCACGATGGACAGAGCCCACCTGTCTGTAGAGATCAACTCCCAAGCAGGTAGGAAAGGGCGAAGGCGGATAGAAGGATTTCCCGTAGGGGCGACGACGCGTGCTTGCAGAAAGTCAAACTCCCTGCTTCTGGGAGCGAGCCCCCTTAGACTTATTAGGAGGTTGTGACCCGTAACGGTTCCTGCCGTTACCCGGATAAGGTGATCGTTCAGGCTGGGCAGGGCGGGGACGCCATTGCTCAGGGGAGACCTTCTGATAGGGTTTCTTGGTCCAGGGTTTAGACCATTGCTTGGATCTGGAAGCCCTAGGGGTAGATTGGACGCCCAAGTTCTTAGAGGTCTTGACACTCTTGTCGAACTCTTGCAGCGCCGAGTCAGTTGTGGTGCTGAAGAGCCCGTCCCCTTCAAAAGGCAGGTCTTCAATGAAGGTTTTCGTGTCCTGGTGGAGTGCCGTAGATCTGAGCCAGGAGTGCCGCCGAATGCAGACTGCAGAGGTTATTTGTTTGGCTGAGGCTTCCACCATATGTTTCGCTGCAGCCAGTTGTTGTCTGGCCACAGCGAGACCTTCTTTCTGTAACTTGGTTGCAGCAGCCCTCTTGTCTTCACTCAAAGAGGAGAGGAGGGGGGAAAGCTGTTCCCACACGGCATACTGATATCTAGCCATGCAGGCTGCATAGTTAGACACCTTGATGCCGAGTGCCCCCGCGGAATAGACCTTGCGGCCCATTCCATCGATCTTCCTCCCTTCTTTATCCGGTGGGGAGGAGTGGACCTTCCTTGCCTTTGCGGAGGAAGAGACTACCACTGAGTTAGGGCGCGGGTGGGTGAATAGAAATTCAGCCCCAGTCTCTTGGACCCTATACATGTGGTCCAGCCGTTTCGATGAGACGGGCGTCGATGAAGGTTTTGCCCAAGGTTCCTTAACCACCTGGAGGATCACCTTGGTAACCGGCAGGGCAACCGCAGTGGACGTGTTCCTTTGCATTATGTCGAACACATTGTCGTCCACTACGGGTTCTGGCTGGGTCACAGGCAGTCTGAGGGTGGCAGCAATCCGCTTCACAAGGTCCCCATAGGACTTCAGGTCTTCCGAAGGGGAAATCGGGAGATCCTCGGCCGTCTGGGAACCAGGTGAAGGTTCCAAATCTTGAACTTCACTCTCCGCCTCCGATGATGAGGAGTCTTGATGAGTGGAGTGCTCCGAGAGCATCGGGGTCGATTCTCTCGGTGGAAGGACCGGTGGTCTTCGAGCAGCTTCTACCGGAACCAATTGTCGATCCGGGGGAACCGACGCCGACGCCTTTCGGGATCGGTGCGATACTCTCGACATCGAGGAGAGTTGTGAAGCCTGCTCCCAGTCTGGATAGTCGTCCGGGTACCAACGACAGGTCTCGTACCGGGAGTAGGGAGGCTGCCACCGGCGCTGCTCCCACGGTGGTATCGGGAAGCGCTGAGGTGCGTAGAATGTGTCACGCCTGACTCGGGGCTTGAACGGTGGGTCAATGACCGGTGTCGATGCGTCAACCTCCGAGGTCGATTCGCTGGCTGAGCGACGGCGTGAACCCGACGATGAAGACCGCTGAGTCAGGTCGATCTCGGGTTCTTGTTCCGACGCCGACAGGCGCTGCTGGGCCGATGGGCTACGGCGCGGAGACGCCCTAGTCTTCTGCGCCGGTTTTGTTGACGTCGACGCCGACGCATCGCCCGATGGAGAAGGAGTGCGGGGTCTTTTTCGCTTCTCCTTCGACTTCGCCTTTTTCGGAGCTCGGGTCCCCGAGTCCTTCCGGCGTTTCTCAGCGGGCGTATCCACCGAGCCCTCATGGGAACGTTTCGTGGAGCCACGCTCTTCCGGCGAATCCAAAGTCAGTATCGGAGCAGCATCAGCCGATGCAAGCTCCAGAGCCGGAGTTTCGGTCGACTTCGGTGCCGACACCTCCATCGGTCGAAGAGGTCGAAGCGCCGATTCGGTGAGCGCTGCCGCCAGCCGAGCCGCTCGGTTTTTTCTGGTTTGTTTCGAAAACCGGAGGCAATGCGAGCAGGCCTCTACGCGGTGCGACTCTCCCAGGCACAACAGGCAGAGGGAATGGCCGTCCGGAGGGGCGATCTTCTTCCCACAAGCACGGCAGCGCTTGAAAAACCCCCAGCGACTTTCCATAGACGACAGTCGCACGGAAAAAACTACTCAGAAGGTCTGAGAGAAAAACGGGGGGAAAAGCGCGCGAACGGAATACCCCGAAGGGTAATCCGCTAGACAACCTAAGAAACGCTTTTTTGTTGTTGTTGTTTTTAACACTAACTAACTATAACTACAGTAACTAACTAACTAACTATTTAAGAACGATAACGGGCAAAAAGAGAAAATCTCACCGACCGGGGAAACCGAAAGGAACACCTCTCAGCGCGGCGGTCAGAAAGGAACTGGCGGGATCCCCGCGCGGGCGCTGGTGGGCATGCGCAGTGGGACGCCTGCGCATGCCCACTGGCGCCGGGCGCGGAAAAATCCCGGGCTTTTTCAGATACCGATTCGGGGATCGGCGCAGGCGCACAATCCCATGAGTGTGAAGCACAGAGACCACGAAGAAGATCTACCTCAGCTTCTCACTTGCCTGGAAAGCCCCTTGCTGGGGTCACCATAAATTGGTTGCAACTTGGCAGGACTTTGTATGTATTTATGGGTTTGCACATCCTCCGCTGTATTGTCAGTGGAATATAATGCCTGCTAGATCAGGAGGAGGATCCATTTGGGAAAACATCTTGTTTCCAAATGTTGTCAAACAGATATCCCTGGGAAACTCACAAGAAGGGCATAAAAGCAATAGCTAGTGCTACCCTGCAATTCCCAGAAACTAGTATTCAGAGATATGCGATCTCTTTATTTGAAAGTTCCATTTAGCTATCATGGCTTTTATTAACACCTCCCATTAATTTCTCTAACATCTTGTAAAATCACTTAAGCCAGTGACCATTATTAAATTCCACTAAGAAGAACATAAGAAGAGTCCTGCTGGATAAGACTAGTGGTCCATCTAGTCCAGCATCCTGTTTCACATAGTAGCCAACCAGTTCCTTTGGAGGGCCAACAACAGGGTATAGAGCAGGGGTGTCAAACATGCAGTTTGGGGGCTGAATCAGACCCCCAGAGGGCTCCTATCAGGCCCCCGAGCAACTGGCTGTCATCTGCTTCCTTCTCCCTCTCTCTTGCTTCCTTCTGCATAACAGCTTGCTTTGCCAGGCTTGCTCAATTGCACAGGAACTACAGAGCAAAACCTCTATTTTCTCCATTGATTGAGGCTCCTGCCTTGGGGAGAAAGGGGGGAGGAACAGCTTGCTTTGCCAGGCTCTCTCAATTGCACAGTAGAGCTACTGAGCCAAGCCTCTCTTCCCTCTATTGACTGAGGCTCCTCCCTCCCAGTCCTTTGCCCAGTTCCCTAGATCCCATGGGAGAAATACAAAGAAAGGACCTTTAAGACCAATGAGTGTTAATGTTTTAGATTTTTAAAAATATATATATTTCTATTGGTCAGCGTTCATTATAAAATGTATATCTCTGCTACCTAATCTTAAATAGGTACACACATGGCCCAACATGGCTTGGCTCAACCCAACATGGCCCGGCCCTTCAAGGTCTCATTTATGTCAGA
Source organism: Heteronotia binoei (assembly GCF_032191835.1). Lineage (NCBI taxonomy): Eukaryota > Metazoa > Chordata > Lepidosauria > Squamata > Gekkonidae > Heteronotia > Heteronotia binoei. The sequence goes on from NC_083223.1 coordinate 257,617,487, forward strand.
TCCAGCGCTCATGAATTCAACACCCCTGTTATAGAGGCAAGGCTATCCCCTGATAAGAAGAGCCCAGCTGGATCAGACCAGTGGCCCATCTAGTCCAACATCCTATATCGTACAGAAGCCAGCCAGTAGGTCTAACGAAGAGGCACAGAGTCCAAGGCCTTCACAGGAACACAAGAAGAGCCCTGCTGGATCTGACTAATGGTCCATCTAGTCTAGCATCTTGTCTTGCACAGTGGCCTCAACCAGCTTCTCTGGAGGGCAAACAAAGTGTGTTTAAGGCCGAGGTTTTCCCCTGATGCTGCCTCGTGGCTCTGGGATTCAGAGGTTTAGTGCTTCTGGAGGTTCCCCTCAGCCACCAAGGCTAGTAGCCACTGCTAGACCTATCCTCCATTAATTTATATAATCCCCTTTTAAAGCTGTTTATTCCTGTGGCCATCACAGCATCCTCTGGCAGCAAATTCCACATTTTAATCTGTGTAAAGAAGTATTTCTATCCTGAACCTACTGCCCATCAGCTTCATTGGATGCCCTCAAGTTCTACTATTTTGGAAGAGTGAGAAAAATTTTCTCTTCGTCAACTCTACCCCAGGCATCATTACTTCTATCATGTCCCCCAGGAAGGGCCACAACTGCCTCACCAGTCAAAGCTGGTAAATGGTAACCCTGGCCAATGCTACCACTGGTTTATCTAACACAGAGGTGTCAAGCATGTAGCCTAAGGACTGAATCAGGCCCCTGGAGGGCTCTTATCAGGCCCATGAGCACCTCACTGTCATCTGCTTCCTTCCCTCTCCCTCTTGCTTCTTTCTGAATCATAGCTTGCTTTGCCAGGCTTGCTCAATCACACAAGAGCTACAGAACAAAGCCTCTATCTTCTCCATTGGCTGACCAGTACGTGAAGCAACTTATGTACAAAAGCTCACAATGCCCAGCCATTTCATGTTTCCCCCTGGATCTTAGACTCAAAGCACTGACCATGAGTTTTCTGTAATGGATGTCAATAAATCAAAAATAGGTTTGCAATTTACATACACACCCCTGAACAACACCTGAACAGTATACTCAAGATTGCTACAGCACAGACATTATCTCCAGATTTTGACGCAATAATTCATAGCAGGAGGTGTCAGTTATCAGAGACAGTTAAATAAACAAAATATTACAAGAGTGCTAATCTTTTAAGCATATTTTAAGTTTTTTAAAAAATTTGTGTTTGTTTGCATCTTTTATAAAATTTATATCTTCGCTACCTGGCATTACATTTTATGATACACATGGCCTGACAAGGTCTCATTTATGTCAGATCTGGCCCTCATAACAAATGAGTTTGACACCCTTGATCTAACAGGAGGCCTGGGTCCCGGAGCATGCCCAAGCAACAAGCCTGCCCCTTTAGGGGAAGTGCAATCCCATCCAGAACAGAGGAGAACCCATTTCCTGGGTCTAGGGTTGACAAATCCCCCTGGCCTCCCGTGGGGGAGGGTTGCCAGATCCAGCCTGGGAAACTTCCGAAAATTTGGGGATGGAGTCTGGGGAAGTCAGGAACCTTAGTGGGGTATAATGCCACAGAGTCCTTACTCCAAAACATCCATTTTCTCCAGGAGAACTGATCTCTCTAGTCAGGAGATGCTGTAATTCCAGGGGATTCTCAGGTCCCAGCTGGAGACTGGCATCCCTAGTTCAGTTACACCACCCCTCAACAGTACTGCCTCCATTTTGTTGGGATTAAGTTTCAGCTTGTTAGCCTTATCAATTCTGAAAGTGCCTGTAGGCACCTGTCCATGGCTTCCACAGCCTCCCTGGGATCTGCTGGCACTGCAAGATGGAGTACGGTATTTCATATTCTACCCACGGCTATATTTAGTGGCCCATGAACATGTACAAACAAATGGTCTGTGTGCCTGCTTGCTATTCAGGTCTAAAGCATGTCCACCTTGCAACAATGCTTAGCAGTGAAAAGCAGCATAAACCTGTCTCCTCTCTATGGGCCAGTAAGAAAGATGCTTTTCATATTTTTAATTAGGAAGTTATTTGTTAAACTCCCATCTTCTAAAAAAGGCACTTTGCAAATCATGCACAAAACAAGAAATTAAGCATACATCTTCTATCAATAAATAAACCGCTCAGAGCTCAATTGCTGGGCAAGAGGCAGGATAACAATGAAATGCAATTAATAATACATGAATAAAACCAACCAAATGGTCTATGCAGAAAGATCACACTGGGCTAAAAAAAAAAAAAAGGCCTTTCTGCAATTCAAAAAGGTTTGGCAAGCAGTCAAAAATATTACACATGCGTTGCTGAAAAGGGATGCGCGAGACTCGTGTGCAGGACTATTTTGTAATATGCAGTCACGGATGTTTTGACCAATCGTGTGAGAAAGCCCCTGAAGACGGAGTAAACAGAGGCTGCCTTTTGCAACTGTTAAAAAGTTGCAGTTAAGGCAGCTGAGCTCTCTTGGGAGTTTCCGCTTGCACGCAAACTGCACAGATGTTTCTACAGTTGCAAAGAGATAGGCGCTCGAAGAAGGTGTCTCCCGCCTTCTCAGCCACTCACAGCTATTTCCTGCCTTTGCAAAGGAATGTAGTACGAAGCTGTTTTATACCGTGCCAGCCTACAGGGGCCATCTAACATTATTTAACAGAGATCTGCTTTAGGGTGATTTCTAGTGCATGTAATACAAATAGAAAGGCACTTACATACATTACATTCTCACACATGTTACAGAATACATACATTTTTCCACACAATATTGTGTTTTATTTGTGTTGGGGAAAATACATGGATTAGAAAATTCACTTCTTTCCTAAGTCATACTCGACTCTGAACAGCAATAGAACGAAGTTGGAGTCCAGTAGCACCTTTAAGACCAACTAAGTTTTATTCACAATGTAAGCTTTCATGTGTAAACACACACTTCATCGGACAACAGTATGGGATGGAGTGAGTCCTACGTATATAGAGAGTGGGCAGTGAACTAGTATGCAAAATGGTGAAAACAGTTTTAGCAGATTAAAAGAATAGCAGTGGATATATACCGCTCAAGTGCGGGTTAAACTAACAACATCCTTTTCTAAGAATAGTTCTGTCAGAGAGATTTCTACTCTGTTATATTGTATACTATCACAGACGTTATTCTGATACACTATTCTAAAAGAGAAATACAGTGGAATACAGTGGATGTAAATCTCTATTTGGTGAGGATGAGTTTAGCATATGTAATTACACAAGAAACCAATATCCCTGTTCAGTCCTGGGGAGGTGTTTGTTCCAAGTTTCATAATAACTTGTAATTCAGCAGCTTCCCTTTCCATTCTATTCTTGACATTCCTTTGCAGTAAAACAGCTACTCTGAGGTAACCAAATGAATGTCCTGGAAGGTTGAAGTGTAAAACATGCTGCTCGGGGGCCAAAGCAGCCCCCCAGAGGGCTCCTATCAGCTGCCCCCAAGCAACTGGCTGTTGTCTGCTTCCTTCTCTCTCTCTCTCTTGCTTCCTTCTGCATCACAGCACGTTTTCCCAGGCTTGCTCAATCGCACAGGAGCTACAGAGCAAAACCTCTATTTTCTCCACTGGCTGAGGCTCCTCTGTTGAGGAGGAGTGGAGGAAGAGCTTGCTTTGCCAGGCTCTCTCAATCGCACAGCACAGCTACTGAGCCAAGCCTCTCTCCTTTCTATTGGCTGAGATTCCTCCCCCTCCTGGTCCCTTGGGGAAAGAAGGAAAGAGCCAGAGCTTCTGTTGCCCAGTTCCCTGGATCTCTCCTGTGATACAAAGAAAGCACCTTTAAGACCAACAAGTGCTAATGTCTTAAGCATGTTTTATTTTAAGTTTTTTAAAAAAAAATCTTTGTTTGTCAGTGTCCTTTATAGAATTTATATTTCTGCTATCTGGTGCTACATTTTATGACACACATGGCCCGGCCCAACAAGGTCTGATTTATTTCAGATCTGGCCCTCATAACAAATGAGTTCAACACCCCTGTTCTCAATTCCAATGTATTTCTGTATTCTGATGTATTTTTGTATTAGCATTTGAACACAGCAGAGTAGATTCCAGCTTCATTCTACAGAAAAATGTTATTTTATTCTTGCTTTAGAGGAGATCAATGAAACATTACAACAGACTCCAGCTTATTACTTTTCACACTTAGGAGGCCTGGTGATGTGGACCTCAATCTCCAATTCTGATGTTTATTGCCTTTGCTATTTTTTCTGCCCAGTCAACCCAGGCTGACAATTGCCAGACCCCAACTAGCTATTCTTAATTTTCACTATTTTGCATACTAGTTCACTGCCCACTCTCTATATATGTAAGCCTAATTCCACCCCATACTGTTGTCTGATGAAGTGCGTTTTAGCACTTGAAAGCTTTCATTGTGAATAAAATTTTGCTGGTCTTAGCTGCTACTGGACTCCAGCTTTGCTCTATTGCTTCAGATCAACATGGCAGTTCACCTGGATGTATCTGAACAGCAGTGGGTCTCCAAGCTCTCAGGCAGAGAAAGGCTCCCCCACCCCCAACTTGGCCTACTTGACTTCCTCCATTGGGGAGGGATACCAGGGTGCCATCCTGGATCCTTCTGCATGCAAAGCTGCATGCAAATATAATTCCATATAACCGCTGAGTTATATTTTCTTCCAAAATGGCAGCGGCCATATGAAGGTGCCTTCAACCATCTATTCTGACTGGCAGTGGCCTTCCAGGCCTCAGGCAGAGAAAGGTATTTCACAGAGCCTGCTACCTGAGGTACTTTTTACCTATACATACATACATACATAGATTTATGTAGAAAATATCTATGCCGCCATTCCAGAGAACCTGTTGGAGGTGGCTTGCAAAGTAAAGCATAACGTAACCACGAAGGGTGTTTGCAATTAATAAACTAAAACCTGGCATCAAAAAAATCCAGCTTTTTGCATAAACACAGCATATAACAGCGAGCAACTTGAAAGGAGCCTCGTAAAACACTTTGATGGCACACTACAAAAGTCATGTGGAAAGATCAGCCCCTTAATTAAGAAGGCTGGGTAAGTAAGAACATTTTGGCCTGGCGCCTAGAAAGGGGCAGGCACAGTGTAAGCTTCACAGGGGAGGGTGTTCCAAAGGGAGAGGTGTCACTGGGGTTTCCCCCTACAGTCTTCTGCAAAATAAATGTACACAACGACATCCAAAAGTGTCTAAAACTTGGCCACCGGGATTCAGTTCTCACTGGAATGTCCAAGTTTCATCTAACACATGGATTTGGCAAAATGGCCATTGTTTTTCAAGCTCCTAAACATGGGAGGGAGAGAAAGCAGCATGGTACATAGCTTGATCTCGTTAGATCTCGGAAGCTAAGCAGGGTCAGTACTAGGATGGAAGACCACCACCAAGGAAGACTGCAGAGAAAGGCCATGGCAAACCACCCCTGCTTAAGCAGTTGCCTTGAAAACCCTTTGCTGGGGTAGCTGTGAACAGTGCTCCCTCTAAGCTGAGTTAGTGTGAGCTAACTCACAATTTTTTAGCTTCCAGCTCACACATTTTTGTCTCCGCTCAGGAAAAATGACCCCAGAGCAAACTAATTGATGCAGTAGTTCACACCTTTAATACCAGTAACTTACAAAGTAGAATTTTTGCTCACAAGACTCCACAGCTTAGAGGGAGTATTAGCTGTGAGTCGGCTACAACTTGGCGGTCCTTCACACATACACACACACAAATTGGAGTTTATGGAAACCTGCCGCCCATAAAAGTTGTCTAGGCTCCTTCTCTGAATTTCCAGCTTTCATTGTTTTTAACACTATGTTTTTACCTCTCTTGTTTTGGAAGAGATAGAAATAAACAAGAAAGGTGGGCAATTCCATTTAGAACTACTAGAGCTGTTCCCGCTTTCTGTATTCTGGCTAATAAGCACAAAAGCACTGCAGTGATAAATCCTAAACTACCTGTCAGTCAGGGTGTTGTTGTTGTTTTTTTAAATTAAAATTTGATTTTCACCAAAATGAATTAAGACATACTGTCAATTCAACACAGTAAATGAGTGTATGCAAGCGTTTGCAGTTTCACCAGCCAACCCCACCCCTCCACAAATGTGAAAAAAAATACCCACTTTCTCTATATTTAGGACGGCTTGCTATTCCATTTTTGATGAAGTCTGCTTACAGCATACGAAAGCTTACATTCTGAATAAAACTTAGTTGGTCTTAAAGGTGCCACTTGTCTACTGCTTTGTGAAAAAAAATTCTGGCAAAGGGAACTGGTCACCTGACTTTAGATTCCACATCCCCCCCCCCCCCCCCAATATGAAAGGGGCTAGAGCTCTTCCTTCACACACGTGCCATTGTAAAAAACTGGCTCTTGCATCCCCAGAATTTATTTATTTGTGCAATCATAATTATGATCATTAAACATGTGCGATGTTGTTTTTCCTACCGGTGCCTGTGGCAGGCAAGGCTGTTTTGGATGCATAAGGAGCTGTCCAGCTGTCCTCGGGCGCTGTTTTATACCAGCCCCTCGGTCCATTTAGCACTGGGCAGTCTCCTCTGACCCGCAGCTGCTCTCCAAAGACCGTCCCCTGAGGCTCCTTTTACTGAGAGATGCCAAGGGCCGAACCTGGGATCTTGCGTTTGCCAAGCCAGGGCCACTGAGCCATGCCCCACCCTGGCAGGGTTGTTTCCTGCCCCCAGCCTCACCTGCGGCTGCTCCCAAGTTTTCTCTTGCTGCAGGCGGGTGGATCTTCTCAGAGGGGTGTCCCCCCTCGCAGGCTCTCTCTTCCTCATCTTGCGTCAGGATAAGCGAAAGGGCCCCCCCTCCGGAGATGCCCACCGGCGGCACGCTCTCGCTCCCGCTCCCTCCCCAAAAAGGGCTGTTCCAAAGTCCCACTGAAACTTTCCGGCTCCGCTCCAACCACGCAGAGACGTTAAGAGTTTCAAACCTGCTGGATGGGTTTGAAATGACAGCTAGCAATTGGCTGGCGGGCTAGCTGGGCTGTTCTTAGGCTTCGTCCGCCAGCCGACTCCTAGCGGCTGCTATCAGAAGGCAGGGAGGCAGGCGAACAAGAATGCCAGTGAGTGAGTGAGTGCATACTGCCGATGGACCTTTCGAGGCACAATAAACATTTAATGATACACAAGGTTGGAAGCACCATGAAGCTCCGAGGAAGCAAGACTCGATCAAGAAAGTATTAGAAATAGCCTGAATAGATGTATTGGCGCTTCGCCTTAAAGGTAAATTATCAAGTGATGAAGAAAATCCTTGGAAACTTTTCTCTGATTGGCTTAATGCACAATTATGATTTTGTATATGATCTGGGACACTTTTCTGTATATTCCTCAGTTCTGATATTATAAAATTATACTAGCAAATTATTAGTTATCATCTATAGATTATAAATTTTCTAGAAACTAAGAATATGATCTTCAATCTAGTGATGCAGAGCATTTGTTGTCGAAATCATTTTATTTCCCCTTTTCCATTCTGTATCTCCCTATCCTGTTTTCCCTTAAAATTCTAATAAAAATATATGAAACAAAGAACGCCAGTGAGTGTAACGAGACTGCTGGGTCTGTAGGTCTTGCGCTGGAGCAAAGACAGAAGCCGAGCACCCCAGTCCTGTGACAGGTCCAAATGAGAACAATCCCCCCCACACCCAGTTTTCCGGCTGCCGTCAAAGGGGGTGTCTTAAGGAGGGGAGGCAGCAGCCAGAGAATCCCTCCACCAAGCCAGGATCCACGTCCAGAGTGTGGTTAGTGGGAAGTGCCCTCAGGTCACAGTTGGCTTATGGCAACCCCGTGCGGTTTTTGAAGTCAGGAGACAAATAGAGGGGTTTTTGCCATTGCCTGCCTCCATGTCACAACCCCAGGAATCCTGGGAAGTCTCCCATCCAACTACTAGCCAAAGCCAACCCTGCTTAGCTAAACTGACAGAAATCTGACATTAAAACAACAACAACAACATAATACTCAAAAAGCACTTGGGAGAACACTATAATATGCTGGGTCATTCCATTGCTGATCTAAGAGTAGCAATCCTCAAACACGGATGCTTCAAGGGGAGATTACAAGGTGAGATCACTGGATTTCATTCACAAATTCAGAACGATGGACTCCCTGCCCCCCCCCATCAGTCTTTACACAGTGAGTGGTTAAAATGTGGAATTTGCTGCCTAGAGGAGGTAATGATGATCCAGGCACAGACAGCTTTAAAAGGGGATTAGATAGATTTGTGGAAGATAATTCTGTCAGTGGCCACTAGCCATGATGACTAAAGGGAACCTCCACATTCAGAGGCAGTCCACCTCTGAATTCCAACGCCAGGAGGCAGCATCAGGAAAAGGCCTTGGCTTCTATGCCCAGTTCCTGGACAGAATGCTGAACTAAATCAACCTCTGATCTGATTCAGCAGAGCTCTTATGTTGTTATGTTCAGGGCTGAATAAGGACATAAGATTTCTCTGTCACTACAGATGCTAATTTTCTGCCCTCCAAGCATTTCCCCTCTGCTCTAATCAAGCTGTGCATTGTACGTTTGCATCACCCCTCCCACCTTTTGACTGGAATACAAGGACTCTGAGATCTCCATTCCAGCTGGCAGGGCTTTTTTTGTAGCAGGAACTCCTTTGCATGCTAAGCCACACACCCCTGATGTAGCCAATCCTCCTTACAGTAGGCCCTGTGCTAAGAGCCCTGAAAGCTCTTGGAGGATTGGTTACATCAGGGGCGTGTGTGGCCTAAGATGCAAAAGAGTTCCTGCCACAAGACATGCACATCAGATGTTTGAGAGCCACAAATAGATGGGGGAAGGGGAGGTGGAAAGAAAGCAACTTTAAATGCCTTTTCCAAGCTGGCCGATGAGATGGTGGAAGCCTCCAGAGCCACTCAATGTGTGTGAAAGAGCTCGCTATGTGGCTCGCTAGCTGCATTTTGACCACCCCTGTTAGCACGACTCCCAGTAACTATAGAAACTGAATCTCCGCCTCTTCTTCCTATGGAGGACTTCCAGAAGAAGTTCCACCAATCGACGCTAACGGCCAAGAGTCAACGGACGGTCTCCGAGATGTTACGTCGACGCAGCTCCTCCAATCAAAAAGTCGAGAGCGGTTCGTGATTGACAAAGAAGGGGTAGGCCAATGGGAGAATACATTAGGACAGCAAAAGACCCACCCTCCGTCTCTGTCTCCCGTCTCTGTTTTCAAGGTAAGCCCATTCAAAACCAGTTGAATAAAGATTGGACGAGCGCGACCCCAGGCCAAGAAAGCGATCCAATGAGCGCCGCGAGTGGGCGGGCAGGCGGAGAGCCAGTCGGGAGGAGGGGAGAGTGACAGATGGGCACCGCAAAGCCTCGCCTTTCGATGTGGCGGGAGAGAAGTGACAGGGAAGAGCAGCCAATCAGGAGGGAGGGGGCGGGTCCCTCGAGGCCTCTGCTTTGTGGTGGGTAAGTGGGGGGAAAAGAAGGGGTTCTCCAGCAACACCCAACGCACCCCATGCTGGGGGGAGGAAAAAAGGGTGCCTTCCTTCATATTTGTATTATATGCTGAAAGAAGGAAACTCGTGAAATCCCCTGCGGGGGGGCCTGGGGAGGCCATGTAGAGGGGGGTCAAGGTGGGGGAGGGGTGGACCAGGGAGAACTGTCTTTGGGAAGGGGGTCCTCATGGGGGGCAGCTATAATGGGGTTAGGGTTATGGGGGAAGCAGAGGAAAAACGCAGATGCGGGGGGGAAGGGGAGAACCCGCCCAAGGTTCAGGAGGGGAGATTCATTATGTGGGGAATTGGAACATAACAGGCAGGTATTATTTGGGAGCACACCAGAACATAGGCTGAAGGCAAGTGGGTGTGGGGATTCATTACAGAGAGAATTTTTAAGGGATGGAAGGGTTGGGTGCTAAGGAGGGGTCTGGTAAGAGGAGCTTAGAGTAAGGGACATTCTTGTTGGGAGCACAATTTGGGTGAATTGGTAATTGAGGGGAAAACATCCTTATAAAGGAAATATGGTGTGTGTGGGGGGGGGGAGATTCCAACAGACTGGCAGCAGATATCTAGATAAAGAGGACCCATAGCAATGCATTTGTGCTAATTATTGAAGACAGGCATACAGGTACTGGGAACAGCATGGGCTCATTTGGGATGCTTTGGAAAGGTGCTCAAGTTATGCTGACTGCCGGGAGTAAAATTTGTGGAGGGATCTGGGAGGAGAAAAGCCTTGGCATCGGCTGTCTAGCTTAACAAGCATTTGGGTCAGAGAGGTTGTAGTACCCCAAATGAAAGAGATGGAGGATTGGAGTGAGAAATCTCTAGGCAAGTTCGAAGTAAAAATTTCTACCTTTCTGCTCTAGGCCAGGCAAGCTTGATCTTGTCAGATCTCAGAAGCTAAGCAGGGTTGACTTAGATGGTACTTAGATGGGAGATCTCCTTGAAATACCAACAGTTGGGAGGACAGGGGCGGACAGGGGCAGGCTTTATTCAGCCTCCACTCTAAATAACCTCCAGGCCCCCAATAGGGGTCAGTCACCAGAAGCTGCCATGACTTCCAGGTGTGTGTGCACATATATATACAGACATATAAGTACAAAAATAAAAGTTCTACCTTTCTGCCCCTCAGACAGCAAAAGGCAAAGGTTGGTCGCTTGAAGGTAGAGCCCCAGATAGCAGAGGTGAGGATGCTGTCCCAGAAAGGCCCCCACGTCATTTTTAAAGCCTCTCAGGTAGTCTTGCTGGGAAAACTGCTCTGGAGACCTGCTGCCAGACAGAGGAGATCATTTGGGCTAGATGAACTAATAATATAAGCTAACTGTTCAACTTGCCTTGGATTCCAGAATGTGGCCCAAGGTCTGGAAATGTAACTTTTCACAGCCCTTGTAATGAAGTTACTAAGTGTCTCCTCCTTTTTCCTTGCATCCCAAGGGCATAAAGGTATGCCATTAGTGTCTCCACAATCCTGAAAGGACCGCTACCATGGATTTCCCCGACCACAGCAAGAACCTGTTGCGGAGCCTGCGGGACCAGCAACACGAGGGTTTCCTTTGCGACTGCACGGTGCTGGTGGGCAACACCCAATTCCTGGCCCACCGGGCCGTGCTAGCCTCGTGCAGTGCCTTCTTTCACATGTTCTACAAGGAAGGGCTGGACAAGGGGGACTTGGTGTGCATCAACAATGAGATTGTCACGGCCCCGGCGTTTGGACTGCTCCTGGAATTCATGTACCAAGGCAGCCTGTCCTTCAGTGACACTCCAGTGGAGGACGTCCTGGCTGCTGCCAGCTACCTGCACATGAACGACATTGTGAAAGTGTGTAAGAAGAAACTGCAGGCCCGGGCTTTGACTGAAGCAGACAGCACCAAGAAGGAAGAAGATTCCCCAGCCAGTTCAGAACTTCTACCCAGCACCTCCAAGTGCCAGCCACTGGCCCCTGAGGCACAGTCATTGCCCCCACTCCCTCAGCCTTGTGAAGCAGAGACGAAAAACACAGAGGAGCGGAAGGGAGGAGAGAAAGCCAGTTCTGATGAACTGCTGGCCTCCACGCTAGACGTTGCAGACACCACCCAGCCTGGCATGGAGGGCGATTCCCCACATGCCCTTCCCCCAACCAGACCCCTTCCACCAGCTGTCATTGACATCTCCCTCTCCAGCCCCAGCAGTTCTACCGAAACCATCTCACACAGCTGTTTTCCCCTGGGGAACATTGCTGAGGGCCCTACCAGTATGGACACTGCTCCGGAGAAGTATGCGGAACAGCTGGAAGGCAGCGTCGGTGTAGTTTGCCAAAAGGAGCCAAACAGGTCCTCCATCAAAGTCAAAATGGAAGCCATTGTGATCTCTGATGAGGAGCCAGACACAGCTGAGCAGCTGGAGGGGCAGAACCCAGAGGAGAGGCTGGAGAGTGTCTTCCAGCGGCCTACTATGGAAGCAGGGTCAGTTGGAGGCTGCAGCCGGCATCTGGACAACTTTGCAGAGCCTGGTGGGCTAGAGGAAGTATCTTCAGAGGGTGCCTTCCTGCCTCAGGAAACTGTACCCTATCATATGATCCCTGTGCCCAGCGGGCAAAGTTTCTCCAACATGGCGATTCCGCCTCTGCACGAGCAGATGTATCTACAGGACTATGAGGTTCACCCTAACTTTGGCATCTTCACTGAGGACATGCCCACTTGTAAGACATGCGGAAAGACCTTCTCCTGCTCCTACACACTCCGGCGCCATGCCACAGTCCACACACGGGAGCGTCCCTATGAATGCCGCTACTGCATGCGCAGCTACACCCAATCTGGAGACCTCTACCGGCACATTCGGAAGGCACACAATGCAGACCTGGCAGCCAAACGTTGCAAACAGGATGTGGAGAATCCCTCGTAGGGTGCCCACATCTGGGCCAAAGTCTGAGGTTCATCAGCTCAGTTGCCAACCAACATGAAGGCCAAATTTTTCTCCTTTTTGAACTTTGTGCAAAAAGCCACAGTGTCTGTAGCCAAATGACAAAGCCACTTACTACTCCGCATTTTTCTTGGTTCAGTCTTCCCACACAGTCCTTCAGTGTTCCTCCAACTTTTGCCTTGAGGATTTGGTGTTGTATTTTCACAGGGTAGTTCTTGGTCAACACAATTCATATCCAGGCTTTGGATACTGCACATAGTTTGGAAGAAGCCACAGAATATGAACTCTTAGTATCTTGGAAAGAATTTTTTCTCTGTCTATTTATGTCTTTAGGGAACATGAGACTGGAGGAGGAATGAGATCTCTTGGTTCCCCAGCCAAGGGATCTTGGCTTGGTTTTTGCTCGAAAGAGGGTGTGGAAGCTTTTTAATCGTGGCAGTTTATGGAGATTGTAATTTCATTTGAAAACCTTTTCTAGCCCAAAACTCTGTGCACAACCTATAGAGATGTGAAGGCCCAGAAAAAAATAGGAAAATTCAAGGCGGAGTGTGCCCCTGCTATTATTTCTCTAGGACTTTTTATCTGTTTGTCCAGCAGAAAAATTGAGAACGTTTGGGGAACACTTCTGTGAAATATTTTCGCTTTTAGAATGAGTAAAATGCTTTTTAAGGGTAAAGGTTTTTGTATTCAAAATGTATAGGATGAAAACATACAAGGGTTTAAATTTTTCAAGTAGGACATTTTGGGAAGTGCTGACTGCCCCCCATAAAATATGTTCTGTTTCTGAGGGAGAAAAACCTTGTCTTACAAAGCATTGAACTCATTCCAAACGTATAGGATGAAAAAAAATCTGAGGTCTTTCTCAAGGGTTCAGTATTCTTAATGTTAAGATGTTAACTTGATATCCAAACATTCTGCCAGTCCTACGTTTTGGGACTGCACAAAAGTCTGTTAATAGCCTTTCTTTTGTTTACTACAGAATTTGTTTTTTGTTTTTTTTAACCTTCAAAATGTATTGTTTCCTATCTCACAGGTGGAAAACAATCAAAGACACCTGCGTTTTATTCCTGTGACTTTAAAATTTCCAGAAATTTTACATCTCTGAGGAAGCCGCTTGGCATGTCCCCAGTGACATCATCTCCTCCTGTCGTGTGGGTGGAGTCAGGCAGCAGTTTTTCTCCAGCCAGTTTAGCCAGGGATCCTGGAGACTTTTTTTGCAATCTTCTGGGCATAGAACAGGGGTCGCTGAGATGTGTGTGGGAGTACTTGGGAATCTCCTTTATTGTCCAGGGGGTTGGACTAGATGATCCTGGAGGTCCCTTCCAACTCTGTGATTCTATGAACTCTGGCTAAAGAGGCTGATCTGTTGAGATCATTCTAATATTCCCATGTTACAAATGGAGGCTGTGAGACATGGGCTTAGTGCTCCCCTGTGTGGGTGGCATAGCCCTGAACTCTCTTTTTATTCAGCTTAAATTTGCTTCGTTCCCTCTTTCTCCAGTCCCTGCTTCAGAATCTCAAAGCTACCACTGCCAGTTTCCAGCTCACCCTCAGGACTCATACCCTTCCGGTATCCCTTTTGCTTTTTCTTCCTTCTCTCCAAAGCTGTTGGCCTCACTGGGGTTACCTATTGGGGCAGCGGCTTCCAGACCTGAAAGTCTGCCACTATGTAGAACCTCAATAGTACCCCTTGGGGCTGTCAAATATATGGCCCATGGGCCAGATATAGCCCCTGCAAGACTCCAGTCAGGCCTGCAAACAGACCTCTGATAAGGTCTGCTGCTTCTTACTTTCTGTTCCTACTTCCTGTTTCCAGCACTGGAGCTGGCTTTCCCCCAGTCTCTCCTATTCCTGCTTTGCAGAGGAGAGAAAGAAAGCCATGCCTCCTTTCTCTCGATTGGCTGAGGGCTTCTCCCATGGAGGGGGGGGGGAGGAAAGAGCCAGAGTGAGAGTCCCATAGCACTTTCAAGAAGACCAAGAACAACATTTTATTCCAGGTATAAGCTTTTGTGTGCCTGTACACTTCTTTGGCAGGGGAGGGGGGCGGGCTGGGAGAAGGAGGGAAAGAAAGAGCCAGAGAGAGAGTCCCATGGCACTCGGAGAGATCCCGCTTTCGAGTTCTAACAGATGGGGGGAAGAAATCGAAGAGCACAGTTTGCATTCCTTATTAGTGGAAGGGAGCAAGAGTGCAGTAGCCTCTTAACTAACAAAATTTGTGGCAGGGCATGAGCTTTTACGAGTCACTGCTCACTTCTTCAGATACACCTAGAATGTGAGTCCAACTGCCCTTATATCTTGGAGAGTGAAGTAATTTCAGATGCCAAATGACAATAGCAGGCATTGATAATGAAAGAAGAAACTTCGGTCTCAGTTCAGTCCAGGAGGAAGCATTGTCTTGAGTTTCATTATCAGTTTCAATTCAGTGGTCTCTCTTTCCAGTCTCCCTTTTGAGATTCTCTTGTAAGAGAACTGCTACTCTTAAGTCAGCTGGTGAATGTCCTGGAAGGTGAAAATGTTCCTCCACTGGTTTTTTTAATATTGTGGTTTCTAATAGCAGTAGAAAGAGTAAGAGTCCAGTAGCACCTTGAAGACTAACACAATTTGCGGCAGGGTATGTGCTTTGTGAGTCATTGCTCTTTGGTTCAGGCTTATTTCCATTCATTCTTTGCATCCTCCCAAACTGAATCCTCCTGTACTAAACTGAGACCTAGGTTTCCTGTCTTTGCTGATATCTTTACACCTTCTGCATATCACACCTAATCCAATCTCCCCTGCTATTACCATTCAGCATCGGAAATCACCTGTATAAAGTTTGTTTCTCTGGTACCTCTTATTACCTTTTATGGCACATATGGCCTGGCCTGACAAAGTGACATTCATGTCAGATCCGGCCCTTGTAACAAATGAATTCAACACCTCTGTTTTAAACTGTGGCGTATACTGCCCTGAGCCCTTTGGGGGAGGGTGGTTTATAAATCAAATGAATAATGATAATAACCATCCTAATGTATATATAGCGTGTTTCTCCAGCAAGTTAACTGTCAGCAGCCTCACTGCCAAAAACACACCATCTAAAGTAAAAACCAACCACCAAGTAAGCCTGTCCACTTTGTTTCCTGTTGTGTGTTCTCTTTCTCCAGGATGTTTGTGTACGTATATATATTTGCAATATAAATTTAAACCAGAGACAATTTTATTTGCTCTTCAGCATGTTAGTGTTTTAAATTTTAGAACCTGAAGGGATTATTATCTCTCAAGTATACCCCATACTCTTTTTCTACACTAGGAATGAAAGGAGATGGAAGATCATGGAATTATGATCCTGTGGGGCGGGGGGGAGAGGTTTTTCCTCTCTATTTTCTACTTGGATCACCCAGTAGAACTGAACAGCACTTCACGGAATTCACTGCCTGAGAAAAGCAGCCAGGCTCAGATGGCTTAAAACAAAACCAGACTGATACATGGTGGGGAAATGGAACCTCCATAGTCTCTGGCAGTAGCTATCCAGGTACCAGTTGCCTGGAGATAAGCAGGGCAGTAGAACTGTCCTTCAGACTCTTCTTGCAAACTTTGGATGTTATGTTGCTGTTGGCCACCGTGAATTACATTATGGTCTGATCCAGCAGAGTTCTCATCTGCCAAGAAATTATCCATATCATCAATGACCTTGTTGACAATTCCAGTTCGAAATGTAACGGTTTCCCCCACACTGATTTCCAGTGCAGAGTATATAGGGCTTTCAACGTAAGAAAGTGAAGGAACAGAACACTGCCAGAATTGTGACCAAGAGTTCAAACTATGTGCTTCTGTTTTTGCTCTGCTTTAAACTAGATTTATTTCACTTCACCTACCCCCAAACCTGGGAAATGTAGGCTGATTACCATGTCCCTTTGTCCACTTAACACAGCTTAGAAAGAGGAGCACATTGCCATGAATTTAGATAGCCCAGGCAATCCTGATCTCATCAGATCTCAGAAGCTAAGTGGGGCCAACCCTGACAAATGCTTGGATGGAAAGCCTCCGTGGATGACCAAGAGGCAGACCGTATCAAACCACTTCTCTGAATGTCCTCCATGACCCCAGTAGGGTTCACCAGAAGTCTCCATGGCTTCCAGGCACACACATACACAAAATGTCAACAAAAAAAGAGAAAAGGGTGCACATTTAATAACTTGGACGTGGCTACGTGATTCTCTTCAGTCTTGGCCTTTCTGCAGCAGGGTTGAAAGGGAAATGGGCCAGAAGGAATACCTTAATTTCATCTAAAGAAGATTGCAGCCTCCATTGCTCTTACAGCTCAAGGACCACCTGCAGCTCTTCTAGGCACTGTCATCCTATCCTAGCCCATGTTTCAGGATAGAGTGCAAGCCCAGCCCTTTAGGACTTATGGCTGGCAAGTGGTTCCCACCTTGAAATAGCTGCTGAAAGGACTTGGAAGAGGGGTGTAGGTCTCATAGGGCTGCCAGCTTCCAGGTGGTAATGAGAAAAGGCCACTGCCTCTCTGTAAGTCTCAACACCATACTAAATATGATTGTAACAAAATAAATTTTTTTCTCAAATTGCAATCAAATAGTAAAAGTCCATCTAATGGTCTGCTGGAATACACAGAACAAGTACAGCATGGAATCGCTAATCCAAACCTTCAAAATCTGACAGATAACCCTTTATAATGTGAACCAGTGACCTTTTTCCTATGCGCAGATTTATTTTGTGTTCCAAACACTGCCCATTAATACTCCATCTTGAGCAACAGTCCAACTTGATCCCAAGAAGCAACTAACAAGCGTCCTCAGAATACTAAACTCGTTTTGCTGTATGTTTTTGTCTAAGCTTTACATTCAAGTGGAAAATCTTACCAATCAGAAACATCCAACTATTCTTCCCAAAGATTATTATATTTTGTTGCAATGCTATTTAGCATGGTGTTATTTACACAGAGGCAGTAGCCTTTATTCATTGTCATCTCATCCACGTTTCTCACTTTTGTTGCTGAACTTCCTGGTGGTGGCTGGAGATTTCCCATTATTTCATCTCCTGGTGATAGATGAAGAGGAGTTGGTTTTTATACCGTTTTTCTTTACCCTAAGGAGTCGGCTTACAATCTTCTTCCTTTCCTTTCCTCTCACAACCATCACCTTGTGAGGCAGGTGGGGCTGAGAGTTCTGAGGGAACAGTGTCTGGCCCAAGATCACCTACCAGGCTTCATATGGAGGATTACAAAATCAAACCTTCCAGATTAGAGGCTGCCACTCTGACCACCACGCTGGCTTTCAGATATCAGCCCCTGGAGAAAATGGCTGCTCTGAAATATGGACTCTTATGGTATTATACTCCATTGAAGTCCCACCCCAAACCACACCCTCAGGCTCCACCCCCAAAATCTCCAGGCAACCCTACTCATGTCAGGGGTGGAGCTGAAGGCCCTCCCTTCTCAGCAACTTCTGTATTCTCATCCCAACACCTGGCCAGCTGCCAGATGAACAAGCTGGCCACAGAGGGGGGGAAAGTAAAATACCTGCCACTGTAGAAGTCATCCAGGAAACCAACAAGCAGACCACAGTGTGTGTGTGTGATATCAAACCCCCCTCCCCTTTCATAGCTAATTTGCTTTTTTTCCAGGCACCTTACCCTCTCACCTGACCTGTACCTCATGCAGAGGGCATGCAAACTTCCCATTGTAGAAACCCACTCTGCTTGCTAAGCAAGGCTCACAATACTGCTTGGCTGGCTTACAATGACATTATATGAACATATGAAGCTGCCTTATACTGAATCAGACTTTCGGTCCATCAAAGTCAGTATTGTCCGCTCAGACTGGCAGTGGCTCTCCAGGGTCTCAAGCTGAGGTTTTTCATGCCTACTTGCCTGAACCCTTTTTAGTTGGAGATGCTGGGGATTGAACCTGGGACCTTCTGCTTACCAAGCAGATACTCTTAACACTGAGCCACCGTCCCTCCCATTCTGCTGGGCACCCTTCTCTTGCTGTTTTCTTGCTCTCCCCAGCATGAGGCAGAGTAGCTTGGTCTCTCTCTCTCTCTCTCATATGAGCTTTGGGGCTTGTGCCATGGAAATGGCAAAGAAAGTAGAAAGGCACACAGCCTTCCCAACAGCAGTGTCTCCCTTTGCAATGCTTGTGGCCTGACCAGGCATACGCCTGCAGGAGGAAGCTTGAACACAATTGATTTCCATCTCTATTTCCTCTCTCGTCTCAGCATGAAGCACAGACTCTAGAGGAGGTTTTTGTGAATTTCCTCCATTGTGCAGGGGGTTGGACTAGATGACCCTGGAAGGTCTCTTTCAACTCTATGATTCTGATTCCTGCAGCAGCTGTCCAGAGAAATGAGCAAGGCTTGGTCCCTGGGGTGGGAGGCTTCTCCAACCAGCTGGCCCTGTCCTGGCTGATGAAGAGGGAAAAGAGAAGTAAAAGCACTAGAAAAACTGGGATCATTTCATAGTTAATAGGAGTCTTCACCAACGTTCCCTCTAAGCTGCAGAGTTCTGTGAGCAAAAATTCTACTTTGTGAGCTACTGGCATTGAAGTTGTGAGCTACGTCATAGTGTGCTCTGGGGTCATCTTTCCTGAGCTAAGACAAAGATGTGTGCGCTGGAGGCTAAAAATCTGTGAGCTAGCCCACACTAACTCAGCTTACAGCCCAGGCTAGCTCAATCATCAGAACCTAAGCAGGTGCCCAACTATATGTGCCCAACTGAGCCACCTTGTATACCTTCTTATGATTTGTTAAATTGTATTGATTTGCTTCTTAACTGTTATTTTATACTGTTTTTAGGATGTTGTCATCCGCCCTGAGCCCATTTTTGGGAAAGGACGGACTATATCGCCTAAGTAAATATTTGGATGGGAGACCACCAGGTCGCAACATGGAGGCAGACAATGGCAAACCACCTCTGAACATCTCTTGCCTTGAAAGCCCATGGGGCTGCTCTAAGTCAGTTGTGACTGGGTGTCAGGTTCTCCACCGCTCTCACTCCCTTTGTCAGGCAAAAAGACCTCCAGGATGAAGAATCAGGTGGGGAGTTAAGTGGGAAACAGTTTTCTGCCACTGTTATCTTCCACCAAGGCCTTGAGGGAAAACAACTCAGGTCGAGATCTCTCTCTTCCCTGGCCTCTCCACAAGCTTTCTCCTCAAGCGAATCCTCACGGTTCCCTTCATTCCCCCATTTTCCTGGTCTTTTCTCCTGCACCAATCCTCAGCCCCCCTCCCCAGACTCTCATTCATTTCAGCTGTGTTAGATGTCCTCATGCTCCTCTCCCATTCTCCTTGGGAGGTTCCAGGGAAGACTGGTCGAAACTGGTTCCGACTGGTCCCTGCTGAGCTTTTACCTCCCTGATGGCAGCCTTGCACCCCTCTCTCTCTCTGGCCACCTGTTTTTCCTCTCTGCCTCCAGGTGCCCCTATCTGGCCCCCTCCTCCTGCCCGAATGCCAAGAATCTCAGCTCTCAGTTGCAGGCTTGCTCCTCATCAGAGAGCCAGTTTGGTGAAGTGGTTAAGTATGCAGACTCTTATCTGAGAGAACCGGGTTTGATTTCCCACTCCTCCACTTGCAGCTGCTGGAATGGCCTTGGGTTAGCCATAGCTATCTCAGGAGTTGTCCTTAACAGGGCAGCTGCTGTAAGAACCCTCTCAGCCCCACCTACTTCACAGGGTGTCTGTTGTGGGGGGAGAAGATATAGGCGATTGTAAACCACTCTTGAGTCTCTGATTCAGAGAGAAGGGCGGGGTATAAATCTGCAGTCTTCTTTTTCCAGTGCTGCTCATCCTGAGGCAAACCTCAGTCTTGATAATTCGCCTGAGGAGGGCCAGCAGATCTCGAAGTCCAGGACCTGGACATCAGGTCGAGGACACTGGGCAGCAAAAAAGGGTCAAAGGGGGGAGGGATGGGTAGAAAGTAATATATGGGATAGAATAAAAAAAAGTAATTATTAATGAAGTAAGAAATTGAAATTTATCACCATATGTTACCAATAAAATTGTTTGAAGACAAAAAAGGGTCAAATATACACAAGTGTTTTTTTTAAAAAACACAACTTCTCCATGATTATATCAAGGTTGTGCAGATGTGAATGGTTCTACATCCAAAGCTGGGTGGAGCACCACTGTCAAATGTTAGCCCACAAAATTCCATTAAGTAAAAATCTTAGCCCAGAAAGATTCTAACCACCCTATCTTCTATCCCAGTACAGTCCAACTTGAAGGGATCATTTAACAGGGGAAAAGCACTTTATTTTTCACAACCAGTCTTTATATAGAATTTTGAAGACCTTGAAAGGTTCCACATCATTTTGTGTGACAAATCTGACTTTTGAGCCATTTTCCTCATTCCATATATACAAGGGCTGGCTCAGGTTCAGCAGGGGTGGAGAGACAACCCTCATGTGCTCAGAGATATTCCGGTTGTTAAGGTTACATCAAACATATTATATGGTCCTAACATTGTGTGTCTGGGAGGTGCATAGGGCCTGTAATAGTCACATGGCTCTTTTGGTTGTTGGGTATTGCAGATGTAGCTCTATGAGCCGTGGCATGAGTACCGATGTTTTACAGCTTTCAAAAATGTTTCAAAGCTGATAAGTCTAAAAGAATTTACCAAATTCACTGCCATACACAGTGACTGTCAAAGGTAGGCATTTATCTGACTTCTAATGTGCCTGGAATCAACCAAGTCAATTATATTGCCAACTGGGCATTAACACTAGGCACTATGAGACGACGGATATTTTACACAAGCCTCAGAAACAAACAAGAATCAATGCATTTGTGAATCTAGCCTTGAGCTAGGAATATTCCTGCGGACTGTCCCTTATTGTACAGCCATTGCTCTTCATAGCCTTCAGGACCGCCTTTTCCCACAAAATAAGCCTTCTTCTGGCTTCTTACCTCCCCCTCCCCACTCTAAAGAAAATATGAGCCATAAAGTTTGCACATACAGCTCTTTATCTGACAGAGATTAAGTTGTACAATACCCATAATGCATTTCAGCCCAATGAGGCCCAAGTAAACCCAAGAGTGTCTGTTCACTCTTCCCAAGATTTCAAAAGGACCCTCAACGTACTGTGAGCTATTCCAAAAGCTTTTAGCTTTCTACTGTGTGGGAACAACTCCACAATCAACCTTCCTTTAAAATATGCTTGTGGTTAAGGGGCCAAAGCAAGATACAGGGACACACTAAGCACTTCTTCCTTCATTGGGAGCATCTACAGAAGCATGACGCCTGGGATTTAAACCTTTACCTCTCCCATATCCACCTTGCTGTTTCTCCAACTGAAAACAACCCCACAGAGCTAATGTTCATCCAACTGAAGCAGGCACAGTTATCATACAGCATGTTCACCCAGCTGAAGCAGATACAGGTATCATACAGCATGCCTTATCTTTACCTCAGTGAAACACAGAGTAGAGCCAAAAACAGCACAAGGGAAAAGGTTAGACCCCCCCACACACACACACCATTGTTCTAATCCAAATTGCTTGGCTACTAATTACAAAGAAAAGCACCTGTGAGCTGCAGCAAAGGAATTTTCCATCACCCCATTTGACTGCAAGTATATCCATTCATTCACTGTATTAGGTCATAAAAGTGGGGCAATATATGCTGGGAGGGCTTTTCTCCCCAACTTCAGGCCCCTTCCCTCCATCCCACTAGCAGCAAAGGCCCGTCCTTCTGTTGCAAATTGCTCATTTAAAGCTTCAGCTATAAGTTGGTCCAGAAGAAGAGTCTCTTAACTTCCCATCTCCGGATTTGCAGCAAGAAACGACCCAGGTATTTTGCCACCGCCATCTCTCCTCCTGATCCCACACTAAAAGACCAAGTGTGCTGTTGCCAACTTACACTGTAGCCAGATACTTCCAACTTTATTAAAACCAGCCACACAAAAAGGCACACAAATCTTAAAAGCTTTATACTCCATTACAGAACAGTGTTAGAATTAGCAGTAAGACTCTAGAACAGCAGTTTACGAGGCCTGGAAGGGAATTAAAATCTTGCAAAGGGCTCTGCTTTAAACCAGCAGCTGATGTTCTGTAAAGCTTATTTTAAGATCCTGGCAAGGCAATGGTTTGCATGGCCCCTGCTATTATCCCTCAAGCTTAGACCTCAAACAGCATACGTTGCTGCCAGTAGCAATGGTTAGGAAACACTAGAAAAAAGGAGGTGTCCACATGGACAAGAACAAGAAAAGAGATTTCACAGTGTGAAGACCAGTTTTAAAAACGTGCACTTTCTACTCAAAAATGGACCTATTACAATTGTCTTAAAAGTGGTTGGTTGACAAAAAAAACAAGTCTCTTTCCAATATTATTGGAGATATAGATGTATTTACCCTTGCTTTTTTCACCAATCCATTCATTCCCTCTTCAACGTGAAGATGCTCTCTAAACTCTCGTTCTCAATTTGCAGTGAAGCATCCCCCCTCCACCCTCATGCAGGATTTGCATCTTTATAAGGAAAAAATGTACCCAAGTGTCACGAAAGTTTCCAATAAAACCCACCACCTACCCCAGAGAGGAGGCAGTTTCCTGAAAGCAGCAATGATGCATGATGTAAGAAGGGTTCCATCTCCATTTTGTGAGAACTACTACCTATAGCAAGCCTCCCCTAAAACTTGCCCTTGACTGTTAATTAAAAGCTGTCATCTAAGGGTAGCTCAATCTATTCTACTTGAGAGGACCATAGCTATAGCTGCCTCATCAACAGTGCCCAGGTGACCCCTTGACACCTCAGGGCCCAGATCAGAACTGGAAGACTTTAGAGGGCCTAGAAAGGGCTCTGAATTGAAACACTGTGATATACAGAACATTGCATCCCCTCCCTAATGCCTATCACCCAAGAGGCAACCCAAAATATTTACTTCGTCCATTGGCAAGACAGCTTCCACCTTTCAGAAAGATCTCCAAGGGTGACACAGCAGAGGAGCATACATCCAGTCCAGCATTCTGAGAAGAACACAATCCAGTTTTTAAAGAGAAGGTGGGTGGTGTGGTCAGAGAGGCAGAAACTGATTTCAACCAATAATTTTCCCTGAACAGCTCAGTGCTGTCAGCCAAACACCTCCTGTGAGGCGTAAGTCATGTACAAGAAGCCGTCTTCATCTTTGTAAGCCGAGTACACTTCAGAAATGGTGGCTGACATGTTAACCATACTGCGGTTATTATCAGCCAGGAAATAGAAGGCTTGTGTGGAGCCAATGCACATTCTGTTTCTGAGGGAAGAGAGTAAGAAATATCATGATGTGAGAATACATTGTTTTTATTCTGTAATATGCCTGACATCTCAGTGAGAAAGGCAGTCAAAAGTAGATAAAACAAGGCTTGTGATCATACCAATTCTCCCCCCACCCCATGTGTAATGAGATATTTTTCCTCCCCACAAAACTAGATTCTCTTAAATCCCATTAATGTAACTGCAGCTTAAATCAGGCCCCAATACAGTGTGGAAACACTCGCAGCCAGGACTTTTGAGTAGGAACGCAGTTCCAGCCAGCTTGGTATCAAGGGGTGTGGCCTAATATGTAAATGAGTTCCTGCTGGGCATCTTCCACAAAAAAATGCCCTGCTTGCAGCCTATCACAGGGGTGGCCAACGGTAGCTCTCCAGATGTTTTTTTCTACAACTCCCATCAGCCCCAGCCAGCATGGCCAATGGCTGGGGCTGATGGGAGTTGTAGGCAAAAAACATCTGGAGAGCTACCGTTGGCCACCCCTGGCCTATCAGATACTTAACCCCCTTGGTTCTACAACCTGCTAGGGCCCTCCGGACATTCCTTTTGTCAGGGTAAAACTGCAGTGCCCAAGTAAACACAACTCTTCTAAAAATAAAACTGCAGAAATACTTAAGGGTTTATGTATAAATATATGCACTATTATAAGTTATCTTTCCAGCAATCCCACATGGGAGGCTGGTGTTCTGTTAACTGAATGGGAGAGCTGCAGTTTAGGGGAACTGCAGCTTGACTAAGACCACCCACGGTGGCTCAGTGGTAGAGCATCTGCTTGGGAAGCAGAAGGTCCCAGGTTCAATCCCTGGCATCTCCAAAAAATGGGTCCAGGCAAATAGCTGTGAAAAACCTCAGCTTGAGACCCTGGAGAGCCGCTGCCAGTCTGCGAAGACAATACTGACTTTGATGGACCAAAGGTCTGATTCAGTATAAGGCAGCTTCATATGTTCATATGTTCAACATATTAACTGCAGAGGAGAGATTCAAGTTGGATTTGAGCTGCCCTAACCTGGATAGCCCAAGCTAGCCTGATCTTGTAAGCTAAGCAGGGCTGAGTCTGACGGTCAGTATTTGGGTAGGAGACCTGACAGGGCTTTTTTTGCAGCAGGAACAACTTTGCATATTAGGCCACACACCTCTGATGTAGTCAATCCTCCAAGAGCTTACAGTAGGCCCTGCAAGAAGAACCCTGTAAGCTCTTGGAAGATTGGCTGCATCATGAATGTGGCCTAATATGCAAGAGTTCCTGCTACAAAAAAAAGCCCTGGGAGACCACCAAGGAATACCAGTGTCAGGACATAGAGCATGGCAGTGGCAAACCACCTCTGAAAATATCTTGCCTTGAAAACCCTACAGGGTAACCATAAGCTGGCTGTGAGTTGAAAGCAAAAAAGTCTATGCATGTAGTGGCTTATCAGCTCCAAGTCGAATTACAACAATACAGTAATCCCACAGAGTTTTCCAAAGGAAGAGGAGATCCTGAGGTAACTACTGTGGACTTGCCAAAGCCCAGAGGAAGGAAAAGTGACTCAAGAGGATTTCTCATTGATACAAGAGACTTAGGTTTGTAGCCTTCCTGGTACTCAGACCTTAGAGGGACTAAATGACGGCTAACACTGGAGGAATGCAAAAATCAACACAACTCAGATCATCCAAAAGCACCATCCCTGTGGATCAAGATTCACGGCACAGATAAACTGATCTTACCGGATAATTGAGACAAACTGGCCCATAGTGAGGTCTTCCGGAACAAGAAATTTGACCTTGCTCATGACGGGCAGTATTTTCTCCTTGGCATAGCGCTCCAGGATCACCTATGAAATAAGAATGCAGTTGGCTTGGTAAGGTCAGTGGTCCAGGCTCATCTCATACATTGGCTCATCACATGTCTCCAAGATGCTCAAGCAAGCAGGGAATGGGAAGAGCCCTTTGTTTGCTCCCATCAAGATTCAAAGGTACACTGTCCACAAAGACCACGTCACTTAGCCCGCCCCTCTTCAGCAATTAAAAAGATAAAGGTAGTCCCCTGTGCAGTTTCCGCAAGAAGGGTACTCATTTTACCAACTTCAGAAGGATGGAAGGCTGAGTCAACCTTGAGCCGGCTACCCGAACCCAGCTTCCACCAGGATCAAACTCAGGTCATGAGCAGAGCTTGGACTGCAGTACTGCAGCTTACCACTCTGCACCATGGGGCTCCTCTCCATATTTGCCTAGCCCTATGTTTGCATTTCCTAGCTCCATGTTCGTAGCGGATACAACAATTCAATTTTAAGAACCAGTAGCAGGCACAAAATATGAGTGTCCACGTAAAGCTATCAAGCTTCTGGGTGAGTTTTATACTGCCCATCCCTACCTAGAGCCTATCTGTAATACTGCATTTATCAGATTAAATGCCCCAACTCAGTCGAGATTGAAAGGTGAACAAAACAGAGGAGGAGTGGGTTGGCAAGAGCAAGTTCCTCTGAAAATTCTCCTGGGATAATCTAGAGAGCTTAAGATATAAGAAAGGACTTTAAGGGTCACCACCTGCAATGTGAAGAGGAACTCAATTTCAGTAAGGCGTGGGAAGAAATATTCCACACCCAGAATTTTCACCCCAATATTTCCGTTGCTGGGACTGTATGTGCTCAGGAACCCACTTGCACTCAGGTGACGGAAAGGTGCCCATAGGGTCCAAAATATTGGGGGATCCCTGGGCTACACCATTTCCAACTTTGAATGTGTATGGAGTGCCTCATTAAAAAAAAAAACTGGTCAGGAAGATTCAAGCCCCAAGATGCTAAATTTCTATGTGTGGAGAATTTCTGCATATGAGGAACCGTTATGTGAAGACATCAGACAGGCTTCCAATTCTGCTATCATTTCACAGAATATGCAAAACAGAAAGAGTTCAGGAAGGCATTTCTATAAAGGGAACAGAACAGTGTGGAACAGCTGAGATGCTTGCTTTATATGCGAGAGGACAAGTCTATTGCAAAGTTAATTGTCTCTATCAACTTCTGTTATCAAAGTTCATTGTCTCTATCCTTTGCATGCTTGCTTTATATGCGAGAGGACAAGTCTATTACAAAGTTCATTGTCTCTATCGACTTCCTTTTCTTACATTTCTTACATTTGTTTTAAGATCTGTAAATCTACCTTTCCACATTGTATCATATCATACCTGGATACCATTGTATCATATTATATTTTTTTCAGTGCAGCTGTTGTTTGCGCGGTTTCCCAATTTCATAATCCTAGTTCTCCCGTATTGTCTATTGAGGCCCTTGCTGTTTGATTAAACTGCTTATTAAAAAAATTTTGTAACCTCCCCCTTTGCATCTCAGTGAGAAAAGTGGTCCATAAATTAAGTAAATGAAAGTAAAATGTGACTGCCCACTTGCAGTCGTGAGTAGTGTAATTCAAACACAGACTGATCCTCTCAGTGAAGGTAGCGCTTCATTGGAATTTTACTTTGAAGTAAACACACTAAGGCTGCAATTACACACACTAAATAATGCACTTTCAATCCAGTTTCAATGCACGTTCCAACTGGATTTTATTGTATGAATTGGCAAAATCCAGTTGGAACGTGCATTGAAAGTGGATTGAAAGTGCATTATTTATGTTGGAAATCAGTCCTAAAATGGCTGACTGATTCCATCTTAGTAATAGTAATGTTGTTTCTGCAATGTCATGCTGAGTTATGCTGCATCATGGCCCAGCTGTTTCTTGTTACTGAGGTAAGGTGGAATGACCTCACCTGTAATTAGGCTTTATGCTGACTCACAGAGCTGATGCAACCTCTGGTGAGCTTGCATGATTGATGTGTGTATTTAGGGAAGCTCAGTGAGCTTGCTCTTCCTGCCTGTAAGGATTGTGGGTACTGTGAGACTCACCGTCCGGGCGGCAGCAAACACTGCTTGTGTTGATCCTGTGCTACTGTGCTTGGATTGTGCTGTGTATACTTACTGGTGTATACTGTTATCTACTGAAGTGTGTACTGATTACTGTGTATGACCTTGGCCTGGCAACGACTCTGAATATTGGATACTGTCCTGGTAAATATATTCCACTGTTGAATACAGTTGTCTCTCTTGTCTATTAATTCCTGTGTTTGCCTGTCCCTCTTCTTCAGTGTTTTTCTGCTGCACGCAAATTCTCTAACAATTTAGTGTGTGTGATCGCAACCTCACCTAACTACCAACCCCACTGAAGCAACACAGTTCAGGAACATTTGCCAGGTTAGTACTGCTATAATTATAGAGTATTTAAAAAAACAACAGCCGACCACCACATCAGACCACTAGGCATTAAGCAAAAAGGATATGCACTTTCAGCATGCACCCTTACAACAGGAGGGCATTTCACTCCATACAAGCCAGAGCCCTGCAAGGACATTTCATTTCTCCTTTCTCCCTTCCCTGAAAGCCCCCCAGGGCAACTTACATCATTCTCCTCTCCTTCTTTGCATCACAGTCTTGTGAGCTACCTTAAACTAAAAATGGGTGATTGGCCCACAGGGCTGTCAGCTCTGGGTTGACAAATTCCTGTAGAATTTTTTTTGGCGGGGTTTGGGGAGGCACTTCAGCAGGGTATAATGCCATAGAGCTGGGGTGATCAAACTTGTTTAATGCAAAAGCCACATAGAATAAATGTCAGATGCTTGAGAGCCGCAAGACATGAACGTCAGATGTAGGAAGAAAGGAAGGAAGCTTGGGGGAAGTGGAGGTGGAAAGAAAGCAACTTTAACTTTAAATGTGTTCTCCAAGCTGCCGGCTGGCTTGGCGAAGTGACTAAACGGGACAAATGTCTTCCCCAAGCCAACCGATGGGGCTTCAAGAGCCACACAATAATATGTGTAAAAGAGCCACATGTGGCTCCCAAGCCACAGTTTGGCCACTTATTATTATTATTATTAATTTCATTTATAACCCGCCCTCCCCCACCTCGGCAGGCTCAGGGCGGCTAACAACATTCCATAAAAACATACATGCCATAGAGACCAACTTGCAACGCAGCCATTTTTTCCAGGGGAACTGATCTTTATCAGCTAAAGGCCAGTTGTAATTGAGAGATCTTGATCCACCACCTGGAGATTAGCAATCCTATGACCACAGTCACCCAGCCAGGGGTAATAGCGGAGCTGGGATTCAGACTTGGGTCTCCCAAGCCTAACCTGAAACTCTAACCACTACCCCACACTGGCTTGTGGGGAGGGACTACTATTGAACAGTAGCAAGGAAATAACATTGGGTTAATCATGCAACTGGGGAGGTATCCAGTCACCCAATGGTCCTGCCATTCCTGGAAAGAGCCCTGACTCTTCCTGAGAGATACCAAGGCCCGCAAGCTGGCAATTTCAGATCTGCCCACCCCCCCAGTGCAAACTTGGGAGTGCTTTCCAGGTTTCTTGTGGAGGGAAAACTGACTTGCCTGTTCATGGTTTAGGGTTGCCAGGTCTGTGTTGGGAAATACCTGGATGGAAGTGGATCGAGGAAAGAGTGGAGTCTGGGGAAGGGCCTCAGCAGGGTACAATGCCATAAAGTCCACCCTTCAAAGCAGCCATTTTCTCCAGGAGAGCTGATCTCTGCTAGCTGGAGATCAGTGGTAAAAGCAGGAGATCTCCAGGCCCTACCTGGAGGCTAACAACCCTCAACACAGCAAGTTACTAAATGGATAATAGATTGAATGTACTTTGGGAACAGTCACCTATGAACTGAAATGGGAGGTGTCTAGTGTACACAGTTAGGTAGAGCAGCTTGTGTGAAAAGTTCCATTTAATGGCTGGGTCTCCTACAAACACGCATAACAGAGCAGAGCCTCTCTCTATCTCCTGCCCCTGGGCCACATTATTATTCACCACTGTTAAATAGAACAATACCCCCCAAACGTTACCGGTCGTTTGCAGGGAAATTTGATGCGAATAGAAGCCACTTCACTCTTCCTGCAAGCTGGAATAGAAAAAGTAAAGTCCCATCAGAAACAAAAAAACCTCATTTTTTTCCTTTCAAGTTAGTTTTCTCTCAACAAGCAAAGGAAGGACACAAAACAAATTACGGCCGCGGCCCCCACCCCACAATTTACTGCAGCACCTCTAGCCAGCAGGGAGCGCTCCTAGCCGGGAAAGTCAATTTGCAATACAAAGTTAGGGGCGTTTGCACAGGCTGGGAATAGAGTCGATACTTACCAAAGGGTTTTCTGTGTTTGAATGGAGGGCGCGGATCCATTTTCGGCAGAAAAGCGGCAACGAAAGTAACCCCCCTTTTTGGGAGGGGGGAGAACAGAACGAGAAACAACGAGCCCTCAATATAGCTTTACTAACAAATTAACTGCCGCTTAAATCATACAAGTCCTTCTTCGGAGGCGACAAGGGGAGGCGGTGTGGTTTCAGAATCGGGACCTCCCAGTAGTGTTTCCGGTGGGCGGACGCAGAGCATGAACAGGGGCTGGCCGCCAGCTTTATTTTATAGTCCTCCTCAATGCAATTGATTGACATGAACATCAACACCTGCTATCAGGACAGGAAGCCTTTCTTCTTCACCCTCGCACGATTAACTGTTGGGACTCATTGCCGCGTTGTGTGCTGCAGACAAGTTCTTTCAATAAATAGAATCGCCACGTGCTAGGGCAGCAAGGTGTCGAACTCGTTATGAAGGCCAGCTCTGACCTAAATGAGACCTTGTCATGTCGGGCCCATTTTAAGATTAGGTAGCAGAGATATAATTTTTTTTTAACGTTTTATCTTTAAAAACAAAGATTTTTTTTAAATAAAAATAAAACTTGCTTAAAACATTAGCACTTGTTGGTCTTAAACAGGGGTAGCCAAAGTTGCTTAATGTAAGAGCGTCTAGAATAAACATCAGATGTTTTAGGGCTGCAAAATATGAGAGCTGCAAAACAGGGAGGGAATAGATGGGGAGGAAGGCAGAGGTGAAAAGAAAGCAACTTTAGCTGTAAATGCATTCTCCAAGCAGCCAGCTGGCTCAGCTTGGAGAGGTGATTTAAAGAAACGAATGTCTTCTCCAAGCTGGCCAGTGCTGCGGTGGGGACTTCAAGAGCCACACTATATGTATGAAAGAGCCACAGTTTGGCCACCCCTGGTCTTAAAGGTGCTTTCCTTGTATTTCTCCCATGGGGTCCAAGGAACTGGGCAAAGGAAGCTCTGGCTCTTTCCCTCCCTCCCCAGGGGACCAGGAGGGGGAGAAGCCTCAACCAATGGAAAAAATCGAGTTTTGTTCTGTAGCTCATGTGCAATTGAGCAAGCCTTGCAAAGCAAGCTGAGATGCAGAAGAAAGCAAAAGAGAGGGAGAAGAAGGCAGATGGTAGCCAGTTACTCCTCGTGGGGCTGATAGGAGCCTTCCGGGGGGCCTCATTTAGCCCCCGGCCCTATGTTTGACACCTTTGTGCTAGTGCATCTTTGAGTTTCTGCTTGGTATAGTAATTAGGAGACTGGGCTACAAATCTAGAGGTCTCTGGTTTAAAATGTTTGGAGGTTTGACTCATTAGGTGACCTTGGGCAAGCTGTTTGCTGTCAATCTCAGGAATCTAGGAAGCAGAGTGAGTATAATAATAATAATAAATTTATTCTTATATCCCGCCCTCCCCCGCCGAAGCGGGCTCAGGGCGGCTCACATGACATGGTTTACACCATGATTACACTAAAATCCATCAATACATTAAAAACAATTAAAATAGTTAAATACAATTCAAATTAAGTTCATTAACAATTAAAATGTATCAAATATAAATTAAGTTAAAGTGCCACAGTTCAGAATGTATATAGGATGGCTAGGTGGCATCTCCGGGTGCCATCTTAAATGCGAGTTGACAGAGGGTGGTTTTGCAAGCCCTGCAAAATTGATTTAGGTCTCGCAGGGCTCGCACCTCCTCTGGTAGTTGGTTCCACCATTTGGGGGCCTTTGTGGAGAAGGCCTGCTCCCTAGTTGCCTTCAATCTGGCCTCTCTTGGTCCAGGGATTTTTAAAAGATTTTGGGAGCTAGATCTCAGTGCTCTCTGGGGAACATATGGGGAGAGGCGGTCCCTAAGGTAGGCAGGTCCTCGGCCATATAGGGCTTTAAAGGTGATAACCAGCACCTTATAACGAACTCGATACACAATCGGCAGCCAGTGCAGCTGTACGTATTCCCACCGTGGTAGTCCCACTAACAGCCTGGCTGCTGCATTCCGCACTAGCTGCAGCTTCCGCGTTCGGTACAAGGGCAGCCCCATGTAGAGGGCATTACAGTAGTCCAGCCTCGAGGTGACCGTTGCATGGATCACAGTTGCCAGGTCGCTACGTTCCAGGAAGGGGGCCAACTGCCTCGCCCTCCTAAGATGGAAGAAGGCAGATTTGGCAGTGGCAGCTATCTGGGCCTCCATTGTCAAGGAAAGCTCCGGTAGCACTCCCAGGCTCCTGACCCTGCGCACTGGTATCAGTGACACACCGTCAAAAGTTGGTAGGGAGATCTCCCCTCCTGGCCCGCCGCAACCCACACAAAGGACCTCTGTCTTCGATGGATTCAGCTTTAGCCCACTCAGCCTGAGCCAGCCCGCCACGGCTTGCAACGCCCAGTCCAAGTTTATAGGGACATCGTCAGTATAAATGGGCAGTCTTTGCAGTGGAGGACGGTAAGCAGTGGAGTGCTGCAGGGCTCTGTACTGGGTCCCATGCTCTTTAACTTGTTCATAAATGATTTGGAGTTGAGAGTAGGTAGTGAAGTGGCCAAGTTTGCAGATGACACTAAATTGTTCAGGGTGGTGAGAACCAGAGAGGATTGTGAGGAACTCCAAAGGGATCTGTTGAGGCTGGGTGAGTGGGCGTCAACGTGGCAGATGAGGTTCAATGTGGCCAAGTGCGAAGTAATGCACATTGGGGCCAAGAATCCCAGCTGCAAATACAAGTTGATGGGGTGTGAACTGGCAGAGACTGACCAAGAGAGAGATCTTGGGGTCATGGTAGATAACTCACTGAAAATGTCAAGACAGTGTGCGATTGCAATAAAAAAGGCCAACGCCATGCTGGGTATTATTAGGAAGGGAATTGAAAACAAATCAGCCAGTATCATAATGCCCCTGTATAAATCGATGGTGCGGTCTCATTTGGAATACTGTGTGCAATTCTGGTCACCGCACCTCAAAAAGGATATTATAGCATTGGAAAAAGTGCAGAAAAGGGCAACTAGAATGATTACAGGTTTGGAACACTTTCCCTATGAAGAAAGGTTAAAACGCTTGAGGCTCTTTAGCTTGGAGAAATGTCAACTGTGGGGTGACATGATAGAGGTTTACAAGATTATGCATGGGATGGAGAAGGTAGAGAAAGAAGTACTTTTCTCCCTTTCTCACAATACAAGAACTCATGGGCATTCGATGAAATTGCTGAGCAGTCGGGTTAGAACGGATAAAAGGAGGTACTTCACCCAAAGGGTTATTAACATGTGGAATTCACTGCCACAGGAGGTGGTGGCGGCTACAAGCATAGCCAGCTTCAAGAGGGGGGTTAGATAAAAACATGGAGCAGAGGTCCATCAGTGGCTATTAGCCACAGTGTGTGTGTGTGTGTATATATATATATATATATATATATATATATATAAATTTTTGCCCACTGTGTGATACAGAGTGTTGGACTGGATGGGCCATTGGCCCAATCCAACATGGCTTCTCTTATGTTCTTAATCTCTGCAATATGGGACTACTAACACTGGCCTACCTCACCGGGTGTCGTAAGGATTACACACACTAAAGGACAGTATGTGAAACACCTTGAACCCTCAAAAGCACTGCATAAATGCTACAGTGGAGAAGAAAGAGGTCATGTTACAGAAGACAGTGACTGTCTCTTCTGATTCAGAAAGGAAAATTTAGGCTCTTGTGAGGGTCAGATATATTAAGAGCCAAGGAACTTCTATAGTCAGAGGCAGTATATCTGCAGGAGTCTGGCGCTAAATTGTTAGAATGCCAGATAGATACCCTTGATATCATGTTGAAAGGAGTTCCTCTGGCCAGTTGTGTGCTGTCTGAGAACTAGGAGGGATATAAATATAATAATCCAATATTATCAATTCTGCCACTGTGGCACAGGGGGTTAGACTGAGTATCAGAATAGGATCCGGAAGTCGTAGGCTGCAGTCACACAGACTAAATAATGCACTTTCAATCCACTTTCTAACTGGATTTTACTGTGTGAACTGGCAAAATCCAGTTGGAAAGTGCGTTGAAAATGGTTTGAAAGTGCATTAATTAGTGTGTGTGATCACAGTCCACCCTGCTATGGAAGCTGGCTCTCTTTCTCTCAGTCTAACCTACCTCACAGAGTTGTTGTTAGGATAAAATGGGGAGAATGATGTCCCAAACTGACTTGGGTCCTCACTGCGGCAAAAGGTGGGTATAAATAAATGAAGGCCAGGCCCTCAGATGGAGAGTTGCCAACAGGCCTGGAGGGGGGAAATGCCCTGTCCGTTTAACAGAGGAACAAAGGACGTCATTTACCAGGTGCTGATACTTATCTCTCCTTCATTTCCACACATTAAGCCTCTAGTAAAGGGCCAGGACGTTTTTCTCCAGGTCTGTTGGCAACCCTGCCCCCTTCCCATTTGGCAAGAGACTTTCTAATTATGGAGGCTCTATCAGGCTCCACTTTTGGTTCTTTCTTCTTTCTATGACGCTGGGAACATTTTAATCTTTGATTCAGCCCTTGAAAATATATATATCTCTTTTTAAAAAAATCCATGTTCAGAAATCGGGCCAAAGAAAACGAGCTTGGAATGTCAAGGCCATCTGGTTTATTAGCTCGCTCGCTCTCTTTTGTAGGAAAACTTTTTTGCTCTTTAAGAATGTTTTATCTAGTTCGAGCCAATCAGAAACTGGGAGGGGGGGCGAGGGAGAGAGGGAACCTGTCTCCACGTGACTCTTTCAAACCCATCCCCTTTGTCTGAACTGCTGTTTTCTTCTTGGCCAGGCGGAGAATTGCAGAAAGTCGCGGGCACGGAGCGCTTTCTCCGCGTCGCCAACGCGGTAGTCGTTATTGCCCGGCATCTGTCGAGGTGCCTCCCCGCTTTTTCTCCACGGCCCCGCTTCTCCTCCGGTTTCTCTTTACCGCGAGTTTTCCAAGGGTAGTTTTGCCGTTAGCTGCCTCCTTCTCCTCCTGAAGTCTGCGCTCCTCCGAAGCGCATGCAGCCTCCTCTCTCCAAGAGGCAGCAGGAGGTGGGGGGAGCGGATCCCCAGCCCGGGGGGGTCATGGCCCGCAGAGCCGTGCCTCCCTCGCTGTGGTCCGGCAACGAGCGGCTCCGCATCGGGGAGCGCCTCCAAGCCAGCCTGGCGGGGCTTCTGGAGCTGGATCTGCTGCGCGAAACGCAACGGGAGACGGTGGAGCGCGCTCTGCAGCGCAGCCAGGAAGATGGAGACCGGCAACAGGTGAGGCGGGGGGGGGGGGGCGGGTTGGGGGGCGCTGTGGCATCGGGGTCTATCCCGAAGGGTGGGCGAGCAGCAGAAGGAAGACAATGGCTACTTTCTGGCGGGTTGGGGCTTTTTACAGATGGTGCTGTTGGCTGGGCTTAGCGGCTCTTGGTCTGATCCAGCAGGGGAACTTCCTATGATTTCCTGAGACTCAGTTAGAAAGGCAGACAGACTAGAGACCAGTGGTGGGCAAACTCTGGCTCGGGAGCCACATGTGGCTCTTTCACACACACTGTGAAACCCCCACTGCGCTGTTGGCCAGCTTGGAGAAGGCATTTGTCGCTTTAAATCACTCCAAGACAAGCCACCCAGCGGTTTGGAGAACACATTCAAAGTTAAAGTTGCTTTCTTTCCACCTCTCCCCCCTCCATCTATTTTCCTTCTTTGTGGCTCTCAAGCATCTGACGTTCATCTCTTGTGGCTCTCAAACATCTGATATTTATTCTGCATGGCTCTTACATTAAGCAAGTTTGGCCATCCCTGCTATAGACAACTTAATAGCACATAATTGTCCAGGGATCTCCAGGAGGTATCCTTGCTCTGATTACATTGAAAGCACTTCAGTGGCTCCTGGAGCATTCTAGCCTTTTTATTACAGAGCGCCAAGTAAGACTGAGCTTTGCCCACTTTTAGCCAAGAGCAGAAAGTGGAACTGGTATGGTATAGTGGTCGGTGTCAGACTAGGATTTGTAAAACCCTGATTCAAATCCCCTCTCGGCCTATCGAAGTTTGTTGGGTGACCTGGAGCAAGTCACATACTCTCAGTCTAACCTACCTCACAGGGTGGTTGTGAGGATAAAGTGGAGAAGGGGAGAATGTTGGGGATGAACTTCCTGACAGAGTGGAACAGGCTTCCTCAGGAGGTGGCGGGCTGTCCTTCCCTGGAGGTTTTTTTAAACAGAGATTAGATGGCCATTTGACAGCAATGCGGATTTAGAGGGAGGCATTTGTGAATTTCCTGCATTGTGCAGGGGGTTGGACTAAATGACCCTGCCAACTTCCAACCCTTCCAACTCTATTATATTCTATGATTCTGTGACCCATTCAGAAGAAAAGAGGGGCATCAGTGGAGTGAATACAGATTGCAATTTTTAGCAGCAGACTGCTGGTTAATTCCAGGTGACCTGTGACTCATAAGAACTCGTGCTAGAATGAATTTTAGGGTAAACAGTTATAATTCCATATGTTGTTATGAGTTGAGTAGGGTGCCTTGCAGCACGACAAACAAGAAAAGCATCCCTGCCCCAGGGATTTTACAGTCTCACTGGGGTGGTGGGAATGTTTGCAACAGGAGGGGAAGATACGAAGGTAAACAGCAGAAAGAAAATGCCAAAGCAGCAGAACAAAGTTTGAGTCCAGTGGCCCATGCACACTTCTTCAGACACAGTGAAACAAGATGTTCAGTCTTGTTCTACTGCATCTAAAGAAGTGTGCACGCACACGAAAGCTTATACCTTAAATAAAACTTTGCGGGTCTTAAAAGATGCCATTGGACTCAAACTTTGTTCAGAAAAGAGTGTTCCTTTTAGAAGTTTTGCTGGGGTGTGACAAATAAGCAACTGGAATGGTGGACTGAACTGGATATCGCCTTGATTCAGCAAGGGCCTTGTTACGTTTGGAAGCGAGATTGCTTAACACAGACTAGTCATGCCCCAACTCTTATAAGATCTTGGGTCTGCATTCTTAGCTGATAAATATAAAATGAAGCGGTGGATGAACATATGAAGCTGCCTTATACTGAATCAGACCTTTGGTCCATCAAAGTCAGTATTGTCTTCTCAGACTGGCAGCGGCTCTCCAGGGTCTCAAGCTGAGGATTTTCACGCCTACTTGCCTGGACCCTTTTTGGAGATGCCAGGGATTGAACCTGGGACCTTCTGCTTATCAAGCAGATGCTCTACCACTGAGCCACCGTCCCTCCCACGGATGGTGAGGGAGGGAGTCTGATTTTTAAAAACCCACCACCAACCTTAAGTAGATCACACAAGATTAAAATTAGGGAATCCCAGGTTTGAAGTGTTTGAATGGGTTTGTGAATATATGTAAGTGAAATGGCAGCAGGCAGTCAGTGTGGGGAGAGGAAGGTGCTTCAGAGGGGACTTCAAGAGGGTCAGTGGGGTGCATCATTCCCCCAGAGCAATAGGATTTTGGATGAGATGGGATCTCTGGACAGGAGCCAAGAAAAACAGCCTCCAGGGTGCTGCAGATGAGACAGAGGGAATGTGAGTGGCGGAATGTGGAGGCTACGACAAGAAGGGTAATGGGGGGAGGGGTGGAAATGGGACTCTCGGTAAGAAGTGGGGGTTAGTTTGGGGGTGGAGGAGTCTGGTTTGTAGAAGTGGGGCACGCTGAAAACCTGAGTGAGGAAGGGCTGGGATGAAAACTTGGAAGACGAGACAGGTGTTTGGAATGAGGAAAGAAAAAGAGGTTGTGATTGCCAACGTGGCAGATGGGTAATTAATGTGCGAGACAAGCTTTGGAAAGGAGGGGGGGGAATGTGGGAATCAGGCTTTTTGGAGCAGTGCTGTGTTAGAGGGACAGAGAAGGGGGAAATGGGGGTTTCTGCTGGAGTGGTTCTCAATGACATCAGAATGGTTCCCATTAAATACATGCAAACTTGTGCCATTTCTGGTTCATCCCGGATAGTTTCTGCCCCCTAGATTCAACAGTGGCAGCCTGAGATATGTGTAAGAAGGCACCCCAAAAAGCAGGGGAACTTAGCCCTTAGCAACAGTCTTAGAGGTGTGCCCTTGGAGTTTGTTTGGATTGTTTTGTTTAGCAATGTAGCATAACAGGCAGCTGGGCTAGTTGCCTGACAAAGAGCCTTGTGTTACTCGAAAACTTGCAGAAATAACCAGGAGTCTAGTGGCATCTTGAAGATGAACATGTTTAATTCTAGCATACATTTCTGTAAGACTAGAACAAAGTGGGCTGCAGACCCTGAAATGCCAAAATAAAAACTTGTTGGCCTTTTAGATGTCATAGAATCATAGAATTGGAAGGGACCTTCAGAGTCATCTAGTCCAACTCCCAACAGACTCCTGTTTATTTTTGTTGCAATAGACAAAGGCAGTTACTCCTCAAGAATTACTACCATTGAAAGATTGGTAGTATTTTTCCAATGTTGTTTCCCTTTGGTTCTAAGCTACTTCCATCAAATCAGTACATTTGTTGGGTGGATTTTCCCGCATTAGTTGGATGAAAGAGACATTGAAGGAATTTATTTGGGATTCACCCTGGGAGAAGAAGATGGTGTGTTAGGAATTTGCAAGCATTTGAATTGCATAGAATTCCTGTCATCTTGATGAAGTGTCCTGTGTAGCTCCTGTGCACAAGAGGAAATTTAATTTTTTCTCACTTTAGGGACTGAAGCCTTTACCGTGTGAGCTTGAGCTTTTCATTCCTCAAGCTCACAGGGTAAAGGTTTCAGTCCCTAAAATGAGAAAAAATTAAATGCCTGTAATCAGTCCAGAGATATCATTTTTGTTCAACCATCTGTTTTTCACCTCTTAAACCTATCTTGCTCTTCAGCTCTGGCCATATCCATATCATATTGGAAGGACATGGCTAAATAACTTGTTCTCTGTGAGCCAGTTTGATGTAGTGGTTAAGTGCATGGGTTCTTATCTGGGAGAACTGGATTTGATTCCCCACGCCTCCACTTGCACCTGCTGCAACGGCCTTGGGTCAGCCATAGCTCTGTCAGAGGTTGTCCTTGAAAGGGCAGCTTCTGGGAGAGCTCTCTCAGCCCCAGCCACCTCACAGGGTGTCTGTTATGCGGGGGGGGGGGGGGGAGGTAAAGGAGATTGTGACTGCTCTGAAACTCTGAGATTCAGAGTATAGAGCGAGATATAAATGCAATATTATCATCATCATCTGAGAACTGAGAATTCTGATCCATTTTGGCAGTTGTGAGTACAGAAACAAGGGGGGGGGGGAATTCTGGATTAATTAACCTTTTCTGAAGAAGAGGTTGCAGATACCCAGCCGTTGCCAATCCTCACAAAACACACAGACTCCTTTTCATTCTACACTTAAACCTGAATCTCTGTGAGTCTTAGAGAGATACAAGGAAAATTTCTGCCCTTTTGTCATTTCAATCAAGAGGCGCTGTTCCTTTTC
This sequence comes from Heteronotia binoei, assembly GCF_032191835.1. Lineage (NCBI taxonomy): Eukaryota > Metazoa > Chordata > Lepidosauria > Squamata > Gekkonidae > Heteronotia > Heteronotia binoei. Next base: position 257,656,618 of record NC_083223.1, read on the forward strand.
TTGCTCACAGAAAGCAGGGTGCAACCTGATACCAACGATACTGCTTTCTTTCTACTTGCTTGTGAGCATTAACCACAGCAAGATCAGGCTTTTAAAACCACAAAAGCCTGAAACATATTTAGTTTTTCTCCTCCTCCTCTCCTCTTCTGCTTTGTAATATCCAGCCCGCTGAAGGTGACTGGTGAATTGCAAAAGCTCATGTTCTTTTGGTAGGTCCTAATAAAAAGCGTTATGCGGATTGTATTTTGTTTCAGGATTCTGTTTTCAACAAGAGCCAGGAATGACATCACAGCGATTTAAAAGTGCACAGGGAAATGCTTTCTTACACTCGTTGAACCTGGGACTTTCCTGCACACCGCCAGGGCTGAGCTCTGGACCGTCTCCAATTTTCCAAGAGCCTGAGGCAGAGGCTTTCCCCCCAGTCCTGTTCCTTGATCTTCTTTAAAAGAAGATGCTACAGATGGAACCCTCCTGCGTGCAAAGCATTTGCTTTGCCACGGAGCAATGTGCTTTTCATTCTTTGAGGGCCCCAAGATCCTTGGGGATCAACCTGAGATTCTGCAGAGTTGATCTTTCTCCTGACCCCTTCCCTGGCTTCCACATACCAGGCACTTTATTGGACTGTTTTGCATTTCTCAGCCTGGCTGGGTCAGAGTTCCTTTTGGAAATAACATCTCTTCTTTTGTATGCTCCAGTCCACCCGAAGCAGGGAATCTGAGAAGGAAGGCACTCTGGGGAATTCCTTTGGCCTTCCAGGCTGCTGTTTGAAGCCCAGGCCTCTACAGTTTTCAGCCTGGGAGGCAGAGGCCAGGTTCTTTGCTCTGCAGCTTGGCTTGTGAGATGTGGGCGTTGGCCAGCTGGTCCCCCATGCGCAGCCAGGAGAGCAGAGCAAAACAAAACACCTGTTGTTCCTGACACGCACTTCCTGGTTGGCACGTCTCCTACCTTGAACTCAGTCATGAGGGAATGAGCACCTGTCTGACGTGAGTTCTGCATTGTGCGCAAACCAAGAGAGACTGGAGGGGGGGGGCAAGTTCTTAGAAAAGAGCCTATTACCCACATCCAATGCACCTTCCCCTTGATTGTTTTGTTTTTCATACATACTCTCATTAATTTTTTGTTGTTCAGTTGTACAGTCACTTTCGACTCTTTGCGACCCCATGGACCAAGTCATGCCAGGCCCTCCGGTCTTCCACCATCCTTCGAAGTCTGCTCAAATTTGTGTTAGTTACATCAGAAATGCTGTCCAGCCATCTCATCTTTTGCCGTCTCCTTCTTTTTTTGCCTTCTGTCTTTCCCTGCGTCAGGGTCTTCTCCAGTGAGTGCTTCCTTCTCCTTTGGTGGCCAAATTGCATATCGCAGAGAACTCTGGGAAGCATCCCCACCGCATGGTTCTTGAGCCAAGCAAGGGCTCATTGGGCCTCGCTGTCTCACTGCAGGAGCTGTGCACAGCAGAGGAAGACTGTGAATAATGGGCATGCTTTCCTTCTCATTGAGAAGCCCCTGAAGGGTTTTGTTTGCCCCAGGGTTCCCCAGAGCACAGGGGGAATGCCATGACATTACTGTAGGCATCAGGAGGCTCAGAGGGGTGGCAGGTTTCCTGGTGCAAGGAAGTTGTCTTTGTGCTGTGCCGCTTGTTGTACAAATAAAGCACAGTGCATACGTGTAGCAGTTCCCGCCCGTTGCATGGGTTCAAGAGGAACGATTACCAGAAGCAGCTGACTGTCTGCCAGTTCCTTGTTACAGAAGAAGACAGTTGGAGGGGCTTGATTCGTGTGGCATAGTTCTTGCAAAGGCATGGAAGGCTTTGTGTGTTGCAGTGCCCCACTGAACATTTTTTTTTTAAAGAAGCAACAACAGACACGCACAAGTCCCTGAACCTAGGAAGCTGGAGGCGTCAGGGAGGAAACTATCTTCTCCTTGAAACACTAGTTTTCTATGCTGCAGAGAGTTGCTCATGATCTAGTATACATTTATTTACTTCCCTGATGGGGACCCAAAGCATTTTATGTTGTTCTCCTCCTCCTCCATTTAACTTCACAGCAACAACCCTGTGAGTTAGGGTTAGGTTAAGATTGTCCCCTGGTCACCCATCAAGCTTCTGTGGCAGTTTGAAATCTGGGTCTCGCAGATCCTAGTCTGACATCCTAACCACCCTAAAGGTCTTGACTACACCACACTTAGATGGGGGAAACATGAAGTTGTGGGATCCCTGCCTTGCAGTGTGACGTGGTACAGTCCAGCAAGAGCTGCTTGATCACTCTGTTGCATCATTCAGCTCTGATGCTGTCTCTTAGTCTGTGTAGCTGTGGCATGAATGAGGCTTTTGATGTGATACTTACCTGGTTGCACAGGTGGGCCTTGAATCCTTCATTGTTACTTTGTTTGTAGTTCACCTTTCTCTGTGTTTGTAGTCCACCTTTCTCATTGAGACTCAAGGGGGGGTGTTACCAAACGAGAAAGCAATGCAGTAAAAATCAGTATAAGACTTAACATGTTGCAGTAAGCAGTGTGCCTTCCTTGAAAATATGGAGATTACTTTTACAGCTTGTCTCCCCCTGCCCTCCTCCACTTCTCCTTCCTTCCTTCCTTCCTTCCTTCCTTCCTTCCTTCCTTCCTTCCTTCCTTCCTTCCTTCCTTCCTTCCTTCCTTCCTTCCTTCCTTCCTTCCTTCCTTCCTTTCCTGCCTTTCTCCCCAGTGGGGCCCCCAAAGTGGCTTACAGCATTCTCCTCTCCTTCATATTATCCTCACAACAAACTGTGAGGTCGTTTAGGCTGAGAGACCGCAACTGTCCCAAGGTTACCTGGCAAGCTTCCATGACAAGAGTGATCCAGGTGGGCAGCTGTGTTGGTCTGAAGCAATAGAACAGAGTAGGGGGTCAAGTAGCACCTTTAAGACCAACAAAGTTTTAATCAGAATGTAAGCTTTTGTATGCATGCATACTTCTTCATACGAGGGGATGGGGTACAGTGAACTGAAATAGATATAACTGGTGGGTTAAGAGTGTAGACTGATACAAAGTTAGGATCAAATGGCAAAATAGTGTAATAAACTGGAAGACCATTTGGTCTGGATAGCTTTTGCATAGGAAGCCAATAAAAGGTAATAAAAATTGCCTGTTAATTGCTCTTGCTACAAGTCTAGGTAAAACAAAAGGGCATGTATTTCCTAGTGATGTTCTTGTCCACCTAATGTGTTTTTTTTGACATGTAAAGTATATTATAAACATCATTCTAGTTTGCCATTAGAAAAAAAAGTTTAAATTAAAATATAGTGAAAATGGGTTAAATATTCAAATCCTGCATCTCCCAGGTACTAGTCCGACACTCTTAACCACTACACCACGCTGGCTTTCAGTGTTCTTTGGTAATATGCGGATGATAAACACCATGTATAATAAAGTTAGAGTCCAGGGGCAGAGTTCAGGGTGTGAGTTTTGTGTACAGCACACTGCCTCGGACAAAACACCATGTAGGTAATGCATGGGGAAAACTTTGTATCCTTAAATAATTAGCCTCTTTTATAATAATAATAAATAATAAATTTTTAATTTATATCCTGCCCTCCCTGCCGAAGCAGGCTCAGAGCGGCTTCCTCAAGTGGACCCTCTTCTTTCCCCTCTCCCCTTTTTAAGCAGACAGCTTTTTATGGGGGCATATGGATGCCTGGACAGATGGCGGCTGCCATAAAGGTCTCCTCCTCGGGAGGGGAGAGGCCTGGTGCACACCCATGAACCTAATCATGGATAAACAACTTTATCTTCCAGCCTGGCAAAGGTGGGTGGTGCTTCTGCAGGCTGGGGAATGTGTGAGCTTAACGTTGGGAAAGGTTCCAGGTTTGTTTGTTCTGAGGGGTGTGGTGGGGGGAGAGATCCTCCCAGCAACTTGGCCTAGGAGGACCTTTTATCTCTGTGGAGGTGGGAGGAAACAGAGGTCTGGCCAGTGGGATAGCTCACGCTGTCGGGAGCAGCCACAGGCCTCTTTCTCCAGGGTTCGACCCAGCTGGCCATCAGGCAGCTTGTGTAGATGCAGGGAGCGTAAGAAAAGCCCTGGTGGATCAGGCCCCATGTCAAGCCGTTCCAGCATCCTGCTCCTGGGAAGCTTGTAGGAAGAAGATGATGATATTGGATTTATATCCCGCTCTCCACTCTGAATCTCAGAGCGGCTCACAATCTCCTTTATCTTCCTCCCCCACAACAGACACCCTGTGAGGTGGATGGGGCTGAGAGGACTCTCACAGCAGCTACCCTTTCAAGGATAACTCCTGCGAGAGCTACGGCTGACCCAAGGCCATTCCAGGTGCAAGTGGAGGAGTGGGGAATCAAACCCGGTTCTCCCAGATAAGAGTCCGCACACTTAACCACTACACCAAACTGGCTCAGGCAGACGACACCAAACTGGAAGGCAGACGGATTCTGTCCTCACGGTCCAGTATCCGGCTTCCACCAAGATTCCATTGAGGTTTTTTGTTTACGTTATTGTGACTCATAGTATTGATAGACACACATTCATGAATGGTCAAATACATTCTGCCCTGCCTGCCCTCCAAGGAACTCAAGGCAGTGAGCATGATTTGCCCTTCCTCCATTTTATTCTCACAAAATACCCTTGTGAAGTAGTTTCTCAGGCAACATAGGTCTAAGCCAATGGGGAACAGAGGCGGCTGCCTTGGGCCCCCAACTTAGGGTTGCCAGCTCTGGGTTGGGAAAGACCTGGAGATCTTGGGGGTGGGGCCTGAGGAAGGTGTGGTTCAATGATTTCAATGGGATATAACACCAGAGTCCATCTTCCAAAGTTGCCATTTTCTCCAGGTGAACCGATCTCTGTTGCCTGGATATCAGTAATAGCAAGAGGTTTCCAGCTGCTACCTGGAGGTTGGCAACCCTACTCACATTTGGGGGAATTCAAATGCCCATGGCCCTGCCCCATCCCCAGAGGAGGGGAGAATAAAGAAGAGCAGGCTCCTACTGCTGCTTCTATCTGCCCTGTCTGGGGGATCAGGCAGCTGGCTTCTGGTGGTAGGAATAGCTCCCACTGTGGCGCAGAGTGGTAAAGCTGCAGTACTGCAGTCCAAACTTGGCTCACAACCTGAGTTCGATCCTGGGGGAAGCTGGGTTCAGGTAGCTGGCTCATGGTTGACTCTGCCTTCCATCTTTCCGAGGTTGGTAGAATGAGTGCCCAGCTGGCTGTGGGTAAAGTGTAGATGACTGAGGAAGGCAATGGCAAACCAACCTGTAAAAAAGTCTGCCATGAAAATGTTGCGAAAGTAGCGTCACCCCAGAGTTGCTTGCACAGGGGATCCCTTTACCTCACATAGGGTAAGGGCCACCGCTTGTAGAGCCCTGGGTGGGAAGCTGGCAGTGGGGTGGCATTAATTGTGAGGCTGCATCCTGGATTTTTGCCCAGGATCCCAGAATTACTAAGACCATCCCTGCTCTTGGGATGCTAACCATCATGTAAGACAAATGTTTAGCAACTAAGCAAGTCTGACAAACCGGGTTCCTGCTGAGCTATGCAAGCAAGTTAGGTTTATCATACTATTGTTTGTGGACAACACCAACATATTTCTGGCTATGTTAGGAATTTGCAGATTTGGCCATTACAATTGATATAACGCAGGGGTGGCCAAACTGAGTCATGAGCCACATGTGGCTCTTTTATACGTGTGTCTCTCTCAAAGCCCCCGCCACCCCATCAATCGTTTGGAGAAGGCATTTCTCACTTTAAATCACTTTCCCAAGCAAGCCAGCTGGCAGTTTGGAGAATGCATTTAAAGTTAAAGTTGCTTTCTTTCTTCTCCTTCCTTCCTTCCTTCTTCCTTCCTTCCTTCCTTCCTTCCTTCCTTCCTTCCTTCCTTCCTTCCTTCCTTTCTTTCTTTCTTTCTTTCTTTCTTTCTTTCTTTCTTTCTTTCTTTCTTTCTTTCTTTCTTTCTTTCTTTCTTTCTTTCCTCCCTCCCTCCCTCCCTCCTCCCTCCCTCCCTCCCTCCGATGTTCATATCTTGTGGCTCCCAAACATCTGACGTTTATTCTCTGTGGCTCTTGTGTTAAGCAAGTTTGGCCACCCCCGATCTAGTGTATGCAATTAAAATTCTAGATTGGCTTTGTTGTATGGTGTTCTGATACTGAGTTGTAGATTACAGTTCAGACTGGTTTTCAGTTTCTGCTTTTCAGTTTCGGGAGTTCTCTTACCGCTTTGCCCTGAGCTGGATGGCCAGGCTAGCCCAATCTCAACAGATCTCAGAAGCTAGCGAGTTTGGCCCTGGTGGCTAATATTTGGAATGGGTGACTATTAAGGAAATCCAAGGCCTCTGTGCGGAGCCAGGCCCTGGCAAACCAGTTCTGAGCATCTGTTGCCTTGAAAACCCTCTGGGGTCACCATAAGCCATCTTGACTTGACAGCACTACATGCACTGCTTTTTGAGTTCCAATTCCAAATATGCAGAACTATGGCTGTTGGAACTGGATTTGAATTAGGTTGGAGCCTTACGTTTAAATCCTCCTCTAGCCCTTTTTTTTTTTACCTCCGCCTAGGTTCTCCTTATCTGTTAAGTGGGAGCAATATTGATCGAGTTCACAAGGTTGTGTTGTAAAGGCAAACAAGATAGGAGATCATTGTAAAGCAATTTGTCTGTTAAAAGCTATGAAGTAAAACTGCTTGTCTGTAGGTTCCCAAGGAAGTGTTTTTTTTCTTCACCTAACATGTAATTAACTTATGGAATGTATCGCCGCAAGACAGGATAATGGCTGCTGGCTTTAGATGGCTTTTTAAAATAGGATTAGACAAATCCATGGAGGATATGTCTGGTGGTGGCTATTACCCTTTAGAATTAGGAATGGAACCTTCATGGACAGAGTATATTAGTGTCGCAGCTGGGCTATGAATCAGACTGTCCTTGACTTGGAATCTTGCTTGCTTCTTTGAACTCCCTGGGACACCTTAGGCAAGTGATATCTCTCAGTCTCCCTCTTGTAGACTTCCTGGAAACATCTGACTGATGTTGGACACTAGATTCTTGACAAGGTAGATTTTTCTGATCCAGCAAGGCAATACTTTAGTCCAGTGGCCCCCAACCTTTTTGGCACCAGGGACCAGTTTTGTGGAAGACAATTTTTCCACAGACCGGTGGGGGTGGGGATGTTGGGGTTTTTGCTGCCCCAGACTGACCCCAAGCCCACACCCCATCCCTGCCACCCATGGGGGTCTTTACATAAGGAGTAGGTGAAGGTCTCTGCATCACTCCACAGCCTGGTTGCTAATTGGCCATGAACCTGGGGTTGGGGACCCCTGTGTTAGCCCCTTGTAGATGATAACACCATCAAGAGCTATTAGCTGATGGAAACAAAGAACCCTCCATGTTCAGTGACAATATACATTTGAATATGGTTTACTGGTAGGCAGATAACAGGTGGACAGCTGCAGGGCTTTTTGTTTGTAGCAGGACCTCCTTTGCTTATTAGGCCACACACCTCCTGATGTAGCCCATCCTCCTGGAGCTTACAGGGCTCTTAGTACAGGGCCTACTGTAAGCTCCAGGAGGACTTTCTACATCAGGGGTGTGTGGCCTAATATTCAAAGGAGCTTCTGCTAGAATTCCATCCCTGGGCCACACACCCCTGATGTAGCCAATCCTCCAAGAGCTTACAGGGCAGTTCGTACAGGGCCTACTGTAAGCTCCAGGAGGATTGGCTACATCAGGGGTGTGTGGCCTAATATGCAAAGGAATCCCTGCTATAAAAAAAAGCTCTAGTTGGCTTCATGCTGGGCTTGTGCGTTCCCGGGAACAGCCAGCCATTTTGGGTGCAGGAAGTTGGACTAAAGGTAAAGGTAGTCCCCTGTGCAAGCAACAGTCGTTTCCGACTCTGGGGTGACGTTGCTTTCACAACGTTTTCATGGCAGACTTTTTACAGGGTGGTTTGCCATTGCAGTCATCTACATTTCCCCCCCAGCAAGCTGGGTACTCATTTTACCGACCTCGGAAGGATGGAAGGCTGAGTCAACCTGGAGCCGGCTACCTGAACGCCGGGATCAAACTCAGGTCGTGAGCGGAGCTTAGGACTGCAGTAGAATCATAAAATCATAGAGTTGGAAGGGACCTCCAGGGTCATCTAGTCCAACCCCCTGCACAGTGCAGGAAACTCACAAACACCTCCCCCTAAATTCACAGGATCTTCATTGCTGTCAGATGGCCATCTCGCCTCTGTACTGCAGCTTTACCACTCGACGCCACGGGGCTAACGTGGACTAAGTTGGACTAACTTGGTGCAATTCTGATGTGCTGTGTAGCTTTTGCAAAATGCCTGTCCTATGGAAAGGGCAGGCTAAAAATCGAATAAAATAAATAAAATGATGATGGTATTCCTATGGTCACGTTGTTCAAACAGTGGCTCTTGCGGGCAGCTGGTCGTTTTTGGTGCTGTCTGTTCTATAGAACGCATGAAGGTTCTTTATACTGTATCAAACCTTCTGTCTGCCAAGGCCAGTGTTGTCTGCTCCCTTGCCAGCAGCTCTCCCAAGGTCTCAGGCATTCACTGCTTGTTTCTTTCAACTGGAGATGCTGGGGACCAAACCTGGGACCTTCTGCATGCCAAACAGAGACTCTCCCACTAAACCAAAGCCCCCTCCCCCTGTATGATGTCTTTAAAAACAAAATGCCATCATGGTATAAACTTGACAGAATTTAAATCCCACCAGTGTGTTTGGGGTTCATGTCTTCTGAGGGAAGCTCAGGCTGCTGCTGGCACAGAAGTAAAACTGTCCTGGGTTGACAAAAGGCAGCGCTTGAAACAAAACACTGGAAATATTAGCTCAGGGCAGGGTGGGGGGCGGAGGCATGGCTGAACGGCTGCTTGGCTTCCTCACACAGGCGCAGCCCGCCGGCCACATGGCACGTGCGACTCCCCGGCTCTCTTGGCGCTTGAATGACTAACCGGGAGGCCCCCAAACAATGCCAACAGCTGCCTGGCTTAAGGAAAGAAAGAGCGGCCTAGAGAAAGGAGAGGCCCCGGGGTTCGTATTTCACTCCTGCTGGCTCAGCACATGGGCCTTTCTCCCCCCACTTCTTGCTCTTGTCGAAGCAGCTGCCTTAACTGGTTGTGGGGGGAAGGGAAAAGTCTCTATAGGCATGTTGTAACCACTGCCCCTTCACCACCCCGTGGAGATCAATAAATCTTGCAAGCCGGGAGCAGCCAAGCTGCTTCTTGGAGACCAGGTGCAGTTGAGAAGGAGAGGCGCTGGCCCGCGTGGAGATAAGCTTCGGCATGTTTACTCTCTGAAGTTCTGCAACCACTAATGCCTCGAATTTTGGTATCTCTTGACTGGCGGCATCTTTCTGCGGCTTAAGAGATCTGGATAGGTTTGGGGCTTGCTTCGACGCTGAATGCTTGCCAAAGCCCCTCAGTGTGAGCTCACCTCTCATAAAATCAGATTTGCTTGGGCTGGACTTCATTACCAAAACCGTATTGTTTATATAGGAAGACTAGAATAGCAGCAACCAGCGGAGCATGGATGATCACTGTGAGGTTTGGAATCCATCTCATATAACTTCCACTGGTGGCAGCACCTGGTACCCACCACAAAGAACCTTTTTGACTCGGGGGCCTGGAACAGATGCTGCCAGTAGTCAAACAGAGCTATGTGGTCCATTCTTACTGTTTCATAGTACTTTTTTACACTTTTTTCTGTCATCCTGATGCTCTAGCTTTCCCTCTCCCTGGGAAATCACTATGCTGATGTTGTTGTTCAGTCGCACAGTCAAGTCTGACTCTTTGGAATAGAACAGAGAGTGCTACAAGGGTGAAGTTTGTGGCTTGGCAGCTGGGGGATTTGCTGAAAACTTCTGAGTTCATGTGAAGGGCTGAAGGTGGATGTGATTGTTGATGATTGATTAGAGCGGCTGTGTTCCCCACCCTCTTTGCATTATTAAGCTGTGCCTTGCAAGAGGCGAGAGCCTTTGGCGTGAGCTAAAGGGCTCTTAGCCTGGCGGCTGTGTAAGGACCAGGAACCCAGATTCCTTGTGTTCCCAATAAGGTAAGTAGACTCTCCAGGCGGGGAGCCACATAAACAAACAGAGTTTAAAAGGGGACTGCCTATTTTTAAAAAGCTATCATGAAGGTAGAATGCCAGCAGGGGGGTGGGGGCTTTCCAGTGTTTTGCATTGAGTGTCACATGTATGACTGTCTGCCCACAGGACAGAAGTCTTGGGTGTGTGCTCGATGCAAGGAGCCCCTGGTCCTCAGGGAACGAGTACATACCCTTGAGGCTGAGGTGACTGATCTGGAGAAGCAGAGACAGTCAGTTAGGCACTCACAGAAGACTCTCGGGACGTGATAGATGAGCCCCGCTCTGAACGTGGCAGCCACGTTGCTGCCAGGGAGCATGAGGGTCGAGAGGGAACAGGGCACCGGGCTGAGGATAATGGGAATGCGCCCTCAGAAGGGACCTCTTCTTTGGTTGGTGAGGGGGAATCCTTTCGCGCCAAGGGACCATCCCTGGGCAGGGAGAGAGGGGGGGTCTTGGTAGTTGGTAATTCGATCCTTAGGCAAGTAGACAGCTGGGTGGCAAAACCGCGTACTGACCGTATGGTGACTTGCCTGCCTGGTCGAAGGTAGTGGACATTACGCGTGTCGTAGATAGGCTGATAGACAGTGCTGGGGAGGAGCCAGTGGTCGTGGTGCATGTTGGCACCAACGATGTGGGGAAATGCAGTCGTGAGGTCCTGGAGGAAAAATTTAGGCTGCTAGGCGGGAGACTTAAGGCCAGGACCTCCAAGGTAGCCTTCTCAGAAGTGCTTTTTGTTCCATGTGCAGGGCTGGAGAGACAGGCACAAATTAGAAGTCTCAATGTGTGGATGAGACGATGGTGTAAGGAGGAAGGGTTTAAGTTTGTTAGGCACTGGGATGCTTTCTGGAACAAGCGGGAGCTGTACAAAAGAGACGGTCTCCACTTGTCCCCCGATGGAACCAGGCTGCTGGCGCTTAAAATCAAAAAGACGGCAAAGCAGTTTTTAAACTAAATCTTGGGGCAAAGCCGACAGGAGATGAAATGTCTCTGGTTCAGGAGGACTCATCTCAAAGAGATGAAAGGTTAGCTGTTACTTTTCTACCGGGTAATGGATCAGAGTTGTCCACTGAGATGGTGACACACAGAATGGACTGCCTGCCAGAGTCTCGAGGCGGCAGGAGGAAGGTGGCGGGCCTAGCTTGCCTGGGAAATTATAGATGTTTGTACACAAATGCTGGAAGTCTTCAAAGTAAAATTGGTGAGTTGGAATGTTTAATGTTGGGAGAAAACATAGACATTGTGGGAATTTCAGAAACTTGGTGGAATGAGGAGAATCAGTGGGACACGGTGATTCCTGGAAATAAGTTATACTGGAAGGATAGGGAGGGAAGGGTTGGAGGTGGAGTGGCTCTGTATGTCAGAGAGGGCATACAGTCCAGTAAGACTGAGGTCAGAGAATTAGACTCCCTTCTAGAAATGCTTTGGGTTGAAATAGAGGGCCCAAAAGGCAATTTAACTATGGGAGTTTGTTATCACCCACCAAATTAAAAGATAGAGGATGACTATAATATGATGGAAGGCTTAAAGATGGTGGCTAGACTTAAAAACAGTGTCGTCATAGGTGATTTTAAGTTGTAAAAGGTAAGAAGGACTCCTTTAAGCAGTGGAAAGCTAGTCCAAGTGAAATTAATAAAAGGGAACACAGGCAGTGGCAAATCAAATGCAAGTGGCAAATCAAATGCAAGACTGTGATCAGGCAGGCAAAAAGGGTCTATGAGGAGCATATTGCAAAAAAACATAAAGACCAACAATAAAAATTTCTTCAAATATATTAGAAGCAGAAACCAGCCAAAGAGGCAGTGGGGACCTTGCATGACCAAGGAGTCAAAGGATTACTGAAGGAGGATAGGGAAAAGGTTGAGAAGCTGAATGCATTTTTTGCCTCCGTCTTCACTGTGGAAGATGAGAAGTGTTTGCCTGCTCCAGAACCACTTATATTGGAAGGGGTGTTGAAAGACCTGAGTCAGATTGAGGTGACAAGAGAGGAGGTCCTACAACTGATAGACGAATTAAAAACTAATAAGTCACCAGGTCCGGATGGCATACATCCAAGAGTTCTGAAAGAACTCAAAGCTGAACTTGTGGATCTTTTGACAAAAATATGTAATCTTTTGTTGAAATCTGCCTCCGTTCCTGAGGACTGGAAGGTAGCAAATGTCACCCCCATCTTTAAAAAGGGTTCCAGAGGAGATCCGGGTAACTACAGGCCAGTCAGTCTGGCTTCAATACCGGGAAAGTTGGTAGAAAGCATTATCAAGGACAGAATGAGTAGGCACATTGATGAACACAAGTTATTGAGGAAGTCTCAGCATGAGTTCTGTAAGGGAAGATCTTGCCTCACTAACCTGTTACATTTCTTTGAGGGGGTGAACAAACATGTGGACAAAGGAGACTCGATAGATATTGTTTACCTTGGCTTCCAGAAAGCTTTTGATAAAGTTCCTCATCAAAGGCTCCTTAGAAAGCTCGAGAGTCATGGAGTAAAAGGACAGGTCCTCTTGTGGATCAAAAACTGGCTAATTAATAGGAAGCAGAGAGTGAGTATAAATGGGCAGTCTTCGCAGTGGAGAACGGTAAGCAGTGGAGTGCCACAGGGCTCAGTACTGGGTCCCATGCTCTTTAACTTGTTCATAAATGATTTGGAGTTGAGAGTAGGCAGTGAAGTGGCCAAGTTTGCGGATGACACTAAATTGTTCAGGGTGGTGAGAACCAGAGAGGATTGTGAGGAACTCCAAAGGGATCTGTTGAGGCTGGGTGAGTGGGCGTCAACGTGGCAGATGATGTTCAGTGTGGCCAAGTGCAAAGTAATGCACATTGGGGCCAAGAATCCCAGCTACAAATACAAGTTGATGGGGTGTGAACTGGCGGAGACTGATCAAGAGAGAGATCTTGGGGTCATGGTAGATAACTCACTGAAAATGTCAAGACAGTGTGCGATTGCAATAAAAAAGGCCAACGCCATGCTGGGAATTATTAGGAAGGGAATTGAAAACAAATCAGCCAGTATCATAATGCCCCTGTATAAATCGATGGTGCGGTCTCATTTGGAATACTGTGTGCAATTCTGGTCACCGCACCTCAAAAAGGATATTATAGCATTGGAAAAAGTCCAGAAAAGGGCAACTAGAATGATTACAGGTTTGGAACACTTTCTCTATGAAGAAGGGTTAAAACGCTTGAGGCTCTTTAGCTTGGAGAAACGTTGACTGCGGGGTGACATGATAGAGGTTTACAAGATTGTGCATGGGATAGAGAAGGTAGAGAAAGAAGTACTTTTCTCCCTTTCTCACAATACAAGAACTCGTGGGCATTCAATGAAATTGCTGGGCAGTCGGGTTAGAATGGATGAAAGGAGGTACTTCTTCACCAAAAGGGTGATTAACATGTGGAATTCACTGCCACAGGAGGTGGTGGCAGCTACAAGCACAGCCAGCTTCAAGAGGGGGTTAGATAAAAATATGGAGCAGAGGTCCATCAGTGCTATTAGCCACAGTGTGTATATATATGTATACTGACTGATTTGATCTTCTGGCAGTCCAAGGGACTCTCAAGATTCTTCTCTAGCACCACATCTCAAAAGCATCTATTCTTCTGTGCTCGGCCTTCCTTATGGTCCAGCTGTCACATCCATACATTACTATTGGGAATACCATAACTTTGACTATACAGACTTTTGTTGGCAGGGTGATGTCTCTACTTTTTATTATACTGCCCAGGTTTGCCATAGCTGTCCTCCCAAAGAACAAGTGTCTTTTAATTTCATAGCTACAGTCACCATCTGCAGTGATCATAGATCCCAGAAATATGAAGTCTGTCACTACCCCTATGTCTTCCCCTTCTATTTGCCAAGGTGTGATGGGGCCAGATGCCATGATCTTAGGTTTTTTGATGCTGAGTTTCAAGCCTACTTTTGTGCTCTCCTCTTTCACCCTCAACAAGAGGTTCTTTAGGTCCTCCTCACTTTCTGCCGTTAGAGTGGTATCATGTGCATATCCAGGGTTTCTAGGTGAGGATATCCCAACATGGTACTCATGGGCCCCTTGGCCTCTCCTAGTACTTTCCCCTGATGCCCACCAAGCTTTTCAGAAAGTAAATGGTGTCTGGGGACTTTGGGGGTGGAGCCAGGAGCAAAGTTGTGACAAGCATATTTGAACTCCAAAAGGAGTTCTGGCCATCACATTTAAAGGGACCACACACCTTTCAAATGCCTTCCCTCCATTGGAAATAATGAAGGATAGAGGCACCTTCTTTTGGGGCTCATAAAATTGGACACCCTGGTCCAATCCTTTTGAAACTTGGAGGGTATTTTGGGGAGAGGCACTGGATGCCATGTTGAAAATGTGGTGCCTCCACCCCAAAAAACAGTCCCCCCAGATGCCCATTGATCAATTTTCCAGGAAGTGCCCAGCATAATTCCCCCCCCCCGCTTTCTGATGATCCTGAAGCGGGGGCTGGGCCTCCAAACTGAGGGATCCCCTTCCTCCAGCTGGAGATTGGCAGCCCTACTTGTGATGCAGAGGCCGGCAAAGGCAAACCACCTCTGAAAGGTCTCTTGCCTTCAAAAACAACCCTAGCTTGCCACCTAGTGGTACATAATGCTAAAAGAGCTAGAACTTCTGGCTACCAGATAATCTTAGGATCTCAGGGCTATACTACACCCACTGCCATACAATAATTAATTAATGGTTTGTATTGACAATAGCTTAAAACTCGGAATGTGGTTCACGTTTTCAAACACAGAAACAAACTATAAGTCATCTTTTGTTTTCTACATGCACAAACCTCTGGAAGTAGAATGATGGTACTGATTCTGGGTTGTCAATTTAGCAATCGCATCAAAACATACATAGTCCCAATAAGCACAGTTTGTAAGCCCCCTTTGAACCAGAGCTTTTGATTCTGGTGTACCAGCCATTTGCAAGTCGTGGTTGGTCTTTTGGGACACTGCCCCGGCCCTAACCATAAGCAACCCTGGCTACAGCTTGGTGGTACCTGAACTGAGGCTGTGTTTTGTTAGGCAATTTGACGCAGCCTCCTCATCTCAGTTGCTGACTGGTGTCACATGACTGTAAGGTATCTGTGTACTTGTTGGGCATAACCTATCCACTTTCTATACATGTGACTTCTGAATCAAGCCACAATGCCTCTGCTACAATCAGACTTTCTTAGCCATGATCATGTCACATCTTTTGCTTAAATCTTTATTCTGACTCCCCTTAACCCTGTCTCAACATTAAGCTTCTAGTCTGGTGGACTAGAACTTTTAAAGGCTCTGCACTCACCTTGCCTCATCTGTGATTTTTCTTGTCTTCCATCCTCTTTTCTGTGCAGGCTCAGCTGTCTTTAGCACAGAACTACCCGTAAAATTAGGACTGCTGAATTCAATTCAATTCAAGAAATATCTGGGGACTTTGGGGGGTGGAGCCAGGAGACATTGGGGTGGAGCCAGGAGCAAAGTTGTGACAAGCATAATTGAATTCAAAGGGGAGTTCTGCCATCACATTTAAAGGGACCACACACCTTTTAAACGCCTTCCCTCCGTTGGAAATAATGAAGGATGGGGCACCTTCTTTGGAGATTCATAGAGTTGGATCCCCTAGTCCAATCCTTTTGAAACTTGGAGGGTCTTTCAGGAAGAAGCACTGGATGCTATGCTGAAAATTTGGTGCCTCTACCTCAAAAACAGCAAACCCCCCCCCCCAGAGCCCCAGATAACCATGGATCAATTCTCCATTATACCCTACAGGAATTGGTCTCCATAGAGAATAATGGAGTGCCCAGCAGACATTTCCCTCCCCCCCTTGCTTTTTTTTGAGGGCCTCCAAACTGGGAGATCCCCTGCCCCCACATGGGTATTGGCAACCCTACATAAAATAGATCCAGCTAGAACGAAATATTTTAAATCTCTAGTGATTTTAAGTGGAAGAGATTTGTATGGTTGTGTTTACTCAGAAGTAAGTTCTACAATATGATGTCCAAAGGAAGTGTGCATAGGACTAGAGATGTAACATTTCTGGACATTCTGAAGCCCAGGGGGAAAAGTGGGCATTTGTAGAAAAATGGAAACTTTTGGGGGGAAATTAAATATACACAATACTTATTATCCTATCAAACCTAAATTTCTATTACTGAAATTAATGAAAATTGAAAACTCACTTTATTTTCTAGTCTGCGTCAAGGGGGATTACAAAATTAAAATTTAAAAATACAATTGAAGCAGTATAATACTTAAAATAAGGAAAGGAAAGGTCCCCTGTGCAAGCACCAGTCGTTTCTGACTCTGGGGTGATGCTGCTTTTACAACGTTTTCACGGCAGACTTTTTATGGGGTGGTTTGCCATTGCCTTCCCCAGTCATCTACACTTCCCCCCCAGCAAGCTTGGAAGGATGGAAGGCCGAGTCAACTTCGAGCCAGCTACCTGAAAACCCAGCTTCCACCGGGGATCAAACTCAGGTCATGAGCAGAGCTTAGGACTGCAGTACTGCAGCTTTAACACTCTGCGCCATGGGGCTCTTCAATTTACAATAAAAAACGTGGTAAAAAACTGGATTGTGTAATTAGAGAACAATACAATAAAATTGTATTTCAGAATTAGGGGGATGTACGATAGGGGACAGCCCCATGACACAGAGTGGTAAAGCTGCAGTACTGCAGTCCTAAACTCTGCTCACGATCTGAGTTCGATCCTGGCGGAAGCTGGGTGTTCAGGTAGCTGGCTCAAGGTTGACTCAGCCTTCCATCCTTCTGAGGTTGGTAAAATGAGTACCCAGCTTGCTGGGGGGAAAGTGTAGATGACTGGGGAAGTAAATGGCAAACCACCCCATTAAAAAGTCTGCCGTGAAAATGTCGTGATGCGACGTCACCCCAGAGTCGGAAATGACTGGTGCTTGCACAGTGGACTACCTTTATCTTTTTAACCTTTTTACAATAGAGGAAGTGCAATAAACACAGGATAATGTACACACTAAACAATGCTGTCAGTGTTAGGTACTGCAACTGCATGATCTGGGAGGGAAAGGGTTAAGAGAATTATCTTCCTCAGGTACCCTGAGCAGTCCTGCTCCCACCCCGCATTGGTTAGATATTGAGCCTCTTTGGACCCTTGCTTGCCTTCCATTTCATCTTATATAAGACCTCTCTTCTTCTTCTCTCTCTCACCCGGGCTTGGAGCTGTAACAAGTTAATTTTTTTGAAGTTAATCTGTTCACAATAAGTTAAATGTGTCCCTATATGAATACGTCATGTAAGATGTGCTTCTATTTCTGTAAGTAAAAATTCTCTCGTTACCACTGGAGTTATAATATCTTTGTCATTTGTTGAAACAGCATTTCCCCTTTAAGTGGGAAGCGTGAAGGATTGGGGATACTAGGTAAAGCCTCTGTGCTTTTAAGGCAATTGATTTTTTACATTTAACCCAGCAATCAGAACTACCTAAAATGTTCCTCAGAAATTAAAACAACCACTTGATCCCACACCTCCCTGAACAATTCCATTTTTGACTGAGACTGAGAGGTGATACGATAATTATCTTCAAGTACTTGAAGGGCTGTCATATAGAGGTTGAAACTGAATCAAAAGAATTTTCAGCTAAACATTAGGAAGAACTTCCTGACTGAGCGGTTCCTCAGTGGAACAGGCTTCCTTGGGAGGTGGTGGGCTGGAAGTTTTTAAACAGAGGCTAGATGGACATCTGACAGCAATGCTGATTCTATGAACTTAGCAGGAGGTACTTCTGAGCTATCTGCATTGTGCAGGGGGGTTGGATTGGATACCCTGGAGGTCCCTTCCAACTTTATAATTCCATGATTTTATACTTTCTGCTGATAAAAGTGTGCAGAGCTTTCCTGACCTGGGCATGAGGGCCATCCCATCATGTGAAGGCAGGGCCGGCTTGCCCACTAGGCACCGGGGAAGGAAGGCTAGCAGTGGCCGGAGGGGGAAGGGCTGTGGAAGCTGCAGGGGGAAGCAACGGCGGTGGGCAAGGAGCCTGCCTGTGGTGCCAGAGGCTCTAGAGCCAGCACTGTGTGGAGGCCATGACAGAGGAAGCTTAGGGTATTAGGCAGCTCTTGATCTTACCCATTGGCAAAGTGGCCACTTCATAAGGCTTTGCAAGGATGGAGGAGGCTGTCCCAGTGAAGCATGCCTGAGTCAGTAGCACAGAACTTAGATCCCCCTGGCCTTTCCTTACCCCTCCATCTGATGCAGAGTTTGCTTGTGTGATCCTGCCCACAGAAAGACGGAAGCCTCCTGGGCAACAGTGACCTGCCGCCTGCAGTGAAGCTGGACCGCAGCAAATCTGAGGACCTTCTCGGGACTCCCAAGAAACCTCGCATCTCCTACAGCTCATCGGAGAACATTGAGGTGGCTTCTGGAGCTCTCCGTGTTAATGCAGGAATGAGATCTGATGCAGGCTGCCTCGGGTTACGGATGGTCAGTGAACAGCTTCTCTTCCCCAAGAAAGCCGGAGTCAACCGAGGAGATGCCCAGGAGATCATGGAGGCAGACTCTCGGCCCAGCTCAGGTATGTTTGCTGCAGGCTTGGAATCCAGTGGCCCAAGGGATAACTTTCTTAGAGCAGGCTTAGAATGATGGCACCTGGGTTTTTGTGGCCCCTGTGTGACACAGAGTGTTGAACTAGATGGGCCATTGGCCTGATCCAACATGGCTTCTCTTATGTTCTTATGATGTAGATGCAGGAGTCTCGGTTCTGAATTTGGGTCCTGGGTAGTTCAGCAGTGGAATTGGCTGCCTAGGGAGGTGGTGAGCTCCCCGTTAGTGGCAGTCTTCAAGCAGCAGCTGGCTGATCCCACACTGAACAAGGGGTTGGATTAGATGGCCTCTATGGCCCCTTCAAACTCTATTAGTATAGTGGTTTGGTGTGGTGGTTAAGTGTGCGGACTCCTATCTGGGAGAACCGGGTTTGATTCCCCACTCCTTCACTTGCAGCTGCTGGAATGGTCTTGGGTCAGAGTTGTCCTTGAAAGGGCAGCCTCTGTGAGAGCTCTCTCAGCCCCACCCACCTCACAGGGTATCTTCTTCTATGAGTTTTGCTTTTTGGAGCTCAAAAAAATTGTTGGTTTTAAATTTGTGCATGCAATTTATTTTTCCCCTCTTATGCACTCCAATTGCTACCCGCTGCTGCTGCTGCTTCAATTCTTCTTCTTCATCTTCTTCTTCATCTTCATCATCTTCATCTTCTTCTTCATCTTCTTCATCTTCTTCTTCTTCATCTTCTTCTTCATCATTATTATTATTACCGTTGTTGTTACCATTGTTGTTGTTGTTGCTATGCTTTTAAAGTGCTTTGCATGTGTTGTCTTGTAATCCTTCCATTGATCCTGTCAGAGTTACGGCACGCTAGTGGAGCATCTGCTTTGGATGCAGAATGTCTAAAGTTCAATCCCCAGCACCTCCAGTTACAAAGATCAGGAAGGAGGTGATATAAAAGACTTCCTCTTAAGATCCTGAAGAGCCATTGCCAGTCAGCAGAGACAACATGGGCCTTGACAGACCAACCTTTATAGACAGCTTGGTGTGTGAGAAAGGGCAACATTGTTGTCCCCATAATGCTGAAGAGGGGTTGATGCTGAGAAGGCGTGGCTTGCATAGCTGCTTTGGACCACTTTAAGGAGAAAAGCTGGATAGAAAAACTTAAATCAAAATGAGGCCCCCAAAATGAGACCACCAAGTCCATTCCTGTTGAGATATGAACCAGGCATAAGAACATAAGAGAAGCTACGCTGCTAGGCAATTCCACCAGAAGGATCACCAACAAATAAATTGTATATTTTGTATAGCACCAATACATTGTTTTAAATTATAATTGTTTGTCCTATTGTTTTATACCTGAAATTGAGATGTTGGTTTTATTATGATTGTTAGCTGCCCTGAGTCTGTTTGCAATGGACGGGATATAAATCGAAAGTAAATAAATAAATGTTGGATCAGGCCAATGGCCCATCCAGTCCAACACTGTGTCACACAGTGGCCAAAAAAAACAAGTGCCATCAGGAGGTCCATCAGTGGGGCTAGAAGGCCTCCCACTGTGCCCCCCCCTGAGCACCAAGAATACAGAGCATCACTGCCCCAGACAAAGAGTTCCAACAATACGCTGTGGCTAATAGCCACTGATGGACCTCTGCTCCATATGTTTATCCAATCCCCTCTTGAAGCTGTCTATGCTTGTAGCCACCACCACCTCCTGTGGCAGTGAATTCCATGTGTTAATCCCCCAACTGCTCAGCAATTTCATTGAGTGCCCACAAGTTCATGCATTGTGAGAAAGGGAGAAAAGTCCTTCTTTCTCTACCTTCTCTATCCCATGCATAATCTTGTAAACCTCTATCATGTCACCCCACAGTCAACGTTTCGCCAAGCTAAAGAGCCCTAAGAGTTTTAACCTTTCTTCATAGGGAAAGGGTTCCAACCCTTTAATCATTCTAGTTGCCCTTTTCTGGACTTTTTCCAATGCTATAATATCTTTTTTGAGGTGTGGTGACCAGAATTGTACACAGTACTCCAAATGAGGCCGCGCATTCCTGATTAGGAGATCTTGGCCACTGTGCCATGCCTTCTGTCTGGTGCAGTAGTAGTTGGATCATGACAAGCCACATACCTCTTCCTTTCTTTGTTCCCAGCATCCTATATTCAGAGGTAGATTGCTCCTGCAATTGGAGATTAGATTTCACTGCCGTGGCTAAATTGTCATTAGTCGACAACTGCCTAATCCTTGTCTTCTAAAGACCATCCGATCTAGGTTCCACATCACTTTAGCTTGTCATCCTGCCTCTCCACCATTTTCAGGGTTTTACGAGACCAGCGAGATGGGCTCCCTCTCAGATTCCTGCGCCTCTGTGCACAGCGACGGGCCTGGGGATTCTCGCTGCAGTGTCGGCTCCCTCTCTCAACTGCCAGGCCTGCGGGAAAGCAACTTTGTCCGGCCACGTTCTACAGATGAGGCTGCCGTTCGTCTCCTGGACCTCCAACTGCAGAGATTCACATTGGCAAATGCTCCTGGTGCTGACAGTAGAAGACCCGTCTCGACAGGTGAGGTCATGTTTGCATAAACGGCTAGTTTAGCTGTCCAACTCTTCAGTCCCTTTCGACCTCTGCTGTGTTCTTGTTAAAAGAGGAGTTAAGACATGAGCAATGTTCCCTCTAAGCTGCAGAGTCTTGTAAGCAAAAATTCTACTTTGTGCGCTACTGGTATTAAAGTTGTGAGCTAATGGCATTAAAGTTGTGAGCTACTGCATAAATTATTGTGCTCTGGGGCCATTTTTCCTGAGCTAAGACAAAAATGTGTGAGCTGGAGGCTAAAAATCTGTGAGCTAGCTCACGCTAAATCAGCTTGGAGGGAACACTGGGCATGAGGCATGAAAAACAGTACAGACTTTTGTTAAGCAGGAACATAACTAGGGTTCTGCATGAGCCGTGATTCTTTGAGAATGCAGGGAGAAAACAGAATGAGGCCACCAAGTCAATTATATTTCACCTTGGGCTTCAATTACCAAACAGGCTCAGGTTGCCAGTTATTGTGGCTGCTGAAATATTTCTTGAAAGATGTCCTCAGTGTTGTGCCCCTGGGTACCATGGCACCTAGCAAGTGTTTTTAGGACTTTTGTCCAGGCTGGCTTCTGATTGGCCCTGGGATATCATATTGGCTGCACAGATTCAAAAATAAGCTGCCACCATAACACAAAGATCTTCATTGCATGACTGAAGGTAAGCTGTGTGTGGGCGAGGAAACACTTTGTGTTCCTTTAAAAACACATACCGTTAAGGGCAGCTTTAAAAACACATATCGTTAAGGGCAGCTTCTGCCTGAAATGTTGAAGAGTTAGTTACCTTTATTCATAACACTAATAGAACATAAGAAGAGCTCTGCTGGATCAGACCAGTGGTCCAGCATCCAGTTTCACGCAGTGGCCAACCAGTTTCTCTGGACAACCAACAACAGGGAACAGAGGCTGATGTTGCCTCCTGGCACTGGGATTCAGAGGATTAATTAATGCCTCTGAATGTGGAAATTCCCCAGTTACCATGGCTAGTAGCCATTCATAGATTTATCGTCCATGAATCTAAGAACATAAGAGAAGCCATGTTGGATCAGGCCAACGGCCCATCAAGTCCAACACTCTGTGTCACATAGTGGCAAAAAATTTTATATACACACATACACTGTGGCTAATAGCCACTGATGGACCTGTGCTCCATATTTTTATCTAAACCCTTCTTGAAGGTGGCTATACTTGTGGCCGCCACCACCTCCTGTGGCAGTGAATTCCACATGTTAATCACCCTTTGGGTGAAGAAGTACTTCCTTTTATCCGTTTTAACCTGTCTGCTCAGCAATTTCATTGAATGTCCACGAGTTCTTGTATTGTGAGAAAGGGAGAAAAGTACTTCTTTCTCTACTTTCTCCATCCCATGCATTATCTTGTAAACCTCTATCATGTCACCCCGCAGTCGACGTTTCTCCAAGCTAAAGAGTCCCAAGCGTTTCAACCTTTCTTCATAGGGAAAGTGCTCCAGCCCTTTAATCATTCTAGTTGCCCTTCTCTGGACTTTCTCCAGTGCTATAATATCCTTTTTGAGATGCGGCAACCAGAACTGCACACAGTACTCCAAATGAGACCGCACCATCGATTTATACAGGGGCATTATGATACTGGCTGATTTGTTTTCAATTCCCTTCCTAATAATTCCCAGCATGGCGTTGGCCTTTTTTATTGCAAACGCACACTGTCTTGACATTTTCAGTGAGTTATCTACCACGACCCCAAGATCTCTCTCTTGGTCAGTCTCTGCCAGTTCACACCCCATCAATCTATCTAATTCCATTTTTAAAACTGTTTATTCCTGTGGCCATCACTGCATCCTCTGGCAGCAAATTCCGCATTTTAGTCACTCTTTGTGTAAAGTAGTATTTCCTTTTGTCTGCTTTGAACCTACTGCCCATCGTTGGATGAGTTATAGTATTTTGAGAGAGGGAGATTAATGTCTCTTTGTAAACTCTCCCTACCCCTGTGCATAGTTTTATAAACCACTATCTGTTGCCCAGGGCTGAATCTGGGGGGGTGGGGGCAGAGGGGGGGTGCTTGCCCTGGGCAGCAACAGAGGGGGGGGGCGCCAAATTAGGCATGGAGTCCATTCTGTTATATGGGCCCATAAGATAGAATGGGTCCCTAAGGGGGCGTAATTTTTTAGTTTTGCCCCCCCTTAAAAAACATATAGATCTGGTCCCGCTGTCCCCCTTCACTTATCTCTTTTCTAAACTGAAAAGTTCCAGACTCTTCAGCCTTTCCTCATAAGGAAGGTGCCCCAACCCCCGAATCATCTTGGTTGCCCTCCTCTGTACTTTTTCCAGCTCCACAATGTCCTTTGGAGATAACGGTGACCAGAACTGTAGGAACTCTTCAACACAGGATGGCAGGGACAGTCACGAAATGGTTGTGACAAAATGTCAGGGAGTAAATGCTATGAACAAACTCACTCTCAGACATTTTGTGGCAACCATCTTGTGGTTGTCCCCCTCCCCCACGTGTCAGAATTCCAAGTTGCCTTGCAAGCACAAAAAGGTTGGGGGATCTCAGGTGTAGACACTCTGTTAAAAGGAAGTCCTCACATCTCTTTGGTCACAGCTAATAAGGAAGATACAGGGATTGGGTTACTGTTCTGGGCCCTCCCAGACAGACCCTAACCAGAGTGGTGGCAGCCAATAGAAGGCCCTTCCTGGTCCTCTGCTGTGTGACATTAAGTCACAGCTGACTTATGGCAACCTTGTGGGGTTTTCAAGGCAAGAGACATTTAGAGGCAGTTTCCATTGCTTGCCTTTGCATAGCAACTCTGGTATTCCCTGGTGGTCTCCCATCCAAATACAAACCAGCGCAGACTCTGCTTAGCTTTCATGATCTGATGAGATTACTCTTACCTTGACAAATTTCAGTCCTCCAGAGTGATTCTCCCAAAAGCCCTTGTCGTGTTCTGCACCCTGGACAGTTCCCAGCAGATATCTTCATTTGTTTGGACTGAGCTGACTGGTTTTGTTGATTACTTGGTATTGTTGATTACTTGGTATGCTGCTCCGTTGCCAGTGTAATATATTTATACTTGTAGCCACTTTAAACAAACTTGGAAAAGTGGAATATAAATTTTAAGCGAGTTATAATAGCTAGGACAATACATCTCTTTTTGGTTTTAGGGGGCGTGTTTTCAATATCTTCTTAAATTCATAAAGCCAAGTGGATGCTTCTATATTTGTTCTCTGCTCCATATAAGTTTGAGGAACTTGGAAAACTGATGTCTTGCATTTGATAAGCACTTGGCAAATTGACCTCGCAAATCCATACAGAGAGACTTTCATTATTACAGAGAGACTTTTTTGTATGAAAATTCTACAAACGTATTTACTATAACATATGGATTTTTGGATTTTGCAGTGAACTTTTAATGGAATTTTATATAAGAAGTATATGATCTATATTCAGTGGTATTCAGGCTACTTTCGCATAACCTTCTCCCATTTGTTTTCTCCCAGGTAGGGTTTTAACAGCTGTGCATCAAGGCAGGTGAAGCTTTTTCTGCTGAAGGGATTCATTGATGGAATGGGGAAGAATTAGAGTCTCTGTTATTAGAATTAGAGAGCCAGTTTGGTGTAGTGGTTAAGTGTGTGGACTCTTATCTGGGAGAACCAGGTTTGATTCCCCACTCCTCCACTTGCATCTGCTGGAATGGCCTTGGGTCAGCCATAGCTCTGGCAAGAGTTGTCCTTGAAAGGACAGCTTTCATGAGAGCTCTCTCAGCCTCACCCACCTCACAGGGTGTCTGTTGTGGGGGGAGAAGGTATAGGAGATTGTAAACTGCTCTGAGTCTCTGATTCAGAGAGAAGGGCGGGGTATAAATTTGCAGTCTTCTCCTTCTGTTTAATTTCTCCTCTCTTATCCATTGCTTTGATTCTGAAGCTGGAGCTGGTTTGTGTGCGTTGTTCATTCTCAAGTTCTTGTCCTCACGGCTTCTTTTCATTTCCTTTGCTTGCAGGTGACCTTGAGTTCCTCTTGGGGCTTGGAGATTTGTCCCTGCCACTCTCAAAGAACCCAAGCCTTCAGCTGCTGCAGTACAAGTCAGACCTTGTCTCTCGGAACACCAATGAAATCTACCATTACCCCAGCCCTTTGCATGCGGTGGCTTTGCAGAGTCCTCTTTTCACCAGCAGCCTCTCCCAGAGCTCTTCTCAGGAAGAACTTGATGAGGGCCCCACAGAGCTTGCAGGGGTCAGCTCCCCAGAAAGTGCACCCCCTTCCTCCCCACAGCAGCAGAGGGCGCAGCTGGATCGCTACATTGCCAAGTTGGTGTTGCGGTACAAGTGCCGTTCAGCGGTGAATAGGACAGAAGTGGGATTCTTCGCTGGAAACCAGAAGAGTTTGTCCATGTTGTCTGTCTGCAGTTCCATGCTGGGTGCCAGCCAATTCCTCGCCTCGGTACCAGGGTGGAAGATCCGGCGGCGTATCTCTACCTGCTCCCACTTTCGCTCACCAGAAGGCTCAGAGGGGGCACGAGATTCTCAAGTCTTGGATGGCCAAGGAGACTTCGCCATGTTTCCAGAGATCAGCTCCATCCAGTCTAGCACCACCAACCTCTCCAAGGCTAGCGAGCCTTCAGTAATGTCCCTCCCTGATCCTCTCCCACTGTACCGGGAGCCATCTCTAGCCTCCTGTCCAAAGAAGCTGCCTGGTGGATCAGAAAGAGGGGTCCTCAATTGGGTTGACCGTACCCAACGTTACATCGTGCAAGTGGAGTCTCCTGCCCGGAAAGTTCTGTCGTTACCCCCAGCTGCTGTGGACTTGGACAAACTATACAAAGGTAAGCATGCTTCCCGGGAATTGGTGAAGACAGCGGAGAAGCTGGAGAAACATACAGAAAGAAGCTGGTTAAACCCTCGGGAACTGCTGCGCAAGTTTAGCCTCCGTCGTAAGCCATCCAATCGGGTAGGAAGCAGGGCCCGGGCCAGCTCAGAGATCAATGTCCATGCAGCAGCAGGGCTGGTATGCCACAGCGACTCTCAAGTCGGCAAAAGCAAAGTGGTCAAGACAAAATGGGCGTCTGTCCTAGAGATTTCCAACAAGGCCCCAGGGCGGCATCGGCTGAAAGCTGGTGTCTTTCACCCACCTCATCCGCTGAACCGTCATCTTGCCTTCTCTGCCGATTCTCCAGCATCCCTTTGCTTCCTGGGGAGTAGTCACCTGGACCTGCCGCCACGGCAGCGGGCTGGATTTGCTGGCAGTGGCTCTGGTCTTGGCGAGGCAGATGCCACAAGCGCCATCAGCCTGAATGGCGACTGGATCCTCCATCACCTTGGCGACAGATGGCCCCATGGTTCTGCCACCTTAGACTCCACCGACCTGCCAGTAGGCAGCTTCAAGCTTCGCCGCAGTCGCTCCTTTAAGGAGCTCAAGCGAATGATGTCCCGATCCATCAAAGGTGCCAGAGTCCCCAAGTGATCTCTTTGCCATTCAATAATGCTACAGTGAGGTTGGAAGATTGGGTGGGATGTGGTTGTTTCTTATCCTGTTACGGGATTCTAGTTGATGCTCCTGAAAAGACATCTTGTTTACTGTCACCTGGCAAAAGTTCTCCTTGACTTGGACAAATGGAGCTGCCATTTGGGCTGCTTCCTCTCACCCAACGCACAGATTCTTGTATCTCCTCCCTTCTTTCAGCTGCGTATGGCCTTCTTTCTGCTGCATATGTTCTTGCATTCAGACCTTGATTCTGGTACACCTGGACACTTGACTGGCCTTAACAACTGTGAAAGTGGACCAAAAGGATTCTCAATGGAAGGGGGAAGGTCTTGTGACAGCCCTCTCTCTTAACCTTTCCTCCTACAGTGTTTTCATGTGTTTGCAGCGTAACACAGAGGGGCAGACAGAGACTAGCGCAGCTACGCCTGTTTCCCTTGTTCTTTCCTACAGTTATTTTCCTAAAAAGTTACTCTTTCTGATGGTGGAAGAAGGGCCGAGGCCTACACAATTTGTAATCGACGAAGCACAACAAAGGGTCTCCCTCCCTCCACTCCTAGTCCAGGAAAGTTAGCAAAAACAGATTTATCAAATGTCCAGCCAGCCAATGTACATGGTGGGCATTGGGCCACGTTTGACTTTGTGATTTGCAGATTGTGTAAGCCCTGATAGTCATTTCAAAGAATGTACATTTTGTTCTGGAAACTTTGTGGGCGTTCAGTGTCTTGGCTTCCTGACTGGTGCTTCAGGCCTGAAATCCATGGGGCCTTTTTCTTGTGCTGGTAAAATACCTCCCTTTTCCAATATGAGTATTAATTTGTGTTAGAAAAGCAACCTCTTAACTGGCCCTTGTGAAAAGTGGCTTTTTTTTTTTTTTTTGCTTTTCCTACTTCAGCCTTCAATGGGCTTCATCAAGGAACAACCAAACATCTTTTGAAAACTTTATCTTTGGTACTCAAACCATATTTAAAGGAAAGGGATGCTAGATTACCTAAATCCTTATAGCACAAAGCACCAGCTTAACTTTTGTTAAAAAAAAATAATAATTCTCTTGCTGTCTAAAACTGTGAACCTCAATTTTTTTCTAAATGTAAATGAGATACTGCTGAGGTTAGACTCTTTTTTTTTTTTTTTAAACCTGGTGTTTCTCCCTCATTGCTTTGAGAAACTGCTGGGAATGCTAACAGTGGGAGATTTAAGCCCTCAGTGTAATGATGTTTCCAAATGGTGGATTTCTTTTCAGGTGCCATTTAAAGTCCACACCTGAACACCAGGGCTTTGTGTATTGTGAGCAATAAATAAAAATTCTGTGTTGCAGTAATCCACTTTTTGTGACAACTACTTGCTGAATTTGAAGAAATTTAGGTGCTAATGTTTTCAGTGGAAGTCCGACAAAAATTACAGCCCAATCTGAGGCTAATGTTTAAGGTGGAAGACACAGCCTTAGATTAGTAAAGGGCAGCCTGGGCCCATCAGAATTTCTCACAGTATGCAGCCAGTCTACCCCTGGTAAGGAACGTTTTTTAAACCACCACTGTAGACATCACAGGATTATAGTCTAGCTAGATCAGTGGCCCCTATTGTGGTACCTGCTAATACCTTTCCTGATGCTTGCCAAGTGTTTTTAGAAAGCGGCTGTGGCCAGTTGTGGCTTTTGCCCCCACAGTGCTGGTTGGTCACAGTAGATTTGATTGGCTGCTCCAGAAGACCAAGAGAAAAATACAGAGCGAGCCAGAAGATAACTTGATGATTTGAAAAAAACATCTGCATGAGAAAACACTGAGGTCAATGAGGAAGGCACAAGCATCTCCACCCTCTTAGGCTGAAGCGGGAGTTTGAGCTAATGTATATTTTATTTGGTTTGTACTGAAGATTTTTTAAACATTGCTTTGGCAGGAGCTGTCACCACAGCACAAGGATCTTCACTGTGTGGCTGAAGTTAAGCTACAGCTTAACTTTGTGGATGGTTTTTGCCTCCTGCGGTAGCAGTTTTGTGGCTGTATCACCACACTGTATCAGAATTCCAAAAGTGAGCCCTGACCTTGATAGCCCAAGCAAGCTCGATCTTGTTAGATCTCAGAAGCTAAGCAGGGTCGCCTCTGGCAAGTACTTCTATGGGAGACCTTCTTGGAATACCAGAGGCAGGGGCAGGCTTTATTGGACATATGAAGCTGCCTTATACTGAATCAGACCCTTGGTCCATCAAAGTCAGTATTGTCTACTCAGACTGGCAGCAGCTCTCCAGGGTCTCGAGCTGAGGTTTTTCACACCTATTTGCTTGGACCCTTTTTTGGAGATGCCAGGGATTGAACCTGGGACCTTCTGCTTACCAAGCAGATGCTCTACCACTGAGCCACCGTCCCTCCCTCTGTGAATATCCTCCATACCCCCAGTAGGGATCAGTCACCAGAGGTCACCACGATTTCCACGTGCATGCACCTGGAGAAAAAAAAAATTCCACCAGCACCCGCCAGCTCAAAAAAAGGGGTAGAGTTTTGGTATTGGAGAAAGTGTGGGGGTAAACTTCGCACAGAATGTAGTGGAGAAGGATCTTTTCACACACCCAGTCAATAGGATACCCTGGAAGTGTTCAACCGTGCTTCAGTGTGCTTGCTCGCAAAGATGGCTAGCATTGAGTATTGTTCGAAGAAGATGATGATATTGGATTTATATCCTGCCCTCCACTCTGAAGAGTCTCAGAGCGGCTCACAATCTCCTTTACCTTCTTCCCCCACAACAGACACCCTGTGAGGTGGGTGGGGCTGGAGAGGGCTCTCACAGCAGCTGCCCTTTCAAGGACAACCTCTGCCAGAGCTACGGCTGACCCAAGGCCATTCCAGCAGGTGCAAATGGAGGAGTGGGGAATCAAACCCGGTTCTCCCAGATAAGAGTCTACACACTTAACCACTACACCAAACTGGCTCTTTGTTGATGAAAGACACAAAAAACAATTTCCAAAACAGTTGAATTCTTTATTGTATGATTGCAAGAGACAGCAAAAGGGGGGGGGGGAGGGCAGGGGGGTGGTATTACCTCTCCCAAGTACATTTGTGGTTCCCCAGATAAGCATGCACAATTAGAACTTACACATGGGATTTTGCAGTGAAACTGGTTGTTTCAGGTATCTTTTATCTGCAGTTGACATGGGTTGATCCAGACCAGTTGGATCTACTTTCAAGGTTACTAACTATTTTTGCACATCTCACCTAGCCTACATGACTTCCCCATTGTAATGAGTCTCCACTCGGGTTCATTTTTTCTCTCCACACAATGCCTCAGGGTGCCTGCTCCCAAAGGTGGTGGTATTGCTGTAGGACTAGCATCTTATTTTGCAAGTTCTATATTGTGGTGTGGGGTGCTACAATTTGCTGAAGATAAAGGGGTGCATGCGATTGCCCGCCCGCCTGCCTCTCTTATATGCTTCCCTTATAACTAAAACTATGTTTAGTATACAGAGATCGTTCTTTTCCTAGAAGCAAGTGAGAGTTTATTGCAGCCTTGCCTTGCCTCCGAGAATGATTCTGCATTCCAGCCACCTCTGCTGCTGTTAACTGATGGCTTGAAGAGCTAAGCAAATTGCTGTTTACATGATTCCTGGCACCATGTGGGTAATAACAGTAATTAAGGAGACTGCAGAGGAGGGATTTGCAAGCCTAAGCCTGCTTTGGGAGGGGGGGGGTGATTCTCTACTCAAGTTGGTGTTCCAAGCTCAGATTTCTTTGTACAGTTTGATGCTCCCATTCATAGTTCCAAAGGTGACATTCATAGCTGAGGCTGTTCTTCTCTACATGTGCGGACTCAAATATTGTACCCCTGAAAGCCTTGGTTCCTGTAATTTTGCTTAATGCTGCTTTCTAGGCCTTGTTGCTTTTGAAGTGTTTTTTTTAAAAAAAACAAGGAATAGGTGGCTTTAAAAATGTCCTAAACTAGGTAATATATGTTCTGTGCCCTGTCTGCATTTTTGTCCTCTCCCGTTTCAGCCTCGTGATTTTGGTGCTGGGGGGGCGATCAGCCAAATCAGTCCCAAGTAGGCTACTTAACCTTCAGGTGGAGATGTGTACAAATTAATTTCAGAGGGTAGCCATATTGCTCTGCGGTAGAACTTGATTTTAGGGATGCCAGTCTTCAGGTGGGACCTGGGGATCCCCCAGAATTACTGCTCCATCTCCAGACTACAGTGATTAATTCCCCTGGAGAAAATAGATGTTTTGAAGGTTGGACTCTATGGCCTCTTACTCCACTGAGGTCCCTGTTCTTCCCATGCTCCATCCCCAAATCTCTAGGAGTTTTCTAACTTGATCAGGCAACCCTACAACCCTCATTCCCTGTTGGTGGCCGGGGGGGGACCTGGCAACCCTAATTCAAGTCCAATAACACCTTAGAAATCAACAAGATTTTCAGGGTATCAGCTTTTGAGAGTCAAAGCTTCCTTCATCAGTTTTCTTGTGGGTCTCTAATGTGCTACTGGACTTAAATCTGTACAATGCCTCCCACACCTTACATGACCCTTACAACATGAGTATAATGGCACAGTTCTGGACCCCCTTTGCTGCACATGGCTTCTAGAAGTTAAACATGCTTTTCTTTCCTATTGTGTGCCCTAGCCTCCGATAAAGTGGTTCCTGCTGAATATCTCTCAGGAGGGAACGCCATAAAGCCACAGAAACGGCACACTTTTAAAGTTAGATTTGAAGGTACCCAAAGAATCGTGGCCAATGATGATTTAAATTGATATTAAAATTTATACAAGAAAGGATGGTCATTCTGGGGTGATCAAAGGGTTTCGTTATGAGGGCCAGATCTGACATAAATGAGACTTTGTTGGGCTGGGCCACATCGGGTTGAGCCAGGCCTTGTGTGTACCTATTTAAGATTATGTAGCAGAGATATAAACTTTATAAAGGACACAAACACAATTAAAGATTTTTTAAAAGAAACTTAAAACGTGCTTAAAATGTTAGCACTTGTTGGTCTTAAAGGTGCTTTCTTTGTATTTCTCCCATGGGATCTAGGGAACTTTTGCATGGAACTGGGCAAAGGAAGCTGTGGCTCTTTCCTTCCTTCCCCAGGGGACCAGGAGGGGGAGGAGCCTCCGCCTACAGAAGGAAGAAAGGCTTGGCTCAGTAGCTCTGCTGTGCAAGTGAGGAAGCCTTGCAAAGCAAGCTGTTATGAAGAAGGAAACAAGATATAGGGAGAAGGAAGCAGATGACAGCCAGTTGCTCAGGGACCTGATAGGAGCCCTCTGGGGGCCTGATTCAGCCGCTGGACTGCATGTTTGATACCCCTAGAGTATTATTCTCTCTTTTCTGGCTGAGTCCCAAGATTAATAAGAGGTCTCACAGCAGAGGTGAAGGTTCATTCCTTCCAAAATTGCAGCTCAGTTTCTTAAGACTTGTACCACAGAGCCTTCGTCTGGTGTGAATTTTTGCATGGAAGACTTTCCAAGGCTAAGAAGCAGGGCATGTTCCAGACCAAGGTGACCCAAGTTTTTTTGGGGGGGATTTTGGGGTACTGGGAAAGGCTGGTGCATTGGCAGTTGTGTTTGTTTAATCACCACAGAGGAGCAGGAAATTTCGAATCGGTATTCTGCCCCAGGCACCACAATGTTGTGGGCCAGTCTCGTGTCTGAATACAGCCATTCTTCAAGAAATGGAATCTGTTAATGAGGAGAAGTCCCTCATCCACTGTGGAATGTCATAATTACTCAGGGGCCCAATAGCTTTAAAGCAGCCTTTATGCTAATGAGGTGCTTTGAGGAAGGGGGACAAGCCAAGGGTATGTCAAGGTATCATTAAGTCTCAAAGAGCCTGTTCCATCTTGAAGCAGACTTAAGGAAAAATTCTGAGGAGATATTTTATTGCTATCACTCGGTGTGGCTCCTCCTTTGGAAATGACCTCGGATTGATTCAGTGAAAAAAAGTGGGTTTTTCTTGCTTGGCATTACCTCAGTCTTGTGGGGAGAACACAACAGAGCAAGAAGTTCTACAAAAAAATTACTCTGAGCAGAGCAGTGGGAGGAGTAGCCCGAGAGCCACAGAATGGACGATTTACAGTTTAAGTAATATGGCTAATGGTTGTTGGCAGAGTTAGGTATTGGGTTTATCTAGTCTGATTAAAAAAGAGCATCATGCGGCAGTGAGTTCCACAGGGCCCTAGTAGCTGCCATGCTGGTGCATTGATGGCTGTTAAAGGAGACCAAACCCTATGAGGAAAGGCTGAGGGACTTGGAAATGTTCAGTCTGGAGGAGGTTTTGGGGGAGGGACACGATGGCTTTCTTGAAGTTTTTGAAAGGAGGGCAAGGAGCTGTTCTTGTTGGCAGCAGAGGGCAGAACTCACAATAATGGGTTTAAATTACAGGCAGAAAGGTACCAGTTGAATATTAGGGGGGATTTTTTTTTTTTTACAGTAAGAGCCATTCAGCAGTTGAATGGGCTGCCTAGGGAGATGGTGAGCTCTCCCTCACTGACATCTTCAAGCACTGGCTGGACAAACACATCAGGGATGCTTTAGGCTGATCTTGCATTGAAGAAGATGAAGATATTGGATTTATATCCCGCCCTCCACTTCGAAGGGTCTCAGAGCGGCTCACAATCTCCTTTACCTTCCTCCCCCACAACAGACACCCTGTGAGGTAGGTGGGGCTGGAGAGGGCTCTCACAGCAGCTGCCCTTTCAAGGACAACCTATGCCAGAGCTATGGCTGACCCAAGGCCATGTCAGCAGGTGCAAGTGGAGGAGTGGGGATTCAAACCCGGTTCTACCCAGATAAGAGTCCGCACACTTAACCACTACTCCAAACTGGCTCCCCCATTAAGCATGGGGTTGGACCAGATGGCCTGCATGGCCTCTCCCAACTCTATGATTCTATGAGCAGTAGAAGTCCAAAACGCATATACAGCACTGGCCTTGTGATCATCCTCTCGTGTGTGTGTGTATATATATAGCCAACCATAGCTGCTTTGCCTGGAGCCAGGGGAGGGGGGTGGCATTCTGGAAGATACTTTAGGCCAAAGCCTCTTCCTATCATTGTCCCTCCTCCCACAGCCATAGTTGCATCCGCCTGTTCGCTAGTTATAGTGAATGCATGTTTAATCGGTGCACTATATATGCTTGATTTTACCTTATGTTCATTGACTTATGTTCATGTCACAGCCAATGCATGTATAGCTGAATGTACAATTGAAACCCTGTAGGTAGTGGTCCCTGGTTGCATTTGTAAAGTGAATGCTTATTGGCTCTTTCTTACAAACAGATGTATGCAGATATGTGTGTTTGCTGTTAACATGTGAACAGGACTACACAGGCAGCTGCCAGTAAGCTTAGATGAAACATAAAAGTTGGAAGGTTGCCGTGGTCATCTAGTCCACCCTCTGCACAATGCAGGAAATTCACAGCTTCCTCCTGGGCTTGGAGGAAAAGTCCTTCCTAACCTCAATGTGGTGACTGGCATTACCCTGGGCATGTAAGGGAAGGGCTATGAAACTGAGCACTGACTCATCACTTCCCACCTTCCCTCTCCCAATCTGTTTAAATTCATAGCAAGTCATAGCCATCTCACATCAGTGCTGATTCTATCTTGCCACTGCTTAAAAACCTCTGAAGGAGAGCCCATCACTTCCCAAGAAAGCCTGTTCCACTAAGGAACCACTCCGTCAAGTTCTTTTTAATGTTCAGCTGAAACTTTTTAATTTGGGGCAAGTTTCCCCCGCAGAGCTTATCTGAAACCAGAGGCATCAGTACCATTCCTGAGCCAGGCATAGGCCTTTATATCATTTCCACCCCCCCCCCCCCATAAGCTTCAAGGTCCAAGCACTGAATTGCATCAGCTAGTGCTTGGCTGAATGTCCAGGGGGTGTGCTAACCTGTTCCCGAAACTTAAATGCCTTCTTGTGCCCCTAAGTGGTTTTAGTGCTACTTGCAACAAGAGATGAATTGATCCTGAACTGGTCCTAGCATGCAACAGAACTGGTGTTTCTCTGCTTGTAGCTGCCACTGCTTTAAGGGCGATCTGATCTCCAGCAATTCACAAGGTGACTGTGTTCAGCTGTGCTCCATGGAAAGCTCTGCTTACTAATTTCTGCAGATCAAACCTCTTGGTAAAAGGGGTTGGAACAGGTCGGGCTGGTTTGTTCCCAGCCAACTGGCAACCTGACTTGAATCACTCGCTCTGTGTGCATCTCTCCTGGGAGCACACTGTGCCCTGGCCTCGATTGTGTAGCCTCATTTAAGAGGGATACCATCCCAGTCTTTTAGGGCCACAGAATAGCATTCAGACATTTTTATTAAGCACATGATATGTCATTGGAGTAGAACAGTGATGGTTGCCAGGGTGTGTGTACTCTAGCTGCTGTTCTCGCCTGCAAATACTGTCCCGAGGGCTAGAAGCTTTTTGAGGGAGGGATTGGGGTGGGGGGGGGGGAAACCAGATCAGTAACTGAGATTCACAAACAGCCAAATAAAACCTAGGGGGGGCGGGTTAGGCTGCCACGGTTGGGCTATGCATGTATGCTAGCAGGCAGGAAAGGGATTATAGGAACGTGGACTTGTACACACAACTCCCATCCACAGCAAGATCTTGCCTGGTGTCTTCGGTGTTTGCAGAAGGAAGGTCACAGAGGGCAGGTGAGAAAAGCAAACAGGCCCCTTTCTCAGCTGCTGCCAAGGGAGAGAAGTATTTGCTTAAGGGCCAGGCAGGAGATGGTGTGTGGCAGGAATGAAGGATGTTTGCTGGGATGCTGCAGCTGGAGGAGGATAGCTAATAAAGAATTGAGAGTTCTAGCTTTACGGAAATGCCAGCTGATAGCAGGAGAGCTATTGTAAAAACTACACCAGCTTGTGAAGGCAAAGCTCAACCTTAGAATCCTCTCTCTCCTTGTGGCCAGGCTCCCCCACCACCAGCAACACTTCTTGGGGCCTACACCAGTTTCTTCTCCAAGAATCACCCCTTGCAGGAATAGGTCTTCTCTGGAAGGCGGTGTGCATTACAGCCCATTCTTCTGCATGTATGCTTAGAAAGACACGAAGAATTCAGGAGGGTGTACTCCTCCACTGTACGCAACCTTAGTCTGATTGGAAAATTACCAACCACTCTCCTTCTGCTTAAGCATTACAAAGGGAAGCAATTCCCATTTTTGTAAGCAGAGGATTAGAAGTATGGAAATAACGGAGCAAGGCGTAGGGGAAACACATTTCAATGCAAGCGTGCAGGTATGTGTGTGACAAAGAAGCAGAGAGCAATACTGTAAGGAGCTTATGATGCTAAACTCAGAATTAGAAGAACAGTAGGTTTTTTTATCCACTTTTCTGTACCTTGAGTCTCAAAGCAGCTTTGTATCACATTGCTTTCCCACAACAAACACCCTGTGAGGTAGGTGTGGCTGAGAGTTCTGAGAGAACTGTGACTGGCCCAAGTCACCCAGCTGGCTTCATGCTAAGGAGTGGGGTATCAAACTGGTTCACCACATTAGATTTTGCCAATCTTAAAAATTAAATCACACTGGCTCTCAAGTCCAGAGGAGCCAGCCATGTTAATTTGTTGCTGCAAAATAGCAAAGAGTCCAGTTGTACCTTTAAGACTAAAAAAATTTATTGTAGCATCAACTTTCGAGAAACACAGCTTTCATCTGATGAAGAGAGCTGAGTTTCTCGAAAGCTTACATGAGTCTTAAAAGTGCTACTGGGCTCTTTACTATTTGGCTCTCCATGTGGAATAGTCTAAGCTGCATCAAACCCCTGAGACACTAGACTAAGCTGCATCAAACCCCTGTCAGGACTCAACAATCACATAAGCAGAAGAAAACAGTTCCCATGGTGATGGGGGTGGAAGAATCCTTGAAGGGTAGCTATTGGGTGGCAGCAGTAGTGGAAGAAGACACTGAGGGAGACTGTCATAGACAAGGGCAGTGCCACTTCAGGTATGTTTGGTAAGACAGCTAAGAGCCAGTTTGGGGTAGTGGTTAAGAGTGGTGGACTGTAATCTGAAGAACTGGGTTTGATTCCCTGCTCCTCCACATGCAGCTGCTGGTGTGATCTTGGGTCAGTCACAGTTCTTTCAGAGCTGTTCTCTCAAGAGCAGCTCTCTCAGCACCTTCTACCTCACAGGGTGTCTGTTATGGGAAACTGTAAGCCACTCTGAGACTTCTTTGGGTAATGAAGGGCAGGGTATAAATCCAACTCTTATTCTAACCCTGGTTAGTACTGTGCGGAAGAAGGCAATGGTAAACCACTTTTGATAATCTCTTTCCATGAAAGCCGTATGATGAGACAACAATGGCAATTCATAGGGTTGCCATAATTTGGAAGTGATATGACAGCACTTAACACACATGTAGTATAGAACAGAGGTGGCCAGTCTATTTTTCCATGATCCAGGGGGTCTGCTACCCAGCTAGGCTGCCAAAGAGGCCACATGGCAAAGCTGAGTCTAGCTGATGCTCTATGACACTGTTGCCATGGGTGACAAACTGCAGGAGAGGCCTAGCCATGGTCCCCATACCAACAGACACGAAAATATAAAGCATCCCAGAATGACCCTCCAGAGCCAAATAGTAGGGAGAGGGCAGCTAAAAAACAAAAAAACCCCAGATCTAACGGTTTTCCATTAACAAAAAACAAAGAAAAAAAACAGGAACCCAAAATCAGGACACAAAGGGGCCTTACTTCAGTGGTCTTCATAGCCTCAGGCCCTTTATTTTCAAGCAAAAGGAATAAGACACATAGATAAAAGGGGATTCCCAAAACAATTATGAACCAACAAAAGAAATAACCATTAGACCTGCCCACTGTGGCTCCTGCTTCAGCTCCAGTGGAGGGAGGGGACCATTACGGGGCTGCATCATCCATCCCCCATCCATTTCCATTCCAAAATGCTGACAGTGAAGAAAGTTTCCCAGCCCCCCCCTCCTCTCTTCACATCCTCAAAGGCTAAACTGTCTGTTAAGCACATCAAGGCATGACGTGTCTGAAACCTTCAGCGCCAATGACCAGGTACAGCCCGCAAGAAAAATGGGATCCAGGGCAACTCCACATCCAGGTACATTTAGGCAGGAACTGCTGCCTCTATCCAAACATCCCCATATAAAGCTGCTTCTCCTTTTGGTGGTAGCTGCTCAGCTGGGACTCTGTCAGCTGCAAGTAACGCTTCACATTGGCATCTTTCATGGCAGAGAGAAAAAGCAAAAAAGGACAATAATGAAGACTATTGTTAGCGGTAGATACACTGTTAAAAAATTTAGAACAGCAGCTGGTGGTTGAAAGAAAGTTATTTTGTGGATCAAGCCAATAATTCTTATTTATTAAACTTGTGAATCACCCAGTCCCTGCTACTGCAGGGCTTTGGACAACATACAACATGATAAAGACCTCAAAGCATAAAGAAAAATGTATAAATAGAACTAGTGCCACAAAAACTAAAAAAATCGGATGGCATTTTTAAATTACACACACACACACAATGTAAAAATGCATCCTACTGAGCGGATGATGAAATACTGAAAAGTTACTATTCGAGATAATGCATGATCTCACTCCCTGAGAGTTTATGGTTGGCTCTGCTGCTTGTGGCAGTGCCCATTCTCCACTGTCAAAATTCTAAAAAGGTTGGGAACCCCTGTTGCAGGGCATGAGATTTGAGTGAGAAGAAGTGGGAGGGGGGTGCCAATACAGTCCATTAAATCTATTACTGCATATAGCCAAAATATAATCAGTATAGCACAGGTAAGATTTTTTTTAAAACCATGTCTTGATTACAGTTCAGTAGAGCTTCCACAGGCTAAAAATATTTATTTAGAAAACTGCCTCCTCATAGTCCTGCTTGAGTCTGTTCAAGTTAGGCTCAAGGTTACGCTTTTCAAACATGAGGGGCCACCACTAAAAACCCCACTCTGGCTAACCCTCATCTCACTTACGCAGGCAGAGGTGCAGAGAACAGGGCTTGTGAAGAGGAAATTGACTGCCTGCCATTGAGTCTTCTCAAAATGCCATCATGGATTAGGGCCCCCCTAATGGTCTTAACAACTGCTCTTTTAAGTTTTGCAAGACTGAAACACAGGTTCATCCAATCCAGTATCAGGAAACCTTTAAGGAATAATCCTTGCTTGTCACTAGCTTCAGTTTGGCGTAATGGTTAAGTGCATGGAGAGGTTTGATCCCCCACTCCTCCACATGTCAGTCATAGCCCTCTCAGAGCTGTTCTGCTCAAGAGCAGTTTCTATCAGAGCTCTCTCAGCCTCACCTCCCTCACAGAGTGACTGTTGTGGGGAGAGGAAGGGAAGGAGATCATAATCCGCTTTGAGTCCTTTGGGTAGTGAAGGGCAGGGTATAAATCCAATCTCTTCTTCTTCCCAGCAATATTTACAGGTTTTATAGCTCAGAATATCATTATTTTTCTTTGCCATCTTTTCCATGCTCAGTCTGGAAAGAATCATTGTATCTAACCCTGAACACAGCCCCAGATGTGGATTATTCAATCTGTAGATTAGAGCCATGTACAAATAAAGGAAATTATTCTACGAAGTTGGGGGGGGGGAAGCCCAGATTTGCAGGAAAATCTAAAAATAAGAAATAAAGAGAGTTCTAAGAAGTCCACAAACCTCAGCTTATGAGGGAGAAAACATCAACAGGGATTCTGAGGCTTGCTTGGCCAGCTGATAAACAGTGAATGGCAGCAGGAGAGGAGGGAATGTGAGAAGAGCAGCACATGAACAAAGCAGCAGCATGAACCAAACTGAGCTAGCAACGGAAGAGATGACCAGCAGTATTGGACCAGTGGTCCATCTAGTCCAGCATCCTATTTCATACAACTGTCAACCAGTTGCTCTGGAGGGCGAAATAGGGCACCAAGGCCCTCCCCTGATACTGCTCTCTAGCACTGGTATCCCAAGATTTACTGCCTCTGTATATGGAGGTTCCCTTTAGTAGCCATGATCATGGAGAAAAAAGTGTAGGCAGGCAGGCAGCAGCAATGCAGAAGAGAGGAGCTGGTAGTGGCACAGGTGGGCAGGCCAGTGAGTAAGACAATAGGGAAGGAAGGAGATGGCTGGCAGCCAGCAACAATGCAATAGGGAATTGGGATGTCTGCAAGTGAGCAAGCAAGGAAGGAGAAGGGAACAAGTGGGCAGTGATAGCAGAGAGGCAATGGACAGAAAGGTAGTAGGGGGGGGGGGGGCAGAAAGAAATAGCAGGAAGAAGAAAGGACCATCAGGGGATGGGGTTTTCCCCTCCACCACTAGTTTTCCAGGCCCCCTGCTTATCAATTCATATTAATGATCTTTCAATACCTGACCACTGAACAATAATTCTTGTGGGAGGATTAACCCAGAGCAGCAGGCTATTAAATATGACCACAGTTTTAAAACCACACAATGGCTGTCTCAAGCTTTGGTCCAGCACCTCACAGTGAATCCTGAAGTCTCCCTTACCTTTGGGCTGTTTGCTGATAGCTTCCAGGAGATACCGGCGCGCTTTGTCATAATCCCGCAGGTGATAAAACGCCACTCCAGCACGATACAGGGCTTTTGTGTTCTCTGGCTGCCTTTCTAGGACTTTTAGACTGTAGTCTTTCACTCGCTCATAGTTCACAGGTTCCATGTGGAGGAGACAAGCTACATACAGAACAAAAGAACTCCAATTATCAGTCCAAGACTTTCAGTTTTCACCCCTATTTTCCTCTGGAAGCTAGCCTGATGCTTTGGGGAGGGGGGGAGCACCAGCAGGTCATGAAGGCAACAGCCCTCTCTTGCTGTTTATTCTTTCGCCACTGGTATTCCAAGATACACTGTATTTGAACATGGAGGTCCTCTATAGCAGAGGTCCCCAACCCCTAGGCTGTGGACCGGTCCCGGTCCGTGGCCTGTTAGCAACTGGGCCATGAGTTGTATAATTATGTAATTATATATTACGATATAGTAGTAATAATAATGACATTGGATTTATATTGCACACTCCACTCAGAGCAGTTCACAATCTCCTTTACCTTCCTCCCCTACAACAGACACCCTCTGAGGTGGGTGGATCTGAGAGAGCTCTCCACAGAAACTGCCCTTTCAAGGACAACTCTGCAAGAGCTATGGCTGACCCAAGGCCATTCCAGCAGCTGCAAGTGGAGGAGTGGGGAATCAAACCCGGTTTTCTCAGGTAAGAATCCGCACACTTGACCACCACAGCAAACTAATAGAAATAAAGTGCACAATTGTATCATCCCGAAACCATTCCACCCCCACCCCCCGCCCCAGTCTGTGGAAAAATTGTCTTCCACAAAACCCGTCCCTGGTGTCAAAAAGGTTAGGGACTGCTGCTCTACAGCCTTTGAAAGATCTCTCAATGAATTTGTTGTCCTCCCTTTTAAAGCCATCTACCTCTAGGTAGTTGCCAAAACTTGTGATGGTCAGTTCCATTATAACACATGAATAAAAGCCACAGTTTAATCCCAGATCTGAATCCTAATTTATCTTGCAAACATATTTTTATACTACTCTTCCTCCAAGGAGCTGTATTTTCCCCTCACAAGAATGCTTCGAGCTAGGTTAGGCTGACAGAGAATGACTGACCATGAAGTTTCCCCTCATGACAGAGTAGAGATTTGACTGAAACCAAAAACAGGGAAACAAAACTCAACCCCAAACAAATAATTGAGTAACAAAAAGGCTGAGACAAAAGATAAAAAACAATGATTAGGGAATATATGAATTTAATAAAATCTCCTTAACAAAGCATAAAAGACAGCATGGCATAGAAACTTCTTTGACCAGAAAAATATATTGTCAGCTGATTTTCAGACTGCATTTTGTTTTGTGCAATTATAATTTATGTAATAATATTACAATAGGTTATGTATGATTAAAAATATAAAGATTCTTCTGGAGTATTTAAAAAGAAAAAAAAACTTCCTTCACCAGTAAAACTTGTGAACTATATACTACTGACTGGTCCAAAAACTGCATCCATCAGTCAGTTTACATTCAAGGGAATCAGTCAGTCATTATGACGACTCACAAGCCATATAGAAGCAGAACTCCCCCCCCCACCCCATTATTGACTGACATACAAGAAAGATATCACAATTTTCTTTTTAAATGACCTGCTATATTTATCAGGTAACATTCTCATGAAAACACCTGTTAAAAACTCATTATAAGTTGTGTAAGTTCAATATATAATACAACATATAGAAAATATTAAAAATGTAAAAAAGCTTATTTTTAAAAAAATGGTGCACCTTTACATTCCTTTGGCGAATCAACTGCCACACAGTTTAATTGGGTAATCCCAATTGGGTAATCCCTCTGAGCCATACTGACATGCAGAACACCACACAAGGTGTCTGACTGGAACAAGTGCTCTTTGTGTTCCCCAGCAGCACCTTGCCTAGAGTTTTAGATCCCTACTCATCTCCCCCACTGCCTGGTTTAGTAGTCCTAGATAACCCAAAGTTCCTATTTCACAGGATAGGAAGAAGTTTCCACTTTCTGTACACCATGTATATTTTCTAAACCTTTCTCATGTGCCTCCCTATTAGTTTTTTTCCTGAACTAAAAGGTAAAGAATCACAAAGCATAACAACACTATACCAAGAGGCCACAGATGGCCTTTGGTGGTAAGAGAATGGTACCTTATACATGCTCAGAGCTATTTACATCG
Organism: Heteronotia binoei; assembly: GCF_032191835.1. Lineage (NCBI taxonomy): Eukaryota > Metazoa > Chordata > Lepidosauria > Squamata > Gekkonidae > Heteronotia > Heteronotia binoei. Next base: position 257,698,827 of record NC_083223.1, read on the forward strand.
TCAATTCCTGGAAAGGCATTGTCCAGAGGTCATAAACCAGAGCCAAGGCTTTTTTGGCCCTGACCTGGTGCAACTCTCTGCCTAATGACATCAATGCACTGCAGGACCTAATGAAGTTCCACTGCAGTTTTGGGCAGAGATGTTCTGCCAGGTCTACGGTTGAGGACACCAATGGTTTTCCACCCTGCCTGGCCCATCCTTTCTCGCCTCCCCCCACTGCCACAGGATCGTGACAGAATAAATTCATTTTAGAGCCATCTGATATTGTTATATGGCTTTACTGTTTAAACTGTTTTAAATTGATTTGAATGTAAAACTGTTGTACACCCACAGGGAGGGTGGTCTATAACTGAATTTGTAAATAAAATTCAGAATCTAGAATCTCAGGCAGAGTGGCCCTTAGCAAAACCTCGACATTGCACAGAGCCCGGGAACCATTTCCTGTAGCTTTACCAGCAAGATTATTGTAGCAGTCACTTTGGGTGCTGTGAAGAGCTCGCTCCTGTTCAAGGGTTACATGTGGCCTCTCCCCGCCAAATTCCTGCAGCGGAGAAGGCACGCTGGGATCCAGCCCTTTCACCTGCAGGAGGGCCCAGTGGTAACGGCTCACGGCATCACGGAAACGCCCCTCTTTGTAATGGAGATTCCCTTCCTCCTTGAAGCGCTGGGCCTGCTGGAGCCGCAGCTCCATGGTCTCCTCCGAAGAGGCCTGGAAGGAAATAAAGCACAGCTTGAAAAGGAGATGCTTTTCTTTTCAGAAAGATTTCACCAGGCCAGGAACTCACACCTTCCCCAAATATTCCTGCATTATCTCTCCCCCCCACTGCATTATCCACCACAGGGCAGGCTGTCGACCACTGTAAAATATCCCTGTCCCACTTCAAAGAACAGAGGTGAAAGAGTGCTCAGAGACTTAATGGAAGTTAGATTATATGGCCCAGGAAATCTGAGTTTCTAATTCCTAGTAAGTGGGGGCTAACTATGGTTTCTGGGTGTCCAGAGGAAGGCACTCAAACGCACAATGCTTTATTACTTGGTCACATTTTCCAGGGCTAAGCAAAGGTATTTAAACATACTATATATAGGGATAAATTCCAGCCAAGTTATGTCCTAGAAAAGTATTCAAATCAGTAGCCTGCATTAAATAAGATAACTGGATACAGCAGAGCTCCTGAATTTTTCATCAATAATTATACTAAAGAATGTTAGTAAATTCAGTTTTTCTCACCCTGGCAACATTACTTAGATTCATGGAGGATAGGTCTATCAGTGGCTACTAGCCACAGTGACTAATGGGGACTTCCACGTTCAGAGGCATTAAACCTCTGAATCCCAGAGCCTGGAAGCAACATCAGGGAAAGGCCTCAGCCTCTATGCCCTATTGTTGGATCTCCAGAGCAACTGGCTGGCCACTGTGTGAAACAGGAAGTTGGACTAGATGGACCACTGGTCTGATCCAGCAGGAGTGCTTATGTTTTGTGTGACATGATAAGCTGGAGAAGCAAGTTAACACAGCTGCAAGAAATCCTTAATTCCAACACAGTGTACCCCAGAAGATGCTTCCCCACCCTGATATGGATGATCTGGCTACCTAGATCGGGGGTGGCCAAACTATGGCTTAGGAGATACGTATTGGGAGATACATATTGTGTGGCTCTCAAAGACCCCACCGCCCCACTGGCCAGCTTGGAAAAGGCATTCTTCTCTTTAAATCACTTCTCCAAGCTAAGCCAGCTGGCGGCTTGGAAAATGCCTTTAAAGTTAAAAGTTGCTTTCTTTCTACCTCCCCCACCTATTTTCCTTCCTTCCTCTCTCAAACATTTGATGCTCATGTCTTGCAGTTCTCAAACATCTGGCATGAAGCAGAGAGTGAGTATAAATGGGCAGTTTTCACAGTGAAGGACGGTAAACAGTGGGGTGCCGCAGGCTCAGTACTGGGTCCCATGCTCTTTAACTTGTTCATTAATGATTTGGAGTTGGGAATAAGCAGTGAAGTGGCCATGTTTGCAGATGACACTAAATTATTCAGGGTGGTGAGAACCAGAGAGGATTGTGAGGAACTCCAAAGGGATCTGTTGAGGCTGGGTGAGTGGGCATCAACGTGGCAGGTGAGGTTCATTGTGGCCAAGTGCAAAGTAATGCACATTGGGGCCAAAAATCCCAGCTACAAATACAAGTTGATGGAGTGTGAACTGGCAGAGACTGACCAAAAGAGATCTTGGGGTCATAGGAGATAAAGGTAAGGTAAGGTAAGGTAAAATTTTATTTATATCCCGCCCTCCCCCGCCGAAGCAGGCTCAGGGCGGCTAACAACATCTAAAAGCAAACAATCAATAATAAAACATCAAGTTAACATTAAAACATTAAGACATTAAAACCATCAATACTTAAGTAACAATTCTAAATCTCGCAATAAATCTGGCGGTATCATAATAGCAGATCCCTGAACCAGGCCATTTTGGCATGTTGTGCATTTATAATTCAGCCATTCATCAGCGCCAACCTGAAGAGGGTAGTCTTGCAGGCCCTGCGGAACTGATCAAGGCTCCGGAGGGCCCGCACCTCCTCTGGGAGTTGATTCCAAAGGTATGGGGCCGCGGTAGAAAAGGCCCGTGTGCGGGTATTCCGAAGTTTGACTTCTTTTGGCCCAGGGATAGTCAGTCTGTTTTTCCCCACTGACCTCAGTGCTCTCTGGGGCTCGTACGAGGAGAGACGGTCCCTCAGGTAGGTCGGTCCTTGGCCATATAGGGCTTTAAAGGTAATGACCAGCACTTTGTACTGGACCCAGTATGTAATCGGCAGCCAGTGCAGTTCGCGTAGCCCCGGCTGTATATGCTCCCATCTTGGGAGGCCGAGCAACAGCCTGGCCGCCGCATTCTGCACTAGCTGCAGCTTCCGGGTCCGGCACAGAGGCAGCCCCATGTAGAGGGCGTTACAGTAGTCCAATCTTGAGGTGACCGTCGCATGGATCACCGTTGCTAGGTCCCGACGCTCTAGGAAAGGGGCCAACTGCCTCGCCCGCCTCAGATGGAAGAATGCAGACTTGGCAGTGGCTGCTATCTGGGCCTCCATTGATAGTGAAGGCTCCAGAAGAACACCCAAGCTCTTTACCCGTTGCGCCGCCTTCAGCGGGGCACCGTCAAAGGCCGGGAGAGATATTTCCTTCCCCAGAGCGCCGCGACTCACACAGAGAACCTCTGTCTTCGCTGGATTCAACTTCAGCCCACTCCGTCTAAGCCACGTTGCAACAGCCTGTAAAGCCCGGTCCAGGTTCTCCGGGGCGGAGGCGGGGCGGCCGTCCATTAGCAGATAGAGCTGGGTGTCATCAGCATATTGGTGGCAACCCAGTCCAAACCTCCGGGCAGTCTGGGCGAGGGGGCGCATATAGATGTTAAATAGCATCGGGGAGAGAACTGCTCCCTGAGGCACCCCACAGTCTAATGTGCGCCTCTGGGATAACTCACTGAAAATGTCAAGACAGTGTGCAGTTGCAATAAAAAAGGCAAACACCATGCTGGGAATTATTAGGAAGGGAATTGATAACAAATCAGCCAGTATCATAATGCCCCTGTATAAATCGATGGTGCAGTCTCATTTGGAATACTGTGTACAATTCTGGTCACCGCACCTCAAAAAGGATATTATAGCACTGGAAAAAGTTCAGAAAAGGGCAACTAGAATGATTAAAGGTTTGGAACACTTTCCCTATGAAGAAAGGTTAAAACACTTGGGGCTCTTTAGCTTGGAGAAACGTTGACTGTGGAGTTTACAAGATTATGCATGGGATGGAGAAAGTAGATAAGTACTTTTCTCCCTTTCTCACAATACAAGAACTCGTGGGCATTCAATGAAATTGCTGAGTAGTCAGGTTAAAATGGATAAAAGGAAGTACTTCTTCACCCAAAGGGTGATTAACATGTGGAATTCACTGCCACATAAGGTGGCGGCGGCTACAAGCATAGCCAGCTTCAAGAGGGGATTGGATAAAAATATGGAGCAGAGGTCCATCAGTGGCTATTAGCCAGAGTGTATGTGTGTGTGTGTGTGTGTATGTATGTATGTGTATATATATTGGCCACTGTGTGACACAGAGTGTTGGACTGGATGTGCCATTGGCCTGATCCAACGTGGCTTCTCTTATGTTCTTATTCTTTGTGGCTCTTATGTTAAGCAAGTTTGGCCACACTAGATCCATGCAAAGCATAAGCATTAACCTGGCAACATTAAACGATGCACACATTCCATAGTAGGGAACTTCTTACAGCAACAGATATTACAAACCATACACAGCAGGATTAATCTGCAGTTCTTAACCTTTTACCCCAAACTTATTTCTGACCAGTTTCCTTATGCTGCAGCCCTGTTTCCAGTTCAAAAGGTGAATAATTCAGTTTTGCATAGTTTGTGGAAAGCCAGGAGTGTGGAAGCCTTCCTAACTTTATCAGGCAGGCCATTTGTTAAGGGGAGGTGGGGATGGGACAAGAGAGAAGACAGTTTCATACTTCTGGTTGGTTTCAGATTTCTAGTAATCACATCCTATTGTGTTGCCTATTGGATGTCCCATCCTGCTGTCTGTATTGTCTTATTCATTGTAATCTGCCTTGAGTCCCAGAGAGAGAGAAAGAGGCAGACTATAAACAATGTAAAGAAACATAAACAAATCATTTTGCAGCGCCTGTAAAGCTTGGCAGGCAATCTTGAATCCAGCCCTGGAGGAGGCTGGAACTCAGCACCTATTGCTCTACCGTTATCATCTGCAAAGGGACTGCGGCTTGGAAAATCCAATTGTGAACGACGGCAATAACTGCAACCACAGTGTAACCTCCAGAGATCATGTTTCTGGGATGCAAGTTGCAACCAGTGTTCCCTCTAAACTGAGTTAGTGTGAGCTAGCTCCCAGATTTTTAGCTTCCAGCTCACACATTTTTGTCTTAGTTCAGGAAGGATGACCCCAGAGCACACTAATTTATGACGTAGCTCACAACTTCAATGCCAGTAGCTCACAAAGTAGAATTTTTGCTCACAAGACTCTGCAGTTTAGAGGGAACATTGGTTGCAACCTGGGCTGATTTAAGATTTCCAGGAGTACAACGAGCGAGCAAGAAGAACGGAGATCCTGTGACCCTTTCTCTCTCTTAAGCAGACACTCCCAGCAGATCACAAACCTGGTACCTTTGCTGCGGCCATCGGGGTCAGACGAGATTGCGGCTGCTTGGGAATCCCATAGTCCACCTTCCGCCTCTTCCCGATCGAGGTTGGCACACCCCCTCCATGACCTGGAAGGAAAGGCAAATGCCAGAAAGAGGAAGCCGTCAGAAAGGAGCTCCGGGAACACGTGATCAGAGCGCCAGCCTTCTGGTTCCAAGGACAGGAGCAATGCAGGAAAAAGAAAGGAAAGGTCCCCTGTGCAAGCACCAGTCGTTTCCGACTCTGGGGCTGCTTTCACAACGTTTTCACGGCAGATCTTTTTACGGGGTGGTTTGCCATTGCCTTTCTCGGTCATTACACTTTCCCCCCAGCAAGTTGGGTACTTATTTTACCGACCTCGGAAGGATGGAAGGCTGAGTCAACCTCAAGCCGGCTATACCTGAACCAGCTTCCGCTGGGATTGAACTCAGGTCGTGAATAGAGTTTAGGACTGCAAGTACTGCAGCTTTACCACTCTGCGCCACTGCCACAGAGCGCCAGCCTTCTGGTTCCGAGGACAGGAGCAATGCAGAAGTGTTGTAAAGAGGGTATTTTTACTTTTGTTCCATCACTCTTAGTGCAATTTTCTCTCTCTGTCTCTTCAGTGTCCATGCACACGAAAGCTTATACCTAGAATTAAACTTGTTGGTCTTAAAGGTGCCTCTGGACTGTCTTTGTTCTGTTCCTGTTGTTCATTTTTATAGGTTTTTCCTATTCTAAAGATTTAGAAAATGGGTAATTTTCGATGCAAAAATAATCGTCTTTTTAAAAAAAGTTTTATTTTTCATTTTAAATATATTGTATAACATAGTATAAACAGTCAATAAAACAGGGTACAATTAAATAACAAACGCTGGAATAGTTTCTAAAAAACTTAATTTACTTTAGTCAGCTGTTGAACATGGGGAAGGTAGCATAATAACAAAACAGTGTATACACCATTGTGAGTAACATAAAATCAGTTGCATTTATAGCATTGTAAAGGTTCCATTAAAACAACGCTAAGAGTGATTTATCTTTGAACATAAAATTTAAACAATAAAAATAAATTGAGAAAGCAGTTTTTTTATAGTCTGGAGTTGGTTGAAATTTTATCCATAGCAAAGTAGTTGCATAATTTCCTGTACCATTGTTCTTCCATTTAGAAGCTAGCAGGGCTTTAGTGGCATTAAGGAAGATAAACATTAAATCTTTTCTAGAAGAAATTTCAGGAGCTTCCCATAGATTTAACAAGATCACATCGGAGCACATTTAATAGGGTTGCCAGGCTCCAGGTGGGGCCTGGAGATCTCCTGCTTTTACAATTGGTCTCCAGCTGGCAGAGATCAGCTCCCTTGGAGAAAATGGCTGTTTTGAAGGGTGGACTCTATGGCACTGTACCCTGCTGAGGCCCCTCCCCTCCCCAAACCCCACCCTCTCCCAGCTCCACCCCAAAGTCTCCTTTTTCCAACACAGACCTGGCAACGCTAATTGTGTAGCATGTGATATTCTTGATGTGTAAAATTATTTTTTCACCAGAAGACTCTTACTTTAGGGCAATCCTACCATATAAAATCCCACTAAGCGACTATGTTTCCAACATAAAGAGGAATTGTTAGAATTTAATATGGTGTCATGTACCATCTTGCCAAAATTTTGAAATATAATGTTTTAATATTGATTGTTTTTGTTGAAGAAGTTTTTGAATTCCAAATTCTTTCCCTTGGCAAAATGGTCAAATTGGTAGAACAGTCCCTCATTTCTTTTGATAGGGTATGAATGTATTTCCCCCTTTTGAGATCAAATTAAGAGATTAGGCTCTTCAGGGCTTTTTTTGAGCAGGAATGCAGTTCCAGCTGGTTTGGCAGCAGGGGGTGTGGCCTAATATGCAAATAGGTTCCTGCTGGGCATTTTCTACTAAAAAAAGCCCTGTGTGAAGCAATGGTGATACCAGGGGGTGGCCTAGTATGTGAATGAGTCCTGTTGGGCTTTTTCTACAAAAAAAGTCCTGAGGCTCTTAATTCAGTAATTGTTTGAATTCAGTGGGTGTCCTTGTCAACCTTTTTTTCACTTTTGGGCTTTCTAATAAATGCGAAATGTGAAGATATTGAAACCAAGGAAGCTTAATATTGGTGCTCTTGTCCAATTGTAATTTTTCAGTAATGTGACCTGTTATGACTACATCAATCAGCCTTGTTTAATAGGAAGAAGAGAGTGAGTATAAATGGGGAACTTTCGCAGTGGAAGATGGTAAGCAGTGGTTTGCTGTAGGGCTCAGTACTGGGTCCCATGCTCTTTAACCTGTTCATTAATGATCCGGAGTTGGAAGTAAGCAGTGAAGTGGCTAAATTTGCAGATGACACTAAATTGTTCAGGGTGGTGAGAACCAGAGAGGATTGTGAGGCACTCTAAAGGGATCTGTCGAGGCTGGGTGAGTGGGCGTCAACGTGGCAGATGAGGTTCATTGTGGCCAAGTGCAAAGTAATGCACATTGAGGCCAAAAAATCCTAGCTATAAATACAAGTTGATGGGGTGTGAACTGGTGGAGACTGACCAAGAGAGAGATCTTGGGGTCGTGGTGGATAATTCACTGAAAATGTCAAGATGGTGTGCAACTACTATAAAAAAGGCCAAACGCCATGGGAATTATTTGGAAGGGAACTGAAAACAAATCAGCCAGTACCATAATGCCCCTGTATAAATTGATGGTGCGGTCTCATTTGGAGTACTGTGTACAATTCTGGTCAATGCACCTCAAAAAAGATAATATAGCATTGGAAAAACTGCAGAAAAGGGCAACTAGAATGATTAAAGGGTTGAACTTTCTCTATGAAGAAAGGTTAAAACGCTTGGGGCGCTTTAGCTTGGAGAAACGTCGACTATGGGGTGACATGATAGAGGTTTACAAGATTATGCATGGGATAGAAAAGGTAGAGAAAGAAGTACTTTTCTCCCTTTCTCACAATACAAGAACTCGTGGGCATTCAATGAAATTGCTGAACAGTCGGGTTAGAACTGATAAAAGGAAGTATTTTTTCACCCAAAGGGTGATTAACATGTGGAATGCACTGCCACAGGAGGTGGTGGCGGCTGCAAGCATAGACAGCTTCAAGAGCGGAATGGATAAGCATGTGGAGCATTGGTCCATCAGTGGCTATTAGCCACAGCTTATTGTTGGAAGAGCCCCGTGGCGCAGAGTGGTAAAACTGCAGTACTGCAGTCGGAGCCCTCTGCTTACGAGGTTGATCCCAGTGTAAGCTGGTTCAGGTAGTCAACTCCAGGTTGACTCAGCCTTCCATCCTTCTGAGGTCAGTAAAATGAGCACCCACCTTGCTGGGGCAAAAGTGTAAATGACTGGAGAAGGCAATGGCAAACCACCCCGAAAAAGTCTCCTGTGAAAACGTTGCGAAAGCAACATCACCCCAGAGTCGAAAACGACTGCTGCTTACACAGGGGACTAACTTTTTATTGTTAGAACTCTCTGTCTGGGGCAGTGATGCTCTGTATTCTTGTGCTTGGGGGGGGGGGCACAGTGGAAGGGCTTCTAGCCCCACTGGTGGACCTCTTGATGGCACGGGGGTTTTTTGGCCACTGTGTGACAAGAGTGTTGGACTGGATGGCCATTAGCCTGATCCAACATGGCTTCTCTTATGTTCTTAAGTATCTCCATAATATGAAAGAGCTTACATTTCTGCCTGGTATAAACCATAATCGGCCTAGGAAGGATGACAAATGTAAGATTCCAAGAGCAAGCGCTTTTCTTTTCCTATCCCAAATCCATAAAGTGGTATGTAAATACTCATTTGATTTTTATTACATATGAATGCTTTTTTGGATTATTCCAAATTATATCTGTCAATTTAATTTTCCCAATATATAGCTCTTCTAATTGTATCCAATCTATGTTGTTAGATGGGTTCAGAAGGATAACTAAATGTAAAAGTTGGGCAGCTTCATAGTAGAATTTAAGGTGAGGTATATCAAGACCACCCATTCTAGAGGAACATCTCATAGTACGGTATGAAATTCATGGGTTTTTTAATAATACCATATGAAATCGTTAAGGGGTTCTGGGTTTTTTTGCCATACTTGTAGTTCCTTATCTGTTACTATAATGGGAAGCACTTTAAAAAAAGAATACAAATTGTGGGAAGATTATAGGTTTAATATTGTTAATTTTTTCAAAACAGATCAGATTTCATTTGCTCCTTTCTTGGACAATATTTTGGTTAAGTTCTTTATCATTGTACTTCAATAGATCATAGAATCATATAGTTGGAAGGGACCTCCAGAGTCAGCTAGTCCATCCCCCTGCACAATACCTCCCCTCACGCACCCCAAGTGACACCTGCTGCATGCTCAAAAGATGGGAGGGGGGAAAACAACCTTCCAGGATCCCTGGCCTGGAGAAAAATTGCTGTCTGATCCCAAGTGATGAATGTGAGGTTTTGCCAAGTAACACTCAGATAGACTTCAACTATGAATGCATAAAAAGGTAAAGGTAGCCCCCTGTTGAAGCACCAGTCGTTTCCAAATCTGGGGTGACGTTGCATCACAACATTTTCATGGGGTGGTGTAGCCCATGTAGCCAAACTTTTTATGGGGTGGTGTAGCAGGAAAGATCCCTGCAGTAAGCAATTGATGGTTGGTTCAGTGACAGATGAGGCCTGAGGCAGGATCAGGAAAACAGCTTTTTTATTGAAATAACATGCGCATGGATCAGACCCATATGGCTCATGCCAGGAGAGATGAGTCTGACCCTGATTAAAGGAAAAACACAAGGTTTTATACTGCTTAAAGTTATACATCAGCAGAATCAACTAAACTGGAAACACGTCAAGATACAGGCGGGACACAATTGGTCCCTTTAGGTACTTTCCATACATGGCATTACATGGCAGCATTATTTGCAGTCACAAGTCAAGCTAAATCATAGTTTTCCAGTTCAGTAAACAGCATCTTTGGGATTCTCCAGGACTCTTCTCCCGGGGTGCAATACATATACTCTTATTTCATCAAGCTGCATGTTGTAACATCAGTTTGCTAGCTAACTAATGACAGTCTCATTTCCTGGGTTTCTTTTTGGGACTTTCCAAGCAAGGCCAACTTTACGCAACACAACAGCCATATTTCACACTACTGCAATAGCTTCTACACTGCCCTGCAAGAAAGCCTATCTGCTTCTCTTGACCTAATCAGTTTGATCTCAATCTTTTACCAATCAATAGCCAATTTTATTTTGATCCTTAATTAACACCTGCCACATTCCCCCCTTTCAGGCTTGTCTGATCTATCACGGCTTAGCCTGATCCGCTAAATATTTCACACAATTAGCATCATTTCATACACAGGGTCAACTGCTACCTTCTCATGTGAGATTCTCAAACTTCTTTTCAAGGCTTGCACACATCCAGGGAGACACTGAGCACATCCACAGAACACAATACAAATCAAGATTAAGATAATGAAAATTATAAATCCTTCTCGCAACCAGCTGGTTAGCCACTTAAACAACTCTCCACCCAAGTTATGATGATGATGATATTGGATTTATATCCCGCCCTCCACTCCGAAGAGTCTCAGAGCGGCTCACAATCTCCTTTACCTTCCTCCCCCACAACAGACACCCTGTGAGGTAGGTGGGGCTGGAGAGGGCTCTCACAGCAGCTGCCCTTTCAAGGACAACCTCTGCCAGAGCTATGGCTGACCCAAGGCCATTCCAGCAGGTGCAAGTGGAGGAGTGGGGAATCAAACCCGGTTCTCCCAGATAAGAGTCCTCACACTTAACCACTACACCAAACTGGCTAAAGTTAAAGGCTTTATCATCACTTTCAGATCTCTTAACCAGGCTTCTTCAGGGTTTTCACACCTGTGAGGATCTGGTGGGACTCATTAACATAAAAGCAACAGACCTTGCTGAGGTAGGCACAACTTCTGTTCTCTAAATGAGACTGCACCATCGATTTATACAGGGGCATTATGATACTGGCTGATTTGTTTTCAATTCCCTTCTTAATAATTCCCAGCATGGCGTTGGCCTTTTTTATTGCAAACGCACACTGTCTTGACATTTTCAGTGAGTTATCTACCACAACCCCAAGATCTCTCTCTTGGTCAGTCTCTGCCAGTTCACACCCCATCAACTTGTATTTGTAGCTGGGATTCTTGGCCCCAATGTGCATTACTTCGCACTTGGCCACATTGAACCTCATCTGCCACGTTGACGCCCACTCACCCAGCCTCTATTCTCCCAGAATTCTTGACTTTAACTCAGCTTAGGCCAGATCTCAGTAGGATCAGGGGTCAACAGAAAAGTCGGGCCAAATTCGTATCATCTGGCCCACTAGCTAACTCCAGTGTCTACCCAAAACTACTCCTTTACTGGTATACTGAATCGTTCCCACCCAGGTTGTTTCGCCTGGGTCACAACAAACACTGACAATCTCAAAGCCGAGGTAGACCCATGACGGGAACACCACGTCCAATCTTCACATACACCTCGCTCGTTTTTAATCGTATAGTAATACAGGTCTTCGTGAGGGCAAATACTATACTGACCAATCAATTGACACCGACTGTTTCCCCTATTCCTTAACAGAAACCCTCGCGTTGTCAGTTCCCAATTATCACTTGGGGTCAGTGGAGTTGGATTTTGTAAAATCCAAGTCCAATATCTATCCATAAAGGTCTACATACAGAAAACGTATGAAGAACCACAAAATATCAGTTAGGGCTAGTTGCACGTCTTCAGCTTGCCCAGCCAGTTGCTCCTTTTATGGCTTCTTCTCCCGAGCATTGAGCATGTCAGCTAACGTGACGGCAGCTAGGGGTCGTCTTAGCTGTCTGTGAACCTCAGCGTGCCGGTAGGTGAAGGTCCAGAGGTCGGTTGCCGGGTAAGCCTCAGTTTTATTCTGGTCCCAGAAACCTGCTGCACCTGCCAGTCGGATGAGGCTCATTTAAGGTGTGACCAATGAATCCACCTGGCTTGCCCTTGGACTTTAACTGCAGTTGGGGTAGAAAGCAAGACAGTGAACAGGCCCCATCATTTTGGCTGGAGCGGTAGCGCCCTCCAACTCTTTACCCATATAGTGTCCCCGGGCTGGAATGGATGGACGGGGTTGTGGGTCTGAAGGGGAGGAGTTTCCAGCACATATTTAGAAACATCATTCATGGCCCTTCCTAACGACTGAATCTCCTGGAACCACACAAGATTTCCAATTTGCGCTAGGTCCCCTTTTATCCCTTTTACAATTGGAGGGGGTCTACCAAAGACAATCTCATAAGGGCTAATCTTCAGTCCCTTTTTGGGCAAGCATCTCAATTGGAACAGGGCAATTGGCAGGGCATCTGGCCATTTCAAGCTAGTTTCTTGGCACAGCTTGGCCACCTGGTTTTTGATTGACCTATTTGCCCGTTCGCACTTAACGGACAATTGTGGTCGGTAAGAGGCACGTAGACGGCAATTAATGTGCAGCAATTTGGACACAGATTGCACCACCTTATGGACAAACGAGTGCTCATTATCTGAGGAAATTACCATTGGTAGGGCCCAAAATGGCAGAATGTCCTTTAACAGGTGCTTAACTACCTTGGCTGCCTTTTCAGTTCTAGTAGGGAAGGCCTCTGTCCAATTGGAATAGGTGCAAACAAATACAAGTAAATATTTCCAAGGATCTGACCGGGGCATCTCAATGAAATCTGCGATAATGGATTCAAAAGGGGTGGTGCCTACATTCTGTATTCCTGGGGGTTGGCTTAGGCCCTGCCTAGGGTTGTTTTGAGCACAGGGCACACACCTAGCGGCTGCCTTAGCACACAGACTCTGGAGTTTGGGAATATATAGCTGCCTATCTAACAGTTCAGCCATGGCAGTCTTTCTAAAATGAGTTCCCTCATGAGTCTGCTGCACTAGGAGCCAAGCTATTGTTTCAGATACTAACAGTCGCTCATCAGGTAACTGGATCCATCCCTGAATACGAGTTGGGGAGGCTCCCTGAGTCTCTCCCCATTTTTCTTCTTTTTTGGTGTATCGGGGGGCCCATATAGACAACTGAACTTGGAACACGGGGCAGACTGAGTCATCTGCTTTCAACGCCTGTCCTTGCGCAGAAGCTTGTTTCGTGGCCTCGTCTGCTTTCCGGTTTCCTTTGTTCACTGGGCTGAGGAGCTTCTGGTGAGTTTTGCAATGCATGACAGAGACTTTTCTTGGTGCCCAGACGGCTTCAAGGATCTTCAACATCTCTGGTCCATATCTAATGGTTTTTCCCGCAGAATTGATCAGTTCTTTTTCTTTATATAGCGCCCCATGAGCATGAAGAGTCAAAAATGCATATTTAGAATCTGTGTAGATGTTAGCTCTCACACCCTCTGCCAATTCCAGAGCTCTTGTCAGGGTAATCAATTCGGCCTTTTGAGCTGAGGAGCCAGGTGGCAATGGTCTGGCTTCTACAATATTTTGCAACGTGACCACCACATATCCAGCAAATCGGATCCCATCTTGAATGTAGCTGCTCCCATCTGTATAGTACTCTACCTCTGGATCGGACAGAGGGACATCCGTCAAATCTGGGCGGCTGGAATATACTTTATCCATGGTCTGGATACAATCATGATCAATCAGCTGGTCACTGATGGGAACCAAAGATGCGGGGTTGAGAGGGCCAGTGACGGCTAGCCGAATTCGGGGGTTTTCACACATCATAGCCTGAAACTGATTCATGCCTTCCCCAGTCACCTACACTTCCCCCTCAGCAAGCTGGGTACTCATTTTACTGACCTCGGAAGGCTGTGTCAACCTTGAGCCAGGTACCTGAACCCAGCTTCTACTAGGAACCAACTCAGGGTGTGAGCAGAGCTTGGACTGCAGTACTGCAGCTTTACTACTCTGCGCCATGGAACTCCTTAGTAACACTGTGATGCGTCATCACCCCAGAGTCGGAAATGACTGGTACTTGCACAGGGGACTACCTTTACTTTTATGAATGCATAGGAAAGCTTTATTGATTATCTTCCACTTGTGCAAAGCCTTCCATTTCACTGCTGGCCAAAACACTCTCCATGCATACTGGATACAAGCACTGAGGCTTCATGAAGGAACCATCTTAAAAATACAAATAACAAAACTCTAAACAACATTTGTATTTTTAAGGTGGTTCCTTCATGAAGCCTCAGTGCTTGTATCCAGTATGCATGGAGAGTGTTTTGGCCAGCAATGAAATGGAAGGCTTTTAGTAAAAGGACCTGGCTTACTCCCTCATTATATACAGCTCAACAAGTGGAAGGTAATAACAATACAGATTAAGTGGCAACACAAAATGCGTCTATTATAACTAGTTATTTGTATGCTGTACCACTAAATTATTATGAGCTCTGTTGAAAACGGTTTAATTGTTTCTTATGGTTGTTACAGTGAATTTGTGTGTCAAAGATATTTGTAAATTCAAACGTAATTTTTTAAAAAGTATGTAAATTCAAAAGTAATTAAATATAAAAAAGTATAAAAAGTATGGTAGCCTATTTACACCACAGACATGTTGTTTGTTTCTTGTAATGTATCTTCACTATGATCCCATTATTGATTAGTCCATGTCCAGATGGTACAAGAGAGGCCTCCACATTCCCAGGCAGTCAGTAACATCTCCACTGGGAGAGATCCATTAACCTTCACAAAACAAGCACATAGGCATAACATTCTGCATAGCAAGATAGCGATACGAAAGGAAGGCATGACAGGAGACAAGACATGGATCCTGACAGTGAACAGGATTCCCTGGGTGTGTAAGAAAGGGCCATGAGAACTAAACACCGATGCAACCCATCCTATCCTCACGATCTGCCTAAGATCTTTAGTGTCCAAGGTTACAGTGGTCCTTAAATAAATCCATGTCTTATGGATCCATCTGTATACAAAGTTATCCGCTAGGAGTTTTGTGGATTCTGGTGTCAATACTATTAGATATTGCTCTGGTTTAATAAAAATATAGGTCTGTATGATTTTGGGTAAGTAATATCTCTATCTGTTTTTGGAATAACAATGATGTTTGCTTCAGACCATGTTTCAGGGATCAATCCTTGGGTCAATAACGGATTACGTGTTTCTGTAACTGGGTTTGCTAACAAGTGGGTATATATTTATACTTTGCTAACAAGTGGATATATATTTATATAGAATTTGGCTGGAAAGCTGTCCCTTCCAGGAGATTTGTTATTTTTCCAATTTTTAAAATAATGTCAGTTACTTCCCGTGTACACAGACAGATCTCTCCACTAACAGTGCAATCCTAAAGAGAGTTACTCCAGTCTAAGCCCATTCATTTAAATTGGCTTAGACTGGAGTAACTCTCCTTAGGATTGCACTGTAAGTCTTTATGTTCTGGTGCTATTATTTTTGGTGGGGTTGATGAAGGCTGAGAGATTGAAAAAAAGGGTTATCCTGAGTGTCTTATGATTGTTTGAAATATTGAAATAAAGTTGTTTGAAATATTGAGTAAAAATACTTCAGATTTCTTTTTGAGTTGGAAATGAGAGTGTCTGAATGGTTTCTGAGTGAGTGAATTATTCCTGTAGATTATTTTTGGGAGTTTATACCAATACTTTTGTTTCAAGTACAGTAAGGTTTTTTTTAAATGTCTCCAGTGATTCTAGTTTTTTTCTTTCCAATTAAAAGTTTAATATATTCCATGCTATTAATAGAATCCTAGAGTTGGAAGGGACCTCTAGGGTCATCTAGTCCAACCCCCCCACAAAGCAGGAAACTCACAAACACCTCCCCCCTAAATTCACAGGATCTTCATTGCTGTCAGATGGCCATCTAGCCTCTGTTTAAAAACCTTCAAGGAAGGAGAGCCCAGTACCTCCTGAGGAAGCCTGTTCCACTGAGGAATCGCTCTAACAGTCAGGAAGTTCTTCCTAATGTTGAGCCGGAAACTCTTCTGATTTAATTTCAACTCATTGGTTCTGGTCCTACCTTCTGGGGCCACAGAAAACAATTCCACACCATCCTCTATATGACAGCCCTTCAAGTACTTGAAGATGGTGATTATATCATCTCTCAGCCACCTCCTCTCCAGGCTAAACATCTCCAGCTCCTTCAACCTTTCCTCATGGTCTCCAGACCCCTCACCATCTTTGTTGCCCTCCTCTGGACCCGTTCCAGCTTGTCTATATCCTCCTTAAATTGTGGTGCCCAAAACTGAACACAATACTCCAGGTGAGGTCTTAACAGAGCAGAGTAAAGAGATACCATCACATCACATGATCTGGACACTATACTTCTGTTGATACAGCCCAAAATTGCATTTGCCTTTTTAGCCACTGCATCACACTGTTGACTCATGTTCAGCGTATGATCCACTAAGACCCCTAGATCCTTTTCGCACATACTAATGCTAAGACAAGTCTCCCCCATTCTATAACCATGCATTGGATTTTTCCTACCTAAATGCAGAACTTTACATTTATCCCTGTTAAAAATTATTTTATTGGTTTTAGCCCAGTTTTCCAGCCTGTCAAGGTCATCCTGTGTCCTGTTTCTGTCTTCTTTTGTGTTTGCAACCCCTCCCAATTTAGTATCATCTGCAAATTTAATAAGCATTCCCTCTATTCCTTCATCCAAATCATTGATAAAGATGTTGAACAAAACAGGTCCCAGGACAGATCCCTGAGGCACTCCACTTGTCACTCCTCTCCAAGAGGATGAGGAACCATTCACTTATTGTTGACTACGTGGGACTGCTTATTATGAATTTTCTAGATTGTGTCTTTCCTTTGTTTTCACTTTAGGTGTTCTGCATATCAGGGTGACGTTGCTTTCACGTTTTCATGGCAGACTTTTTACGGGGTGGTTTGCCATTGCCTTCCCCAGTCAGTTACACTTTCCCCCCAGCAAGCTGGTACTCATTTTACCGACCTCGGAAGGATGGAAGGCTAAGTCAACCATGAGCCGACTACCTGAATCCAGCTTCCGCTGGGATCAAGCTCAGGTCGTGAGCAGAGCTTGGACTGCAGTACTACAGCTTTACCACTCTGCGCCACGGGGCTCCTCCTGCAGTTCTAGCATTCCGCAAAATGTGTGAAACATGTTCAGGAGGGCCTTCCTACAAATGAAATAGTTCAGGAGGTCACTTTTTCAAGGAAATAGGGTTGTCGTCTATTGCAGTGCTTACTGTATGTATCACCTTCCTCTTACTGCATTGTCTTCTGCCTTTTAAAAATTAATATTTATTTGATACAATAGAAATGTAGATAACAAGAAGAATCTGTGTGATAGGTACAAGGTCACCAGGTCTACTGGATCCATTAAAAACAGGTGAAATTAAGAACTCTGTTCCTTGCACTTTATTGCAAGATCCATATCTGCACTGTGAGTGTAACCTAAAGGTATCTCTGTTTCCTGGTGGGCCATTCGTTTCACCAATATATAGATTTTTTTTTTTTACTTTCATTAGGCAGTCACAAAATTTGGGCCTTTTTGTTATTGTTGTTGGCTTCCATTTCCTAGCAAAGACTAATTAGGCTGTAGTAATCATATGTAAAAACTGCTCCTCGTAGGTGTATTAGCTATTACCAGGGGTGGCCAAACCTGCTTAGTGTAAGAGCCACATAGAATAAACATCAGATGTTTGAGAGCTGTGAGATATGAATGTCTGATGATTGAGGATGGAATGATGAATGGACAGCAGGCAAATGGATGGAGGAGAGAGAGGTGGAAAGAAAGCAACTTTAATGCCTTCTCCAAGCCGCCAGCTGGCTTGGTGAAACGATTTAAAGAGAGAAATGCCTCCTGCAAGCTAGCCAATGGGGCATTGGAGGCATTGAGAATCACACCATATGTGTGAAAGAGCCCCGTGTGGCTCCCGAGCCACATTTTGGCCACCCGTGAGCTATATAATTTAAAATGTCTAGTTATTAGGGAATCTGTCTTCTCTCTCTCATCTTCGGTCTTCATAACCCACTTTCTGTATTATGTTATGTCATATCATAGACATTGGATTGTCAACTGAATTGCCAACTTTGAGCTGAGGAATTCCTTGAGATTTTGGGGTGGAGCTGAGGGAGGGCAACATTTAAGGAAGGGAGGGACATCATCAAGGTATAATCCCATACAGCCCACTCTCCAAAGCAAACATTTTCTCCAGGGGAACTGATCTCTGTCATCTGGAGATCAATTGTAATTCTGGGAGATCACCAGACTGTGCTTGACAGTTGGCAACTCTACTGAAGACAGGTTTCTTTTGTTTGTTTGCTTGTTTGCATTCTTTTCCGGTTCTGTAATGATAATGGATATCTAATGCTGTGTAATGGAATTGTTTTATATTTTGTAATCTATCTTGACTTTGAAACATCTTCTCACTAGCGAGGATAAACCACCTAACAGAGACACACCCTAGGAGCCAGACTGTACAACAAACCTAGATGTCAACCATAACCCCATATACAAGCATTAAAAACACAAGACCTAATAACATCTATACCTTCCTAGGCTCATGCATTTGTCCAGAGGAGTTTGGGGAGAGAGGGACATTGGCAGAGTATAATGCAGGGGTGGCCAAACTGTGGCTCCGGAGCCACATGTGGCTCTTTCACACATATTGTGTGGCTCTCGAAGCCCCCACTGCCTCATCGGCTGCCTTGACGAAGGTACTTGTCTCTTTTAATTACTTCGCCAAGCCAAGCCATCTGGCAAGAAAGCTGCTTTCTTTCCACCTCTCTCTCTTAATCTAATCTATCATCTCCCTCCCTCCAACATCTGATGTTCATGTCTTGGGGGTCTCAAACATCTGATGTTTATTCTATGTGGCTCTTATGCTAAGCAAATTTGGCTACCCCTGGTGTAATGCCATGCAGTCCACCCTCCGTTTTCTGCAGGGGAGATGATCTTTGTTGACTGGAGGTCAATTGCAATTCTGGGAAATCTCCAGGCCCCACATGTAAGATTGCCAGTCCCCAATTGAGGGCAGGGGATCCCCTGGTTTGGAGGCCGTCCCCCCACTTCAGGGTTATCAGAAAGTGGGGGGGATGTCTGCTGGGCACTCTATTATATCCTATGGAGACTGGTCCCCATAGGGTATAATGGAGAATTGATCCATGGGTATCTGGGGCTCTAAGTGGGCTGTTTTTTGAGGTAGAGGCACCAAATTTTCAGCATAGCATCTGGTGCCTCTCCTCAAACTCCCCGCCCCAAGTTTCAAAAAGATTGGACCAGAGGGTCCAATTCCGAGCCTCGAAAAGAAGGTGCCCCATCCTCCTTTATTTCCAATGGAGAGAAGATATTTAAAAGGAGTGTGGTCTCTTTGAATGTGATGGCCAAAACTCTCTTCGGAGTCCAATCATACTTGTTTTCACAAGCTTGCTGCTGGCTCCACCCCCAAAGTCCCCAGATATTTCCTGAATTGGACTGGGCAATTCTAATGGCAACCCTTTCAGTTTCCTAGAATTTCTCTCTCCCAGCCCCTGTGGTAGCCATTTCTCCCACATCCGCACCACAGGGGGAGGGGGGCTTTTTCAAGGATTGTTTTGAAAATCACTAATTGCTATAGAGATGTACATTATAAAAAGGTAGTCCCCTGTGCAAGCACCAGGTCATTACGGGCCCACAGGGTGATGTCACATCAGGACGTTTTCTTGGCAGACTTTTATGAGGTGGTTTGCAGTTGCCTCCCCCCGTCATCTACACCCAGCAAGCTGGGTACTTTTTTACTGACCTCGGAAGGATAGAAGGTTGAGTCAACCTTGACCTGGCTACCTGAACCCAGCTCACATCAGGGTCGAACTCAGGTTGTGAGCAGAGCTTGGACTGCAGTATTGCAGTATATTAATATGTCAGCTTCCAGTTAAGAAACACACACACAAAGCCACTCCAATGGCATGAAAAGGGGTGGCTACAATGGGAACGGGGAAGGAAAAATGGCTTCTGTGTGGGCAAGACTGGGAAAATTTGTACTTTCCCACCTACTACATGGCATATAGGCTCAGCTGTATTCTTTACCAAAAACTGAGGAAAACAAAGAGATGCACAAATGCACCATAATGCTGTGGGGAAATGAGAACACTCCCCCTCCTCGTTTCACTACAGCATCACATCTGGGGCAAATAACCTGTGTGGAAAAGATCTACATTGTACAAATAGTTCAGTTCCACAAGAACAGATGGCCAGATATCTGGTGGGGAAAAAATTGTGTTAGTCAGATCCCAGTGGGTGAATATTTTAACCTTCTAGGGCAGGAGTCCCCAGTGTGATGCGTATGGGTGCCATGGTACCCACTAACACTTTTCTTGGTGCCCGCTAAGTGTTTTTTAGAAAGTGGGTGAGGCCAGGTGGTGCTCTTGGCCAGCAGGGCTTATTATTTATCACTGAAGGGTTGATTGGCTATGAAAATTAAAATAACATTGTTTCAGCTGCTGTGACAGTGTTTTGTTCGCTCATCCCTCTTTCCCGATGTATTTTGAACCACTCCTCCTCTACCCAGCACTTGGGCTTCCTCTGCGCGTGTGGCAGCCATTATGTCATTTCTTTCATCTACTGTGGCAGCCATTTAATAGTTGTGCCCACCATCCTGTGTCAGAATTAGGAAGGTGCCCACAAGCTCAAAAAGGTTGAGGAGCCTTGTTCTACAGCAAGAGTGTCAAGCATGCAGCCCACAGGCAACTGGTAATTACTTTTATCGCCATAAGACATAGGCTGTGCATTATGTCCCTGTATACCAGAGGTGGCCAAACTTGCTTAACTTAAGAGCCACATAAACATCAGATATCTGAGAGTCGCAAGGCATGAACGTTAGATGTCTAGAGGAGAGCTGCAAGACATGACCATTAGATGTTTGAGAGACACAAGATAGGGAGGGAGGAAAGCAAATAGGAGGGAGAGGTGAAAAGAAAGCAACTTTAACTTTAAATTCATTCTCCAAGCTGCTGGCTAGCTTGGTTTGGAGAAGTGATATAAAGAGACAAATGCCTTCTCCAAGCTGGTCAACAGGGGAGGGACAGTGGCTCAATGGTAGAGCATCTGCTTGGGAATCAGAAGGTCCCAGGTTCAATCCCTGGCATCTCCAAAAAAGGCAAATAGGTGTGAAAAACCTCAGCTTGAGACCCTGGAGAGCCGCTGCCAGTCTGAGAAGACAATACTGACTTTGATGGACCAAGGGTCTGATTCAGTATAAGGCAGCTTCATATGTTCATATACGTTCAACAGGGTAGTGGGGGCTTCAAGATCCACACAATATGTGTGGAAGAGCCACATGTGGCTCCCAAGCCACAGTTTGGCTACCCTTTCTGTATACTGTCTCAGTGCTAATGTGTAATAGGTGGTGGAAGTGGGAGGGTGGGCATCAGGGAGATACTGTAAGGAAATACTTTAAGAGTGTTAATGTTTTAACCAAGTGCAAAGTAATGCACATTGGGGCCAAGAATCCCAGCTACAAATACAAGTTGATGGAGTGTGAACTGGCAGAGACTGATCAGGAGAGAGATCTTGGGGTCTTGGTAGATAACTCACTGAAAATGTCAAGACAGTGTGCGATTGCAATAAAAAAGGCCAACACCATGCTGGGAATTATTAGGAAGGGAATTGAAAACAAATCAGCCAGTATCATAATGCCCCTGTATAAATCGATGGTGCGGTCTCTTTTGGAATACTGTGTGCAATTCTGGTCACCGCACCTCAAAAAGGATATTATAGCATTGGAAAAAGTGCAGAAAAGGGCAACTAGAATGATTAAAGGTTTGGAACACTTTCCCTAAGAAGAAAGGTTAAAACACTTGGGGCTCTTTAGCTTGGAGAAACGTTGACTGCGGGGTGACCTGATAGAGGTTTACAAGATTATGCATGGGATGGAGAAGACAGAGAAAGAAGTACTTTTCTCCCTTTCTCACAATACCAGAACTCGTGGGCATTCACTGAAATTTCTGAGCAGTCGGGTTAGAACGGATAAAAGGAGGTACTTCTTCACCCAAAGGGTGATTAACATGTGGAATTCACTGCCACAGGAGGTGGCGGCGGCTACAAGCATAGCCAGCTTCAAGAGGGAGTTAGATACAAATATGGAGCAGAGGTTCATCAGTGGCTATTAGACACAGTGTGTGTGTGTTTGTGTATATAAAATTTTTTGGTCACTGTGTGATACAGAGTGTTGGACTGGATGGGCCATTGGCCTGATCCAACATGGCTTCTCTTATGCTCTTAAGCAGCGGTCATTTTGTAGAAAAATAAGTGGTGGAGCTCATTAGCATAACTCATTAGTATATGCCGCCGCCCCCCCCCCCCCTCCTGGCCAAAAGCAACCTAATGCAAGAAAGGAGAGCCCTAGGTGAGTGAGGCTTCCTTGGGCTGGCTAGAAATCCAGCCAGTCCAAGCAAGTCTCACTCTCCTGGGCTGCCCCACCCCCACCTCTGTCAAAAGGCCAGCAAGCCACTCGCTGCCCAAAATCCCTTAAGAAGTGGAGAAAGGGTGGTGCAGGCTTCTCCAGGGGTTAATGAGAGCTTTTAGGGGTGTGGCAAAGCTCCTGGTGGCTGACTGCTCTCCTAATCCAGGGATTGTTATGCAGCTGCACCTACTATTCAATGGACAAGGGGTGGGGGGAACCATCAGAATAGTTCAGGAGCTGTGCTTGTCGGAGCGGGAGTAGCAGAGTGAGGGAGATGACTTGCCCGACACAGGGCTTCAGGAAAGAAAATCAGGCCGACACGTGCAACTAGTGCCAAAAGGTGTATTAACATATATACACGACAAGTGCTCTCTTGTGCAGTCTATACAATATCACCTCCACGGACAAAGTGCTTCGCCTAACCACCATCTCACAGGGAGAGACCTGTGTGATGCACACACAGATCATATATAGTGCAAGCAGCCAATCCTGGCCGTGCTGACTCAGCAGATTGCATCACTTGGCTTCTGCCGGCTCAAGCCGGTCTGCTGATCAGGTCACTGTGACCTAGCCTGGCAGCTAGATCACCAGCTGTCATACTGTAGCTGTCAGACTGGGTTTATGTAGATTCTTGCTCCAACACACCTCCTAATCTATTTAAACCCAGTGCACCAAAACACTTTACACAGTTTACATACATGTCCACCAGCAACATTACAGTTCATATTTACGTAGCTCGGAACCCTTTCCGGAATTCGTTCAGGAACTCATCATGATTGTAAAACACATCATCGTGTTCCTGTTCAGCCAGCTCTTTCAGACGCTTGGCTTCAGCCTCCTTCTCCCTTGCCTCGCACTCTGCCACCCAGGCTTTCCATTTCTTAGCCTTTTCTTTTAACATTTCCTCAAATCCGGGTGGGTCTGGATTGACAGTCAGAGTGACATAGGGACACTTGTACCTAGCGGGACGTTGGCCTTTGGTGGACCTGGCAGACACCCGTGGCCCTGTGCTTGGACCAGCTTTGTCTTCTTCGGGTTGCTCTGTTCCCACCTCCTGGGCTGGTTGCTCTGCCCCTGTAATTGGGTGTTGAACCTCCTGACTCTCACACTTTACCTCCAGTTCCTGCATTTGAGGCTCTGCCTCCTGACTCTGCTCGTCAGGCTCTGTGCCAGCATTCGGCTCACCTTCTCCAGCCCCACTGGGTGCCACCTCCTGGGCTGGAGTTCTGGGCTGCGCTCCAACATCGTTATCGCTACTTGGCAGCAGGACAAATTGTTTCTGCAAGGAGTGCAACCTTGGCCAGCTGCTTTCTTCATTGAACTGGGCACTCTTACTAAGTGTTATCTTGCTTTTGCTATTGCAGAAACGATAACACCTGGCCCTTGGCTTGTAGCCCAGAAAAATTAGGCTCTCTGCCCGGACATCCCCCTCCCCGCTACTCGTGGAGTGGATGCCAACCCGAGCCCGTGACCCAAAGACTTTTAAAGAACTCAAATCTGGGGTCTTGTTCAACAGTAACCTGTAAGGCACATTTTTCACAGTATTACACCAAACCCTATTTTGCAAAAAAACAGCTGCATGTATGGTTTCTGCCCAATAGGTCATTGGCAGTTGTGCATCCTCTAACATGCAATACATCACATTCTGCAATACAGCCCCATGCCCATTTTCTCGGGGCGTTGCCGGGTTCGTCAGACGGTGGGCGATGCCCTTGTTCTCCAGCCAACGTTTCATCTGGTTAGATAAGAATTCCCCCCCTCTGTCGGTTTGTACAGCTAGGAGATTAACCCCTAATTGTCTCTCCACTGCTTTGACCCACTTGGTGAATGTCTTATACACCCCAGACTTATGCACCATGGTGAAAACCCACGCGTACCTCGTGTGGTCGTCGGTGGCCACCAAGCAGTATCTCCTCCCCGACAGACTCTTTGGCAATGGGCCAATAACGTCTAAATGGACTAGTTCCAGGGCTCGTGTGCTTTCCCTTGAGCTTTCTTTAGCAACAGCACACGCCTTGCTTTTGGTCTTCTTGCAGACCTGGCAATCCAAGTAACATTTGCAAGGATTTACTTTCAAACTAGGCACAAGCTCCAGGGTTTTCTTTAACGCCCTAAATCCGCAGTGCCCAAGTCTCCTATGGAGCAAATGTATACAATTATTGTGCACAGGCTCATTCGACACCTGAGCCACCTGGGCACAATCACTCTGGACCACATACAGTTTACCTTCCCTCTTTCCTGTCACAAGCAACTTTCCCCCACCTCCCAGGATTTTGCAGCAGGTTTTCTCAAATCTCACCTGGTATCCCTGGTCAAACAGTGTGCTAACACTCAACAGGTTAGACTGCAGTGAGGGTACATACAACACATTTTGCAACATACATTTCAGTGCAGGAAATTCCACATTGCCTGAGCAAACAGAATTGGCAGTGGTCCCATCAGCCAATCTCACATACTTATGCTCAGGACTGTCAATGTTTTTCAACAACTCCTTCTCGCAGCAGAGATGGCTCGTTGCCCCGGAGTCTAAAATCCAAGCAGACCCTGTGCTCTCTACTGCAGACGTGACCAGCCGGGTTGCTTCCTCACACGGGCTGGCGGTCCTCCGCTCTCGCCGCACACGCCCCCGCCTCTTCTCCCTCTCAGGGCAAGCTCGGAGCAGGTGCTGCGACGACCCGCATCCATAGCAGCGACGGACTGCAAACGCAGTCGGCTCCACTTCCTCCACCTTCGGACGCCTGCCAGCAGCAAAAGCTGGCTCATTCTTGGCTGTCTTCCCGGACACACCGATAACAGCACGCTGCCCGGCCGACACCCCCGGACAGCTCACGGCCGCAATTCTCTCTTGGAAGTCAAGCAGGTGGGCACAGACGTATTCCATGGTCAGGGTCGCTACGTCCACCGTCTCCAGAGAAGTTATCAGGGGAGTGTACTCAGGTGGCAACGACGACAGCAAAATGTACACTCTGTCGTCTGGAGCTACAGTCTTGCCTCTTGCCTCCAGCTCAACGAAACAGTCCGTTAGCCGTTTGATGTGATCTTTCACACACCCTCCAGCCGGCATAACGGTGCGGAACATCCTCCTTGTCAAGGCCATGAGGGAACCAGCAGTGGTGCTAACATGCACCGCACTCAACGCGTCCCAGGCAGCCTTGGGAGTGTCCTTCCCTCGCACATAAACCAGCTGGTCATCTCCTATAGACAGCACTATGTTGGCCAGTGCCTTATCCGATAACACAGTCTCGGCAGGAGATAAGTCAGCAGGGGGGTTACTCACGAACAGCCATTGCCCTTCACGCTTGAGGTAGTGTTGCATTCTCAGGCTCCACACCGCGTAGTTGGCTGAGGTGAGCTTCTCAACGGCTACTCCAAGCTGTTGCTGAGCCATCGTGCCGACTCCTCCTCACGGCTGGCTGCCGACGTCCCTCTGGCTCTCAAACAGAGAACGGTGGTGCTTCTGTGTCCTTCACCGGCGTTCCTCGCCTCCGGCTCTTTCCAAACTCACAGTCAGCTCAACTCTCAACTCTCTCCTCCGCGCAGCGGAACCGCCCTGGGCCCATAACCCTGTCGGAGCGGGAGTAGCAGAGTGAGGGAGATGACTTGCCCGACACAGGGCTTCAGGAAAGAAAATCAGGCCGACACGTGCAACTAGTGCCAAAAGGTGTATTAACATATATACACGACAAGTGCTCTCTTGTGCAGTCTATACAATATCACCTCCACGGACAAAGTGCTTCGCCTAACCACCATCTCACAGGGAGAGACCTGTGTGATGCACACACAGATCATATATAGTGCAAGCAGCCAATCCTGGCCGTGCTGACTCAGCAGATTGCATCACTTGGCTTCTGCCGGCTCAAGCCGGTCTGCTGATCAGGTCACTGTGACCTAGCCTGGCAGCTAGATCACCAGCTGTCATACTGTAGCTGTCAGACTGGGTTTATGTAGATTCTTGCTCCAACAGTGCTCCTGTGAGTGCCTACTGAATCTGAGGCCTGGTTATAAACATGTTTATGCTTTGAGTTTTAAAAAAAATGTTAATTGGGTTTGCCTGTGTCCTTTATAAAGTTTTTATCTCCTTCCAGCCCAACAGAGACATTTATGTCAAATCTCCTTCTCTGGAGAGGCTTTACTGGTGAGCTGGAGGTCACAGTCCGGCACTCCCTGGGTATCCCTGTTTCATCAGTCCCTACTTTTACATGTAATGTTATTTGTTTGTTTGCCTATGACTTGCCCTTCCACGCTATTGCAGGCCTCAGGGTGAGAAACAACATATTTATAAAACATCAATAAATAATTATAAAAAACAGTGTAAAAACTAACCATAATGCACTAATGGCACACACAATACAATTCATCAGGGAGAATTTGGTCATATCCATGCTGGGGGAAGGCCAGAGGAAAAGGAGGCAGATGGAGGGCCCAAGAGAGTTGTAATCCTCCTTTGTTTCTAGAGACTAATTCGTTGGTGCTCCACAGGCAAAGACAAGAGACATGCAAAACCAGAACTGTGTGCAATAATATTAATTTTTCTGTTACATGTCTATTGGCTTTGTGCGTCTCTTCAGCATTTAGTGTACCTTCTTCCTTTGTACACTGTGCAAGAGTTGCTGGGGACGTGGCATTGGCTTTGCATGCAGAAGGTTCCACAAGGATCAGATGGGAGGTAAAGAACAAAATGTAATGCAAGGTTAACCAGTCCAGCAAATGCACACATTTATTTTGGGAATGTTTATGTTGGCCTCTCCAGGGTTCTGCCCAAGGTGGTTTACAATTTAAATAAATCATTGACAAGTTATTGAAACAAGCTGGGAGATTGAGACATAAGACATAAACCTATCCATAGAACAACTGGAGAAATAAAACTAAAGAAAAGCCTCCCCACATGTTCCCCAGAGAGTATTGAGATCGGGCTCTCATAATCTGCTTGTTTTCCCCGGGCCAAGGGAGGCCCGTCTGAAATCCACCAGGGACAGGGCCTTTTCGGTAATGGCTCCTTACTGGTGGAACCAGCTGCCGGAAGAGGTGAGGGCCCTGCGGGACCTCGGCCAGTTCCGCAGGGCCTGTAAGGCAGCCCTTTTCCGGCTGGCCTATAACTAACTGGCATTGGAAACTTTATAGACGGTTGTAGTGTAGTATTCTGACAGATTGCTGTTTTATTATTTTACTGTTTTAATTGTTGTAAATCGATGTAATTTTAAAACCAAAATGTTGGATCTTGTGTTGTGAGCCGCCCTGGGCTGCTTTGGTGGGAAGGGCGGGATATAAACTGAAATAAACTGAAACTGAAATAAGAAATGTTTTGGCCGAGCACCTGAAAGACTTTTAAAGTAGACATCAGGGTTTGGAAATTCTTGGGTATTTCGTGGTGGTCCTGGGTTGAGGTAAAGGAAGCTCAGTGGGTAAAGAACAAAAGTAAAGGGAGACATGATGGAGGTATATACAATTATGCAGGGCACGGAAACAGAGAAACGGGTCATCCATTGAAGCCAGGATTGGCAGGTCCTCCCTGACCACCAGCAGGGGATAGAGGGGTAGGGTTGCCAGATCCAGGCAAAAAAATGCCTGGGGATATGGGGGTGGAATTTGGAGAGGACAGGGATCTTAGTGGGGTACAAGGCCATAAACCTCCCCCCCCCACCCCAAAGAAAAACTTTAGTTTTTTTCCAGGATAACTATCTCTGTAGTCTGGAGATAAGCTGTAATTCCAGGGGATCCCCAGGTGACAGGTCCCACCTGGAGACTTAACAGAAACTAAAGTGTGGGAGCCTGGTCCTGGACATACAAAAATAAATTTATTTACACAGCATGTAATTCGTGGGACTGGCTGCAGATGTAGTCATGGCCACCAACTCGTAAAATTTTGGAAGAGAAGTGGACAAGTTCATGGAGGACTGGGCAGGCTATCAATGGCTACTAATCCCCCCCCCCCCCATTAGATCCCTACTCCCTTCAATACCAGAGTTAGGATGCTTCTTTAAATCTGCTGTGGGTAGCACAGGCAGGATAATGCTGTTGTAGCTGGCTTTGGTCTGCTCAGCGGGGCTCTTATGTTCTTCGGGTTCCCCTCTGCAGGGATATCCTTCCTCTGAGCATACCCTTTCCTCCAGAGCATTTGATCTCTGTAACGACCTCGTTCGCTGCAATTCTGGGAGGACTCCAGGTTGCAACCTGGGTCTGCTAAGCCTCGTGCACCATGGCACTAAAGGAAACATGGCAGAGATAAAAACAATGACAGCCATACATGGCGGGAGGAAAAGAAAAAGGATGGCTCCGTTTTGTTATTGCGGACTCCAGAAGGTCCAGCGCAGGCAAAAAACCTCATTAGGTGTGGTTTCCTCTGCCACGGACATGCAGCGACAGCAAAATTACACGGCTTAGAGAGGACTACATTTCTGCCTGTCATTGAATTGTTCAAAATACGAATATCGGTAAGCGGAAATGTGGAACTCATTTTAAAAACTCCCATTCTGTTGTACGAGACTAAGAACAACATGGCGGCTTCGGAACGGAGGGGCAGGCAGAAAGCTCGGCAGAAGTTGCCCAATCAAAATTAAGCGTGGACTGTTTCTGGGCAGATTAGCACCGCGATGTCTTCATTGTGATTGGTGAATTTTAGCCAATTTTAAAAAACCCAACGGCACAGCACTGCCTTCCTACTGCCCACTGGGCGTTTGCTGCCCGCCTAAAATCCGCTGCGGAACACAGACCACGGCGCCAGAAACCAGTGAACGCATGCGCACTGCCAAGTGGAGGCTGGTTTTTAAAAAGAAAAAAGCCACGCAGGCGTATTATCGCAGCATCCACAGACTATCTTTTTGGCGCCTCGACGACCTAAAGGAAGGGGTGGTGATTAAAAACACACACAAAAGCTGCCCCTACGCTCAGAAGGACAGCCTCTTAATACACGCATGCGCAAATTCCCGCTGTTCTTCAAAAACGCATGCACCGCGGTTCTGCGCGTCAGTTTTCCACGCCTGCGCGACAGCGGCGTCTCCTCTAAACCGTTGTCCCCTTTCCGCCTGCGCACTAGCCGGCGCCTGCGTAGTAACGACGAGGCCTGCTCTCCGGCGCAGGCGCACTGAGTTTAAGCGTGTGCGCGCGGGGCTCGGACTGCAGGGGAGGAGGCCTCCGCCGCTGAGGCGGGCGAGCGCGAGGGTTGGGGGAAAGAAAAAAAAAAGAGGAGAGGGGAACTGCGCAGGCGCGCTAGTGTCGGGGAGCGAGCGAGCCAGATAAGCGCCTTTCTTGCCGATTATTTTTCCCCCCTCGCTCTCTCTTTCTCTCTCTCTCTTTTTCCTCCTCCTCCCCCTCCCTCCTCCTCCCTCCCCCCTCTCAGCGGAGCGCGCGCGCCATGGACGTGAAGCGGCTGAAGGTGACGGAGCTGCGGGCCGAGCTCGGGCGGAGAGGCCTGGATTCCCGCGGCTTGAAAGTGGAGCTGGCCCAGCGCCTCCAGGAGGCCTTGGACGCCGAGATGTTGGCGGCCGGGCCTGACGAAGGCGGCGCCGGGGTGGCTGGGCAAAGCCTGGCCCGGGCCCGCTTGGCAGTCGGCGGCGGCGAGAACGACGACGAAGAAGACGAGGAGGATGAGGAGGACGAAGAGGAGGAGGACGAGGAGGCCCTGCTGGCCGACGAGGAAGAGCAGATGCAGGCGGAGCCGCAAGCCGCGGGCGGAGAGGGCCAGGCCTTGCCTCAGCAGCCAGCCGGCGGGGAACAAGGCGAGGAGGGCCAGGCCCAGGCGGCGGGCGGCAGCGGCGGCCTCAATGGCGCTCAGCAGTCCCAGGAGGAAGGCGGCGGCGGAGGCCCCAGCGGCAACGAAGAGTCGGGAGACGCCGAGGCCAAACAAGGAGACGAGAAGGCGGGTAAGGCGGGAAGGGAGTCGGGCGGAGGGGGGGGGGTGTTGTGAAGCGCAGAGACACCTGCGCACGCGGGGAGGGCCGGGCGTTGTTTCTGCGGGAGGGCGAGGAAGCTATGAGGCTGCCTTCTACTGAATCAGACCCCCGGCTATCGAAGTCAGTATTGTCTACTCGGACTGGCAGCGGCTCTCCAGGGTCTCAAGCTGAGGTTTTTCCACGCCTATTTGCCTGAATCCTTTTAAATTTAATTTATATCAAATTTATATCCCGCCCTCCCCTAACGGGCTCAGGGCAGCTAACAACTGCTAAAAACCACATTGAATATTAAAAAAAAAACATATGCAGTAAAATCAATTCCACACATTTTTAACCATAAAATCCAAGATGCACGTCGATGTTTTTGAATATCTGTATTTGTCCAGTGGGATTATCAGTGCTGTGGAACATTTGCTATCTCCCCTTAACAGGTCCTGTAGGGCCCTTATGTTTTCCGGGAAGGCATTTCACAGAGTGGGGGCTATTGTTGCAAATGCTGTGGCTCTAGTGGTGGACAATCGAACTTCTTTCAAGTACGGGAATCTGGAGGAGATTTTTAGTTGGAGATGCCAGGGGTTGAACCTGGGACCTGCTTAACAAGCAGATGCTCTACCATTGAGCCACCGTCTGTCCCGAAGGAGGTTGGCGCTTACGCGGAGGAGCTTTTGGGGCAGGATGGCTCGTCCTTGTTTTTCCTTTTGTCGCAGTTGTAATCATCCCCTTCCAGAAGAAGGGGGGTGGGTTGGTGGTATTGTAGCCTGACGGGGACCCGCCCCCCAATTCATCTTTTTTAATCGAAAGAAAGTCCTGTTGGTATTCGGTAGGGGCAGGATCCCCAAATAAGGGGTCCCAGGCTTTGCCCCCTGACATTCAGATTTACGTTGCCGGGCTAAAAAAAATAAATCCTGGTTAGCGCGCTCCCGCCCAAATACGACTGCATACGTTGTAGCTTTACGACGCAAGGCTCAAAATCAGTGGACGTTGCCGAGAGTAGCTCTGTATAGGATTGCACTGCTAATGTATTTCAGAAAATACAAAAATACGTATAAAGGATGGATTAGTGTTGTTTGAGATTTTTCATGGGAGAGAGCACGCAAAAAGGGATTTTGCTGTACTTTTAAGTTACATAGTTTTTTGTCACTTTCGTTTGTGTCGCTTTCATAGGTGTAGTTATGTTTCATGTTTCAGCCCAGTAGTTATGAATTTATTTGTTGCATGCATAGGTCTCTAGGGCTTACTCCCAAGTAAACATATATATTATGCTCTTAGAGCCAAGGTCTATTCATTCAGAAGTAATTTCCCCTAAATAAGTATACATAGTATACTTTCCTTGCAGTACTGTAAAGCATGTGCATTTTGGTGTTATATGGGCAGTTAAGACTAAACTGTGAGGTAGAAAGCTCCCAGTTCAAATCAAGTTTCATTCACAGTGGTCTTGAGGCAATGCTGCTGCTCTCTCAGGGCTGGCTTGCATTGTGGGAGTACTAATCTTGGAATAGTTTTTATGCATTTGGATTTATAGAGAAAATGACAAAATCAGTGTTAGGTGCTGGCTAGAATGGTTGGACTTGGCACCAGGGAAGGCTGAATTTCAAATGCCTATTTGAAGCTTCAGATGCTGTGCTGTTGGCCTCCCTTACTGTGCAGGGTTGTTGTGAGGATGGCATGGGATGGGGAGGGGGGATGAGAGAACATATATGCTATTTTAAATTGCTAGGAAGAAGGGCAGTGTAAAAATGTGGTAAGTAGTGATGTACTGGGTAGAAAGGTTGCCTGGGCAGCTTTGCTGTATTTCATTAGTGGAAATATTTTGCATTTTAGATATTGTGTTTCAGATGTTTGAAGTGCTGCACATTATCTCAGAACTGAAAACATCCTTAAAAGACAATTCCGTGTTGCCCTTCCCATTTGGTGGATTGGGAGCTTCCCACTAGTAGACAAGTGGATGATCCCAATCGAGAGAGTTTGTAGCAGTGTGAGATTTTAGCTGGGAATTTTGTGCCTCATCAAGTCACATTCATAACTGATTTGAATTGCTGCTGTAAATCAGTGCAAAACATTTCTAATACAGATTTGATATTGCTTTATGAATAGTAGATATTGGAGCAGAATGTTAAATGGTAGTGCTTCTCAGATTATAGCTATCTGTTTAGAGAGAGCAGATAATCATTCTTTGTTTTGTCAGGTTTTTGTTTTAATATGAGTTGTTTTCTGGGTTGTTTTTGGTCTAGTGTACTGCAATTTTAGAAAGATGGATTCAAGGTATATCAATGTAAATGCTTCAGTTTCATTTCTCATTATGTTACATATATGTCTGGAAAGACTTGTGTTTTGTTTATGTGCTTGATTTTCTTTGTCTGGTACTTGCTGAAGCTTCAGTACTACAGAATAGAAATTTGTATGAAGTCTTGAGAGCAGAGCTTTGGTTATAAATAGGAAGTGCATGATTATGTAGAATTTTGGAAGTTGAATAGTTAAGAGCCGTTTCACATGTTGCTTCTGACTCATGTGGCACCTTCTATAGTTTTCAAATGCTTTTATGCTACTTGTCTTGGATGTGCTTGTGGTTGGGAAAACAAGATGCTTTTAAGAACAGGGTTCTAAGTAGCAAGTATAGTGTTGATAAGTGGAAAGGGATATTAATTTGTCTTGCTCTATAGGTTGTCGGGAATGATTTTTAGGTCAGGATGGGTAACCATGTTAATCTGTTTCTAGCAGTGCAATATAGAAGAGCAAGAGTCCAGTAGCTCTTTAAAGACAAAAAATTGTTTTTGTGAGTCACTGCTCGCTTCTTCAGATATAGCTATAATATGAGTGCATCTTTCAGTTTGGTGTAGTGGTTAAGTGCATGGACTCTTATCTGGGAGAACTGGGTTTGATTCCCCACTCCTCCACTTGCAGCTGCTGGAATGGCCTTGGGTCAGCCATAGCTCTCCTAGGAGTTGTCCTTGAAAGGGCAGCTGCTGTGAGAGCCCTATCAGCCGCACCCACCTCACAGGGTGTCTGTTGTGGGGTGAGAAGATATAGGAGATTGTAAGCCACTCTGAGTCTCTGATTCAGAGAGAAGGGCGGGGTATAAATCTGCAATTCTTCTACATTGTGGAGAGTGGAAGGATTTCAAATGCTGAATGACAATAGCAGGTGTGATTGGATTTAGGTGTTGTAATATAGATGAATGGTTCTGATACTTATCTGAAGCTTCATTCTCTTGTAATGAAAATGTAATAGTTTGTGTTCATGAAAACATCTTTTCTGGAATTGATGGTTCTGTGTTACAGTTGACTTAAAGGAAGAAATAGGAAGTTGCTGCAAGGCATGCAATACTTAATTCCCCTGAAGATTGTCACGTCGGTGTGCAAGAACTGACTTAGGAAAGATGTAGCATGGTATATTGATAAATGTGTTTTTATGTATTTTATTGTATTAACCATTAATGTATTTTAAGCTGATTTATTGTTAGAGTTTTAGGTTGTAAGCCGCTCTGAGCCCGCTTTGGTGGGGTAGGGCGGGATATAAATCGAATGAAATAAATAAGTACAGTCGCTGAAAGTTTTCTTTCTGTAAACCGATTTCTCGGGTTGAGTTTTTTATTCAAGCATTAAAAAAAAAAAGTCTCATGAGTTTTTGCTCAGGAAAAGTGATCCACAGAAGTACTGAAGTGTTACAGTTGTTAACAGGTCATCCTATACAATGGACTTTTACTGAAACATTAATTTTATTTGTTTATTTCCAAGGACCCAGAGGGGATTACATTACAATGTCCTCTCCCTCTTCATTTTACCTTCATGACAGCTTTGAAGCAGGTTAGGATGAATAAGTGTGACTGGCTCAAGGTCACCCAGCAAGATTCCAAGGCAGTGTGGAGAGTCAAACCTAGGTCTCCCAGATCCTAGTCTGATGCTGTAGCCACTATACCAGCACTCACCTCATTAATCTCACCATGGACAATAGTTTTTATTAGTGGTCAATAGCGGCAGGTGCTTTACTTCACAGCTTGTTGGTTTCTAATAGCTTGGCTCATAGATAGATACCAAGTAACATTTATGTCTCTGCAAACATGTGTTAGCTTTGATGACACTTTTCTGTTCAAAGATATTTGCCTTAGGGCACTGAATATACTCCAAATACAATTTATGAAGGTTTTTGGAGTTGCTGCCACATGGCCAAAGTGCAGAAAAAAAAGTTTTGTCACTTCCTCTTCCAGGTCTTAAATGACATGAGTTTGTGAAGGTTGGCTAGAAGGCCATGTGGTCCTTGCTTACAATGATTGTTCTGTTACACTCTGCTGTGAGAATACAAGATAAATACTTCGGGTGTTCTTCAAAGTAGAAGTGAAAATAATTTTGAGGTGACTTGATAACATCTGCCTTTTTTAATCCTCCGTTCTTTGCAGCAAATGAAGATGATGAGAAAGCAAAGCAGGCTGGTGCAGATGGAGAACGCCGCGGACTGAAAAGGCAGCGCGAAGAAAAGGAAGAGCACGGCCGTGCCTATTATGAGTTTCGAGAGGAGGCATATAATAGCCGGTGAGATGTACATCATTTTGACAAGGAATTCAAGCCAGCTTGACTTCAGAGTATGAGACCCAGGTTTTTTGGGGGCGGGGTTAAGTACGTTGAGCCAGGAGTGGGCTGAGCAGACTACAATATTCCATTTATATGTGAGTACCAGATCCCTGTGGCCTGCTGATGGAGCTTTACAAGCCCATAGTACATACTTAGGTGACATATCTGCTCTCTGTTAAGTGTCCTAGAATATACTTTTTCTTAAGAAAATAGGACATACTTAAAGTTGCCATGTACTCAGTATTCCACCAAGAATTGTCTAGCGGTCCACCAATGAATTGCCAACTGTGTTCTGCTCTGCATTAGGTGAGCTCAAGTAGGTAATCAAGGAGGTGTTTTAGTATTAAATTGGGAAGGCATCTTGGTTTCATGAGCTTCTCTTATGAAAAATGAAGAAATGTCTTTACTTCGTATTATTTCTCCCAATGCCTTATTATCCTGTTTCAGCTCCTGCACTTCCCAGTTCTGTGTATTTTCTTGAAAACAGTACTTTTTGTGAGGTGACGTTCCATAAACAGATGGGAAGCTTTATAATTTATTTTTTTACTATGGTTTCTCATAGTAAAATAAGCTGGGATATGTTCCTTGATCTCAATACCAAAAATAAAAAAGGCAAAAGTAAAGACAGGCATTAATCCAAAATGAAACACAGTACATAGAGAACATAGAGAACACAGTGGCATTTTTTTCTTAGTTTCTTCTATGTACCATATCTGTTGGATGCATTTTTAACTTGATCATGTTGATGGTTCCTTCTCATTCGATGCAGATCCAAGTCTCCTCCTCCTCCAGAAGAGGAGCCTAGAGAAGAAGATGATGAGAATACTGTAATTCTGGACACATGTACGTGTTTGTTCCTTATAGTATTACACCTTCATGAAACCCAGTGTGATGTGGTGGTTTGAGTTATGGACTAGGCTGCTTGAGATCCTGGTTCAAATCCGCACTGGGCCAGACTATGTGACTATAGGCCAGTCACTTTCTCTTAGCACAGCCTCCTTTGCATGGTATTTGTGGTGCTGAAACAGGTAGTACTTCAGAGAAAGGGCATGTTAAAAAATTGAGGGGAAGGTTTGGGCACAGATAAAGATTGGCTTGCACAGTGGATTTCAGTTGTATTCTATGTCAGAGAAAGTAGTAACAATCTTCCTTCTGATGATTCCATAGCTTTACAGAAAAAGAGTGGATGAAAACTGTACTGCATTGTAACTATGCTTAGGATTGGTTGTGTCAGAGCTTCTTTGTGTGTGATTAAAATGGAAATACTTGTTAAAAGTACCTTGTGTGTACTTTTGTAATCATGTGAGAGGCCAAGAGAGAATCCACTGAAATGGAAGCTTTGCAGAGAGAAGGATGCAGAGGTTAGCCTCATTGTGTCCAGCAGCTAGTAGAGAAGAACTACCCACATTTTATTTAATTTTTGAGTTTATTAGGACATAATAACATTATCTAATAACCAGTGGTTTAAAGGTTTAGGGAAGTATTGCTCAATCGTGGAATTCCATCTGGTGTCTCACCCCCCCCCCCCTTTTCTTTTTTTACTGGGCACATCTTATCCATGTTCAAATTTTACTTCGGGGTTGTTTTATAGCTTATGGGGAAAAACACTTTACTGATTTTAAATATTAATTGTTCTCAATTTCTCTCACAGATACATCTGATCTCCACTTCAGAGCCACCAAGGATCGTTATGGAGGGCAGCCATTGTTCTCTGAGAAATTCCCTAACCTTTGGTCAGGGGCAAGAAGCACACATGGAGTGACAAAGGGCAAAGTCTGCTTTGAGGCAAAGGTGAGAAGGCTTACTATATGAAATGCACAATACACATTTAAAACAGACTTTTAACAGATATTAAAACAGACTTTTAACTAGCATTTTTTGGCAAATGTTTCTGTGAGTCAGGATACACTTCATCAGATGTATAAAGTATTGTCTTTAGCTGTAGCTATATGCACAGTTTGACACATTATGTTGAGTACAAAGAGAAAGGGATGGGAAGAGGTTACTGTAAAATGAAGTTAGTAGGACAGAATATCCATGAATATGTAAGGTATGTTATATTATTACACAGAGCTCATGAAGGCAAGATCTGGTGAAAAGGAAAATGATTCCGTCAGAGTGCATGTGGACCACTCTTGGACCATGAGTGAACTGGGAAATAAAGTCAGTAGGTTAACAGTGCATAGGCCTGAAGAGGGGCATAGTTGTGCCCCTCTTTAGTAAGTTGTTAGCTCCTCCTGAAACTGATATGAGCTAGAATGGTAGAATGTTATGTGCAGGTTGATGTTAACTTAGCTGCCTCTGCATGTGAAAGTTTTGCTGAAATGTGTCAGCT
The DNA here is from genome assembly GCF_032191835.1 of Heteronotia binoei. NCBI lineage: Eukaryota > Metazoa > Chordata > Lepidosauria > Squamata > Gekkonidae > Heteronotia > Heteronotia binoei. The sequence goes on from NC_083223.1 coordinate 257,736,142, forward strand.
TTTAGATTTGTTACTTGAGTAGTACAGGGAGATTAAAATTCTCACTGGCTTGTTTCTAAGCATTTCAGACATTCAGTCGACAGCATGCAACCATTTATTCTCCTGTGCAGAGACAACTGGTTTGGCCAGTGTAAATGGTAAAGGGGCATTGCTGGCACATGAGTTCTTGAAATTTTCAGGAGAAAGTGTGATCTGAGTCAGTTAGATTGACATCCAGTACATTCATCTGGGCAAGCTGTATTTTGAGAGTATTCATGGAAGAGGGCCCTTTAATGTGAATGGGAGAGTGTAGCACTGTGGCCCCTTCTGGATCTTTTTATGTGTGTGGATCTTGGTGTGCATATATATATATGTGTAGGCATTTAAAAAAAAACATAATTGTTGATCTTTTATTTTTTCCTTTAAGAGTCTGTTTATGTGCTGCTCTGTGGTTCATTTTATTTTTATTAGCATCTTGCCTTTCTTCAATTAAGGAAAGTAGTTCTCAAGCAGTTTCTCACAAAGCTTTCTGACAAAACTTGTTTGGTTTCAGCAAGGTCACTGTGTTGTATGCTGACAGTCCCTGTATTGGGCAGCGATGTGGGTTTTCTGGGAGAAAATTTCAATTGAAACTTAAATATTAGTAAAATTTAACAAAAAGGGGGAGGGCATATAACACCATATACAGGCCTAGACATGATGAAGCAGTGGGGTTTGTCCATGCTTCATATCTCTCATTTAGCCCATCTAACATGACTGATCTACAGCACAACAGTCCTGACAACTATAGGTAGACTATATTTGCATATATATGTGGGAAAGAAAAATTTCCAAAGGAAAAAAAAATACAGCTTCAGAATATTCTATGGAAGATGTTCTACCCACAACATCAGTGTTGGAGGCTGTTTCATTTTTATTTCATTTAAGGCCTGAGCCCAAGGTTGCCAATCTCCAGGTGGGGCCTGAAGGTCTCCTGGTATTACAACTGGTTTTCAATGAGAGAGTTCAATTCCCCTGGAGAAAATGGCTGTTTTGAAGGGTGGACCATATGGCACTGTAGCATGCTGAGTTCTCTGCTTTCCCAAAACTCCATCCCCGATCTCCAGTTTTTTTCCAACACAGGGCTGGTAGCCCTGCCTGACACCGAGATGTTCAGAGAAATATTTAATTTAAACAACTACAGTATACACAAGCAATATACAAAATACCCACAGAAAATCACATCCTGTGTAAGTGCTGCGTCCAGTAACTGACTCATTTTGTGGCTATTACCTGTGGGGCCACAGGCCAAGAGCCCTTTGGACTGTAGCAAAAGTCTTTGACCATGCCCAGTGTTATACCTATAAACTGGTAGGAGATAAACACAGAAATGTTGTGTACTTAGCAAGATATTTCTCAGCATTTTCCCTTTCTTAGGATTTGTGCTGTAGAATTCTCACACAAAACTCATCTACCACATTGTCATTTCAGTGTTTTTATAAAGGTCATTTTATCACTATACATTCACAATACATTTGGTGAAACTGAAACTGTGTCTGTCATGCCTATCATATAACTGCTTTGAAGAAAATGTGTCCTATAATAGTAAATCTTTAACATGACTAAAACTCCAAAGTTGAATTTGGTAGCCGTTTAATAAGGATTTGTGCACATCTAGAGATATGAGGGCCCAGGAAAATAAGGCATTTTCACACAAATATTTCCAGTGGAAAAACTGGGAAATTTTGGGGATCACTGGGAAAAAATACACTGGAGATATGCAGTTATTTTCAAGGAAGTTTTTTTTCTTTAAATGTAAGTAATTTGGGTAAACTATTAATATCTGTAAGGTGTTTAATGATAATACATTAAAGTTTTAATACTGCATTATTATTCAGTGATTTCCAATATTTAAAAAGTTTAGTTTAATAGCTCAACGTGCTAGCAGTCCTATCTGTTGTGACTGAGAGCTTCTGTCCAAGCACTTCTTTTGCTTATTACAAAATAGTTTTCTGCCTTTAGCTTATTACCTCTCAGGTGGCAAATATTAAAAATATATCCCCTATGGTAGTATAGGGCACCAATTTGCTACTTTCCCCCAAGTATTAAATCCTTCCTCATACAAAATGTGGACATTAATACTTAAAAATTCATAAATATGTTTAGTACATTTCTATATGCTAAGTTACAAATGATGCATTTTATTTTGTCAGTAAAAGAAGCTTAAAGTTTGATAGCAAAGTACTGAATATATTTCAGTTTCCCCCCAAAAATTTCTGTTTAACGGTGGGCCATTTCCCCCCAGGGCTTCAAACTTTCTGGAAACCTTACATTTCTGTACAGGTCTAATCCCTACTGATGTTCTGCTGATTGGAAGCTAATGTTTCCCTGCTGCCCCTTTTTCCCAGCAGCCTGTGACACTCCTCCCCCAAAAGGATATTGGGTGAACATTCAATGGCAAAAAATAAAGTGATGCTCTGAGGAGAACAGTTGGGTGTAAGATGCTCCTATCAGTGAAATGTCAGTAGGATCCAATCCATAGTCTTCTGGCGATATCACAAGAAAATAATACTCTCCCCTTTGCTTTACAATGTCCTTATCACAGCCCTTAAATAAGTTAACAAGCAAATATGTAATTACTCCCAGGGCTAGTTCACTGGACAGATGGGTACTATGGGTACTATGGCAGCAGAGCTTGTGTATGGTACTAAGGCAGGGCAGAGCTGTCCAGATTGTTACTTTCACACACACACACACACACACACGTTCACACACACACACACACACACACACGAGCTGCCTCTTCAAGAAGACATATTTATGGTTAACCAAACTGAACCCAAGAGCCTTCCTGCAAATAACAAGGGCCCTTTTTTGTGGAAAAAGCCCAGCAGGAACTCATTTGCATATTAGGCCACACCCTGACCTCACCATTGTTTCACACGGCTTTTTGTAGGAAAAAGCTGGGCAGGAACTCATTTGCCTGTTAGGCCACACCCCTTGAAGCCAAACCAGCCGGAACTGCGTTCATGCTCAAAAAAGCACCTTGCAAATAACTATAGCTCCTAAGCAGAACATATAGCCCTCTGATTTGATTCCTTCAATAGGTTTGCGGAGAGAACAAAAGGGTTGGACTTGCTCCTCCCCCTGCCAGGGGAAAGGAGTTATAGGCTTGTCCTTTAAGTCAGCTTGCTCTTAAATTATTGAGTGTGTGGGGATGCTGAAGACCTGCAGTTGGTGAATGGTGAGATGGAGGCAATCTGTGCGTGCGCAGGGGGATACTTCCAGGCCTTAACACTGGAACTGAAAATAAACTCCATGGCTATATCCGAGTGAGTTCCTGGTGCTAATTATTTAGATGGGTAGCCATGTTCTGTCGAAACCATAAAGTAATCTTGTGCCACCTTAAAGACTTAACAGGTTTATTGTAGCACAGCCAATCGTGGCTAGAGCCTATTTTCATCAGGTGCCTGAAGTGAGTCCTCAGTCAGCAGATAAAAAGTACACCGATCGCTAGAGGGTGAAAGTATATGAACAGCATGGCCATGAAATGCAGCAAAACTGAAAATACAAGATAAGCATGGTGAACATTCCCAGCCACTAAGCTAGTTTAAGCTTGGGTGAATAAAACTGAATCTACTGTTTGATGTTAGATTTAGCAAATCTTTTTGCAACAGTAAATCTGAAGTCTTTTTGGTGCCACGCTTTTGTTTATAAGGGAAGGACAGCAGTTGCCATACCCATTAAAATGCCCTTGTAATGAATGAATGAATGTACTTATTTCAGTGTAGATGGGAGCTGGTAGATAATGGGGGTGGGAGTTTTCAAAGGTGGCCGATGATACGTAAGAGTGGTCGCTGATTAGCTAACCTCCATCCCATCCCGCCATCGAAGTGGAGCCCAGCCCCTTGGTTTACTGCGGAGCTGGGTGACATGAAGAGGGCCGGGAGACGTCTAGAGCGGCGTTGGCGGAAAACTAAGAGTGAAGCCGACAGAGCGTGCTATAGAGCTCATTGGAAGACCTATGAGGCGGCGCTGACAGCGGCAAAGAAAGCCTACTACTCTGCTACCAATGAATCAACTAGTTCGCGACCAGCTCAGTTGTCGAAGGTATTTAGGCCCTTGCTGACTCTTAAATCTGTGCCATTAAACTCAGGAACAGGTGATAAATTGTGACACTTTTTGCAAGTTTTTTTTGCTGATAAAAAATCTCAGATTGGATGCTGGTTGTGATAAAGTCCAGACAGAAGACATGTGCATTGTCTGGCCCATTAGATCATTTTGAACCAGATACCTTGATGGATGCTGACAGTATCTTGGGATCTGTGCGAGATAACACTTGCACTTTTAATCCTAACCCATCCTGGTTGCTAAAATCAGGTAAGGACCACATTAATGAATCCTTATCTTCCAACATAACTCAAAGACTGACTTGGGAGTGCAATCGCTCCAAGAAATGATGTGACCAGTTATCTCCTGGTCTCTAATCTGTCCTTTCTGGGAAGGATGATTTAGAGAGCGGTTATGCACCAACTCCAGGTCTTCCTGGATGACTCATCTATTCTAACCCTTTTCAGTATGGTTTCAGGCCAGCCTATGCAATGGAGGCAGCGTGATGGCTTTAGTTGATGATTTCTTTCTAAATCTAGACAAGGGCCATGCCTCTTTGTTGATCCTACTGGATTCTTCAGCAGCCTTTGATACAGTGGTCCATACCAGGTTGTTGAGATGTTTGGCGAGAAGTATGTATCAGGGGATGTGCTTTGGATTGGTGTAAGTGGTCCATTGTTGATAGCACTGAGAGGGCTGGTTTTGGAGGCCATTAATGTGGGATCTATCCTACTGGGTTCCACGAGGAACAGTCCTATCTTCCATGCTATTCAGTCTCTATGTAAAGCCCTTAGGAGAAATCACTTGTGGCTTTATATAGTTGGCAATCATCAATATATTGATGATACCCAACTCTATATTTCTTCTTACAAATCTCCTGGTAATGAGGTAGAGGTCCTGAACCAGTGCCTTACTTTTGTGGTTTAAATGGCTAAAGGTGAACAAGTTGAAACTGAATTCTGTTAAGAGTTAATGTTTGTTGGGGAGGTGTTGAAGGACATTGTGCTTCTCTCTTTTCGATAGGGTCCAACTGACCCTTGCTGACTCAGTTAAGAGCCTTGATTTAACATGGATCCACATGGCCAAGTCAGCCATGGTTACCTTCAGGCTAGACAACTGTAATGCACTCTGTGTGTCTACCCTTGAAGTCAACTCGGACTCCAGTAGGTACACATGGCCAGACACTATTAGGCACTACTAGGCAGTCACTCTTCTACCCATTCTGTGGTCTCTCCTTTGGTTACCAATCTGCTACCAGGTTCAGACCAATATTTAGGTTATCTGAAGGCCTTAATTGCCTTGGACCCACATACTGCCTCTTTTGCTATTCTCTGCTGTGGCAGCTTTGCTCCTTTGAGCAAAGTTCTCTGGAGGTGCCATCCTGCAAATGGGTAACGTTGGCAACTGCCTGTTCATGCTTGTTCTCTGTGGTGGTTCCCACCTTGTGGAGCAGCCTAGTTGAGAAGGTCAGAAAGGGTCCCCACACATGTCATTTTGAAGAATGTGCAAAGCAGAAATATTCAGGAAGGGCTTTTTTAATAAAGGGGATTAGAACTGTGGTATAAGGGTACAAACAGCTCAAGAGGTTGCTTTAATAAAGGAATAAGAATGAAGTTAATTGTATGTATCATCCTGCTTTTACTGCATTGTCTTTTACCTTTGTAACCCACTTTCTGCATCATGGTATGTTGTGCCTTAGGCAGTTTTTCCTTCCATTATTTTTCCAGTTCTGTAAAGCTAGTCCTACTGGATTGTCTACTGGATGTCTTAAGCTGTCTGAATGTTTTAAAGTGTTTTGTAATCTGCCTTGAATTTCAATGAGGAAAGTGGGCTATAAATGGAAACTGGTAAATATTATGTATTTAATATTAGATACAAACTACACCAGGAAGCTGTAGGTTAATTTCCATGAACCTGTGCTGAGCTGACCCAGAAGTAACAGCTCAGAGTGGCAAGCTTGGGGCTGCAGTATGCCGTGAGTTGGCCCTTCTTCTTTGAAGTGGAAGGCAAACCTCATTTAGAAACGATGCATAATTCCTAAGACATCCAGTTGGCAATGTCATTTTCCATATTGTGTGTGTTTGCAGAAATCCATGGAACTTTTGAAGGTGAACATTGCCAGATCTGTTCCGAGATGCTACACCCATCTGGTTTATCTTCCCTGACCACGCATTAACTCCTTCCTGGCCATTTTATGGAAATGTCACCGTTTTTTGGCTAGTGCACATTCCAGGCTTTCTGTGGCTGTGCATGAGTTTGAGCATATTTGTGAAAGGCAATATAGGTCCCGTGCATATGTATAGATGCTTGTTTGCTAAGGAGCTAAGGTTAAGACCTGCACCCCAGTTTCCTGCTCTTACTGTAAAATAACTACGGTGCTGCCTCTGTGGCAACTGCTCGAAGGGGTCGTCGCTCACATTCGGAGAGCTGCCAGCAGAAGAAATGTAACAACACATTTATTGTTCATGCCTGCAGACAGAACTCAGCAGTGACTGTGAGGAGGACATTCTCTACATAGCCTTGACTGCTTTTGATGAAGGGGAAGGGGTATTGTGAGGACCTGTTCATGAAGATGAATGTTTGGGTCTAATTTAAAGAGAATTCATTGCATCAAAGCCAAAGCCTGTGGGGGGAGGGGCAACTGGCCTGGGATGGGATGGCCATCACTCCTAGGGCTGTTTTCCAGCATTTTACCAGACGCATCAGGTGGCTGCTCTTCCTTGATCTGTCTTAGGTGGCACAAAACCTCCCACTGAAGGAAGGCTGCACAGAGACCTCACTGCTTCGCATTGGATGGTCTGTCGATCACTCTCGTACACAGCTAGGTAAATAAAAAGCACCCTTTGAGGTGGCATCACAGCTCAGCTAAGGTGTCGCAGTCATGCAGATCCTGTTGTTCAAAAGTGCAGCTGTAGTAAGTGTTTGCTCTCTTCTAGGTGAGGATGAGTTTTCTTATGGCTACGATGGACGAGGGTTGAAGGCTGAAAATGGGCAGTTCGAAGAATATGGTCAGCCCTTTGGGGAGAATGATGTGATCGGTTGCTTTGCTGTAAGTGCAGTTGAGAGAGGCCTTGAGCCGGCTCTCGAGGGGCTTCCTTGCCATCTTCGAAGTAGGCTGGGTTTGGGGAAATACACTCAAGTACAACCAAAGTGTAACCCATAATCCTAAATTAACTCCTGCTCCTTTCCTTGGTGCAGTACCGTTCAGGGAACTATTCTGCATTCAGTATGCCATTGTGGAGGTTTGCCTTGGTGCTCCTTACAAGAGTGTCCCCATAACTGGCTATGTTGTCATTGGCGGCCGCAAAAGGGCCAGCTTGTGTTCCAAGTCTGTTAGAATGTGGCTTCAAGAGCATGTCTCTGTGACAGCTGTGTCTAGCTGCTGTTGGAGGGCTTGTTGCTCAGATGCTTCTGTGTCTTGTGTTGTAGAACTTCGAAAATGAAGAGGTGGAACTCTCCTTCTCCAAGAATGGGGAGGACTTGGGAGTGGCCTTCCGAATCAGCAAGGAGTCTCTTGGAGACAAAGCTTTGCTGCCACATGTGCTGTGCAAGAACTGCTCTGTGGAGCTGAACTTTGGCCAGAAGGAAGAGCCTTTCTTCCCAGTTCCTGAGGGCTACGTGTTCATTCATGCTGTCCCCGTTGAGGATCGTGTGCGCACTCCGCTGCCACCCAAGACCACTGAGGAGTGTGAGGTAACATAGTTTTCTCTGTTAAAAACATAAGAGAAGCCATGTTGGATCAGGCCAGCGGCCCATCCAGTCCAACACTTTGTGTCACACACAGTGGCCAAAAAAACTAGGTGCCATCAGGAGCTCTATCAGTGGGACCAGGACACTAGAAGCCCTCCCACTGTTGTGTTCTGTTCACAAGAGGACTACCTTTTCTGCTTTAGTTTGCTACATTGTGTTCTGCGTATCCAGAGCTGTCACTTTTCCCTTTATTCTTCCTCCCTGAGGGATAGCTTTTGCTACCAGGTTATATCTTTACCATCCAGGCAAGGCAAGTAAAATCTGATTGGTCCTCTCATGTGGACTGTGGGTGGGTGTGGATACTGTTCTTCTTGAGTCTGCCTGCTTCTTACCCAAGAAACAGCTGATTCCTGTGCACCTCCAGACCCTGGAACAGTGTGCATTAAGGAGAAAAGACTTGTCTCCTATTTTCTACCCACCCACCCCCTACCCCCAATTTTTCTGCTCCTAGTAGTGTTGTGAAAAGTGTGTGGGGGGGGTTTAAGTGAACAAAGGAATCCTTTCTATTTTTTATTTCATTTATGCTCCTCCTTTTTCCATAACGGGAGCCCAATGTGATCTACATTATTCTTTTCCTCTGTTTTATCTTCACAACAACCCTGTGAGGTAGGTTAGACTGACATACAATTAGTTGGCCCAAGATGAGCTTCACAGCTGAGCCAGTGTGGTACTCAGGTTGCCTGTGTCCTAGTGCAATTCTAGTTCTCTATCAGGAGGAACAGGAGAAAGAAAAGATACTATCATCCTGCCTAGCGATTAGAATAACACTTGTGGTCTCTACTTGAGTTCAGGCTAAGCTGAAGCTTCACAGTGACAGTGAGGTCTTAATGGAGTTGTCCCCTTGGTCCAGTAGTACAGCTGCCACAATGGTCCAGCAGTACACGCCTCACATTGCCTGTTTTTTCATTTTGTTCTAAACTTGTGGGCTTTCTCTCATCCATTCCAGGTGCTGTTAATGGTTGGCTTGCCAGGGTGTGGGAAAACCCAGTGGGCGCGGAAGCACACCGAAGAGAATCTAGACAAACGCTACAACATCTTGGGGACAGATGCTGTTCTTTTCCAAATGAGGGTAAGCAACCAGAGGTTATGTTCAATTGAGGAGACTTCCTTAACTGGGCTGGATGCCCCCTGCAGCAGAAATGTTGGGCTTTTTTCTGCAGTTGCTGTTAACTTCATTTTTCTCTGTGTTAAGAACAGCAGAGATATAGAGCTTTTTGATACTGATCATGTATTATTGATACAGTTCAGCAAATTGTGAACAAAATTACTGTTTAATATGCCTAGAGTACATACAGGAATAAGCTAATGCTTATTGGGGGTGGCCAAACTGCTTTTCGTCTGCTTTCATGTTAAAGTCAAGCTGATCAAGCTTAACCACATGTTGGATATAAGTCTGACATTGCTTTCCTTGATTAACTCTTCATATTTTTTTCCCCTTGTTAGACAAGGGGGCCTGAAGTTGAAGAACTGGACACCAAAAGTCAAGATCAGCTAACTCAACAAGCTGCCCGTTGCGTTAGCAAGCTGGTCCAGATTGCCCCCAGGACAAAAAGGAACTTCATTCTTGATCAGGTACTTTATTTATAGCCCAGTTGCATCTCCTAGGAATCACAGGCAGCCAGCTTGTCCTGGCTTGACAGATGTTTGAGCGCAGAATCCATCTCTGCTAAAGGGATTATTGTGTATGCCTTAGCTAATGGGAGGGGCTATGGCCCAGTGGTAGAACATCAGCTTGGTATACAGAAGGTCCCAAGTTCAATCCCTGGCATCTCCAGTTAAAGATCTTGCAGCAGGGGATGAGCAAGATCTCTGCCTGAGATATTGGAGAGTAGCTTCCAGTCTTAGTAGACAAAACTGACCTTGATGGATCAATAGTTTGATTCAATATAAGGTAGCTTCATGTGACTAGCAATCACTTACTTCTTGCTCATTTACTTCTCTCACCCGCTCAAAAAACGCTCTCTAGATTGCCTCATTGCAGGGCAGGTAAGCATGCTCTAGTTGTAATTTCAAAGAATGTTGAAATGCTCAGATCTTCAAGGTTGCTGCAAAAATAATAAAATGTGGAAAAAACACAACGTATTAGGAAGGCATATAGGTCTATGAGCACTGTTGCTAAATATTACCTGTTTTAAAAGATTGCTGAAACAAGGAAGGTCTTGACTTCTTGACAAACCTTCAGGAAAGGTAACATTTGGGTTTCCCTTGGGGGCAATAAAGATTTAAATTTTGAAGAGGAATAGGTTAGTGTGTGATTAGAACATGAATGAAATTGACACTGCCAAGCTTAAAAAGCCTTAAAGCAAAATATCTACTTCTCCAAGTATTTTCTTTAAACACTGGGAGAGAAACAGGACAGAGCCCTTATAGTCTTAAATTTGGAGCACAAGCCAAGTTGCAGTCTGCATGAAGAAGACTGTAAATTTTTACCCCACTCTTTTCTCTGTATCAGAGTCTCAGAGCAGCTCACAATCTCCTTTATCATCTTCCCCCACAACAGACACCCTATGAGGTGGGTGGGGCTGAGAGAGCAGCAGCTGCCTTTTCAAGGACAATCTCTTGAGAACTATGGCTGACAAGCTTGAAAAGAATTGTTTTTAGTTGCCAGAAAGGCATTCCTTATCACCACATAGTGGACTTTTCATCCTCAAAATTGATTGAGAACTTATGGCAGATTCCTAAGAGGTTAGAGCAACATTCCCCTAAGAGGTAATACTGTTCTTACAAAAAGGATGACTAGAGGGCAGCGAGTATGAAACAGATGTAAAATTTTAACTGGCAGGGGAAAAAAATCTCATTGTACCACAGTTTGCAGTCAGCCAGTGAAATTGACTAGAAGACAAAAGGGAGCCGTGTCTTGTTCACTGCTTAATTAATATGTGAGCATATTGCAAGATGTGTTGCCTAAAAAGATCAGACAAGTTAACGTGCCTATCAGCTATGTTAGCTAAAAAGTGGGAGGTCCATTCTTGGAGGAAGTGGGTCAGTTTCTGCTGAGCTGTCCTGCTAACAGTGGCACTACCCTCCCCCCCACCCTGCCTGTGAAAGGAACCTTCCAGTGACTTCTGCACTGAAGGTAGTGCTGCTTAGTGAAACAGATCACTGCGACTCAACTTCAGGTACTTGGGCACAAATGGAAAGTATGTCCTGTTTATCATCTTGGAGGCTTTCTAGGTGGGTGCTGTTGGAGACAGAATACTGGAGCTTTGTTCTTACTCAGCAAGATACTTAGGACTGTAGCAGCTCTCTGTAAGCAAAGAGTTAAAATTTCATATTTCTACCAAATTCCAGGTCAAAAACTAGCTTGAGTAGAATTACTTTTCTGGCCTCATTAGCTGGGTGAAGTGGCATAACTGCTAGAATCTGAATAAATATAATTGTTGGTTTATGGTGGTATGTAATCACTGTGGGAGTGGGGTCCTCTCTGGGAGATGGGGTATGTTTGCATTTCTAATGACCTTCTCTTCCTCTCTTCAGTGTAATGTGTACAATTCTGGCCAACGGAGGAAGCTGCTGAACTTTAAGGGATTCTCGCGCAAAGTGATTTTAATTGTCCCCAATGAAGAGGACTGGAAGCAGAGGCTGGAGCTGAGGAAGGAGACTGAAAAGGATGATGTGCCTGAGTCAGTGATGCTGGAAATGAAAGGTAGGCTGAATGAAAGGTTTGTGAGAAACACAGCTTGGGCAGGCAAGCGGGATGAGAGTTTTCTGTCCCCACTGAGCAGCAGGGCAACCCAAGAACTTTCCCATTCACCCCTGCATCTATTTCCTGCTGTTTCTTCCTGATCACAGCCAACTTCTCTCTTCCGGAGAAGTGTGATTACATTGATGAAGTCCTGTACCAAGAGCTTACAAAGGAAGAGGCTCAACCCTTGGTCACCAAATACAAGGAGGAGGCCAAGAAACTGCTTCCGCCCTCCGAGAAGCGGACGACCAGACGCAACAACCGTAACAAACGCAACCGCCAGAACCGCAACCGTGGCCAGGGATATGGTGAGTCTTTTTTTGTTTTAAAAGTAGTGACCTCCAGAACTGCAACCGTGGCCAGGGATATGGTGAGTCTTTTTTTTTTTTTTAAAGTAGTGAGGGCTGCAAGTCTTGGAGGTTCTTCTAAAAGGATGTCCTCTTACACTGAGGGCATGCCCCTAAAGGAAGTCTTGAGCCCTCTGCATGAAGGCAGGACTTCTCAGGTGCCACCCCTATTGTAATCAGCTCATTCTTTGCCCCTTGTCTTCCAGATGAGCTCTTCTCCACTGAAGCTTAATTGCCTTCAGGGATGTCTGGTGTGCTTAGAGCACCTGGCTGGGCCAGTCCAGTTGTTTTATGCTTGTGTTTCAGCTTCTTAAATTGTTAAATCAAATGGCCCTCTCTCGCACTGTGGACTGAATGTCATTAGGTGTGGGCACAAATAGAAAAAAGAAGCGCATTGAGCATGAACCAGGCTAGTTCATGTTTCGGACTGGTTCGTTTGGTAGCGTCCTTCCCAAAACTGAGCCACCTTTTTTCCCCCATGAAGGTTCAGGTGGTTTGTTTTTGCAGTTAATTCTTCAGACAGCCTGGTGCCGGTTCAGTCAGTTTCTAGGCAACGCTAGGGATGGACTTGTTGAGAGCCCTAGGAACACCCAAAGCAGTTGTCTATAGCTTGATTGGCAGCTCTGTGAGCCAGCCATGGAGCTCCCATTCTGCTCTATAGTAGCAGATTAAATACCAGTATCGTACCACATCCTGATTCAGCTGCTTTCATTTTGCGACATGAAGACAGAAGAGTTAGCTGTCAGACCAAAGTAATTGTTGGTGCAAGACTGATTTAAGGGAGGCTTTGAAGGATTCCTCCCCCACCCCACACACAGTGGGACAGTTTCTTAAACACATTCGCCTGGGAAAGTGTTCTTTGCTGTAGTTTCAGGGACCAAATCTGAAGTTAGAGCTGAGCTTTCCTGGGGGCATCTGCTTTGGGGGGGACTGTAACTCGGTCAGATGCTGAAGCTCAAATACTTTGGCCAGCAAATGAGAAGGGAGCACTCCCTGGAGAGGATCCTGATGCTAGGAAAGGCAGAAGGCAAAAGAAGAAGGGGACGGTAAAAGATGAGATGGCTGGACAGTGTTACTGATGTAACGAACACAAATTTGAGCAGACTTTGGAGGATGGTGGAAGATAGGAGGGCCTGGCGTGACTTTGTCCAGGGGGTCGCAAAGAGTCGGACTCAACTGTGTGACTGAACAACAACAAACCCGGACATCCCAAATTCCAATCTTTGCCAAACTTGGTGGGTGGAGGGGAGCCTGCTGAAGCCTCCCTGTAAGCTTGCCCCTCTCAGCTCATGAGGGGGCTGTTAATACAACTTCACAAACCAGTCTGGGAAACAAAAAATGTGGTTTGTGCAATCAAACCAACCAACACAAACCACCATTTTCCTGGTTTGTGCCCGTTCCTAAATGTCGCACATTAAGATTGTATATCCTTTTATTGTAGGTTGCCCTTAACTGTACCAAAAGGCAGATGGTGATTTTTTAAAAAAAGCAATAAGGAGGAAAAAAGGTTGAGCCTGCCAGTGGAACTTCTCCTACATGCCTCCACTTCGCCCAGTATACAACCCCTGCCTAACGTTGCTCATCCACACTTTTTGTGGCCCTGTGCTTCCAGTCCCATTTCGGGGCTCCCTGCTCAAATTACTTTCCTTCCTGTCTCATTTCTCTGGGCCCAGAGCCCAGTGCTTCTAACTCTGATAATCCTAGGCAACAGGAACCAAATGAGAGAGACAGTTGATTAGGTCTTGTCGCTACAAGCAGTTTTGGAAATGTTCCCCAGAATTTCCTTTCCTTCTTTAGCCAGTAAAGAATTCTGTTTTATCTGAACTGCATATGCTGTCAGTATTTTTTTTGTGTGTGTGTCTATATGTCTGCTTCCTGGGCCGCTGTACAACTTCTTCCTGTCTCCACACCACATTGTCGCACAGCACTCACTGGAGTAAATAGGCTTGTGTAATGCTACTGCTTAGCCTGTGTTCTGGGCATCTGCTGCTGTTGCTTCATGCTCAGTGATGAGGCCTCCTGTGCATAGCTTCTGCTGGAAGCCCAAGGCAGGCAGAGCAGACAGTTCCCTTGTACTGGATTTTGGAGAAAGCTGGAAATTAAACTCACTGAGAGCCTTTTTTTTCCTTTTTGGCAGCTCAGCCCAGGCATCCAAGTATGCAGCACCCCCCCGGGCTGCTGTGTGAGTAGCGTACTGGGTCTGCGGGATTGGGGGTAGGGCAGGAAGGGCGGGTAGGAGGGTTGCACACCACAACATCACCATGGGGTAGAGGATGGGGAGGAGTTGGCTGGGAGAAATCGGGCTGAGATCGCATTTGGGGAGAAATTAGCACAGACAGCACAGTCGTCAGTCTGTATGTTGCCAGCCTTTCTAGGGAATCTCTCCCAGCGGCAGATTTAGGAAAAGAGTGTGAGGTTTTGACTGGCCAGCAAGTTGCAGAGAAGCTTTTGTTGATATACCTGTCCGTGGCGACTGTTCTTTTGTGTTCTTGGTCTGTTCTGTTGACAAAGGTGATGGATGGCAGCTCAGCTTTGCCCCCTCCCTCCATTTTCCTTAACATTTTCTATGCTGTGAACATATGCTGGTGCTTGAGGAGACCCAGGTCAACTAGCAGCTTGGGTGCAGCAGCAGTTAATTTTGTAGCCAAGTTGACACTGTTGCCTCTCCCCCCCACCCCCCCTTTCCCCATTTCAGTTGGTGGACAGCGCCGTGGTTACGACAATCGGGTTTATGGGCAGCAGCAGCAGCAACAGCAGTACTGGGGGCAGCCTGGGAACAGAGGTGGTGGTGTAAGTATCCCTTCATCTTCTTGCTAGGCAGTGGTCAGTGCTGATGGACGGCTCCCTTTCCCTGCACTGATCATGAAAATATGACTGCATATGTTCTTTAAAAGGACCAGAAACTAAATGCATTTTTAAAAGAACATGAAAATTAATTACTGTGGTTTTGAGGGATTTTTCCCCAGGGAAGGAGCACCACTTTAACCCATTTGAAAAGTTGGGGGTATTAAGAACAGAGAGAGGATGCTTTCCGGACTGTTTATAGCCGACCGTGCTGCTGTATTTTGCAGGGCTACCGCAACTTCTATGACAGATACAGGGGGGACTACAACCGGTTCTATGGACGTGATTATGATTACAACAGATACAGAGACTACTACAGGGACTACAATCGGGAGGTGAGAAGCTGCAGGCCATGCTCTTCTAAGATATTTGTGCACATTTATGTGGAGATAATTGCTGCTAGAATACTATTTTCTCTTCAGGTTGCAATAGCCCTGCAAAGCAAGTGTTGATTCTGAGTCCAAAGAAGCATTGCCTGCACTTACTGAAAACGTTCCATCTCATAATTCTTAAGGTTCCTTACAGTATAAAGCAAAATAAATGAAATAATAGCACAGTAATAAAAGGAAAGCAATTAGCATTTGAAATATTTTCACTGCAAAATGCCGATCAGGCAGTTATTAGGAGTAAAAGCAGCAGCAGGAAATGAGGACATCAAAGCTTACAAATAAAAGTTGTCATTAGAGCTTGAAACTCCAAAGGGTAGCCTCTAGGGAATTCCACAAAAAAGCTCTTCCTGTAGTAAGTGAACTTGCTCCTGCTTTCCTCCCTTTCCCAGCTCCTCTCTCCTGCTGCTGCTTTGGTTTGATCTGTTTATTGGCCTTGTTAAGCTGTTTATCAGCTTTGAGGCAGTAAGATTGTACTTCCAAGAGCATGTTGACTGGGCTCTATATTTACATATGCTGTGCAGGCTCGGCTGCAAAGTTGTACCTGCCAGGGACAAGGGTAGAGGCAGCAAGAACACAAAAGACACTGGAGGAATCTGCTCCACTCATGAACAGAAAGAGAAAGTAAACAGAACAAGCAGAATCAGCTGGGAATATCATTGCCAATCTCCAGGCAAGAAGAGATCAGTTCCTCTGGAGAAAATGGCAGCTTCAGAGTGTGGACTCTATGGCATCACATCACTGCTGAGCACCCCCCAGGCTTCCCCATCCCCCAATCTAGGAATTTCCCAGCATTGAGTTGGAAACCTATCTGAGGGGGAATGAAGTCAGAAAGCCTTCCCAGTTTGCTACAAAGCAGCCAAGAATCAACTGCCTGCCCTTGATCCAACCACATAGTATAGTTAGTGCA
Source organism: Heteronotia binoei (assembly GCF_032191835.1). Lineage (NCBI taxonomy): Eukaryota > Metazoa > Chordata > Lepidosauria > Squamata > Gekkonidae > Heteronotia > Heteronotia binoei. The sequence goes on from NC_083223.1 coordinate 257,752,132, forward strand.
GAGCTCCCGAGTATAGGTTGCATGGTGCTCTCCAGCGCTTTTAAACAGTCCCATTTTCTGCATAATCCAATTAACCTGCTTGTCACTCATGAGAACATCAGAGGCCTTTTAGTTCTCCCTCGTGCCCCCCCCCCCAGTAGTTTAAGTTATGTGACCAAAGTTGGGGAAACTACAGCCTTTTGATGGTGGGATTTCTTTCCTGGTGAGCTACAAAGTGCCTAGCTTGTTAGCTTGGGGGTACCGAGCTAAAAAATGCAGGCATTTGGAGATGTTTTAGTATCATCATGTTGCCTTTTCTTTTTACTGATCCTTGAACTTTTGGTATTTTGAAAGTTGTGATTTACAGCATTTTCCAAACTGTATCTGGTGAAGGGAACTTTGATGCTTTGAAGGCTTATACCCTGAAAATCATAGAAGTATGAATTTATGGGTGCATGCACACTTCCTCTGGGGAAGTATCTGAGGAAGTGTGCATTCGCACAGAAACTCATGCATTGAATAAAACTTTGTTGGTCTTAAAAGTTTCCACTGGATTCAAACTTGGTTCTAATGGTTCAGACCAACACAGCTTCTCACAGCTTGAACCTGAGATCTTGTTGGTTTATAAGGTACTACTTGACTCTAGTCAAGCGACTGTTTCTCAATCAGGGGTCCCCTTGGGGTCCAGAAAGGTATTGCAGGAGATCAGACCGTTTTCAAGAACAGAGGGCAAAGCTCTCTTGAGCCATCTGGTTCATATGAAAATGGAGCCATTTTGGGAGGAGGGGGTTGGGGGAGAAAGAATTATATAGCATTATGTGTAAAATAACCAGGAGATCCTTATATTGTCTGGCTGCCACCAATTCAAGCTCTTAGCGTTGTGCAGTGGCAAGCTAGACTTACTTTAGGGGCTGAGAGAGCTCTTAAAGAGCTGTGACTGGACCCAGGTCACCAAGCTGGCTTCATGTGGAGGAGTGGAGAATCGAAGCCAGTTCTCCAGATTAGAGTCAGCTGCTCTTAACCACTGCACCAAACTGGCTCTAGGAATAGGGGCAACACTGTCTACCTGAGGGCTCTGCCCCCTTTAGAACTCAGCAGTTGATAGAGCTGACAGTGCCTGCAGTTACCTGTTTTTACATAAGTTTGGAGCACAAGCCAAGACAGCATGCAGACTATTTGCCACAAACCAGTAGCTCAGCCCTAGCTAGAACTCTTAATTGAGTGAATGACACCAAGGAAGTACAATTCTAATGTAGTTTTCATGGTTACTTGAAGTATAAAATTGAACTTGGTTCCAGTGTATTTTCCAGTGCAAAGGATTTCACCATGTAAAGGAATGGCACCCTGCATCCATAGACAGTACTAGCTAGTGGCAGCATGAAATTAAAGTACTGGAAATTTGGGTTTTGTGTGATGCTGGTCTTCTTTCTGTGAGGAGTTTTCAAAGTGTTTCCAGGTCTCTTCCTACCCCTCTTGTGCTGGCCTCAGTCTAGAAACCGTTAATGTGTAAAGAACCTTCTTGCTGTCTCTGTGAGAGTGTCTTCATATCAAGTGATGAGACTGATTAAACCTTGGGTCGTGGCCTGCATCCCTATAGAGACTCAGCTACCCTCTGGGACCTGAGCTTGTTGGCCATGTACTGTAGCAATACTACCATATTTATTATCAGCTTTGTTTTAAAAACAGGTTTTGGGGCTCACTGCATTGTTTCAAAGATGTAAGAGGATGGAAGCCTTCATGAGGTAGACTTAACTTACTGCTGGTACTCCAAAAAAAGGAGGCTATGCCAGTGAGGAAGCAGGAAAGGGCTTTGGAGTCTCCCAAAAATGTTTTAAATATAAGGGTACTCAGCCAAAATTTGGGGTCCAAGGATTTATGTTTTAATTGCTTGCAGTTTTATGTTAGCAGCAACTAGCAGCTGAGAGGTTGGGATAGAAATCCCTTAAAATAATAACTATTTCCATTGTCTTTCCTTTTAGTGGCAGAACTACTACCAAGACAGAGACCGATATTACAGGAACTACTATGGCTACCAGGGGTACCGGTGAAACCCCAGCTATCTTCACCCTTCAGCCAAGCGACGAGATTCTACTGAGGGGAAGTGTCTTGTAATTTCCCAAGATGCAACCAATGGAAACAGGGCTGTTGGGAGAGAGGCAGCAGGGGGTAAATGGGGGTGGGGGTGGGAAGGTTTAAAACGAAAATTGTAAATTTTTTTAAAAGTTTGTTGAAAGAATATTGTCTTATTCTATAAAAAAAGGAAAAAAAAACATTTCAAACCTAGTTTAGACATTTGTAATCAGAACGTTTGCGCGAAAAGGAAAGCAGCACTTAACGCTGCCTGCGACTGGACAGGAAAACATTACATTATAGAGCAGCTGGACTGGCAGCCTGGCAGAGGAGGGAGGCACAGAGCTCCTGAGGAGACGCTCATTGAGGTGTAGGTGAGGGAATACTGGGAGAAAGGTGGCCCATGCAGATGTGGTGGGGGGGGGGGGGAGATGTACATTTTGAGTTTTCCAGAAACAAACATATTTAGGGTTCCTGCTTGCTGTTTTATATTTTGGTGGGTGGGCAGTGGCATGAATCCTTTTCATGCCAAGTGAACAAGGAGACGTTTTCCATCTTAGAGACATGGAGGAGGTCATAGTGCTCCCTTTTCCTCTCCCACAGTGTTTTGGCCTGTGTTTTCAGACAGTGAATTGCTGGGAGGCCTGTCGGGCATTGTGTGTCCCAGGCCAGAGGCTTCTCTTGAGCATATCCCTATTCCCCCAGGAGTCTTCCTTAACCCTCATTAAGTGTGATCCATCTTGCAGAAGGTCATGCCTGCATTTGGATTGTAAAGTTTCCTGCCTTGTTTTCCATGGCCAAAGCAGGCTGCCTTGGGTGTCCCCCTGCACACACATACGCCCCTTCCTCCCAAAGCTTTGCTGACACCTTTCTGTGTAGCATCTGTGCTCTTGTTTGTGGAATGGAAGGAACATGTTTTTTTCTCAGGGTTTCTGCAGGATCTTCTCATTGTTAGCACCTAAACGTGTATATAGGCGTGCAAGCATGTAACCGCGTCACCTTTTGAGGAGCTTAGCGCTGAGAATAGCAACAGGTTTATACAGTTAGTGCAGGGGGGAAGTGGGTTGGAGGGAAGAGGGCACAATTCGCTCAATGCTTGTTGTGGTTTTGATAAACCTGGTAGGCCCTGTATATAGAAAACTTAAGTGGGAAAAGGGGACTGTGATTATTTAGGGGATTGGGGGGGGGGAGTTGTATGTGCCCCTCGCTTGAAAAAAAATTAACTTTTCCAAAACCTGTCCCTTGGTGATGTTCAGTTTTCAGGAGGTTTGAGGTGTGTTCTTTGGGCATCTATTGAAAAGTTCCTTTTTTAAAAAAATAGTGTGCCCAGTACATAAAATGTCCTATTTGGTGTTTTGTCTAATTATATGGAAGAAAACTATCCCTTTACAGCAGCCAAGTGTGGTTGGTTCAGTGGCTGGTATCCTTTTCTTAGCTTCCCCCCCTTTTTTTTTGTAATTTGTTTTTTAGATGGTAAGAGAGGGAGAAGATGATTTTGTTCCTCATCCCAAAACTTAGGGATTTGATTATTAATTTTGCTTCCCTGACGAGTCTTTCCACAGAACAAAAGGGATGGTGGGGGAGCTTTCTATGACAGGATGTCCTTCCTCCTTGAATGTGAATGGTGTTAATATCCCTGGCTTCTGGATCCCAGGTGTCTGCAGCTTAGCTAATTGTGTCTGATTCTCCTGCCACAGGGACTGAAGATTTGCCTCCATTCCTTGTGATTCACTGTTTGAAATTCAAACTTTTTAAATTTTTTCTTTTTAAAATTTGGGTTTTTTTAGAATACTCTCATAAACCTTTTTAAGTTGCTCTGTCTCCCTCCCCATAAGAGTGCTGATTTCCTGCATCCCAGCTGGACAAAAGAAGGGGGGGCCTGCCAGCTCCAGAAGGCGTTGATCCTTAGATAAGGGGGTGGAGGGAAGGGGAGGGCAGCTGTCTCCCAGCTCTCTTGCCCTTTTTTCCAAAACGTAGGAGCTAGAGAGAAGCGGGATTCTTCTATCTCCATGCATGTGTGTATTCAAGAATGTTTGATTGTGTGACAACTGTTTTTATAACAAAGTTAAACCGGTATTTTAAACACTTCAGGCCATTAGAAAATATTCTTCTGGGGGAGAGGGGTGTGTGTGTGAGAGAGCGAGCGTAAATATCTTCAGTAGCTGAACATTCGCGTGGGTGCGTGATGGCTTGATGCTATGAAACATTGATTTGGGGTGCGCTTTCCAGCATAACAGGGCACTGGCAGCCTTGATGTAAGCAAGCAGGTCCATGGGTGTGTCTTTCAGGATCACAAGGCAAGATGGAACAGACACCGGGCCCAGCCTAGCTTCAATATCTTTGGGAAGTTGCTTTCACAGTTAAATGAGAGCTATAGTACTTTCTCTTGCCGGGGGGAGGGGGGATGACTAAAAATTGCCGCATCCTAGACCAACAGAACGAGAGATCTTGGGCGACTTTGGTAGATGTCTTCTTTTTTCTGCACATTTTTGTTTAAAAACAAAACAAAAAATAATTAAATAGTAAAAAAAATAATAAAAAAAAGGAAATCCAGCCTGTTTAAAATCTGTTAGTGTTTTTCATGATTGTATGTCTTAGTTGCTGTAGATGGAAAGCTCGAGCGAAACGGAGGCTGTAAATGTTTTTACAAACTGTAAAACGTTTAAGTGGCCAGTAAAAAGGGTTTTGCCATTGAACATGTAACTGTGTGGTTGTTTACATCTGTAACTTTCTTTCCTTAACAATTCTGGCATATGTAGGTTGATAAAACTTCCATTTTTAGAATAAATAACCATTCGCTTGACTCCACATCGTTCTGTTGCTGCACTGACTTCTTCGGTGTCGTTATGCTTTTTGCTTGTCTTTTCTCCCCACCCCCAATTAAAAAAAAACTGAAAAAGACCAAAGCAATTGATCTTCCTTTTTCATTCAAGTTAAAATTGGTGTGGGAGCTTCTACTAGGGTTTTTGCACAGCCCTGTCCTCTATTTGAATAAGGCTGTAACAGGTTTCCATTCCTCTAAAGGCTCTTCTTCTGCGCAATCACTTATGCTTGAGGAAGGATCTGTTTAATTAACAGAACGGATTCATCCCCATAATCTATGCATTTTGTATATGGTTCAAATGTGAAGGGAATTCAACCACTTTAGGGTAGGTTTAAAAATAGAAGTGGATTCCTACATATTCCTGGATGGATGGAGGAGTGTGGGAGAAGATGCTGCCTGGGTCCCTTTATAGCAGAATAAGCCATGTGGAAAATATCACTAGTTAATGTGAAACCAGAAAATACAAAATACCAGCATTGTTGGGTTAATAAAACTGAATACAGTATGACTATTCTGAACAGTACACCTTATTCCTTAGTTGGGATTCTTTAAATCCATCATGCTTCAAAACAGACTTCATTATGATTTTTTTTATCTATAGCTACAACAGCTAAGTGGTGGAACCCTTTGTAAGATGATATGTAGTCTTGAGTCTGTAAAAGTAAAGTATGTTGTCCTTTTGAGTCTTCACGCTTCAGTGTCAATATGCTTTCCTCTCTAAAAATCAGACCAAGCATCTGGGGCTATTAGACTGTATTAGAACTCCTCACTTTTAAAGGGTTTGTAGCTACTTTATGGCCTTGCTGCTATTGGAATCAGAAATCTGTATGCTGGCAGGGAGGGTGAGGGCATCTGATAGGGTGTGTAGAACAAAGTTCCAGTCCAGTAGCACCAATGAAGTTTAAAGCAAAGTATAAGCATTTGTGTGCATCTACACTTCAGATAGGGTCTGCATAAAGGGCATTTGTAGTGAGTGAGATGATTTTTTTTTTTCTGTGCCACCATTTCAAACAGTAATCTGCCCTTTCACATTTCTGAAGTATGTACTTTAGACCTAGAGAGAACTCTGGTTTTCTGGGTTACACCTCTGAGGATGCCAGTCACAGTTGCTAGCGAAACGTCAGGTCTCACAATGCCAAGACCATGGCCATGCAACCCGGAAAATCTACAACAACCTATGTACTTTCTGCTTGCACCCGACATAGTAAAGTTTGCAATTCTGGGTTTGGGAATTCCTGCAGATTTGAGGAGTGTGAGGAGGGACTTCAGTTGGGGTGTATAAGACCAAATAGTCCACTCCAAAGCTGTCCTTCAGGGGAATTGGTCGCTGTTCTGGAGAGCAGTTCTAATCCCTAGAGATCTTCAGGCCGCACCAGCCTGAGGAAAAACTCCGTGTAACTTTAAATCCGGCACAACCTCATAGCGAGCCGAGGCTGCTGCTGGTTTTAAAGGCGTGAGACGCCATGTTGAGTGCTGGCGGTGAGTTTACCCTTAAGGTTCTGTTAAGCGGCTAAGTGACCTTTCCGACGCTTGAAGCCGCTTCGGGTGGCTCCATGTTGCATTCTCCAAATACACTATAGGCGGCGTTGTGCCGCCATTTTGGATGCTGGCACGGAAGTCGCCAAGGACGGCACCATGTTAGGGTCGGCTTTTCTCTGCCGCGGCTGCACATGGCGGGAGCGAAGAGCGCGGGAAGCGGGGGTCTGCTGAATGGAGGGGACGATGGGCCGGAGGAGAAGCGGCTCCGCGTCGGGTCCGCCCCGCCAGCCTCGTCGTGGCCTGGGCCCCCGGGGAACCGCGTGACGGTGGTGCTGGGGGCGCAGTGGGGGGACGAAGGCAAAGGGAAGGTGGTCGACCTGCTCAGCCTCGATGCGGATCTCGTCTGCCGGTGCCAGGTGAGCCAAAGCAAAAGGGTGCGGGGGAGCTAGTCCGCATGGAGGACGAGGAGCCATCTCGGGGCGCTCTGGGGAAGGGAGCCGAGAAGATGGGAGAGAGCGGAAGCGAGAGTTAGGGGATAAAGCTATAATTGCAGGGGGCGGGCACGGTAGGGAGAAATGGGGTTTAGGAGGCGGTAGAAGGTGATGGGGAGAACATGGCGGGGAGGGGGGGCTGCTGTGGGTGGGAAGAAGGCTGCAGAGGAGGAGGGCAGCAGCGGGCTCTGGGGTGGAGGAGAAACAGTCGCAGGAACTATAACCCGTCCTGGAGGAGCCTGTTCAAAGAGGGCGGAAAAGGGGCATGTTATTGGGTAAAGGAAAGAACCATTGGGGAGATGAGTTGAAGGGGTTTATATGGCAGGCTGTGCGTGGTAGGGGAATTGATACCGGGTGCAAACGTGGAAAGCCAACACCTCCAAAGTCTCCAGGCGCCGCCCCAGATATTTGAGAGGAACCTGGCAACCCTAGGGGGGTGAGCTAGGGAAGGTCTGAGAGGTAGCGGAGGTCTTTTCTTGGGGGGGCGGGGAGGGCTTTAGACCTAAATAGGTGGGGTGGCTGGGGCAGGGGTGAGGAAGGAATTGTCTTGAGGAGAGGCTGATGGGAGAAAGGAACTTGGGGGCCGCAAATTGCTTGAGGAGGGTGGTTGGAGAGAAATGTGGTAAGTCTAATGACAAAAGGGAGTGGCGGGGGGTTCTGGCAAGGGAAATGAAGGATCAAGAGTGGGAGGGAAGCCAACAAGATAAAGAGTACCAGGCAGGAATTCAGGGGCAGTTTTGTGATGGGGCAGGATAGAGGAAGATAGGAACCTGTGAGGAGTGAACACAGGAGAGCCACTGAGGGTCCACCAGTGGGGAGAGAGTCTGGTGTGGGTTAAGGTTACACTTCAGTGTGGAAAGCAGCATTTGACAGAATTGCACACTCCACCGGCTTTGACTATTTTAAACAGTGTCCATTCTGTTCTGCAAAGTTTGGGAGGATGAGCTTTTTAGAAAACAAAGGGTATCTGGCTGTCTTTAACCAAGGAACAAATGCAAAAGTTTGATTCTCTAAAGAGAGGAGAGAGCGTAGTAGGTGATGGAGGTGCCTCACCCCCAAAATGTATTATGTCTCTTTGCAGGGTGGCAACAACGCAGGCCACACTGTTGTGGTGGACTCAGTGGAATACAACTTCCATCTCTTGCCCAGCGGGGTAATCAACCACAGCGCCACGTCATTCATTGGTGAGAAACTGTGCAGTCCGTCACAGTTGTGAAAGGCAGCAACACACGCCGATGTGTCTGATAGGAATCCAGATTTAAACCTCACTTTAGCCATCACCTGGTGAATCCTCCACAATTTCTTCACACTACCCTCCAGTTTCATCTGCTGCTGCGAGCTCTCCCACTTCTTAATTAATCTTGCTTGTCTGAGCATCTTCCTAACTCGAGAATTCCCCCCCCCCCGTTCCCTCCCCCGTATGATTGCTTATGCTTGTATTATTTTACTGTCTCAGGAAATGGTGTCGTCATCCACTTGCCAGGACTCTTTGAGGAAGCTGAGAAAAATCTTAAGAGAGGAACAGGTGAGTGACTTCCCCACTTGCAACTGTCTCTGAGGGGAGGGAGGGATAATATTAAGGAGGAATCGGGGAGGAGCTGTTAGAGGGAATGCTAGGTCTGTCATAGTCATAATCAGGGCTTTTTTGGTAGAAAAAGCCCAACAACAACTCATTTTCATATTAGGCCACACCCCCTAATGTCATCATTGTTTCACATAGGGCTTTGCATATTAGGCCACACCTCCTGATGCCAAGCCAGCCGGAACTGCGATCCTGTGCGTTCCTGGTCATGATTATGAGTTGCAAAATTATGTCCAGTATCCAGTGTACTCATCCGTTTTCTGAGAATATCACCCTTCTTGTTCACTAAAATATTGATGGTAAAGACCAGAGGTGGCCAAACTGAGGTTTGGGGGCCACATGTGGCTCTTCCACACATATTGTGTGGCTCTCAAAGCCACCACCACCCCATCAGCCAGCTTGGAGAAGGCACTTGTCTCTTTAAATCACTTCTCCAAGCCAAGCTAGCCGGTGGCTTGGAGAATGCATTTAAAGTTAAAGTTGCTTTCTTCCTTCCTTCCTTCCTGTCTTGCAGCTCTCAAACATCTGACGTTTATTCTGTGTGGCTCTTGTTAAACAAGTTTGGCCACCTCTGGTATAGACATAAACATGAGTCTTCAAAACTCCTTTTAATTAATTTATTCTCTTTACAAGTTAGCTGCTTTGAGTCCTGCAAATGGCATAAGAAAAGCAGGACATAAATATGTTTGTAAATAAATATATGTACACTGATGATGTTCAACGTAGCATGTCGCCCAGTGATTTCTAGTAAAACAAATAAGCAAAAGATTATATTTTTATACTGCCTTTCCTTCAGGGAGTCCAGGGCAGTTCAATCCTGTTAGGCTGAGAGAGAAAGAGAGAGAGTAGTCCAAGATCACTCAGTAAGCTTCAATGGCAGAGTGAGGATTCGAACTTAGGTATCCCAGATCCTAGTACAGAACTTTAAACACTGCATCACACTGGTTTTCCTATAAAAAACCAGAATGGACTTTAAAAGCTTTAATTGGCAGTGAAGAGAACTGTAAATCATGACCAATTAAGAAGCTGAAGCTCTGAAAATTAAAGAGGCAGGCTAGTTAAGTCTTTTTAGGAAAGTCCACACACAGAGCCACTTCTGAGAAAGCCCGGCAGTACCTGGCTGACAATCTAGCTTTTGTTCTTGAGTACTCTGAGAAAATAGGGAGGATATGATGGGTTTCCTGTAGATTTATATACAGTTACACAGCTGAGCTTTCTTATACTGTCGCCTTGTTGAACTTATGCTCAGAACTTTGACATTTGAGCCTGTGTGGTGTGGTGGTTATAGGGTCAGACTAGGATCTAGGACGGGTGGGGAACCTTTTTTCTGCCAAGGGGCGTATGGATATTTATAACATCTTTTGCGGGCCATAAAAATTATCAACTTAAAAAATCATGCTCCACCGAGGGAGAATGATTCAGGCCAGCAAAATTAATGTAAATAATTGTTTTTCTATTTGAAGTCATGGGGAAAGCCTAATCTGGTGCGCGTACGCACACACACAGCCTGCCGCCCTAGGCAAATGCATAGGTCCATGGCTTTTTTGTAAAAAAAGCCCAGCAGGAACTCAGTAGCATATTAGACCACATCCCCTAATATTAGCATATTAGGCCACACCATCTGGGATAATCAAGTGCAAACTGAACTGTGACAGTGACTTTTCCAGGCCCTGAAGCAATTCTGGCCAGCCAGCCAGGCCCCAGGGAGGCTGCCGCACAGTACATCTGGGCCCTGGGGAGGCTGCTGCACAGTGCAGCTGGGCCCCACAATCCTCGCTGGACAGCCAGGCCCCAGGAGGCTGCCACATGTCTCGGTTCGGTCCAGCAATCCCTGAGGGCCACACCAAGTGACCTCAAGGGCCGTATACGGCCCTCAGGAAAGAGGTTCCCCACCTCTGATCTAGGAGAACCAAGTTCAAATCCCCACTGTTGCCATGGAAGCTTGCTGAGAGACCATGGGCCAGTCACACTGTCCTCCTAATCTGCCTCACAGCATTGTTGCGAGTATAAAATGCAGGAGGAGGAGGATTATGCAAGCTACCTTGCACTGTCCCCATTGGGGAGAAAGGTTTAAGTATAAATGAAGTAAATAAATGTGGTTCGGCTCATTAATTATAAAACGTTTCTGATAGTCTTTTACCGGGTCATTTTTTGCCGTTGGAAGAATCTGCCTTTGTGTTAGCTAAATTCTGGTATTTCCAAAGTAGTTAGAGATTCTGGGCGGTGGCATTGTTCCAAGCAAAAATCTAAAAACTAGTCACATAATGGCTTTTTTTGGTGATACGTTCTTTGGCCAGCATGGGACTTCCTGCCCTTCCCCATGGAGCCCACTTCCTACCGCCTGTTCCTCTACAGCACACTCTAGGCCTCATTCTGCTTCTTGTTCATTGTTTGGATCTAACAGCATGGGGAAGGGAGGCTTTGTCTCAAATGTGAACGAGGTTTGTGTCTAATAAAACAATAGCAGTCTTGATCTTGTAACTTATGCCTAATTTTGTTTAGTATCCACATGGTTGCATTTGTCATGAAAAACTTGACTTACGAAGTTTTGCATGCTTGCAATAGCAAACTCGTCTCTTCTCATGAGCGCTGGAAATCTGTGACTTTGCTCCACCATTGATTTCTGCAGAGGTGCGGGGGTTTGACTCTGCTTAGAAATTATTAGTACTACTGCTGCTGCTTATTTCATGACTATGCTGCCCATAGTCGAAGCTCTTTGGGCGGTTTACAAGAAATATAAAACAATAAAATGCAATAAAGATTGTTCTTTCTCCTTAGGTTTGGAAGGTTGGGAGTCTCGGACAGTGATTTCAGACCGTGCCCACCTGGGTGAGAGCCGGTTCCGAAGACCTTGGGAAATGGGTAACGAGTAGGAAAGGGGTGTGGTCTTTCTCTTCTTACATCTTGCCTTTTCTCTGCACCAGTGTTCAATTTCCACCAGGCTGTGGATGGGATCCAGGAGCAGCAGAGACAGCAGCAAGGTGGCAAAAAGTAAGATGGTCTTGGGGCTGGGGTGTGGGCTTGCATTTCCTTCCAAGTAGAATTTGGGAGCTTTGAGGAGGGGGCTTCATTTATTTCTATCCTGTCTTTCTTCCAGGGAAGAAAGCTTACGTAGTCAGGATTCCCCGTATTTTAGCTTCACAACAACCCTGTGAGAAGTAGTTTAGCCTGAGAGAGAATGACTGGCTCCAAGTCGCTCACAGCGCAATCCTAAACAGAGTCACAATAAGGAGAGGAGTTCTGGAATGGTGAAAGGAGGGGAACGAATGCTTAGAGACAAGTATTATAGAAGCACCTACTAAGCCCTGTTAGCATCAGTTGACTTAGAAGGAACTGAATCTGACCTGACCTGGATGGCCCAAGCTAGTCCCATCTCATCAGATCTCAGAAGCTGCACAGGGTTGACTCTGGTTAGCATTTGGACGGGAGACCACCAAGGAAGTCCAGGGTTGCGACACAGAGGCAGGCAGTGGCAAGCCACCTCTGAATTTCTCTTGCCCTGAAAACCCCTTGAGCAGTTGCCATAAGTTAGCTGTAATGTGAGGCAACCGCCCCCCAACAAAGAAACAAACACTGTTTTGCACTGTTGCTGCTGTGTTAAGGATTGCACTGTTGTTATGTTAAGTGGAACACTGAGGATTTCAAGCTGTGTCTCCCCAGTGCTAGACCCTCACTGAAAATACTGTACCCCTGTGGATTTTCTTCTTGTGGCTAGATTTGTAGAGTGAAAGTTTGGCCTGCTGTTGTTGTTAATACTGGTATTGTGCGAGAACGACAGAGTACAACACAGCACATGAAATACTAAATACATTGTGCTTCGTTAAGTTTTTATCCTGCACTTTCTCCAAGAGATTCAGGGTGGCATACATGAGATAAATTGTCACGGAATACAAGAGATCTGTAACTTTTCTGTTTATTGCACAAAGGTGGCTTTGATTTGCCCAGTTACTGTTCACAGCACTAGGAGCTAGATCGGAGGAGTTTTCTGTTCTCTCCAGTCGCCGCTATTGTAAATGGCAGCTGTTCTTATAATTGGAGCTTGCATAGACACCTATCAAATCCACTGTGGCTTTTAGTCCAGAAAAGCTTACATCGTAATCGGTGGTTCTTTCTGGAGCTGAAAGATTGGTTCTGCTGCAGCAGACTAACATGGCTACCCCTCTGTAACACTGTGGAAAGCTTGGGGCAAGATAAAGAACTGGTGTGCAGTCCCTGTCCAGTAGCCTTAGGGCTTGTCAGCATTCCTTGTGGGAAGGTCTCAATATCTGACATGAGTAATGAAGAGGGGGAGCAGCTGACATTGAGATGTAGAGAGGAGGGAAGTGCCCCAGGTGTAAAGGGATATCATGGCAGAAGATGTGGAAGAAGAGGGAGGGGCAGTGGCTCAGTGGTAGAGCATCTGCTTGGTAAGCAGAAGGTCCCAGGTTCAATCCCCGGCATCTCCAACTGAAAAGGGTCCAGGCGAATAGGCATGAAAAACCTCAGCTTGAGACCCTGGAGAGCCGCTGCCAGTCTGAATAGACAATACTGACTTTGATGGACCGAGGGTCTGATTCAGTATAAGGCAGCTTCATATGTTCGTAAGGTAAAGAGGATGATTTGAAGATGAGCCAATAAGGAGAGGAGTTCTAGAATGGTGAAAGGAGGGGAAAGAATGCTTAGAGACAAGTATTTTAGAAGCATCTTAAATCTGCTTGTGCCCCTTTAATCCAGTATTCAGTCCCCTGCTCTTCTCCAAACCTGCCACGTTTGATTTTTCTTACCTCAAGCTGTGAACATTCCAAGCCTGAATTCTCCTTGAAGCCAAAATGGCTAAACTGAGGCTATCTTATTTTGGACACACTGAGAGAAGGCAGGACTCACTGGAAAAGACAGCACTGCTAGGAAAAGCTAAAGGTGGTAGGAAAAGAAAAAAGACCACCATGAGATGGATCAACTCTATAGAGGAAGCCATGGCCTTCAGTTTGGAAGACCTGAGCAAGGTTGTTATCGATGGGACGTTTTGGAGGTCATGAATTCATAGGGTTACCCTAAGTCAGATGGCACTTAACACAAACAGACACGCAAACTGTGAAGGAAGGAAGAATTCCAAGCCCAAGAAAAATGATAGATTAGATTGTAACTGTCAACATTAGCTGAGATGTCCGCCACTCTGTTCTAGTGGATTTTTTTGGCAGGTGTCATTTCAGCCCAATTCTTTTTGCAGCCTTGGCACAACCAAAAAGGGGATCGGCCCTGCATATGCCTCCAAGGCTTCACGGACCGGCCTGCGAATTTGTGATCTCCTGGCAGATTTTGATGAGTTCTCCAAGAAGTGAGTTGGGAGAGGAAAAAATACTGTATTATAAAAAATACAGAAGGGAAGGGAGGTGTCTTGGGGGCCTAGAGGTGGGAGAGGAGCTTGAAGCGCCATATTATCTTGCTCTGGATGACTCTTGTGAAGCCTGATACAGATCTAGGCTTTGTCCTCCTAAGGAACTTTGGGAATCTAGCAAACTTTCATGTATCAGAACAGTAATCTCCTAGCAAGAGGTGCACCCAATATACAAGGTTTGCCGTTTTGTGTAGTACATGAGTAAACACGACTAGAGAATCTTTACCTCCCTGATTGCCTTTATTAAAACATTAACTACAAATGCATTTTAACATTTAACCAAACTTGATAATAAGACCAGCAATTTTACGTAACTGGCTATAAAATCAGGAGAGCATTGCATGAGTTCGGTAAAAATTGTTTTATGCAAAGTAAACAGGATCACAGGCAAGGAGCTTCCCCAAAGAAGAGGTTCATAATTCAGACTCCCATTAGATTTTTAGAATAATCTCTGACAATAGATAACTGTCTCGATTGATGGGCCTCACATTCTTGAGTTTTTCTATATTCATATGTCCTCTAAAATTATATAAATGCTGTATTGATACGTTCTTGCTACTGTTAATCATAACCTCCTGCAAACTCTTCAGTATTTTAAAACTTTTTTATTTTCTTCCCTACTCTTTAAAATTGAATGTTTTTCTGCAAAACAAGAATATTCCCTCCTCTGTACGTGGCCCTAATCTGCAGATTTAACAATCTCCACAAGGCTCAGATATAATGGCGTACATTGATATGATTTAGCCTGTTTATGTACTAGACTAGACAATGCCATGTTATTCTGTAGGGGTTTTTTACTCCTTACCCCTCTCCGAGGCTGCTATCTTCCAGTGTCCCTTTGTACTCTATTTGGCATATGCCAAGCAGTTGTCGGAGAAACCAGGCCAGCTCTGCTTCTGGCCTGGAAAAACACCTGCTAGGATCTGTTTCAGTCAAGAGCAGCAGCTGTTCCCTTATATTCCTGCCCAGATCCATGCCAGTATGTGCTGAATTGCATGAGGTTGAGGGCCATGACTGACATGTCCATTGTAGAAGTTTGAGTCGAGTGGCACCTTTAAGACCCACAAAGTTTAATTCTGGGTATAAGCTTCAGATATCTGACAAAGTGTGCATGCACATGAAAGTTTATACCCAGAGTCCAACTTTGTGGGTCTTAAAGGTGCCACTGGACTCAAACTTAGTTCTATTGCTACAGATCAACAGGGCAACCCACCTGAATCTATGTCCATGGTGGGTGTGCGATCCCTGTGTAACTGACTCAGCAGTATCAGAATCAAAGAGGGGAAGGGACCTCCAGGGTCATCTAGTCTAACCCCCTGCACAATGCAGGACATTCACAAATACCTCCCCCCAACGCATCCATCCCCAGTGATCCCTGCTCCGTGCCCAGAAGATGGCAAAAACTCCAGGATCCCTTGCCACACCGTCCTGGAGAAAAATTGCTGACCAATCCCAAAGTGACAAGCGGCATTTCCCTGGGTGTGTAAGAAAGAGGCCACAAGAACGAAGCACCGATGCAACCCCTCCTGCCCTCACATTCTGCCTAAATTCACAGAATCAGCATTGCTGTCAGATGGCCATCTGGCCTCTGCTTAAAGACGTCCAAAGACAGAGAGCCTACCACCTCTCAAGGAAGTCTGTTCCACCAAGGACCCACTCTAACTGCCAGAAAGTTCTTCCTAATGTTGAGCTGGAAACTCTTTTGATTTAATTTCAACCTGTTTGGTGTAGTGGTTAAGTGTGCGGACTCTTATCTGGGAAAACCAGGTTTTTTTGGTTTTTTTTTAAACTTTAAATTTTTATTAATTTTTCAACAATAACCAACAACTCAGATACACGCTTAGTAATCGAATAAATACAATAATATACCTGCGTTACATTTGTGTCTTAGTTATCTTTTAAGTTAAATTAACTAGAGCTCCTCTTAGTCCTATTATCATTACACTCAGTTGCAAATCTCTAATATACTACAAAACAATATATAACCTTTAAATATACTTTTCAATAGTATGAAAAATCAATATATTTTTTTGGGACATGCTTTTGAGGATCTTCTTTCGAATTTATATAGTTAAAAAAAGGAAACCATTTTTCAATAAAGTTATTATTCTTCTGTTGTATATCCATTGCTCTTATTTGTATAGCCAGTTTATCTAATGCTGCTACCTCCCATACTTTAGTCAACCATTGTTGTATCTTAGGGGACGCATCTCGTTTCCAATGTTGGGCTACCAATAACTTTCTTGCCATCAACAAAAGAGTTATTAATTCCTTTCTCAAATGAGAAAGTTTTAAGTTGGGCCAATAATTTAAGAGAAAAGATTCTGGGGTAAAAGGGATATCGTCATCGGCAATAATATCTATTATGTATTTAATTTCCCTCCAAAATTTGTTAATTTCTGGGCACAGCCACCAACAATGTAAAAATGACCCTTCCTGCTGACATTTCTTCCAACATTCAGAAGTAGGCTTTATATGGGCTAAAAATAGTTTTTTGGGTGTCAAATACCATCTTGAAAAAAGTTTGTAATTTTGAAGTTTCAAATTTAGTGAATATGTGGTGTAAAGTGGAGATTCCCAGATAGTCTGCCATTGTTCCAACGTAGAGGACATACCACAATCTTGGGAGAACCGGGTTTGATTCCTCACTTCTCCACTTGCAGCTGCTGGAATGGCCTTGGGTCAGCCATAGCTCTCACAGAAGTTATCCTCGAAAGGGCAGCTTCTGAGTGAGCTCTCTCAGACCCACCTCACAAAGTGTCTGTTGTGGGGGAAGAAGATTGTAAGCTGCTATGAATTTCTGATTCAGAGAGAAGGATGGGGTATAAATCTGCAATTCTTCTTCTTCTGGTCCGAACTTCTGGGAAAACAGAAAACAGTTCTGCACCATCCTCTGTATGGCAGCCATTCAGTTACATTCAGTAATGCCTCTCTGTCTCTCAGGTTCAGAGTCTTGGCTCAGCACTACAAAGCAACATATCCATCTCTCACCATAGACCCGGATGGTGAACTGCAGCAACTGAAGGTGATTGATTGGCGGGAGGGGGGGCGGTGCTCCTGATTTCTTTTGACCTCTGGAAATGGTGCTTCTCAGCAGCGTCTGCTGCTGGATCTTGTCATCGCTTTGCATCCCGATGCAGCCACCCCTCCAGATCACAGCTTGCGCTGACAATCTTTCGCCTTCTAAATGTACAGCAGGCAAAGTGTGGCTTTAGAACCGCTTTGCACATTTCTGCTTTCCACCTGACCAGTACTCCCGTTTCTGTGGACCTCTGCCCTCCAGAAGGGGAGCATGTGCCATGCGCTGTAGCTTGTCGGTTCAGACCTCAGACTGTTAGGGCACACTGTGGCGAGCAAACGTATTTATTTAATTTACATTATTTATGGCCCGCTCTTCTTGCAGGTGCTCCAGGCAGGTTGCAGGTAGTGAGCCAGTACAGTCACAAAAGTGGGACATTCGGTACACCAGTGCATTTGGATTTGGAACCAGAAAGACCTGAAGCATGGCATAAGTATTAGCATAATATATAAAGCAGGATCATATTACGGAATGGTAATATATTAGTAGGATCGTGTTTACAGTGAGCACACAGTGGTATAGATCAGTCTTTAATTATTTATCCGAGCAACTTTGTAAAACCATTTTGTGCAGCGCAACCTTGTTGCCTGTGGAGAAAAGCCCTTTTGAATAGTTCAGTTTTGCACAGTCTCTGGAAAGCCAGGGGAGCGGGAGCTTTCCTGACCTCCTCGGGCAGGCTGTTCCGTAAGGTGGGAGCCTCAATTGGGAAAGCGCATGTATTGGCAGCTGTTGCTTTTGCCCATTTGCAGGTTGGCGCCTGCTTTTGCCCATTTCCACCTGCTGCTTTTGCCTGTTTGCTGACCTCTAAGGGAAGTTGTCATGGCTCTCCTCAAATGGTAGTTTCTGATTCCTCTTATAAACCATGGCTAGTCAAGTCAGACTTCACAGCCATCGTATGCTACTTCATCCAGCCTCTTCAGCCGTGGCTTGGTGCGATGTCTGAATGGAGCCACCGGGGCTGTTGTTCACATCTGCATGGTGGATTAGAAACTTCCAGTGCTGGATTCCTTAGGCAGGTTATCCTTTGAGGCCCACAATTTGCTTTCAATAAATGAAACGCAGGGCTCCTTCATTTGGGACTTACTTGGGTTTTTTATTCTGTGGACAGGAATATGCGGAGAAGATCCGCCCATTAGTGAAGGATGGCGTTTATTTCATGTACCAAGCCCTACATGGTCCAGCCAAGAAGATCCTTGTGGAGGGGGCAAATGCTGCATTGTTAGACATAGACTTTGGTAAGCATTTCTTACCCCCACCCCAAGGTCTCCCATCCAGGCACTTCACCAGGGCCAACCCTCCTTAGCTTCTGAAATCTGACCAGATGGGACCAGCCTGGGCCCATTTGGGTGAGGGCACACATTATGCGGTCCAATACAGAAAAATGGGAGGGACGGTGGCTCAGTGGTAGAGCATCTGCTTGGTAAGCAGAAGGTCCCAGGTTCAGTCCCTGGCATCTCCAAAAAAGGGTCCGGGCAAATAGGTGTGAAAAACCTCAGCTTGAGACCCTGGAGAGCTGCTGCCCGTCTGAGAAGACAATACTGACTTTGATGGACCAAAGGTCTGATTCAGTATAAGGCAGCTTCATATGTTCAGTGGCTTTACATCAGTAGAAAGTGGTGCAACAACAACAGAATAATACATACACAAACAAATACAGCGGTCTCAGTCCACGTTCTCTTTCTGTTTGTAGTATAAGTAGATACAGTTTAGGAACTTGCATGAAGTTGCCAGTGTGGTGTAGACGTTAGAATATCAGACTAAGATCTGGAAGACCCAGGTTCAAATCCCTTCTCTGCTGCAGAAGTTTGCTGGGTCACCTTGGGTCAGTCACATACCCAGCCTACCTTGCAGGGTTGCAATGAGGATAAAATGAAGGAGCGGAGAACAATGTAGGCCGCTTTGAGTCTCCATTGGGAAGAAAAGAGGGGGCATAAATTAAGTAAATAAATATCTCTCTTCAGACCATCTATGCTTGAAGGCTGCTATACTCAAATGGCAGTTGCCCAGGAGCTCTGTCTCTGCAGAGGTCCAGATTCTGAAGACCAGGGTCATTATCTGCTGGCCTGTCCACTTTTATTCAGCACCAAGGAAGAAATTTCAGGGTATAGTCTTGGCCAGTTTAGGTTTTAGTACTGTGATGGTCCAAGTAATATTCTCAGGGCTTTTTTGGGGCAGGAGCGCACAGGAGTGGAGCTCCGCCAGGGCTCCAGATGGCACACTGGAGAAGGCTCAGGAAGGCATCTGTAAACGCCTGTTTGGTATAGTGGTGAAATGTGTGGACTCTTATCTGGGAGAACTGGGTTTGATTCCCCTCTTCTCCACTTGTAGCTGCTGGAATGGCCTTGGGTCAGCCATAGCTCTCACAGAGCTGTCCTTAAAAGGGCAGCTGCTGGCAGAGCCCTCTCAGCCCCACCCACCTCACAGGGTGTCTGTTGTGGGGAGAGAAGATATAGGAGATTGTAAGCCGCTCTGATTCAGAGAGAAGGGTGGGGAGTATAAGTCCGCAGTCTTCTTCTTCCCAATGGCTTCAGCCTTCCTCAGCATGCCCACTGCAGCAGGTATTCTGGAGAAGGCACGGGGGAGCCCCTGCTGTTTTTTTTTTTTTTTTTTGCAAAAGAGGCCCTGCATATTCTTAATTGTCGATGTGAAACCAGAGGTCTCGATTAAGGTTGCCCTTTTTGCCTTAGCGGCAAAGGAAATTCAAGCCCAGCTAGTGTCAGCATAGGTTGGTTGCTTATGGAAATCAATCCTTTCTCTTGTGAAACAATTTTAAATGTAATTTTTATTGTATTTTGACTGAGTCTCACAGTACTGTATCTAATTGTATACAGTTTTTAGTGTTAACCTCTTGTAATGGCCATTGACCCTGTGTACCAAAATTGAACTGAACTGAAATTAATATAGAAGGTATGGGACGACTGGTCCATCTTTGCCATTCCTGACTGTTCTGATGGCCAGTTCCACCCACATCCTCGGGGCTCCTGAGGAGGATGGGGTTGAAGTTCCACGGTGGAAAAATGATTTTTTGCAAACACTCAGCAGGCCACACTGAGCCTCATTGGTGCTGGTGTGAGTGGAAGGAAGTTGGAGCCCCTACTTGGCATGCAGAAAGGCCCAGTCTGGCCCTCAGTTGCAAGGAAGCCCACAAACAGGCCACATGCAGAGAATCAGACAGTTGTCCAGCCTTGTCCTGCGCATGGAAAGGTCCCCTCTTTTTCTGTCTGGGGTGACACTGTTACACCTCAAATAACCTTTTATTGGGGAATATTAATATTTCTTAGCTCAAAATGGTAGGCCTACGAGAGGTGAGGTGAACAGGATCTCTGTCTATGTCTACGGAGATAGACTACTGAAAATCCTTTGGTTAATAATGGATTTTATTATATGTATAGGGTTCATATGGTTACATCCCAATCAAACAATTTCAAGCATACAAGAGGAATACAAGAGGTTAGCTGAATAGGTATGGATGGGGGGAGATGATACAATACCTAGATCTTGCAGGGTAGGCTCAGTCAGAGGAAATGCAAGGCCTCTGGAGGGAGATTTCGCTTGAGAAGAAGGGGGGGGGTGAGGGTAGGAAGGGGTGGCTTTCCTTCTCTTTTCTCTCGACCCTAACCTGACAGGTGGGGTTGCCTGTTTTCTAGGGTAAATTATGTCACATCAAGCAATTCAATTACCCAATGAGGGGGCAGAGTGTCACACCAATGGAAAATCAGAGTGTCATATGTGGAATATCCAATCAGCGATCATTCATATCATACATCCATACCCCAACATAGGAATTTTAATTACACTGGCCAAATGACTTCTCATGGCCCTGTTTTCCCCAAACTGATTCCTTTGAAGCTGCCCAAAAGTGATAGATTTCTCCCTTAGTGTCAAGCATGGATAGGCATCCATCAGGTATTCAGGAGACTGGTTGACTTTGATGGCCTTAGCAGTTAATTAAAGAAAAACAGAAACTTTGTTAAAAGTAAAAATTGTGAGATCAGTTTGCAGTTATACCACACATTCACAACAAGATGAGCACTTAACCTTTAAACTTTGTGTTTCTGCTGTCTTGCCCTGAAGAATACCAGAACATACATATATATATATATATATATATATACATATATATACAAGCCATTTATTTGTGTTGCGGGATCCCTGGTCCACTTATTTCTTTATGCTTTGATAACAGAACTTAAAAGGTTGCCAAAAGCGTGAAGGAACTTTTTACAGCTCTGCCCACATTTGTCCCTCTCTGGGCCTGGAATTCTTCATTTCCAGGAGCAGAAAGATGGACACTTCTTAACCTTTCAGCTGGCCATCATGTTTGTCTGGCTTGTGAACCAGAACCACATTCCAGCCTGCCTTAGGCCAAGAAGGAATTGGATTTGTCTCCCTTATGTGCAAGAAAGACCATTCCAATTCAAATGGGCATTGCTGTGTCATATTAATATTCTAGGGTTACATTGCGATATCACATTCCAGGGGTGCATAGCTTGGCCCTCTTTTTCTGTCTGGGGTGACACCAGGGATTGAATCAAATTCAGCCTGCCCACTTTCAACCAGCTTCCAGGTCCTCATCCAACGTCGGCTGCCTTTTCTTTCTTCCCAAGGGACCTACCCGTTTGTGACCTCCTCCAATTGCACGGTGGGGGGTGTCTGTACCGGTCTGGGCATCCCTCCGCAATACATCGGCAAGGTGTACGGCGTGGTGAAAGCCTACACGACCCGGGTTGGCGTTGGGATGTTCCCCACAGAACAGGACAATGTGAGTCTGCGCCCCCTTTGGGGTTGTGAGGGCCGGGGTCAGGAAAGGGTCCTGCTTGCCCCCCCAAAGTATTTGTTTCTCTTATGGGCTCGATGCACGGGGAGGAGGCGTTTGTGGGCAGTTTTCCCTAAACAGCTTTCTGATAATTTCTCTCTCTCTTTTGGATATCTTTCAGGAGATAGGAGAGCTGCTGCAAACCCGGGGGCACGAATTCGGCGTGACCACTGGCCGGAAGCGCCGCTGCGGCTGGTTGGATCTTGTGCTGGTGAAATACGCCCACATGATCAATGGATTCAGCGCGTAATCCCCTCCTGACTTGACTCAGCCTCCCTTTTCTCCCCAAATAGCCACATTTTCTGGTTCCCCTAAAAGACATGTACCATTCTTTCAGTGGAGTCGTCCTTTGCAGCAGTACTGCGTAGAACCATGGCACTGTTGACTTCTTTACACAGGGAGTGACTAAAATGTGGCATTTGCTGCCAGAGGATGTAGTGATGGCCACAGGAGAAGACAGCTTTAAAAACGGATTAGATAGCTTCATCGAGGATAGGCCAGTCAGTGGCTTTTTTTGTAGCAGGAACTCCTTTGCCTATTAGGCCACACACCCCTGATGTAGCCAGTCCTCCAAGAGCTTACAGTAGGCCCTGGAATAAGAGCCCTGTAAGCTCTTGGAGGATTGGCTGCTTCAGGAGTGTGTGGCCTAATATGCAAAGGAGTTCCTGCTACAAAAAACAGCCCTGCTACTAGCCATGGTGACTGATGGGAACCTCCGCATTCAGACATAGTCAGCTGCTGAGTCCCAGTGCCAGGAGGTAACATCAGGGGAAGGCCTCAGCCTCTCTGCCCTGTTGTTGGCCCTTCAGAAGAACTGGTTGGCTGCTGGGTGAGACAGGAGCCTGGACTAGATGGACCACTGGTCTGATCCAGCAGGGGTCTTCTTATGTTCTTACGACTGACTGTGGAGAGAATTTGGCACTCAGTAGTCTTCAGTTGCCCTAACATGGATGGCCCAGGCTAGCCCAGAACTCTGAAGCTCAGCAGGGTCAGCCCTGGTTAGTACTTGGACGGGAAACCACAAAGGAAGTATAGGGTTGCTACACAGAGGCAGGCAATGGGAAACCACCCCTGCTTGTCTCTCACCTTGGAAACCCTCTGTGGTTGCCATAAGTTGGCTGCAACTTGATGGCACTTTACACCACCAGTCAACAGTGCCCTGGCCTGGATGGCCCAGGTTAGCCCAGTCTCATCAGATCTCAGAAGCTAAGCAGGGTTGGCCCTGGTGGGTACTTGGATGGGAAACCTCCAAGGAACTCCTAGGTAGAATCAGGCAATGGCAATGGGGAGGGACGGTGGCTCAGTGGTAGAACATCTGCTTGGTAAGCAGAAGGTCCCAGGTTCAATCCCTGGCATCGCTAACTAAAAAGGGTATGAAAGACCTCAGCTTGAGACTCCGGAGAGCTGCTGCCAGTCTGAGTAGACAATACTGACTTTGATGGACCGAGGGTCTGATTCAAGATAAGGCAGCTTCATATGTTCAAGCCACCTCTTTTTGTCTCTTGCCTTGAAAACCCGACAGGCTCACCGTAAATCAGCTGCAGCTTGGAAGGCTCTTTCCACCAGTCTTCAGTTGGCTTTTAGCTCTGTTCACTTAATTCAGAGGGACTTTGGATGAAGCCGAGGAGAGTGCCAGGCTTATGAGGCCTTAATAGCTGACCGGAGTGGGTGGGAAGCACTGACATCTGCTTAAAGGCAATGATACATGAAATGCAGAGAGGTCTTGTCTGTATCTCTGCTGTCTTCCATTATTGGGGGAGATCATTGCAGTGGAATATGTTTTCCCTTTAGCCTGGTCTGGATGCATGTTTGCAGCTCCCCTTTCCTAATTTTTCCCTCCCCCATGTCTTCTTCATAGCCTGGCAGTGACCAAGCTCGATATCCTGGATACCTTTGAGGAGATCAAAATTGGCGTGGAGTACCGGCTGGATGAGAAACGCATACCTTATTTTCCAGGTGACTCTGCAGGGGAAAGCCTGTTTGGTAGCCCCCGGTGGGTGAGAGGCAGTTCTGTGTACCCTTCACGGACCAGACCCTTATGCTTTCCGTCCTTTGTTTTGGAGGCCAGGGAACAAGGCGGCTCTGGAGTCTTCCGTGAGATTTTAATTGGTGCTGGGCTTCACTGTGGTTAAAGCAGAAAGGAAGCTCTGGTTCAAACTGTGCATAATTAACTCAGGGAAGTCACTGTCACGTGATGCGCTAATGGCTGTTGGGATTAGACGCCTCCATGGGAGAGGAAAGCTCTGCTAACAGCTATTAGCCGCAGTTGCTAGACGAGCCCTTCCCATTCTGAGTTTGATATGCTTCTGAATGCCAGTTGCCGGGGGGGGGGGGGGGGGGCAAAGAGAAGAGGAGATCTGTTGCCTCCACATCCTAGCGCCATCTGACTGGCCGCTATGTGAACCAAGGACATATAACTGGAGGGACAGTTGGCATGATCCAGCAAGGCTTTCCTTATGTTCTTAATAAGAAAAAAGTGGCCATTCTGAGCACATATGAACATATGAAGCTGCCTTATACTGAATCAGACCTTTGGTCCATCAAAGTCAGTATTGTCTTCTCAGACTGGCAGCGGCTCTCCAGGGTCTCAAGCTGAGGTTTTTCACACCTATTTGCCTGGATCCCTTTTTGGAGATGCCAGGGATTGAACCTGGGACCTTCTGCTTCCCAAGCAGATGCTCTACCATTGAGCCACCATCCCTAACGCAGAACGCGCAAGCTTCTTGCCCTGGAATTAATCACAGCCAACCATCCTGTACTCTGCAAGGTTTCCAGGGCACAGGACAGTAGCTGTCAGGCCAGCTGGGACCGTGGCCCTTTTCTTCTGGGATCCTGAGCATAAAAGAGATTTGGGAAGGAGAGTGGGGGATTCATACAGTCTTTTCTCAGCTGTGGCTGGGGAAGGTGCCTAATAAATTGGAAGAAAGGCAGGACAGCTATTCAGTCTCCTAGGGCACTGGGCACAGGACCTAGAGAACCAATAGGTGGATTCAGTTAGCTAAAGTTTGGATCGGGGCTCTCTCCTCCCAGGACCAGTTCCAGGTTTTGGGGGGCTCCAGGCAGAGAGTTCCCAGTGCCCCCTCCCATCCTGTGTCCCCAACAGGCCCTCTGCTTTTGCCCTTTCTCCCTCTGATGGTGTGTCCTTACCTTGTCTGCTCATGAGCCTTCTCAGTGCCCATATTCACAGCTGCCTGCAGTCCTTTCCCCAGTAACAGTGTGCAGAGCCTGGGAAGTGGAGCGCTAGCAAATGAGTGTGCATGGGACATCGGCAGCAGAAGGCCCTGCTAGAACCCTCGGGCCCTGGCAGCTGCCCCAGCTTAGGGTATGCTAGTGCTGACTCTGTCTCTCCATCCTGTTCTTCTCTCTCGATGGGGAAGAGAAAGAGTCAGTCTTGGGCGGTGCCAGCTTTCCTTAGGAACGTGGCTATTGTTCTGGCTTGCAGTAACAACTTTCTGTCCTGCCCCCCCCCACCCTTCACAGCAAACCAGGAGCTCCTCAACAAGGTGACGGTGGAGTATAAGACACTACCTGGCTGGCAGCGCAGCACTGAGGAGGCCCGCAGCTTCACTGACCTGCCCCCCCAAGCCCAGGGCTACATCCGGTTCATCGAGGATTACCTCGGAGTGCCAGGTGAGGCTGACCGCTGCTTTTTAGAGGCCCCAGCAGCTGGAGAGTTGCTGGCTGGTTTTTCAGCAGTGTGGGACCGGAAGCCATAGCTGGCGTGCTTGGGCCTCAGTCCTGTCTCAGGTTCTCAGCCCCCTCCCCTCCCCGCTTCTCTATTTCTCCTGCAGTGAAGTGGATCGGAGTGGGGAAATCCCGCACGTCCATCATCAAGCTTTTCTGAGGCTGGTGCTGGAGCTGGACCCTCGTTCTGGAAGAAGACGGCGGGCCCTCCTGGTTGCTGCCACCACACACATTTCACAGATGAGTTAGCAGAGCATGGTAGAAAGTATGGGGATGGGGTGAACCCTCCCCTTCGCCCCATTTAGCCCTTCTTTCCTCCAGGCAGCCTGTCATTTTTTTTCTCTGCTAAGGGCACTCCTTACCCTCTTTCTTCTTTGCGGAGACCTGTGATCTCACTGCAGCCGTCCTGTTCACCATCCCCTCCTCTGTCATGGAGCCCATGGGAGAGTAGCTCTTTTCAACCATTGCTGTTCAGCTCTGCTGCCTGTTTGCCCTACTGGAAGGGAGAGGCCATTCCCCTCCCCTAGTCCTTTTGGATGGATGGCTCACACACTCCATTTCCCTCTTCTACCCACCACTTCTTGGTTCAGCCATAACGCCAAACCATACAACAGAACCAAGCCGGAAAGGAATGTTAGGCTCGCTGGCGTGATTCCCTCCACTCCTCTTGTGCCAGAATCCAAATTAGCAACTTTTCCTCTTTTGGAGCCCATCGCAACTTGCTGTGACATCTGTAGTTAATACGTTGGCCTACAGATTTTGAGTTGCTCTTCTGCTGGCAGTCCTGGTTTTCAGGGCAAGAACCAGCTGTAGATTGTGGATTTGGATCGAGGAGTTACTTTTACAAAATGGGAAGTAACTGGATGGTGGTGAAGGAGGAGCTGAGGTAGCCCCACACGGTACCTGTGATCAGTGTTCCTTCTAAGCTGAGCTAGTGTGAGCTAGCTCACAGGTTTTTTGCCTGTGGCTCACACATTTTTGTCTCAGCTCAGGAAAGGTGGCCCCAAAGCAGATTCGTTTATGCAGTAGCCAGATAGCTCACTCACAACTTTAATGCCAGTAGCTCATAAAGTAGAATTTTTGCTCACAAGACTCAGCAGCATAGCCCACCGACATCTTTCCTGGTGCCCAGCTGTTGCTTTTAGAAAGCGGGCAGGGGTAGGTGGGGCTTTTGCTCAGCAGGGTTTCTGATTAGCCACGCAGATAAAAAGGCACCCCGTTAAACAGAGTGTCTGTGTGAAACGTTGGAAGTGGTACTGTTAGAATTATATGTAGCCTCACTTGCTGATGTTTTATGCTTCGTACACGTCCGGTGTCAGCCATTTGGGGATTGTGCTCTTCCTGTGTCAAAATTCCAAAGGTGCCCACAGGCTCCAAAAAATTGGGGGCCACTATGCTAGCCTAAACAGCCCTGTGGCACAGAGTGGTAAAGCTGCAGTACTGTGGTCCGAGCTCTCTGCTCATGACTTGAGTTTGATCTCGGTGGAAGCTGGGTTCAGGTAGCCAGCTCACGGTTGACTCAGCTTTCCATCCTTCCGAGGTCGGTAAAATGAGTATTCAGCTTGCTGGGGGGAAAGTGTAGAGGACTGGGGAAAGCAATGGCAAACCACCCCATAAAAAAAAAGACTGCCGTGAAAACGTGATGCAACGTCACTCTAGAGTCAGAAACGACTGATTCTTGCACAGAGAGCTACTTTACCTTTTTATGTTAGCCTAAAGCTTCTTTGGGGCTTGTTCATGTCGTGCCAATTCAGCGTTTGGTTTTATATCTGAACCCAGGCCATATTCGGTTGCTGGGGAACGTCACCTGCCCGCCTCGGCACTCCAGGATGTCGTGGTGCTACGCATGAGACATCCCAACGCAACTGGGCAGTTTTGTCCTCTCCTAATCACGGAGCGGTCAGCTTAATCCACTGTGTGCGGGAAACGATCCCCATTCCTCCTCCCCTTGTACTGCAGACCATGTCTGCTCCTTCTCTTTTCTCTCCCATGATTTTGTGGAGGAATGTCTGTCTGGTTTAGAACTCTAAAACTCTGTGTTTAGAAATGCCCATGCAAACTGAGTCCTCTCCCAGGCAGGGCCTGGCGAAGGGGCGTTGACCAGTGTTGCCTCTTAGCTGAGTTAGTGTGAGCTAGCGCATGGTTTTTTAGCCTCCGGCTCCCACTTTTTTCCCTCAGCTCAGGAAAAATGGCTCCAGAGCAAACTAATGTATGCAGGAGCTCACAACTTTAAATGCCAGTAGCTCACAAAGTCGAATTGTTGCTCACAAGACTCCACAGCTTAGAGGAAGCACTGGCATTGACCGTAGAAGTGCTGTCCGGAATCATCGGGAAACTCCTCTCCCCCCCCAACCCTGCCGCTCCGTTGTTCGAAATATTTTTTTAAACAGAAGATTTGTCAGGGGCAACAGAATACCAGTCCCTGCACAATACAACCTGCACAGTATCACCCTCCCAAACCTGATGTATTATTCCTCCCACTTTGAAAGGGAACTTCCTGATGTCGCTGTGTCGTCTCCATGCCTGTGGCCCAGCGGGGTTTTCTGGGCATTTCTGAAGCTGCCACTTTTTCACTGTAGATGGATTATATATCAATAAAGAACAATTATTTTGTCACGAGGATCTCTGGCTCCCAGGCTCAGCGCGATGTCTTTCTATGCGCGTCTTTTTGGCAGGAAAGAATGCTTCCTCTCACTGTTCCCTCGCCCTTCAGATGGCTGCTTCGGCTCTGGTACTTTCTCCCATATTTGTAGTTTAAACCAGGGGTCCCCAACCCCCAGTCCGTAGCCTGTTAGCAACTGGACCGTGAGTTGTGTAATTATTTCATTATATATTACAACGTAAGAAGAAGAAGACTGGCTTTATATTCTGCCCTCCACTCCCAAGTTTCAGAGTGGCTTACAATCTCCTTTATCTTCTTTCCCCGCAACAGACCCCACCTGTGAGGTGGGTGGGGCTGAGAGGACACTCCCAGCAGCTGCCCTTTCAGGGACAACTGCTGCCAGAACTATGGCTAACCCAAGGCCATTCTAGCAGCTGCAAGTGGAGGAGTGGGGAATCAAACCCGGTTCTCCCAGATAACACTTAACCTTTACACCAAACTAATAGAAATAAAATGCACGATTGTATCATCCAAAAACCATCGTGCCCCCCCCCCCTCCAGTCCGTGGAAAAATTGTCTTCCACAGAACCGGTCCCTGGTGCCAAAAAGGTTGAGGACCGCTGATTTAAAATATCTCAGTCTGGGACTAGAAGGAACAGCAAAGACCCCAAATTTGGGCAGCAGGGAAATCCAATCAACAGCAAAATTTTGCAGTAGCATTTAGAAGTCTCTGAGTCAGTGTTTGAAACCCGGCATCAGATTTGCACAGCGCCAGTTTTGTTTACTGGGCCATTGAGAGCTAGTGTGTGTCAGACTATGAACTGGGGAGCATAGGTTCAAATCCTCACTCTGCCAAAGAAGCTTGCCTGGGTGACCTTGGGGCAGTCACACATTCGGCCTAACACGCCTCACAGGGTTGTGAGGATAAAATAGAGAGGAAAATGATGTAAACTGCTTTGGCTCCCCAGGAGGGACAAAGGCAGGATATAAAACAATTTCATTGAAACCAGTTTTGTCCCCTCCAGTAAGCATCTGTTCATGCCCCAAAATTCAGTCACTACATCATAAGAATAGCCCAACTGGATCAGACCAGTCAGGGTCCATCTAGTCCAGCCTCTTGTCTCACACAGTGGCCAACCAGTTCCTCTGGAGGGTCAACAACATGGCATAGAGGCTGAGGCCTTCCCCTGATGTTGCCTCCTGGCTCTGGGATTCCTGGCCTTTTGCACAGAGGAGTGTTTCGTGTAACAGCCCAGAGGCCCTGTTGCTGCCCTCCCACCCACCCCCATCAGCCCCATAACAGTGACACCGTTCTGTGATTTTCCACTTTTAATCTAATTACTTTCTGTGCTCTCTGTTAACATGGTGGCCATGACCGGCACAAACAGCCTGAAATTGGGATACCCTGAACCCTTCCCTTGGCATTATCGTTTTGGGGGGTGGGGAGCAAGGGGGAGACAGCTTCAGCACCTCTGGTTAGGAAGCAGGGCTTTTTTTGGTAGCAGGAACTCCTTTGCATATTAGGCCACACCTCCCTGATGCAGCCAATCCTCCAAGAGCTTACAGGGCTCTTAGTACAGGGCCTCCTGTAAGCTCCAGGAGGATTGGCTACATCAGGGGTGTGTGGCCTAATATGCAAAGGAGTTTCTGCTACAAAAACCCTGGTTAGGAGCAAAACTCCATTGAAGGAGTGATTCAAGGGGGGGGGCAAGTTCATGTTACAGGTGGGTGGTTGTGATTGCAGTTGGTGTCCAGGGCCCCCAGGAGTGTGACCGCTGTCATGCTCTGCTGAGTGAGGGCTGTCCCTTCTTAGGAGGGCAGGGGGCTTTCTCACTCACAGGGGATCAGTTTGTTGCGCTAGGGTGTGGCCAAATATCCACAACCAACGAGGAGGCTGCCAGAGGAAACGAGTGCCAGCTCCTCCCCATCCCCCACCAGCCCACTAAGTGCCAGTCTCCTGGAGCCTCCCTAACCCTGATCCCACCCTGATTTGGTGCTGAGGATGTCCAGAGAGAGGGAGGGGAAGGGGGGAGTGGCCCAGATGCCTACTGGGCCCCAGAAGGTGACGCTGCGGGGCAAGCGTAGCTCAGAGCAGGGCACAGAAGAACTTCTTCTCCCGGAAGGGGTTTTCTGAGGTGGGCACGGGGGTGATGAGGGGGTCCTCGCAGGCGTGAGCGTCGCAATAGGTCATCAGGTCAGCCGCTGCCTTGGAGACCTGGAAGCAAAGAGGAGGAGAGAGAGATGGGAGAACTCTCAGGCTGGCCCAGCCGTTCAAGGAAGGCAGCTGTGGGCGTGACATTTTGGTTCCCTCAGTGGCTCCTGGGGGCTGAGCACCCGCCCTAACTGACCATGACCATCACTGTGCAGCTAGCATCTAAAGCAGGGGTGGCCAAACTAGTTGAAGATAAAAGCCACAAAGAATAAAC
The DNA here is from genome assembly GCF_032191835.1 of Heteronotia binoei. Lineage (NCBI taxonomy): Eukaryota > Metazoa > Chordata > Lepidosauria > Squamata > Gekkonidae > Heteronotia > Heteronotia binoei. The sequence goes on from NC_083223.1 coordinate 257,782,538, forward strand.
GTAAGGTGTCTGAGAAGATGACGATGATATTGGATTTATATCCCACCCTATACTCTGAATCTCAGAGTCTCAAAGCAGTCACAATCTTCTTTACCTTCCCCCACAACAGACACCCTGGTGAGGTGGGTGGGGCTGAGAGAGCTCTTACAGCAACTGCCCTTTCAAGGACAACTCCCACAAGAGTGATGGCTGACCCAAGGCCATTCCAGCAGGTGCAAGTGGAGGAGTTGGGAATCAAACCCGGTTCTCCCAGATACGAGTTTGCGCACTTAACCAAACTGGCTACAAGACATGAATGTCAGATTTTGGGAGCTGGGCGGGAGGGAAGCAAATAAGAAAGAGGTGGAAAGAAAGCAACTTTAAATGCATTTTCCAAGCTATCAGCTGGCTTGGCTTGGCAAAGTGATTTAAAGAGACAAATGCCTTCTCCAATGGGGGATTTGAGAGCCACACAGTATGTGTGAAAGAGCCACATGAGGTTCCCGAGCCACAGTTTGGCCACCCCTGATCTAGAGATTTCAGTGCAAAACAGGCTCTCTTTTGCTCTTGATGCTTGCATATTGCATTGAAAGTTGCTTTGTTCTGTTACAGTTTAATCTCGCCCTTCCTCAAACGAGTTCAGGGCAGTGTATGTGGTTTCCATTATCCATTTCATCCTCACAACAGCCTGTGAGACAGGCTTGGATAAGAGAGTAACAGGCCCCTGTGCTCTTCATGTCTGGGGCTTTGAAAGAGATTTCCCCAGTCAAAGGGCTTTTCTGCGTCCTCATTTTCCTTTGCTTGTGTGTTCCTCTTGCTTCAGGGAAGGGGGGTTCTGTTCTGCACATTGATTGATTGATTTGACATGATTTGTTAATCACCCTATCCCAGCTTTTGCCAGGCTTTAGGCAATATACCCTCTGAAGCTGAAGCATTTTTAGGCAATCTGTCTGCTATTGTCATGTGCCTTCTAATGTCATTCAGCGTTTGAAATCACTCTACTCTCCAACTGTAAGGACAGATGGACTCAATATTTGAGCAGTATCTGAAAAAAGTGAGCAGTGACTCACGAAAGCTTCTCCCCTGCCACAAATTTTGTTAGTGTTTAAGGTGCTGCTGGACACTTGCTCTTTTCTGCTGCTAAAAACATACCAACCTGGCCACGCATTTTGATCTGGGAGTTGCAGATTAGTTGGGTGGGATAAATACCAGCTTTTGCCATATGAGGGCGCTTCTGTACAACCAATTGGTTACCAGACAGCAACTCAATTCCCCCCCCCCCTTTGTTTTTGAACAGTTTAAAATGCAGTGCGGTACTTTGAGAGGAAAGCAGCTCACGGTAGGAGTGGCTGTTTGGAAGCTGTGCATTCTTTGCACAGGAGCTGAATTTAAGTTAGAAAGGTAGCCTGTCCAGCGGTTCTGACATGCCTTAGTCTGTGCAAAAGGGCCCCGGCTTCTTGTGAAACTCGGTGACAATATCTGGGCTGAGAGTCATGATAGTTAAGCAAGACAGAAACTGATTTACATTAGGAGTGGTGATATTCTCTGCAACAGCGGTGGACTGCCTTCAGTCCTGTATGTCCACCGCTCCCCCCCCCCCCATAACCCATATCCTCTATGGCAGGGGAGGATAAACTACAGCTCAGGAGCCACACGTGGCTCTTTCATACATATTGTATGACTCTAGAAGCCCCCACCACCCCATCAGCCAGCTTGGAGAAGGCATTTCTCTCTTTAACTCACTTCTCCAAGCCAAGCTAGATGGTGGCTTAGAGAATGCATTTAAAGTTGCTTTCTTTTCACCTCTCCTCCCTCCCCATCTTATTTCCCTCCCTCCCTCCCTCGCTTCCTTCCTTCTCTCAATCATCTGACATTGATTCTATGTTGCTCTTATATTAAGCAAGTTTGGCCACCCCTGCTCTATGATCTAGTTATGCACGTTAAAGGGGACATATCAGAGCTGCCAAAGCTGGCTTGAAAAAAATTCCTGAAGCTTTGGGCCAGTACCCAGGAAGTTCAGTGGTTTTCTGATGCCATTCAGTTCACTTTCAGAAGCTGCCATTTCCTCCAGGGGAAACTGATCACAGTAGTCTGGAAATGAATTGCAATTCCAGAAGAACCATAGGCTTCACCAGGAGGTTGGCAGCCTACGCCATACCTTCCAACTCTGAACACATCACTGGTGAGTCTGGTGATTCTCTACCTTAAGGAAACAATTCTGTATAGCTTCTCATTAAAAATTTGCCAAGTTAGTTTTACCAAAGAGAGAACGTAGAACATGAGACACACACACCCTTCCACCAGACTCATTAGTGGATGTATACCAAAATAATAGTTTCTTTTTAAAAACCCTCATTACCAAAATATTGAAATGTTTGGTTTCTCTTTTTGAAAGAATAGGATCAAATTGCTCCCAAGGAGTGACCAGGGGTTTGCATAGCAAAGATCCTGTTTTCAGGGAAGACCAGTCTTGGTAAATCTTAAAACACTGTAGAGGATCTATGCAGTCTGTAAAGTGCTGTGTTTTGCCAAAATGTGTAGAGAAACCAATTACATCTGCAAGCCTGTTAGCACCAGCTAAAGTCATGTGTGTGTCTGTGCACGAGCTGCAGCGTGTGGTGCTAAGGGAAGTGGTCACCTTGCCCATCTCTGCCTTCTTCCCTCCCTCCCGCCCCCTTCCCCCTTTCAGACCTTTATCCTGCACATGCTGGCTTCAATCTTCAGCTGCTCCACCATCTTGCGGGCCTGTCCAATGCTCATGGTGCTGTTGACAGGGGTCTCACCCTTCATGGCGATACTGTAAAGGGCACAAGGCAAGAAACTGGGAGGAATGAGAGGACACGTGGCTGCCGCTGTTGTTTTTAAAGATGAAACAAATTGATGAAGGAGGCTGTTAATGCCTGTTATCTACAATCGCTAAATGGAACTCCCATGTTCAGATGCAGTCTGCCTCCCAATGCCAGCGACGGGAACCATCAGGGAAAGCTGTTTCTTTCATGCCTGTTTCCTGAGCTCCCTGGAAGCACCTGGTTAGCTGCTAGTGGAAATGTGATAAAAGCTGAAGAGCCCTGCTGGGTCAGGCTAGGGATCCATCTTGTCTCACCCATAGCCAACCAGTTGCCCTGGAGGACCAACAAACAGGGCACAAACAGCCCTCCTCCCAATGTTGCCTCCTGGCTCTGGTTTGCACAGGTTTACTGTCTCTGAACATGGAGGTTCCTTTCAGTCCTTTCACAGCTAAAAGCCTCTAATAGACCTCTCCACAGTGAATCTGTCTGGTCCCCTTTTAAAATTGTGTTTATAGCCATGTCTACCGCCACTGGCAGTGAATGCCATAATTCAATTGAGTAAATAAGTGTTTCCTTTTGATCTATCCTGAATCTACTGGCCACCAACTTGATTGGGTGCTCTCTAGTTCTAGTATTACGCCAGAGGAAAAACTGTGCTCTCTGTCCGCTTTCTCCATACATAATTTTATCTACCCCATACGTAACTTTATAAACCTCTATCACATCCTTGGTTAGTCATCTTTTTTTGTAAATATGGCCTAGGACCTACCTATCTACGGGACCGTCTTGCCCCACATGTTCCTCAGAGAGCACTGCAATCAAGTTCTCAAAATCTTTTGGCTGTCCCTGGGCTAAAGGAGGCTAGGCTCAACTCCACCAGAGCAAGAGCCTTCTCGGTTGCGGTCCCAATACTTTGGAACACCCTTCCAGAAGCCATCAGGGCCCTGCGGGATTTATCGCAGAGCCTGCAAGACTGAACTGTTTCGGATGGCTTATAACATCTAATGGGAGAGGGCTGCCACCACATCTGGATCCATAGTGCTTTGAATACTAACTGCCCAGGATCTATGCACGTGAGAAAGAAAATATTATATGATCTGCCTGAAGAAGCACCATTGTTATTTATCTGATTGTTTTATTGTTTTAATACTGTTTGTTACTGTCTATTTTATGCTGTTAGCCGCCTTGAGTCTGCATGGAATGGGCGGGATATATAATGTAAATTAAAAAAAATAACCAGAGAAGAAGAAGATTATAGATTTATACCCCGCCCTTCTCTCTGGATCAGAGTCTCAGATCAGCTTACAATCTCTTTTAACTTCTTCATCCACAACAGATACCCTGCGAGGTAGGTGGGGCTTTCAAGGACAACTCTTGGGAGAGCTATGGCTAACCCAAGGCCATTCCAGCAGCTGCAAGTGGAGGAGTGGGGAATCAAACCCGGTTCTCCCAGATAAGAGGCCGCACACTTAACCACTACACCAAACTGGCTTTTAGCCTTTCCTCAGATGAAAGATGCTCCATCCCCTTAACCATCTAGATTGCCCTCCTCTGTATCTTTTTATATAGTATGGCGTACTTAGATTCTTATGCAGACAGATTCAGAATTTTTTTTTTAATTCATTGTTTGAAATTACTGCTATTAAAACATTTTTATGTTGCTTTTCTACCCAATCAGGATCCACAAGGTGGTGAACATTTTTAAAAAAGCATTGACACATTTGAGCGATTAGAAATACAAATAAAATAATTCAATACTGGAGTGTATTAGGAGATTCATACATGGTGGTCCCCCATCCAAGGTTCATAAGGGAGGAGGCTGTCCTTAAGGTCAAAGGACATTATTTATTATCATAGAGTTGGAAGCGACCTCCAGGGTCACTGAGTCCAACCCCCTGCACAATGAAAAGAATTCATGAAGATGGCAAAAAAAAAACAAAAAACCCTCCAGGATCCCTGGCCAACCTGGCCTGAAGAAAAATTGTTTCCTGATCCCAAAATGGCAGTCAGCATTTCCCTGGCCATGTAAGAAAGGGCCATGAGAACTAAGCACTGATGCAACCTTTCCTGCCCTGCTTCCAATGATCTGCCTAAGTTTACAGAATAGGATCAAATTGCTCCCAAGGAATGACCAGGGGTATCCGTAGCATTGCTGTCAGATGGCCGTCCAGCCTCTTTAAAAACCTCCACGGAAGGAAAGCCCACTACCTCCTGAGGAACCCTGTTCTACCAAGGAACCACTGTCAGGAAGTTCTCTCAAAAACTCTTTTAATTTCAACCTGTTGGTTCTGGTCCAATCTTCTGGGGCAACAGAAAACAATTCCACACCATCCTCTATATGACAGCCCCTCAAGAATTTGAAGATGGTGATCATATCACCTCTCAATCATCTCGTCTCCAGGCTAAACATACCCAGCTCCTTCAACCTTTCCTCATAGAACTTGGTCTCCAGACCCCTCACGATTTTCATTGCCCTCTCTCTAGACACATTTCAGTTTGTCTATTTCCTTAAATCATGGTGCCCAAAACTGAACACAATACTCTTAGTATCATCTGCAAATTTAATAAGCATCCCCTCTACTTCTTCATCCAAATAATTTGTAAAGATGTTGAACAAAACAGGTCCCAGGACAGATCCTTGAGGCACTCCACTTGTCACTCCTCCCCAGGAGGACGAGGAACCATTCACAACCATTCTTTGGGTGTGATCTGTCAGCCACTTACAGATCCACCTAACAGTAACAGGATCCAAACCACATTTTACCAACTTTTCAACAAGAATATGTGGAACCTTATCAAAAGCCTTACTGAAATCAAGATAAACTATGTCTACAGCATTCCCCTGATCCAGCAAGATAGTAAGGTCAATACCGGCACCTTGCATTAAACCCGGAATAAAACTGAAAGCCTGGAGTGAGAGGACCCAATCTGAATGGCCCATAGGGTTGCCAAGTCCAATTTAAGAAATATCTGGGGACTTTGGGGGTGGAGCCAAGATCAAGGCTGTGACAAGCATAATTGAACTCCAAAGAGAGTTCTGGCCATCACATTTAAAGGGACGGCACACCTTTTCAATGCCTTCCTTCCATAGGAAATAATGAAATAATAGGGGCACCTTTTTGGGGGGCTCATAGAATTGGACCCCCTGGTCCAATCGTTTTGAAACTTGGGGGATATTTTGGGGAGAGGCACAAGATGCTGTACTGAAAATTTGGTGCCTCTACTCAAAAAACAGCCCCCCAGAGCCCCAGATACTCGCGGATCAATTCTTCATTATTTTCTATGGGAATAAATCTCCATAGGGAATAACAAGAATTCCCAGCAGACATTTCCCTCCCCTCCCCCCGCTTTCTGACAACCCTGAAGCAGGAGGAGAGCCTCCAAACCGGGGGATCCCCTGCCCCCACCTGGGGGTTGGCAACCCTAATGGCCCAGCCAGCCAGCTTTTGTAAAGCTAAGCAGAGTCAGGCCTGATTAATACTTGGATGGGAGACCACCAACGAAGTCTGAGCTGGGCTGCTACGTAGAGGCAGGTGATGGCAAATCCACCTCTGAACATGTCTCTTCCCTTGCAAATCCCATGAGGGATCACCATAAATCAGCTGCAACTTTGTGGCAAAAAAAAAAAAATGAAATTAAGGATTGCTTTTAGCTGGTTCTTTCTTTTGTGCTTATGTGGCTTTTCTTAATGTAGTGCAAGGCCCCTGGGTATCTGTTCTATGATGGGGATTTAAAGGCTGTAGACGTTCTGGAGGATCAGTCTCTTAGCTGTGATAGTGAAATGGGAACTCCATGTTAAGACACAGCATACTTTTGACACCAAATGCTGGGGATGTTCATGGGGGAAGGTCTATTTCTTTCATCGCCTGGCTGTGGGCTTCCTAACCACTCTTTGGAAGAGGTTGCTGGACTAGATGGACCTTCAGCCAGAGCCAGTGAGGCACTGTAATCCATGCCCTCAGTGATGTAGACCTCCCAACTCCTAGCTGAAGGGCCCAGTGCTCAAAGCTGGCCCTCCTAATGCACAAATATCCACAGGCCACTTCAGCTCATCTGTGTGATATAGCTTTTTGCTGAATGAGAGCCGATGTCACGTTGAGGTTAGAGTGTCAGATTAAGACCTGGGAAGCCCTGGCTTCTGTATCCTGGGCGACTTTGGGCCCTCTCTCTCTTTTGGGCCACTGGCTCTCTCAGTTTACCTCCCAGGATTATTGTGAGGATAAAATGGAGGGAGAATTATGTAAGCTGCTCTGGTCCTCATTGGGGTGGGGGAGCAAGGATAAATGAAAATTAAGTTATTAAGTGATGCAGATTTGGAAATGAGATTCAAACCACTTATATTTCTACATTTTACTACCTGGTTTTAACAGGTGGGTAAGTAAGGAACTCCTGTTACCACCACAAATGCATGCCATTTGTACAGCTTTTAATGGAGAATATTACCTGGTGGGTTATCAGAGCTTTTACCTATCAGAGCTTTTAAACAAAGTTTGGGCTCAGCTGGACTGGGAATCTGTTTTGGATGCCAGTAACCATAATAATTAAGATGGAAGTGCCTTTGAACATGTGCAGAGTAATCCCAGTGAACAATAGCCCCACAAACAAAAGGCCCATTCATGCAAGCTGCAAAGTAACATTGTATTGTAATGTGTGAGCAATTGCCTTTAGCACAGGTTCCAAAGCTAAAAGAAAGCAGCCAGTGGAAGGTGAACGAAACACAGAACTGAACCCCGTAGCTGCCGCACCTGTCAGACTTCCGTCTGCTGCCTATAGGAGGAATCATATACAACTGTGGGACTGTCTGCGTCTTTCAAGCAAAGGAGAACTGAAACAGTGGACTGTAAAGTACTACCTTACAAGAGTGACGTGAAATAACATTCTGATTTTGAAAGTACTACCTTACAAGAGTGACGTGAAATAACATTCTGATTTTGAAAGTACTACCTTACAAGAGTGGTGTGAAATAACTTTTTGGTTTTTCTATGGACATTTTATGAATTTTGGTTTGTGATGATAATATAATTGCATCATTATGAAAGAAATTGCTTAAGCATTTATTTGCAACATAAAAAAGCAGTGGTTTATTTCTAGTGTTTGCTAATCAGTACACTGCAGTTTCCGGTTTGCCCAATCGCCAGTTGTGAGCAGGAGGCTTGGAGGCCCTCTCCCCACTTCAGGGTCATCAGAAGGTAGGGGGAGAGCTAAATGTCTGCTGGGCACTCCATTGTTTTCTGTGGAGACTGATTTCCATAGGGTATAATGAAGAACTGATCTGTGGGTATTTTCAGCATAGCATCCAGTGCCTCTCCTCAAAACACCCTCTAAGTTTCAAAAATATTGGATCAGGATGTCCAGTTTTATGACCCCCAAAAGGAGGTGCCCCTATCCTTCATTATTTCCAAATGGAGGGAAGGCATTATATTTAAATAAATAAAAATTGTTTTGGGAAATAAAAGATGTGCGGTTCCTTTAAATGTGATGGCCAGAACTCCCTTTGGAATTCAATTGTGCTTGTCACACCTTTGCACCTGGCTCCGCCCCAAAAGAACTCCCAGCTCCACCCCCAAAGTCCTCAGGTATTTCTTGAGTCAGACCTGGCAACCCTAGGGGAGGGGGCTGGGCTGACAGTGTCTGGGGCTCTCTTCTGCCCATTACCAAGCTCTCTTCATGCTTCCTTGTCCACCCACCCACCTATGCATCCCCCCCACCTAACCATGCACAAGCTCTGGGCCACTTACTGACAGAGAGTTGTCAACTACAAGTTGGGAAATGCCTGGATATTTTTTTGGGGGGGGGGGTGGAGCCTGAGGAGGGGCCTTGAGGGGAAGAGGGACTTCAAGGAGGTATAAGGCTCTACAGTTCTTTCCAAAGAGGTTGTTTTCTCACTGGGAGGTTGGTTGTCATAGCAGGAGGTTGCCAGCTAGAGGCTGGCAACCATACACTTTCAAGGTATGCTGATCCCAGCCAAAGGTTGCCTTAAAAAATGGAGGATAGTCTCTAAGTCCCAACTGCAAGCATCACAAAGGTTGGCAGATATTTAAGAACAGTTTTATGGGACTCAGAAAAGCCCTACAAGGCAGGTTGGGCCACAAATTCCCTGTTGAATTTGTTAAAAAACAAAACAAAAACCCTTTCCAAAAGCCCATCAAGTTTTGTTTATTATATAAGAGCTCAGAGCAGCACCCATTATTTTCCTCAAGGGTTACCCAGTCCCCCCCGGCCACCGGCAGAGGATGAGGAATAGGGTTGTTGTCAGATCTAGGTTGGGTAACTCCAGGATATTTGGGGATGGAGCCTGGGAAGGACAGGGACCTCCGTGGGTACAGTGTCACACAGTCCACCCTCCAAGGTACACCTTTTCTCCAGGGAAATGGATCTCTGTAGTCTGTAGAGGAACTGTAATTCCAGGGGATCCCAGTTCCCAGCTGGAGCTGGCATCTCTATTTTTCACCCACATTTTGTTTTCACAACAACTTGACCTGAGAGACTGTGACAGTCCTGAGGAGACTAGTTGCTTAAGAACAGAAGAGAAGTCATGTTGGATCAGGCCAATGGCCCGTCCAGTCCTGTTATGTATTGAACATAAGCGGCTAGGCCGCATGGTGATCGCTACGGAAGGCGACCCCTGGGTTCCTGGATGTGGCTCGCCAGATGCCCCGCCCATCAACATCTGTGGCGGGAAGTTTAAACCGACCAGGATTGGCCTGGTCGGACGAGGGGGCAGTTCTGGGTTGTGTATATAAGCGGAGCCCGGACCGCGTGTTCTCTCTCTTGTAAGGTGCTACCGAATAAACTATGTTGCCTTCAACCATCTCGGTTCTCAGTACATTACAAGTCCGTGTCACACAGTGGCCAAAAAAACCAGGAGATCCACCAGTGGGGCCAAGATACTAGAAGTCCTCACACTGTTGCCCTTCCAAGCACCAGGTCTTCACATATGATAGGAGATTTGAACTGGGATATCTTTGGTCACACTCCTAAGCGCTGTACTGGTAAGTCTGAACGTGTGCAGACCAGGGTTGCCAGGTTCTCCCCGGCCACCAGTGGGGGATGGGGGTAGGGTTGCCAGATCCAGGTTGGGAAATGCCTGGAGATTTGAGGATGGACCCTGGGGAGGACAGGGACTTCAGTGGGGTACAATGCCACAGAGTTCATCTTCCAAAGCATCTGTTTTTCTCCAGGGGAACTGATCTCTGTAGTCTAGAAATGAGCTGTAATTCCAGGGATCCCCAGGTCCCACCTGGAGGCTGGCAATCCTAGCACAAACACCCAGGCCAGGCCAGCCAGTAAGATTCATGCAGACAGGGATTCGAATCCTGGCTAAAGACCAGTTTGCTGGCCACTAGACCAACTCTATTTGTCACCTGTCTCTGTATACACTGCAGTTGTAGTAGAAGAGCATCATAGTCAAGGCCTGCCTGAGTCAAATCAGAATGCTAAGCACGTATCCTGAGTTCAACAGGGTTTACTCCATCACAAGTGTGCTTAAGGTTGAAATCTAGAGCCCTGTTGGCACTGAAGGTTCGGGGGGCGGGGGGCGCATGACTCTGAGCTCTCATCTCACCACATATATACAGCCCCCCCCCCCCACTATAGCTGTATGCAGGCCTTGAATTCAGCAGAAGCTCACAGGAGCACAGCTCCTGAACCTTTCTGACAGTTCCCCCTCCTCCTCCTCACCTTGTCCACTGAATAGTAGGTGCAGCTGCATAACAATCCTAGATAAGCCCCACCACCTATTTCTCTACAAAATGACCCCTGGCTGTATGTAACTGAAACCCAAACATTAACTCAGAACAGGACTGACTGGAGTGGGGAGCATCCCTCACACACACACACAACAGGAATTAATGACAAGAGTATTTCTGAGCATGGCCAGAGTGTTTTTCTCATACCACTGGAGAGATAGGATTCTTGGGGATCTGGCTTCCAAGCTTGGTAAAACCCCCACCTGTTTAAAAATTAGCCACTTGTGCAGCCTGGAAAATGGAGAGAGCATGACGGTGTTCAACCTTGCAAGAGAGCTGTTATGATGAAAAACACCATGGAATATTTATTTCCCTTTAAGCAGTAGGGAGGATTATAAAGCTGACACAAACAGGCAATTTCTCTCCCCTTTATTTTAAATCATCCCCTCTGTGAGTATTCTATCGTCCTATGCCCACCACCCCCTTTGAAATTCTTCTTTTGGGGCTTTGGCTCCCACACTATCCACAATAGTGTATTCAATATATGCTATGTGGTTAAGGCTTAATGTTCCCCTGAGAGAGATTTTCTTGCTAGACAAAGAAGCTGGGGGCTCCCCCCCCATGTTTTATAGTCCCTCCCTCCAGAAGTACCCACCTCTGCAAATGTTCCCTTTTACCATCAAGTCACAGCTGACTTATGGTTTCAAGGGAAGAGATGTTCAGAGGTGGTTTGCCATTGCCTGCCTCCTGCATCACAACCCTGATATTCCTTGGTGGTCTCCCATCCAAATACTGTCCAGGAACGACCCCACTTAGGTTCTGAGATCTGATGAGATCAGGCCTAGCCTGGGCTATCCAGGTGAGGGTCCAACCGTACCCAGGCAGTCCCAAATATCCACCTCCCTTCTGTATTCTGCTTTCCTTTCTCTGCAGGTACAAAGTAAACGGGTAGAAAATCCATTGGGCAGGGAGGGGATGTTCGAAAACAGCAATCATGGCAGATCCTGGCATCAGAAGACAGAACAGCAGTACGCTTGTTTTTTTGCCCATACACCGATTTCTCTGTCTCCCCTCCCCACCTTCTGGTATAGCTGGCAAGCAGAAATCTCTGCTTAAAAGCCCTTCCCGGTTACCTCCTGCCTTTCTCAGTCCACACCCCAACCCCTGGCCATTCACAAACTAGGAAAATCCAAAATTCTTACTCTGCTCCGGTGAGAAATGCAAGGCTATTATGACTACCTTCCTCACAACTCCTTTTTGTCTGCCCTTGGCATCTTTTTAGATCTCTGCCCTGACAAGTCTCCATTTTCCAAGCAATTGCAACCAGCTTAAGGAGTCTCCCACCCTAAAAGCACTGACCTCTTTTGACAATTCCTGCTGGAAATGAAGAGATGGAGGAAAATTCAGGCTTCAGTCTTGGGGTAGTGATGATGATATGGCTGGTGGGAGACTCTTCGTCCCTCTTGCCTGGCTGGCAGAGGAAGGGAGGAGGGGGTGTTTTTCCCACGGTGGCCTGGTGGCCGTTCTCTCCCCTCCCTGCTCTTTGAGACTCCACACTGATGTCTCCTCCCCACCTCTTCCAGGATGGAGCTTAATTCAATGGACCAGTACCTTGAGGATGCTACAAGCCACTTAAGGCTGGAACAAACCATCTCTGTGGTGGGGGAAGGGGGTGATGCAGGTGCCCACACCCAGCCAGGCTTCTTTGAAAAGGCAGTTGCTTTTGTGGACCAAAAGGGTCTGGTTGCCACGTGGAGAGGGCTCTTAGCTGGGGAGACCGAGAGGCAGGCAGTAGGGCAGGAAGAAATTGCTAAGGAAGGGATTTGGGGGGACTGAGCCACCCCCCGTGTAGATAGTGGTATGAGTGCATAAGAGCTGCAGTACACTGCCTGCATCTCCCTTTCATTTGGAAATCTGACATCAAGGCTCTGCCCATTTTTTTCCTCCTTCCAGAAGCACCCCTCCTCCGCTTTCAGATAGACACCAGGGTCCAAAACTGCCTCTTTTGCTGTGGCGCGTTGCAGTTGGTGATGATGGTATTCTCTCTCTGTATTTGAACAGAAATTGAAGGAAAACGTTTGAGATATGTTTTCCAGTTCCTGGTGATGAAGCATTCTTTGCAACTTGGAAGCTTGTGCCCTCATTTTAGCAAGATAAAAAGCCTTTAGCTCCTAATCGTAAGGGGGGGGGGGAGCAAAAGCTTGGGGGACATCTCAATTTCCACTCTGTTTCCTCTTTCCTGGCCCTGAATGCCTCTATAGGCTCTCCCTTTTTCTTGCTTCCTTTTCTCCTTGCAATCCACCAGCCTACCTACCTTTATCTGCCCACTGACTTCAACCTTCCTTCCTTCTTCTAGGCAGCCTCTACCCAGGAAAACTATGGCCAAATCATAGTGCCAGTCAACAGGTCCAGTCACACTGTGGGGAACCTGCAAGGACTTGTGGACCCCTTTCTTATATATCCCCTTCCCCACAGTGTTTCCTCTTTCCCTCCTCCTTGCAGCCCCTGTATCCATGACTTTCCATGTTTCCTTCTCTCCTTCCTATCCACCTGCAGCCACACTTTTATCTGCCCCCCATCTTCAGTTATGTTTATTATTTGTTTACTTAATTTACACCCTGCCCTTCTCTACAACAGGGACTGGAATCATAAGGCCATCATTCTCCTCTCCTCGGGTGTACCCTTACAACAACTCTGTGAGGGAGGGTAGGCTGAAAGGGCCCAAAGGCACCCAGGAAGCTTCCATTACAGAGTGGAGATTTGAACCCAGGTCTCTCAGAAATTAATTTGAAACGTTGACCACTACGCTACACTGGCCTGCATGAGGTGACTGTAAGCAGCTAGGCTATGCAAGCTCTATGACAGCAAGTAGCTGGGTGGTTGCTGGTGGGACTGGCTCCAAAGCATCCTCCCTCAAAGACCAAAAACAGCCCTGGAAAAAGCCTGCCTCATTCTCCTGCCTTTTATTGACAGAAACCAGCATTCCAAGACTGGCAATACTGTTCTAATTACCTATCAACCACCGCTGGGGATGTTCATTTTTTAGAGCTACAAATTTTGTTGATCTTTAAGGTGCTACTGGGCTCTTGCTCATGAGAACCAGTCTGGTGTAGTGGTTAAGAGTGGTGGACTCTAATCTGGAAAACTGGGTTTGATTCCTCACTCCTCCATATGCAGCTGCTTGGTGCCCTTGGGTCAGTCACAAGTTCTCTCAGGGCTGTTCTCTCAAGAGCAATTTCTGTCACAGCTCTCTTAGCCCCAGGGTGTCTGTTGTGGGGAGAGGAAGGGAAGGAGATTGTAAACAATACTCCCTGTAAGCTTTGGAGTCTTGTGAGTAAAAATTCTACTTCGTGAACACTTCGGAACACTTTCCCTATGAAGAAAGGTTGAAGCGCTTGGGATTCTTTAGCTTGGAGAAACGTCGACTGCGGGGTGACATGATAGAGGTTTACAAGATAATGCATGGGATGGAGAAAGTAGAGAAAGAAGTACTTTTCTCCCTTTCTCACAATACAAGAACTCGTGGGCATTCGATGAAATTGCTGAGCAGTCAGGTTGAAACGGATAAAAGGAAGTACTTCTTCACCCAAAGGGTGATTAACATGTGGAATTCACTGCCACAGAAGTTGGTGGTGGCCACAAGCATAGCCACCTTCAAGAGGGGTTTAGATAAAAATATGGAGCAGAGGTCCATCAGTGGCTATTAGCCACAGTGTGTGTGTGTGTGTGTGTGTGTGTGTATAATTTTTTTTTGCCACTGTGTGACACAGAGTGTTGGACTGGATGGGCCATTGGCCTGATCTAACATGGCTTCTCTTATGTTCTTATGTGAGCTGCTGGCATTAAAGTTGTGAGCTACTGCATAAATTAGTTTGCTCTGGGTCATTTTTCCTGAACTAAGACAAAAATGTTCAAGCCAGAGGCTAAAAAACTGTGACCTAGCTCACACTAACCTGAATTAGTTAGTTACAACACTGATTGTAAGCTGCTCTGAACCTGTGAGTGAAGGGCAGGGTATAAATACACTACTACTACTACTGTTACAGGATTGTTGTGAGGATAAAACAGGGAAGAGAGAACCAGGCAGATATACTGTTCCAAGTTCCTTGAAGAACAAAAAATACTAGAGAGAAACTGTAAGCTCCCTGAGGCAGGGTCCTCTTCATGCCTGTAACTCCATAGAGCACTACCCTGATGGTGCAAAAATGGAAATATTGCTGAGCACATATGAAGCACATTCACTTCACAATCCATTGGGACGAACTTAACTGAAGTCACCAGAACAACAGATTACAAGAGGGAATAATAGGGAAATGGAAGAGAAACTGAATGAATTTTTTTCTCAGTCTTCACTGTGGAACATGAGAGGTGCTTGCCCACTTCAGAACTGCCAGTTTTAGGAGGAGTGTCGAAAGACCTGCGTCAGGTTGAGGTGATGGGAGAGAAGGTCCTATGACTGATGTACGAATCAAAACTGACAAATAGTAAAACAAATTAAAAACCGACACATAGTAAAACAAATTAAAAACTGACAAATAGTAATTAACAGGTGGAATTCACTATCATAGGAAGTCAGGGCAGCTGCAGCATAGACAGCTTCAAGAGGGGATTGGATAAACATCTGGAGCAGAAGTCCATCAGTGGCTATCAGCCACAAGGTATAGATAGAACTCTCTGTATAGGGCAAGTGATATTCTGTATTCTTGGTGCTTGGGAGGGGGGGGCAACACTGGGAGGGCTTCTGGAATTCTGGCCACACTGGTAGATCTGGGTTTTGGCCACTTTATGACACAGTGTTAGACTGGATGGGCCATTGGCCTAATCAAACATGGCTTCTCTTATGTTCTTGACACAGGAGACACAATATTTGTAGAAACCTAAAAAGGAAACACCCATCCCAGAAGCAGCCATACCACTTATTGTATGAAGGAAGCAAAACCGAAGAAGAAACCCAGGCACCAAAACCTTGCAATAGTTAACGCTGCCAGATTGACACTGATTCTGATTGCTTGTCTGTGATGGCACCAATGTTGAAGAGCAGCTGGGGACAAAAAAGCAGGCATCTCTGTTTAGGGGGAAGGAAACCCTGATGTGATTTAGATGGTCTAAACATCATCTCTGTGGTCCTAGTGTGAACTTGTAATTTGTACGCACCCTGTCTGGTGATCTCATCCTACAGTTTCATTGGGGCTATGGGTTGGGGAGAGCCAGTTTGGTGTAGTGGTTAAGTGTGTGGACTCTTATCTGGGAGAACAGGGTTTGATTCCCCACTCCTCCACTTGCACCTGCTGGAATGGCCTTGGGTCAGCCATAGCCCTGGCAGAGGTTGCCCTTGAAAGGGCAGCTGCTGTAAGAGCTCTCTTAGCCCCACCCACCTCACAGGGTGTCTGTTGTGGGGGAGGAAGGTAAAGGAGATTGTGAGCCGCTCTGAGACTCTTCGGAGTGGAGGGCGGGATATAAATCTAATATCTTTTTCTTCTTCTTCTTCTTCTTCTTCTTCTTCTTCTTCTTCTTCTTCTTCTTCTTCTTCTGAGGGCGCTGATGGTATAGAAGCCAATGTGTGATGAGTATGGAGTACCATAAAATCAGATTTTGGGAAGCCAGACTTCAAATCCTCATTTTGCCTTGAGGCTGGCTGGGAAATCTTGGACCAGTCTCTCAATCTAACTTACTTTGCAAGGTTGGTGTGAAGACAAAATGAATAAGCATGTATACCTCATGCCCTACCTACTTCACTGTGGGGTGCGGAAGAGGACTGCAAGCTGCTTTGAGGCTCTCTCTCTCGGCTTGACTTTGCGAACGAAGATTTAAGAAGGGTGCAGTAGTCCACGTCTGCTGCAGGCTCTCTGGTGGCTGACAAGACCAATGTGGGACAGGCAGATCCGGCCACAGTGGCTGCAGGGAAAAGTCTGATTTGGGGTTGGTGCTGTAACAGTGCGATTCTTCCTCAATCTCCTTTTGTCCTCAAGACCAGCTATGCGTGCGTTCTCAAAGGAAGAGACAGCCTGGTGGATGGTGTGCCTCCATGCTTTGCGATCTGAGGCTAGGTCAGACCACTGGTGATGGTTGATGCGACAGGTGCCAAGGGATTTCTTCAAGGAGTCCTTGTACCTCTTCTTTGGTGCCCCTCTATTTCGATGGCCGGTGAAAAGTTCACCATACAGAGCAATCTTGGGAAGGCGGTGGTTTTCCATCCTAGAAATATACCCTGCCCAGCACAGCTGCGTCTTCAACAGCAGTGCCTCGATGCTTGTAACCTCCGCCCTCTTGAGGACTTCAGTGTTGGTCACAAAGACACTCCAGTGGATGTTGAGGATGGTGCAAAGGCAGTGCTGATGAAAGCGCTCAAGGAGTCGCAGGTGATGACGGTATAAAACCCACGATTCGGAGCCATAGATGAGGGTTGTCATCACAACCGCTTTGTAAACATTGATCTTTGTGCCTTTTTTCAGATGCTTGTTGCTCCACACTCTTTTGTGCAGTCGGCCAAATGCACGGTTTGCCTTTGCCAGCCTGTTGTCAATCTCCTTGTTGATCTTGGCATCTGAGGAGATGATGCACCCCAGGTAGCTGAACTGCTGGACTGTCTTCAGAACTGATTCACCCACAGTGATGCAGGGAGGGTGATAGTCTTCCTGGGGTGCAGGCTGGTGGAGAACTTCAGTCTTCTTCAGACTAACTTCTAGGCCGAATAGCTTGGCAGCCTCTGCAAAGCAGGACGTCATATGCTGTAGAGCTGATACCGAGTGGGAGACGAGTGCAGCATCATCGGCAAACAGTAGCTCTCGGATAAGTTTTTCCATTGTCTTGGAGTGGGCCTTTAGTCACCTCAGGTTGAACAGGCTGCCATCGGTGTGATAGCGGATGTAGACACCATCGTCATCATCTAGATCTACTGTGGCTCTTTGAAGCATCATGCTAAAGAAGATCGTAAAGAGAGTTGGCGCGAGAACGCAGCCTTGCTTTACACCTGTGCCTATTGGGAAGGGCTCCGAGAGGTCGTTGCAGTGTCTGACTTGGCCTCACTGGTCTTCATGTAGCTGGATGATCATGCTGAGGAACCTTGGGGGACATCCTAAACGTTCCAAGATTTGCCATAGGCCTTTCCTGCTAACGGTATCGAAAGCTTTGGTAAGGTCGACAAAAGTCACATATAGACCCTTGTTCTGTTCCCTGCATTTCTCTTGGAGCTGCCTGAGAACAAATACCATGTCGGTGGTGCTCCTGTTAGCTCTGAAGCCGCACTGGCTCTCTGGGAGGAGTTCTTCTGCAATGGTGGGCACCAGTCTGTTCAGGAGTATTCTGGCAAGGATTTTGCCTGCGATGGAGAGCAGGGTTATCCCCCAGTAGTTGGAGCAGTCTGACTTTTCCCCTTTGTTCTTGTGTAGAGTGATGATGATTGCATCGCGAAAGTCCTGTGGTAGTTTGCCTTGTTCCCAGCAGGTGACAAGTACTTTGTGAAGTGTGCTATGTAGTACTGTGCCCCCATGCTTCCAGATCTCTGGTGGGATTCCATCAACTCCCGCTGCCTTGCCACTTTTCAGTTTCAGTAGCTTTGAGGCTACACAAGAAAATAAGAACATAAGAAAAGCCATGTTGAATCAGGCCAATTGCCCATCCAATCAAACACTGTGTCACATGTTAGTCAAAGCCCAGGATTCATCAGGAGGTCCACCAGCGGGGCGAGAACTCCAGATGCCATCCCACTGTTGCCCTCCAAGCATCAAGAATACAGAGCATCACTGCCCCAGACATAGTGTTTCATCTATGCCATGTGGCTAGCAGTCACTATACTCATGTGGCTAATAGCCACTCACTTCTGTTCCATATGTTTATGTAATCACCTCTTGAAGCAGTCTATGCTTGTAGCTGCCACAGCTTCCTTCGGCAGTGAATTCCATGTTAATTACTCTTTGGCTCCTTAGGGTGGAAAAAAGCAGAGTATAAAACCTAGTCGTCTTCTTGTTCACTTTCCCCATCTCATTCTTGAGCTCTGCTTCAGACATGTCAACTAACTACAGGATATTCCCTAGGAGAATTCTTTCTCTACTGTAGTAAAGCTGGATTCTGATAGATCCAGGTGGGCAGCCATGCTAATCTGAAGCAGTAGAACAAAATTTGAGTCCTGTGGCACCTTTAAGACAAAGTTTTTAAAGGTTTGAGCTTTCATGTGCGCTCACACACTTCTTCAGGAAAGCTCATACCTTGAATAAATTTTTGTTGGTCCTAAAAGTACGACTGGACTCAAAATCTGTTCTGCTGGATTCTAAATTCACACTGTTACACAATCCAGATGACAATCTTCCCAGCCCATTGTTTTCCTCATCATTCCCCCAGGTTTTTCACAAGTTGGTTTGTGGAAATGTACTTGACATTAACGGCAAGTGCCACCTTTGCAGACTATTGTGGTGCCAGACTATCCAGCCAGGAGGAGGCATTTTTTGAGGATAGTCAGGGAGCCTGCATGGTGTACTGATTCAGACTGACAGCCTCTGACCTGGAGAACCAGGTTTGATTCCGCACTCCTCCACATGAAGCCAGCTGGGTGACCTTGGTTCACTCACAGCTTTTTCAGCCCAGAAAATAAACATAGCTCACCATCTACTGGTACTACAAAATGCTAAAAGAATTTCAGGCTGCCAGACAATCTTAAGATCTCCTGGCTATACTATACACAATGACATACAATAATTATAATTATTAGTCATTGCCTCACAAAATATCACATGTATCCCAGCAGGACCTGCATTTCCACTTGGCCACACCTTTCCAACTTTATCTAACAACTTTGTTGTCTATCTCAGCAGTAGCTTTGCTAACCTGGCTTGCTAGAGCTGCCTTTACCACTGTAGTTAAAAGCCCAGTTGTTTTTCCTCAGGTAAATTTTGCTACACACCTTCAAATCTACAGAGCTAATAATTGAAACCGCAAGTGGTTCCTACTGCCTCATTCTAATTTTTATTGCTGCGTGCTTATGGAACTTGCCATCAGCGACAAATGGTTGAATTTCTGTTCTCTTTTACCTTCCTATATTTTTACGAGTCCTTTTTGCTCAAGAGTAGAAAAGCATGAAGTGTCTCACTGTGTGGGTTCATAAGCATGCATGTGTAATCTGCTGGGTTAAAAAAAAAGGATGCTGTGCAAGACCTGTATGGACCTTCAGCCACAAAGATCCCTAGCTGCGCATGTGTTACCCATTTAGAAAAATGGGGGAGTAACTTATCTGATCCTGTCCACAGGACAGGTGACATCAGAGAGCACCTGCCTCTTTCTAAACTCTCCCTCAAATAGGGATATTGGCTGTTTATCTCATTACATATACTAAACCCATCTTCCACTATATTTTAATGTATTTTTCTTCTAATGGCAAACTATATGTATATTACATGTTAAAAGGTAAATTAGTTGGGATGGAAAAAACTTCTGAGAACGAAATTCCCGCATTTTGGCCCAGGCTTATAACAATAGAGTGATTAACAGGCATTCTCATATTTTGACATGTTACCTTATCTACTGTTTTATTGGTTTCTCACGCTCATGTTACCAAATCAAAGGTTTGCTCAGTTTGTTAATTTTACTATTCTGTCATTGGATCTTCAATTTGTACCCTTTTGCATTCTAAACCACTGTCTACCAGCTATATGTAGCTCTGCTCACTGTACCCGATTCCTCATCTGATGAAGTGTGCTTAGAGCACACAAAAGCTTACATTCTGAATAAAACTTTGTTGGTCTTAAAAGTGCACTTGACTCCTACTTTGTTCAAAAGCACAATGAAGCTGTTATGTGGAACAGACCTTGGAACCTTCTTGAATACCTCTGATAACCAAACCAAGAACAAGCAGTGGGGAAACCCCACGGTACAACTTGACAGATGTATGTCCAACTTATCTGCTTACAGTACAGTGGAAGTAAATAAACATAGCTTGTTGTGTGACCCTGCTCAAGCTATATTCTCTCAGTCTGACCAACCTTGCAGGGTTGCTCTTAAGACATCAGTTTAAATATATGCATACTGTCTTAGAAAGGCTTGGAGGGGCATCAGGATGTACTAGAAAGGCAGACAAGCAGAGTTCAGAGGCAGTCAAATTCTAAATCCTAGTGCCAGAGTGGAACATCAGGGGAAGGCCTTCAGTCTCTATGCCCTATTGTTGGTCCTGCAGACGGCATGATTGGCCACTGTGTGACACAGGCTGCTGATCTGGTCTGATACAGCAAGGCTTTTCTTGTGCCCTTCTGGACGGCCATCTAAGGGTTCCAGGCACTTTCTCATCCATTAACAAGAATACGATGGTAGCTGTCCCCGCAACTTCCTATTGCACTCTGAATCTCACCTAAGATTGCCAACCTCCAGGTGGTACCTGGAGAGCTCCTGCTATTACAATTGATCTCCAAAAAAACCAAGATCAGTTGGGGGGATGGGGATGTATGCCTTGAAAGGTGCACTCTATGGCAATATACCTAACTGACGTCCCTCCGCTCCCCAAAACCTGTCATCCCTAGGCTCCACCCCTCCAAATCCCCAGATATTGCCCTGCCCAGAGCTGGTAACCCTAATCTCACCCCTTTCCACCCCACTCGTTAGTCCTCTTGTGGTAGGAGAGAACCCAGGAGTCCCAATTCCCGCCTCCCCCGCAGCACCGACATAATTTTGGGGTAGAAGGTTCCCCCCCTCTGCGGCGGCTGCTCCGTTGCCATGGCAATAGAACGTAGGCAGCCGCAGCAGCAGCATCTCGCTCCCTCCGAGCATGTGACTGCGAAGATGCTCGCGGGAGGCCCGTCGTCCAAAAAAACCCGAAAGCCAGGCCTGCCTTCCCTTCTCCCCCCCTCCCTTCCCAGTCGCTGCAGGGGCGGAGTTAAACCCGGAAGAGGCAGATTTTGGAGAGGCCCAAGAAGGGGTGGGGAGAAGCAGGGAGGCGGCGGCGGCTGCATTGATCGAGTGGCGGCTGGAAGAGCGCAGGTGTATTAGCCTTCCTTCTCTTTCTGGGAAACCCCCCCCCCCCCCTGGCTTTTTCTTGGCTTTCCGTTGCTTGCCTCCCCTGCAAATCGTCTTGGTTTCTGCCTTTTCCTTTCTCTCTGTTGCAACTGGGATTCTTCTCCTTAATTTGTGCTCCCTTGGTTGCCTGAGGGACCCAGGCGGCCGGGGATCTCAGCTGTCCTTTCTAACCCCCCCTCCCCCCCGCACCCCGAGGTTGTGGCTGGACTCTTAACTAGGCGGACTTTTTAATTCCGCCATTCAGCTGAAACTAGAGTTTAGGTTTCTTCAGCCCCCTTCTTGTCCCTCCCTCCCCTCCCCCCCCAAAAAAAAACCCGGGCCCCAGATGTTCACTTTTGGAGGCTAGCTAGGTTTGAGTCCAGGAGCACCTCAGAGCCCAACAACAGTTTCAGGGTATCAGCTGTGGAGAGTAAAGCGCGCTTGGCTTTCTCTTTTCTCTCCCCCTTCCTTATCACAGCTTTAAACTCTGCTTTTTATCTTGTCTTGTTACATTCCTAAATGCGTGTAGTTGACTTTTTGACGCCCAAGTGTAGCTGGATGGACCCCTGAGAGATTTAGCTTTGTCCCCTTCGTTTCGTGGTGGTTGAAACGTGTCTGAGCTCCTTTTAACTCTCCTTTCCCTCTCCACCCCCTAAATAATGGCTGGAGCCTCTTTCCCAAGAGCCCTGGCTCCTTATCTCAACTAGAAGCTGGAAGTTGTGTGCCCCACTGTGTTCCCCCAGGTCACCGTTAATTATTTGCTTAATTTAGGCATTTTGCTTAAAATAGGCATTGAAAATTCTTGCTTCATGGGAACTGGGGGCCAGAATACAGAGCAGATATGTGCCTTCCTGCTTCACTTGCGTTTGCTTATTCTCCAAGGTATAATTCTCTCCCCCTGCTCTACCACCAGTGTTTTTGGGAAGATTATCTAGAACAGAGCCCTGACCTGAATAGCACAGGCTCATCCAATCTCAGAAGCTAAGTAGAGTCAACTCTGGTTAATAGTTGGGTGGGAGACCATCAAGGATGTCCAGGGTTGCTACACGGAGGCAGGAACAGCAAACCACCTCTGAAGGTCTCTTTCCCTGAAGACTTTACAGGGTGGCTGTAAGTCAGCTGCAACAATGGCATTTACCACCACAACCATCTAGAGCTGGATTAGGCCAGGGCATTTTGTTGCTTGTGACTTGGTATGCCCCCCCTTTTTTTAAAGTTGTTTTAATTGGGGACGAATTCTCGACTAGAATGAAGTGCCTTATTATCTGCAATTGCATTTTAATTGCAGGGTATACTGGAGATAACTTGGCCTCTTTGGAGAGGAGAATCTGGCAGATGTGTTTTTGTTTCCTTTCTCACACACACACCCCTTAAACAGGAAAAAGGTGCTGAGAATGTTTGTTCTGGTTGGGTGTTAATTTGTTCTGGTTGGGTGTTAATCCAGAATCCCCCCCCCCCAGGAGAAATCCCAGAGTGACATCCTGCTTCCCTTGCCCTTTCCTCCCACCCCCATTGCTGTAACAAGCCATGCTTGATTGGTTTCCCAAATTGGAAGTATTCCTTATCTAGCCTTTCTCTGAAGCTCTTTGTAACCCACCATGTCCCTCTTGGTCCTGCTCTGGGCCTCTTCCTTACCTTCGGCATTGCTCTTCTTTCAAGTTCACTTGATGATGATGATATTGGATTTATATCCCGCCCTCCACTCCGAATCTCAGAGCGGCTCACAATCTCCTTTATCTTCCTCCCCACAACTGGAGAGCCAGTTTGGTGTAGTGGTTAAGTGTGCGGACTCTTATCTGGGAGAACCGGGTATGATTCCCCACTCCTCCACTTGCACCTGCTAGCATGGCCTTGGGTCCGCCATAGCTCTGGCAGAGGTTGTCCTTGAAAGGGCAGCTGCTGTGAGAGCCCTCTCCAGCCCCACCCACCTCACAGGGTGTCTGTTGTGGGGGAGGAAGGTAAAGGAGATTGTGAGCCGCTCTGAGACTCTTCGGAGTGGAGGGCGGGATAGAAATCCAATATCTTCTATCCCTACAACAGACACCCTGTGAGGTGGGTGGGGCTGAGAGAGCTCTCACAGAAGCTGACCTTTCAAGGACAAGCTCTGCCAGAGCTATGGCTTACCCAAGGCCATTCCAACAGCTGCAAGTGGAGGAGTGGGGAATCAAACCCGGTTCTCCCAGATAAGAGGCCATGCACTTAACCACTACACCAGACTGGCTCTCTGACATCTCTTGAGTCAGGCCACCTATGCCTGGGATTATGGTTTCTGTGTGTGCTTGGAGCACTGCTAACCCTGGGTGGGGATTATTTTCTTGTCTCTTCCAGGGCCCCTCTGTCTCCTGGTGATGCTGAGGCTGCAGAGCGCCTAGTTCCCAAGGGGCTGGTGAGCTCGGCGAAGTGACTCCGCCAGCCGCCTGCCATGCTCTGGAGTCATTGACTTCTGGGCCATCCGGTATCTCTTGATGGATGTAAACAGCCTCCAGAAAGGCAAGAGGCGTCAACGGTGTGGCATGCGAACCAAGGGCCAGAGTCTCTTCCCTGAGTAGGAGGCCCTCTCACTGCAACCCAGCCGGGATTCAAGGAGAACTCCTTTGCTCAACTCTGTGTTGCATAAGAAATTGCTGCTCCATTCTGGTCTCCTCCCAGTGCCATAGAGAGGCATTTGTTGCCCAGCACGTTCCTCCTACAAGCCATTTCTTGCTTCCCTGGATCCTAGTCTGTTGCCTTCTTCTGCCGGTGCCATGGCGGGCAGCACCGGCCCCTTCCTTCTTTGGGCCCAGGACGTGGCCACGCTGCTGATCCTCAGGGTCCGCCGCACTGTCCTGCAGACAGCCATTTTGCTTTGTGTCTTGCTGCTTCTCCTCTGGGTCTCCATATTCCTGTATGGCAGCTTCTACTACTCCTATATGCCAACGGTCAGCTACGTCAGCCCCGTACACTACCAGTTCAGGTCAGTGCTTCAGATCGGAAATGTGGGTGGATGAAGAGGTCAAGATCAGTATTGAACTACAGTAGTGGCCATCTGCTGTGAATGGCCCCTCTGCTTTTCTGGTGTTTGTTTGAATTTTGCAAAGGCAATGCCACCTCTTCTTTTTCACGGCCTTTTGGTTCCACATATTTGCATTCTGCAGTTTTCTAACTTAAGGGAACTTGTCACACATCTGATAGTGGGCTGTAGCCTGCAGACATGTATACCAAAATAAGTTTTCCAGGTGTTAATAAGACTCCTTTTTGTTTTGTTATGTTTTGCTGTTATACACTTACCCATCTTCCCCCTTAATTTAATTTCGACTTTTGAGTGACTTAGAGAAGATTTCTGTCCTCACCCCTTGAATAATCTTTTCCCCCTATCAAGTCACAGTTGACTTTTGAAGACCTTGCAGGGTTTTCATAGGCAGGAGACGTTCAGAGGTGGTTTGGCATTGCCTGTCTCTCTGTCATGACCTTGGTATTCCATTCAGCTACTAGCCAGGGACTGCCCTGCTTAGCTTACAAGACCTAATGAGACTGGACTTTCCTGGGGTCTCCTGGTCAAGGCCCTTGATTAATAAATAATTACTTTTAGTTTGTGTGTGAATAAGAACTATGTATCCTGAAGAAAGCCCACGTGTTGTGTTTCTGCACAAGTCAGCGTTCTGGGTGTATTTTGCTTTTGTAATTTTGGTTTATCTCTGTGTTGCATTTGTACCTGAGGCTAACCAATGACCTGCCCCTGATGGAGTCTGATTGGACAACTGCAAAGCCAGCCAGAGCAATAAATCGTGCACTCCTCTATGGATAGGTTGGATGCACAGGAGTTCTTTTCCATTTTTGTGGTTCATGAGTATAAATGCAGCTGTGGGCTTAAGGGAGAAAAGGTTGAGCTAGGAGGGTGGACGTTCCAGCTGGTATGCATGGATGCATGCCTTGGAGGCTGAAGTTTAACTGAGGCAGTAATTCTGTGTCTGGGCTGTCCTTCACATTGCAAGCCTTGCCTCTGTGGTTAAATACTCCTGCAGTCTTTATTGAAAACCATTTTTTAAAAAATCCTTGCACATGGAAAGCTGATGCGTTAAGGAGCAGTGTTCTAGCAATGTTTTCTAACAGCGTGGGATTTTAAAAAAATTGGCAGCTGTGAAAGTGCCTTATATTGAATCAGATCCTTTGCCTGTCAAGGTCATTGCTGTCACTAGCGTGGTGTAATAGATAAGGATGTTGGACTAGTGTCTAGGAGACCTGGGACTAAATCCCTGCTTGTGCCATGGAGGCTCCTGGGTGACCCTGGGCCAGTCATGCTCTCTCAGCCTGGCTTACCTCCCTGGACTGTTGTGAGGATAAAGGAGGGCAGGAGAATGACGTAAGCTGCCTTTGGTCCCCCGTGGGGAGAAAGGCAGAGTACAAAGACGCAGGGATCAGGGGGTTGGCCTTACAGTGGCTCTCCTCCTTCCTTGATGAACAGGGACAAAGGGTGGCAATTGGGGGAGAGCTGTCTCAGAGGCACTCGCTAGATTATGGGGTGCCGCACATCTACATGCGCCCCCTTGCCCAGATTGTCCGGAGGTATGGGTTGGGGTGTCATCAATATGCGAATGACACCCAGCTCTATCTACTAATGGACGGGCGGCCTGACTGCGTCCCAAAAAACCTGGACCTGGCGCTGCAAGCCGTGGCAGGTGGGCTCAGGCTGAGTGGGTTGAAGCTGAATCCAACGAAGACAGAGGTCCTTTGCTTGGGTCGTGGCACTCTGGGAGGAGAAATTCCTCTCCCAGTTTTTGACAGTGTGTCACTGAAAGCGGCACACCGGGTCAAGAGCTTGGGGGTCCTACTGGAACCTTCATTGTCAATGGAGGCCCAGATAGCAGCCACTGCCAAGTCCACGTTTTTTCATCTTATAGGGGCGAGGCAGTTGGCCCCCTTCCTCAGGCGCCAGGACCTAGCAACAGTGATCCATGTAACGGTCACCTCAAGACTGAATGTCCTCTACATGGGGCTGCCTTTGTGCCAAACCTGGAAGCTGCAGCTGGTGCAGAACGCAGCGGCTAGGCTATTGTTAGGGCTCCCGAAGTGGGAGCATATACAGCCGGGGCTGCACTGGCTTCCGGTTGCATACCGGGTTCGGTACAAAGTGCTGGTTATTACCTTTAAAGCCCTATATGGTCGAGGGCCTGCCTACCTGAGGGACCGTCTCTCCCCATACGAACCCCAGAGAGCACTGAGGTCAGTGGGAAAGAACCAACTGAACATCCCTGGGCTGAGGGAGGCCAAATTGAAGAACACAAGAGAACGGGCCTTCTCTATCGCAGCTCCACACCTGTGGAATCAACTTCCAGATGATGAAGTGCGGGCCCTGCGGAGTCTTGAGCAATTCCGCAGAGCCTGCAAGACTACTCTTTTAAAGATGGCCTTCGCTGAATGCTGAGTTAATGATAGATTTGCTGCTGTTGTATTCCGCCATCAATTTATTAAAAACCTGAAATTTAGCACCATAAATGTTAATTTTAATTGGAATGTTGATTTATATGATGGTTTTATAGTGTAGAATTTATTGAATTATATGATTTTATTGTATTATATTGAATTAATATGTTGTGAGCCGCCCTGAGCCTGTTTCGGCAGGGAGAGCGGGATATAAATAAAAAGTATTATTATTATTAAAGTAAATAGTAATCAACATTGTCTATCATGACCAGCACTAGCTCTCCAGTGTCTCAGGCCAAGGTCCTTGCCTATAATCTATTTATCTGATTCTGTTTAACTGAAAATGTTGGGGTGTTAATTGGGGACCTTCTGCAAGCCAAGCATATGTTCTACCAGTAATATTCCCCCTTCTGCAGTCTGAAGTGATGCAACCAATGTGTGGTCTTTCCACACCCATTCGAAGAACCATGGTAGGTATTCAGGGAGAGGTGGGTGTCTTGTGAGACAATGGAATCTCCTTAAAATGTTGGGACCTCACCTGACTTTGATCTTGGGGAATCCTCTCACTTTTTCTAGGTCAGATTGTAGCTTGTCTGGACCAGAACTGTGCTCTTTTCCTGTAGCCAATGTTTCCTTCCTTAAGAACAGCCGTGACCGGGTAAGTGGCCAATATCAGAATGCTTCATGCTTGGGTTGACTGTGGTTGGTGTGTTTCTATAAACACATGATGAATTTTTCAGGCCTTTGGTCCATTGAGCTCAGTATTATCTGCCCTGATGCTCAGCAGCAATCTTGTTAGAAGGATCTTTCTAAGTACCTACTACTAGAAATCCTTTTGGTCAGGAACTGAACCCAAGAAATTCCCATGTACCAAGTGTGCCTTCTTCTGCTGCATCAATCAAATCAAACTGTTGAAACGGTGGCAATTAGGAGGAGTTATGCAGAGCTAAAACAGTCTCCTCCAAGGCAGCATTTGAAAATGTGTTTTAAGAATGTTCACATTACAGGTTATTAGGAAAGGGACTGAAAATAACATGGCTTATATTGTAATCCCCTTGCATGGTTCTATGGTATGGCCTCTGGTAATGGTATCTCCGAATATATCAATGACCCCAGAGGTCTATCAGTGGCTACTAGCCATGGTGACTAGGCAGTTAACGTCTGAGTATTCATAGGCAGTAAACCTCTGAGTCCCTGTGCCAGGAGGCAACATCGGAGAAGGCCTCAGCCTCTGGCTCTTGTTGGCCCTGCACAGGAGCTAGTTGGCCACTGTGTGACACAAGATACCATAAAAACATAAGAGAAGCCATGTTGGATCAGGCCAATGGCCCATCCAGTCCAACACTCTGTCACACAGTGGCCAAAAAACCCAGGTGCCATCAGGAGGTCCATCAGTGGGGCCAGGACACTAGAAGCCCTCCCACTGAGCCCCCCGCCAAGCACCAAGAATACAGAGCATCACTGCCCCAGATGGAAAGTTCCAACAATACGCTGTTGCTGATAGCTACTGATGGACCTCTGTTCCATATATTTATCCAATTCCCTCTTGAAGCTGTCTATGCTTGCAGCCACCGCCACCTCCTGTGGCAGTGAATTCCATGTGTTAATCACCCTTTGGGTTAAGAAGTACTTCCTTTTATCTGTTCTAACTTGACTGCTGAGCAATTTCATTGAATGTCCACAAGTTCTCGTATTGTGAGAAAGGGAGAAAAATATCAGACTAGATGGACCACTGGTCTGATCCAGCAAGGCTCTTACCATGTTCTTTTGTAAATTTTAAAATCTTATTTGGGCAAAATAATGCCACCATCTACCATCTTTTTTTTTTAAGCAATGTGTTTGTGATGCTCAGTATCCACAGCGCTTTGCATACATTGCTGTGGTAATCCTGTTGGAAAGGAAAGTATCTTCTTCCGGGCCTGAGGGCCTTTTGGCCTGGAAAAGGCAGATGGAAATCCGCTCAAAGAGTGATAGGGATGAAAGCATGCGTTCAGTTCACTGAAACTTCTTTGTTTTAACTCACTTTCTCAGTAGCATCTTGTAAATAATATTTTGGTTTCTCAGTGACATCAGTGCTACAAGCCTGTGTAATTGTGTTCTTGGAGACTACATGGCAACAAGCTTTACCAAACAGTATCTTTCCTATAACAAAAACATAAATTACAAATAATTGATTGCCTGTCCTTCTACAGAACGTTAAAACTCTCCTATTGGACAGTCTTGGGCATGTTTTTTAGGCCTGACATGAGACAAGAGGTCAGAAGGCTGCAAACTTCATCAAATATTTATTTATAATATATTATCATGCCTATGGAGGAAGGCCTCAAGAACAAACAATAAAGATAAGTCACAGCTATAACAGCTATAGCAGTTAATAAAATAGGTTGTTGTAGCAGGACATGGCATGGGGAAGGTGATGATCAGTCCCTTCCCCAAGATGTTTCAGTTGCTTCTGGCTTTTTGCTTCAGAGGCCCCACAAAAATAGCTCTTTAGAAATGTGCGGGTGTTGAGTTTCTGTGTGGGGGTGGGTCTCTTCCCACCTGGTTTCCTGTGACAGCATCACCCTGGTTTTTCTCGACAGCATTGTTTAGTGTGTGTGAAAGATTAGCGATTTCCCACCACCACACACACATCCCAGCCCTCTTAGATATTCCAGAGTCCACCTTCCCTGAAATCCGGACACTCAGTCCTTAGAACAATCCTGTAAAGCAGGGCTGGGTGGTTATTTCCATATTACAGACGGAATGGCTGCAGGCTGAGAGAGTGCGAGTGGCTTGTTTGAAAGCCACCCAGGGAGTTGACACTCAAGGCAAGATTTGAAGCGGGAGCCTCCCTTCTCACGTTCTTAGTCACTGTGCTAGACCGGTTCTTGACAGCCTTGCATTAAAGTCTGTACAATGTACTGGCCTACAAATCGCTTCACTGTCCCACTTTCCCACAAAATCCTATGGCACTTGGGGTTTTTTGGCCACTGTATGACACAGAGTATTGGACTGGGTGGGCCATTGGCCTGATTCAACATGACTTCTCTTATGTTTGCTGTTAGTGGTCTGATACCTCAGACAGTGCTAGAGCTTTTCCTAGCCAAACTTACTGTGCTTGGACAACTGACTGTTTCTATTCCTTCTGGCTGCTCTTTGTTTTTGAGATGGAAAAGCAAACTGGATAATCTGGCTAGAATAACTTTGATCCTGTGGGTGCTTCTGGAATTCTGGGGAAAAGTAGTGCAGTCATAAAATGGCTGCCATATGAGAGCAGTCAGGACATCTCAAACCAATCATTCTCTTATGAGAGGCTATTTTCAAATGGGCTCTTTCTACAGACTCAAAACCAGTGTGGTGTAGTGGTTAGATTATCAGACTAGGATCCAGGCAAACTATGTCCAGATCCCCATTCTGCCCTGGAAGCTTGCTGGGTGACCTTGGGCCAGTCATATGCTAGCCTACCTCTCAGGGTTCTTGTGAGGATAAAATGGAGGCGAGCAGAATGATGTGTAAGCCATCTTGGGACCCCATTTGGGAGAAAGGTGGGATATAAATGAAGTAAATAAATAAATGTGAAAGGCCTTCTGAATCACCTCTAATGATGTGAAGGAAAGCCTTGTCTCTTTGCTTTGGGAAAGAAGCAAGGGGGTCCAGGAAACACATTAGCAGACTGCATGACTTATGTGGATGCAACATGTGGGACTGGTCACAAGACTAGTTCAGCAGAGCACAGAAGTTAGCTTTTCTTGATCAGGCATAATGTCTATATACAGGGCTTTTTTGTAGGAGGAACTCCTTTGCATATTAGGCCACACCCCCTGGTGTAGCCAATCCTCCAAGAGCTTACAGGACTCATAGTACACAGCCTACTGTAAGCTCCAGGAGGATTGGCTACATCAGGGGGCATGGTCTAATATGCAAAGGAGTTCCTGCTACCAAAAAAAGCCCTGCCTATATATAAACTTAAATCGCTCTGTGGTGGGAGTCTTGCCTCTGATGTGTTCTGTGTCTGCAGGTCCTCATGTATGGCCAGCCATATCGTATTTCCGTGGAGCTGGAGCTGCCAGAGTCTCCCGTCAAC
Organism: Heteronotia binoei; assembly: GCF_032191835.1. NCBI lineage: Eukaryota > Metazoa > Chordata > Lepidosauria > Squamata > Gekkonidae > Heteronotia > Heteronotia binoei. The sequence goes on from NC_083223.1 coordinate 257,813,434, forward strand.
CAGAACCTGGGGATGTTCATGGTGGTCATCTCCTGCTATACCAAAGGCGGCCACATCATCTCCTCATCAGCCAGATCCGTATGTATACCAGAGATGGGTATGGGTGGGTGAGGGAAGGCTGTCAGTATCGCTGCTTCGAACTCTCTTCAGAATGAATGACTTCTCTGCTATGTTCTGTAATTGCTTCACATTCTGGAAACGAGTATACCCGGTTCTTCCCCTGCCTATGGGAAAAAAAAGAGGTGTATGCATTAGATAAAATCTGCAAGGGCGATGTTATCTGAAAAGATGCCTTCCTAGTTCTGTAGCTGTCCCTGTAAATCTGGTTTAATTTTGCAGACAGGCTGAGCCGGGGAATGTGGTTCCAAATACTGGAGCGTATGAAAGGATGGATGGCAGACCTTGTAGAAAGAGAGGGGCCAAGGGTCCTTCATGGCTCAAAGCCACAACTTCTGAGCTGGAAACTTTATGCCTAATCTCAGAACCTAATTGAGGGATGAGCAAACTGAATGGTACCCTGACCTGCTTGTTCCCATGAGACATAAGAAAGATGACTTTTTAAAGTCACATTGGAGATATGTCTGTTAGCAGGAATTGTCTATAATAGGTGAAATAGAAGCTCCCTATTTAGGGATGTTATACCTTTGTGGTGGAGACAAGTAACAGAGGATGCCTCTTTTTTGCCAGCTTTGCTGCTCAAAACAAAATTCTGGATTCTTGTCTTGGTCTGATTGATATGCACTTCTTAAATGAAACTTCTCTTTTTATCTTTTCAAACCCCCTTCTCAGTAACTGTCCTGGGTTATCTGTACATGGAGAGGTACTGTGCTGTACTAGGATTACCAGCTGCAGGTTGGGAAATACTTAGAGATTTTGCAGGGTGGAGTCTGAGGTGGGGTTTCAGGAGAGGAGAGACTTCAATGGGTCATAATAGCATAGAGTCCATCTTCCAAAGCAGCCATTTTCGCTAAGTGAACAGATCTCTGTCACCTGGGGTTCAGTTCCCTTTAAGCTCTTGTCGCCTGGGGTTCAATGTTCCCTCTAAGCTGCAGAGTCTTGTGAGCAAAAATTGTAATTTGTGAGCTACTGGTATTAAAGCTGTGAGCTACTGGCATTAAAGTTGTGATCTACTGCATAAATTATTGTGCTCTGGGATCATCCTTCCGGAACTAAGACAAAAATGTGTGAGCTGGAGGCTAAAAATCTCACGCTAACTCACCTCAGAGGGAACACTGGTTGTGATAGCGGGAGATCTCCAGCCACAACCTGGAGGTTAGCAATTGTATGCTATACTGACCAAGATTTCAGAACCTTGTAAGAAATTGGCAGAACATTAGCTGTTTTAGCAAGCTTCACAGCCATTTTGAACTAGAGAGAACAGGGGATGTAGCTTTTTAAAAAACAAAACTTCTTGCCATTTTAAAAATCTTTTCTACTACTTAGGATACATTACCTAACAATTTTAATCAAAATAGGCTAAAATAGGTCTATAACCAAAATTCCATAGTAAAACATTAACATAAAAGGACTGATTTCTTTAATGTAAATCTGGTGGAAGACAGGAGGGCCTGCCGTGACTTGGTCCATGGGGTAGCAAAGAGTTGGACTTGACTGTGTGACTGAACAACAAAATCTGGTGAACAGTAGAAGTTAAAGTAAACTAAGTTTTGTAATGTTAGAACAAATCCGGTTGATGGACCATTTAAGGCAATTTCATGTGGCGCTCAAACAGTATGTGCTAGATTTTTTTTCTGAGATTGCTACTGTGCCTTGCTGTCTTTACCCTCAGTGTATTTTCTGGTTTGTGATGTGGCTTCCTCTGTTTTTATTTTTTTGGCTGTCATGTCATGCTGTGTTTTTAGAAGCACCACAAACATTTCTATTTCTTTTTCTTGTTTGCTGACCATATCTTATCTCTTAAATCAGGGTTCCCCAACTTGGTGCCAGTATTTCCCTTGGTGGCTGGTGAGCTTTTCAGAAAGTAGGTGGAGGCATTGTAGGGCAGGCCTTGTTATTGGCTGCCCTCATTCAGATGAAAGGGTTTTTCACAGCTGTGGTAGCTGCCGCAGCCACTGGAGAATTTTTCATGGTCAGTGTGTCGTTCCATTCTCCTTTCAAATCTCCTTTTTAAAATTCCCCATTCTCTTTTTCCCATCACCCTTGGGCTTTCCTTCATTTATTTTTATTCTCTTTTTTCTTCCTCCCCTCTAGGGTTTTCCTTCAATTTTATTCCCCTCGCTGCAAAGTGAGAAAGGTTATCCTATGGCAGCCATTTTGTGTTTGGATGCACCTCCTATGGCAGCCATTTTGTGGTGGTGCTCACCACCTCCTTTCAACATTCCAAAGGGGCCCACAGATTTCAGAAGTTTGGGGACTCCTGTCCTAAATTATGAGGGTTTTTTCTTTTTTCTTTTTTGTTTTCATGAAAAGTTAGTTATAGACTCTGATCCAATGACAGATTTCTGGTAATAGAAGGGAGGGGTAGGGTTGCCAGTCCCCAGGTGGGGGCAGGGGATCCCCCAGTTTGGAGGCCCTCCCCCCGCTTCATCAGAAAGCGGGGGGAGGGGAGGGAAATGTTTGCTGGGAACTCTTATTCCCTATGGAGATTTATTCCCATAGAAAATCATGGAGAATTGATCTGCAGCTATCTGGGGCTCTGGGGGGGCTGTTTTTTGGGGTAGAGGCACCAAATTTTCAGTATAGCATCTAGTGCCTCTCCCCAAAATACCCACCAAGTTTCAAAATGATTGGACCATGGGGTCCAATTCTATGAGCCCCAAAAGAAGGTGCCCCTATCCTTCATTATTTCCTATGGAAGGAAGGCATTGAAAAGGTGTGCTGTCCCTTTAAATGTGATGGCCAGAACTCCCTTTGGAGTTCAATTATGCTGATCTTGGCTCCACCCCTAATGTCTCCTGGTTCCACCCCCAAAGTCTCCTGGCTCCACCCCCAAAGTCCCCAGATATTTCTTGAACTGGACTTGGCAACCCTAGGGAGAGGTGTGAATTTCCACTGAATTTCTCTTCCTCTTGTACCTGGAAGTCCACTCTCTGCCCTTCCAGCAGTATTTTGTGTTTCAGTGGGACAGGGAAGTAAGGAACTCCCATTCCCTTGACAGAAATCCCTTCTATTGGCAGAAATTACCACAGGATCCAAACCAGGGCTTTTTTTGTAGAAAAAGCCCAGCAGGAACTCATTTGCATGTTAGGCCACACACCTCGACACCAAGCCAGCTGGAACTGTGTTCCTGCTAAACCCTCATCCTGTTAGCCATTATGTCTAAATTAAGCCTCCAGCTTCTGAGACAGCATATTTCTCAGTACCAGTTGCTGAAGCAAACTGGGGAAAGCTGTGTCCTATTTGTAGATGTTTTGAGAGATATCTGGTTGGCCACTGTGAGAAACGAATCACGTAGTATATCTTGTTGAGATCACTCCAAACGCCACAAAACTGTATGAGCTTTTGAGTTCTTTAGACATGTTCATTCCTTGGATGTTTAAAAAAGGCAAGGTGGGGGACTTTTATGGCTGCTTTGTATCTGGTACTGAGTATATTTGCATAGGTTGTAGTGCTGGGTGGGGCTGCTGTTAGGTTACTCCTTTTTCCTTCTGGAAAGAATAGTGGCGCCTCTGACTACAGTTATAAAAACCAGTGGTTAGTCAAGTGAGAAATGATGCTGAAATAGGTGGTGTGATCCAGTAGGGTTGGTCTTGTGTTAATTGACAGCAGAGTACACCTGTTCCTCGAACACATTAGTTAGCAGGCTCAATCTAAAGCATGAGCTATCACATACAAAGCCCTTCACAGCCTTGGATCAGCATATCTGCTAGACTGTTGGGTTAATGTAAATTCCAGTCCATCAAAATAACAGCCAGATGGTACTATACACCTAAACAACTTCATAAAATGTCACTGTCTTAAATCTCCAGACTGCTGGAAAAGATGTGAAAATGCAGGGGATTTTCTACATACTTGGTGGCTATGTCCGAAGAATAAAAAGTTTTGGTCTAATACTGTGGTCAGTGTTCCCTCTAAACTGACTCAGCATGAGCTAGCTCACAAATTTTTAGCCTCTAGCTCACACATTTTTGTCCTAGCTCAGGAAGAATGACCCCAGAGCACACTAATCTATGCAGTAGCTCACAAAGTAGAATAAGAACATAAGAGAAGCCATGTTGGATCAGGCCAATGGCCCATCCAGTCCATCACTCTGTGTCACACAGTGGCCAAAAAAATTATATATACACACACACATATATATACACACTGTGGCTAATAGCCACTGATGAACCTCTGCTCCATATTTTTATCTAACCCCCTCTTTTGTTTAAAACAATTTTATTTAGTGACATATGGTAACAATATCTTATTCCTGCATCATTAATAACTTCTTTTTATCTCTCCCATGTATTACTTTCTAACCACCCCTCCTCCCATTACTTGACCCCCGCCGGTGTTATTTACTTATAATACTAATATTAAAAGGTACCCTTAACTAATAAAAACAAAAATTTACATTCTTCTTCCTTCTAAGACTTAATCATTATCAAAAATTGTCCAATGTCCTTTTATTTTCCACTCTTTTTCTACATATCTTCTGAATTTTTTCCACTCCATCTTAAAAACTTCTAAGTCATAATCTCTTAAAACTCTTGTTAATTTGCCCATTTCACTCAATGTCATAACTTTTACAATCCAATCCCATTTCTCTGGTATTTTTTCTTGCTTCCACAACTGTGCATATAATGTCCTAGCAGCTGAAAGCAAGTACCAAATTATAGTTCTATCTTCTTTTGGAATTTTTTCCATTTGTAATCCCAACAGATTACAATTTTCTTAAATTCATATCCCAAGATCCTAGAAATTTCTTGTTGAATCATCTGCCAATACTTTTTTGCTCTTTCACAAGTCCACCACATATGGTATAAAGAACCTTCATGTTTTTTACATTTCCAACATCTGTCTGGCATCTTATTGTTCATCTTTGCCAACTTTTTAGGAGTCATATACCATCTATGCATAATTTTAAAACAGTTCTCTTTAATACTATGACACGTCGAAAGCTTCATAGAGTTCTTCCACAAATATTCCCAAGTTTCCACCTGTATTTCTTTATTTACATTGATTGCCCACTTAATCATTTGAGATTTCACTACTTCATCTTCGTAGACCATTTAAAAAGTAATTTATATAGTTTTGAAATTAATTTTTCATTGTCTCCAAGCAAAACTCTTTCCATTTCTGTTTGCTCTTTTCTTATTCCTTCAGTTTTAATATCATTATCCACCAAGCTCTTTATTTGTTGCATTTGGAACCAATCATATTTATTATTCAGCTCTTCAGCAGTTTTCAATTCTATTTTGCCACGTTGTATTTTTAATAGTTGATTATATGAAAAGAACATAAGGGAAGCCATGTTGGATCAGGCCAATGGCCCATCCAGTCCAACACTCTGTGTCACACAGCGGCAAAAAATTTTATATATACACACACACTGTGGCTAATAGCCACTGATGGACCTCTGCTCCATATTTTTATCTAAACCCCTCTTGAAGGTGGCTATGCTTGTGGCCGCTACCACCTCCTGTGGCAGTGAATTCCACATGTTAATCACCCTTTGGGTGAAGTACTTCCTTTTATCCGTTTTAACCTGTCTGCTCAGCAATTTCATCGAAAGCCCACGAGTTCTTGTATTGTGAGAAAGGGAGAAAAGTACTTCTTTCTCTACTTTCTCCATACCATGCATTATCTTGTAAACCTCTATCATGTCACCCGCAGTCGACGTTTCTCCAAGCTAAAGAGTCCCAAGCGTTTCAACCTTTCTTCATAGGGAAAGTGTTCCAGCCCTTTAATCATTTTAGTTGCCCTTTTCTGGACTTTCTCCAATGCTATAATATCCTTTTTGATAACCACTTTTCTTCACGCGTCTCAGCTGTTATTTTTATTACTTCTGCTGGCGCTACCCATAACGGTTTTCTCTCATCTCCATATTATATTTCATCCATCTATTTAGCAAATTATTTCTTATATAATGGTGAGAGAAAAAACCATCCATCTTTTTTTCCCCATAATACATATAAGCGTGCCAGCCGAATTTATTTCCATGACCTTCCAACGCTAAGAGTTTTTTGTTTAACAGCATCATCCATTCTTTTATGCACACTAAACAAACTGCTTAGTGATATAATTTTAAATCTGGTAATTGGAATCCGCCTCTCTCTTTTGCATCTGTTAAAATTTTCATTTTAATCCTTGGTTTCTTCCCAGCCCACACAAACTCTGAAATTTTTCTTTGCCATCTATTAAATTGTTTACTGTCTTTCACAATCGCGATAGTTTGAAACTAATACATTATTCTTGGTAGAATATTCATTTTAATTGCAGCTATTCTGCCCAGCAATGACAAATTAAGTTTATTCCATTTTAACATATCTTCATCCATTTTACGCCATAGCTTCTCATAATTATTTTTGAACAAATCAATATTCTTCATTGTTATCTCCACACCCAAATATTTTACCTTAGCGGTAACTTCACAGCCCGTTAGCCTATGCAATTCCTTTTGCTTATTTACTTGCATATTTTTACATAGAAGTTTTGATTTTCCTTTATTAATACAAAGTCCCGCCAATTCCCCATATTCTTGTATTTTAGCAGTCAACAACCATCTTCCTTATCTTCACACCCCTTCCAACCCTCCCAGCAATTAACACAGAAGAATGGTCACATTCAACAGCCAGTTTCCTTATCACTACCCTTCCAGGAAGCCCCACCAAACAATGGGCACATCCACAAACTGATTGCCCTTTCACCACACCCCCTCCAGCCTAGAAATAGCAGCTCTCCAGCAGCCCTGGCCCCACTCAATGCACAGCAGCCAAGAAGGTCAGAGCGCCTGCTCCGGCTGCAACGCCACTGAGGATGTTCTCCGCAGCCGAGAACGAAACGTCTGGAAGAAAAACTTTCTCCAGTAGAACACGGCACTTGAGCCCGAAAGATTCTACAAACCCTAATAAAACAATAAATTCCTTTCCACTTTTTAGCACTGTCCTTTAAGTTTACAAAGTCCAAATTTTGCCCCTTCTCCCCTTCTTCCGAGCTTTCTAGATTTCAATTTTCCACCTTCTGATTTTATTTTGTTTAACTTTAATTAGTCCCGGAATGAAAGATAGCAATCTGTACCTTTTCTGTAGTTATCCAGATCAACACTGGTCTTGTATAGCTTTAGATGTTTAGCAGTATCAAAGAAGATTAGGATCCTGTCGAGCTTTTGTCAAATAAATGACTGGAAACTTCTGCAGATGATGAAAATACAACTCGTCTCCGGAGACCCCTCAAAGCCTCAAAGGAGCCCCCCCCCCCGGGACTCCCTTTTAGCCAAGGTAAATCTCCTCAAAGTTTCCTGTACATATCTTGCACTGATCTCTGACTGAGAAAAGTAGGCAGTAGGCATTGGATTGCCTCCAACTACTGCGAACAGAAGTTCCAGCCTGCTTCCCTTCTGAGAAGCAGTTCAGCTTGGCATTTTCCAACCCCGGAAGCCCCTATCTAACCCCCTCTTGAAGCTGTCTATGCTTGTAGCTGCCACCACCTCCTGTGGCAGTGAATTCCACATGTTAATCACATGTTAATCACCCTTTGGGTGAAGAAGTACTTCCTTTTATCTGTTTTAACCTGACTGCTCATCAATTTCATCGAATGCCCATGATTCCCCACTCCTCCACTTGCACCTGCTAGAATGGCCTTGGGTTAACCATAGCTCTGGCAGAGGTTGTCCTTGAAAGGGCAGCTGCTGTGAGAGCCCTCTCAGCCCCACCCACCTCACAGGGTGTCTGTGGGGGGAGAAGATAAAAGAGATTGTAAGCTGCTCTGAGTCTCTGATTCAAAGAGAAGTGCAGGGTATAAATCTGCAATTCTTCTTCTTATTCAAGAGGGCTTTTCTACACAGGCAGCAGAGCAGCACTGTACTAAATGATTCACAAAGTTACTGGGATATAAATTATGAGGGACTGTGCTACTGTGTATAGCTTGCTGAAACTAGGATCATACTATGTAATATTTGCATCATTTAATGTGTTGTGTTAATACTTATGGTTTCCTTCAGTTATGTTTTTTAGACTTCTAGTTAGTAGGTTGCCAATCCCCAGTTGAGAACTGGGGATCCCCTGGTTTGGAGGCCCTTCCTCCACTTTAAGGTTATCAGAAGGTGATGGGGTGTGTGGAGGGAATTGATCCCCATAGAGTATAAGAATAGCATCTGGTGCCTCTCCTCAAAATACCCTCCAATTTTCAAAAAGATTGGACCACAGGGTCCAATATTATGACCCCCAAAAGAAGGTGCCCCTATCCTTCAGTATTTCCAAATGGAGGGAAGATGTTTAAAAAGCATGTGGTTCCTTTAAATGTGATTGCCAGAACTCCCTTTGGAGTTCAGTCATGCTTGTCACACCCTTGCTCCTGGCTCCACCCCCAAAGTCTCCTGGTTCTGCCCCCAAAGTCCCCAGATATTTCTTGAGTTGGACCTGGCAACCCTAATTCCTATTTCACTGTTGAATGTCCCAGCCTGTCGATTGCACTTGACTTACTCTGTGCAATCCGCCCTGAGTCCTAGTGAGAAAGGTGGATAATAAATAACATAAATAAAAACAGCCATTCTGGGTTCTTTAACAAATGATCCATTTTTCTAGTACTTTTCTATAATCTCAGGAGTGTTCTTTACAGATATAAAAGACAGATCACCCCATTTTTAAATAAAGATTTCCATTTTACTTGCAGAATAAATATCACTTTTGCTGCTAGTTTACTCAGATCCCTAATCCAGTTCACATCTGGTGGGAATGTTCTCTTCCAGTGGCATAGTATAATTTTTCTAGCAATTGGGGTGGTTTTTTTTTGAAAAAGCTAAACATAATAGGGGATTGGACTAGATGATCCCGGAGTTCCCTTACAATTCTATGATTCTTTGTTAATTGCCCTTCTCTGTTTAATTCCCAGAGTGTAGAATATTCTCTCAAGGTTGCAGGCAGACATGTAAACAAACAATCATATTTGAAGATTCTTAAGTGTTTCCTCTCAATATATACTATGCATGTTGGTGATAAGATTCAAGCAGAACAGCAACTCTGTGACTGGCTGCGGTGTAAGTGTGCCTGACAAGGACTTTTAAGTCTCTCTCCCTCCTCTCTCCCTTTCTTTAAAAAGTTAAGCAAAAATACAGGAGAGAGATCATAGAATCATAGAGTTGGAAGGGTCTTCCATGGTCATCTAGTCCAACTCCCTGCACAATGCAGGAAACTCACAAATGCCTCCCCTTAAATTCACAGGATCTTCATTGCTGTCAGATAGCCTCTGTTTAAAAATCTCCAAGGAAGGAGAGCCCACCACCTCCTGAGGAAGCCTCTTCCATTGAGGAACCACTCGAATGGTCAGGAAGTTCTTCCTAATGTTGAGCCAGAATCTCTTTTGATTTAATTTCAACCCATTGGTTCTGAACCTACCTTCTGGGGCCACAGAAAACAATTCCATGCCATCCTCTAGATGACAGCCCTTCAAGTACTTGGAAGATAGTGATCATACCATCTCTCAACCGCCGCCTCTCCAGGCTAAACATGCTGAGCTCCTTCAAGCTTTCTTTATAGGACTTGGTCTCCAGAACTATACAATAAATTATATCAAGCTAGGATAATGAGCAAAATATTAATAGTTGGTTTAGTCATAAAATAACACGAACAGCTGCCAGTTTGTGAATTAATGTAGTTCACCTTCCTTTCCCACATCCATTCACAGGCTGTTTTCCATTAATGTAGCAAGTCAGCATTTCATATGCCAGCTGTCTGTTGTAGGCAGGGATTTCTGCTTCCAGCTTTTTCCACAGCATTAGCCTTGCTGGTGTTGACCATGTTGCATGCCAAATATTCATGCTGTTTGTACATCATTCTTGCACTAGACCAGTGAAATTGTTCTTTTATCCTGCAGTGTCTTATACCCCAGGGGGGTGGTGGGGTGGGCTCCCTCTGGGAATCCTACCCCCCCAGGGAAAGTGCATGCGCAATACATAGCCTCTCCTCTCCCGGTGTAGTGAATGCCGCGTGGTCACTGTCTGGCTATGCCTGGCAGATGGTCACTGCAATGGCCTCTCCTGCATTACTGCATCCGTAGCAACACCTTCTCGCTGGTCCCCCCTGTTTTTCACAGAGTTTGCTACGTCATGGTGCGACCGAATTGTCCGGCGGTATAACCGGATGGGCAGGCTGGGCCCACCAACCTCGTCAGCCTAAGAGAAGGAAAACTCTAACATCAAACCCGGGCAGATAGAGCTCGTTAATGTAACACCTACCACCTGGAGGACTCACTGCCGGCGTCCCGGCTTACTGGGCCATGGCAGATGACCCCCAGGTGAAAGGGTGGAGCCAGTACCGCACACACTGCGCTTCACCTAAAAAATTCCTCTGCGCAGGCCTGAAGGGCATATCCACACACACAACCCACAACGCATCAAGTCCTGCAGCGATAGGCAAGGGGCGAAACGGCAGGTGGAAGGTGCCACTGGAAGCCGCAGTCCCGATCCTGCATGTAGGCGGTTCAGGATATTGGTCGCCTGATGCTAACCCGGAGACGAAAGCATCTTTCGGCAGCACCCTGAACGACCAAGCAGCCTTATCTAGGGACAGCACTGCTTGCTCCACACGGAGAGGGGCCTAGAAAAGGTGGCCTAAACAAAGCTCGTCTCCCCCACCCCAGTTGGCTAGCCGCGGTCAACGGGCATCCTTACTTGCGGTCGAAAAATAACAACAAAGAAAAGGCATGCACCTGCCTCACAAAGTGTGCAAAGACTAACGATTGCGTGTTGGAACATCAGAACCATGCTTGACACAGTAGAAAGTGGTCGCCCTGAACGACGCTCTGCTCTAGTTGCCCACGAACTTCTCAGGTTGAATATCGACATAGCAGCTCTCAGTGAGGTCCGTTTCCCTGAGGAAGGTAGTCTTCAAGAACACGGTGCTGGCTATACCCTCTACTGGTCGGGTAAGTCAAAGGCTGAGAGCCGCCTTTCTGGCGTTGGCTTCATGGTCAGGAACTCCATTGCCTCCAAACTCGAAAACCTTCCAACAGGTCACTCAGATCGCATCATGTCCATGCGCCTCCCACTTCAAAACAAGCAGCATGCAACACTCTTCAGTGTGTATGCCCCAACCCTTCAAGCAGATCCTGCAGAAAAGAACAAGTTCTATGCTGATCTACGCAACCTCGTACGGAAGACCCCTACAGAGGACAAGGTGATCATCCTTGGCGACTTCAATGCCAGAGTAGGTAAAGACTCGGAAGCCTGGAAAGGAGTACTTGGCAAACACGGCATTTGCAACTGCAATGACAACGGGCGCCTCCTGCTAGAATTCTGCATGGAGCACCAGCTCACCATCACCAACACTATCTACCAGCAGAAGAACAGTCTGAAGACAACCTGGATGCACCCACGGTCCAAGCATTGGCACCTTATCGACTACATTCTGGTGCGCCAGAGAGACCTTCGAGATGTCTTACACACCCGAGTAATGCCCAGCGCAGAATGTCATACGGATCATCGTCTTGTACGCTGCAATCTCCGTCTTCACTTTAAACCCACACCCAGGAGAGGAGGTATCCCTCGGAGGAAGTTTCAGGTTGGCAGCCTTCAGTCAGCCGAAGTTAAAGCTGCCTTCCAGGCAAAACTCCAGTCAAGAATTGAGGACCTCAGTTGCCCCACAGACCCTTCTCCAGAAGCACTCTGGGAACACCTAAAAACTACCGTCCTGCAGATCTCTGAAGAAGTCCTCGGGTTCTCCACAAGGAAGAACAAGGACTGGTTTGATGAGAACAATCAAGAGATCCAAGAATTACTGGCAAAAAAGAGATCTGCCTACCAAGCACATCTTGCTCAGCCCTCCTGTCCTGGGAAAAAAGCAACCTTTCGCGCTGCATGTAGCAACCTCCAGCGCAAGCTTCGAGACATTCAGAACGAGTGGTGGACCAAGCTCGCAGAGAGAACCCAGCTGTGTGCAGACACTGGTGATTTAAGAGGGTTCTACGAAGCCCTGAAGGCAGTATATGGTCCATCATATCAGGCTCAGAGTCCCTTGCATAGTGCAGACGGCCAAGTGCTCCTCACAGACAAGGCATCCATACTGAACCGGTGGTCGGAGTATTTTCAGGTTCTCTTCAGTGCCAACCGCGTAGTTCAAGATTCAGCAATCCACCTCACCCCACTTCAACCGGTGAAAACAGAGTTGGATGAGATCCCCACCCTAGAAGAGACTGTTAAAGCCATCAAGCAACTGAAAAGTGGCAAGGCAGCAGGAGTTGATGGAATTCCACCAGAGATCTGGAAGCATGGGGGCACAGTACTACATAGCTCACTTCACAAAGTACTTGTCACCTGCTGGGAACAAGGCAAATTACCACAGGACTTTCGCGATGCAATCATCATCACCCTATACAAGAACAAAGGGGAAAAGTCAGACTGCTCCAACTACCGGGGGATAACCCTGCTCTCCATCGCAGGCAAAATCCTTGCCAGAATACTCCTGAACAGACTGGTGCCCACCATTGCAGAAGAACTCCTCCCAGAGAGCCAGTGCGGCTTCAGAGCTAACAGGAGCACCACCGACATGGTATTTGTTCTCAGGCAGCTCCAAGAGAAATGCAGGGAACAGAACAAGGGTCTGTATGTGACTTTTGTCGACCTTACCAAAGCTTTCGATACCGTTAGCAGGAAAGGCCTGTGGCAAATCTTGGAACGTTTAGGATGTCCCCCAAGGTTCCTCAGCATGATCATCCAGCTACACGAAGACCAGCGAGGCCAAGTCAGACACTGCAACGACCTCTCGGAGCCCTTCCCAATAGGCACAGGTGTAAAGCAAGGCTGCGTTCTCGCGCCAACTCTCTTTACGATCTTCTTTAGCATGATGCTTCAAAGAGCCGCAGTAGATCTAGATGAGGACGATGGTGTCTACATCCGCTATCGCACCGATGGCAGCCTGTTCAACCTGAGGCGACTAAGGGCACACTCCAAGACAATGGAAAAACTCATCCGAGAGCTACTGTTTGCTGATGATGCTGCACTCGTCTCCCACTCGGTATCAGCTCTGCAGCATATGACGTCCTGCTTTGCAGAGGCTGCCAAGCTATTCGGCCTAGAAGTTAGTCTGAAGAAGACAGAAGTTCTCCACCAGCCTGCACCCCAGGAAGATTATCACCCTCCCTGCATCACTGTGGGTGAATCAGTTCTGAAGACAGTCCAGCAGTTCAGCTACCTGGGGTGCATCATCTCCTCAGATGCCAAGATCGACAAGGAGATTGACAACAGGCTGGCAAAGGCAAACCGTGCATTTGGCCGACTGCACAAAAGAGTGTGGAGCAACAAGCATCTGAAAAAAGGCAAATTCAGAATTGCTCCATCCTTTGCTTCCGATAAAAACACCAATTTATAGTGTGGAAATCCTATTGTTGGAATTATCCTTCTGGGGCAAGTGATGCTGTGTATTCTTGGTGCTTGGGGAGGCAATAGTGGGAGGGCTTCTAGTGTCCTGGCCCCACTGATGGACCTCCTGATGGCGCCTGTTTTTTTTGGCCACTGTGTGACCCAGAATGTTGGACTGGATGGGTCATTGGCCTGATCCAACATGGCTTCTCTTATGTTCCATATCTGTCTGCACAGAGGCTGGAGGAGGTGGCGGCAGTGTGCATGCTTGTGGGTCCCCCAGCATTACTGTCCTTGACACTTTCCTATCTAGCAAGGTGTCAAAGGCCAGTATGCACCAAAAGCAATGTTTTTTCTATGTAAAGAATACGGTGCAGGATAAAAATGCCAAGGAAGCTTTGGCACATGGCACAGATGTGTAAAGCTTTGAATTAGTGAGATGATAACCAAATATGCCTGTTTTTTCCTGCCAGCATGTGGTATCCTTGAAACAAATGTGGGGGGGGGGGGAGAGCCTCTCACTGCAATGCTCCACTTTTTCTAATGTTTTAATTCTTTTTTTCTCTCCTGATTTTTTGATTAGGAAGGTATATCTTGTATATTTTCTTTCCATACATATAATAAAAGTGTGGCTTCTGTTAGCTGCAAAAGCATGAAAGACAGGCCATCCCCAGAAGAGGGAAGGTACTTCTGCATCGGCAGGCAGTGTCTCAGAAGTACAGAAACACATGTCATTCTATTATAACCAAAAGACAGCTGTCTAAGAATCGAATATATTCCAGGAAGTATCTGAGGTTTAAGATAGAAACTTTGAAGCCATGGCAGGAAGTTAGGTGTAGTGGTTAAGTGCGTGGACTCTTATCTGGGAGAACTGGGTTTGATTCTCCATTCCTCCACCTGCAGCTACTGGAATGGCCTTGGGTTAACCATAGCTCTTGCAGAGCTGACCTTGAAAGGGCAGCTTCAGGGAGAGCTCTCTTAACCCCACCCACCTCACCTCGCAGGGTGTCAGTTGTAGGGGAGGAGATTGTGAGCTGCTCCGAGACTCTGAGATTCAAAATGAAAGGCGGGGTGTAAACCCAATATCATCATCATCTCTCTTTGGCTTTGCATCTTGAGGGCTAGGAACTTTATCTTCTAAGTCCATATTGCTTTCCTTTAGAAATGCATGTATACAAAAACTGTGTTTAGATAATATGGCTTCTATGAAGGCTTCAGACTGTGGTACCAGATATACTGTGTAAGAAGAGTCCTGATTAATTGGGCCAGAAGCCCACATTTTAAGAAGGATATAGACAAGCTAGAACAGGTCCAGAGGAGGGCAACGAAGATGGTGAAGGGTCTGGAGACGAAGTCCCATGAGGAAAGGTTGAAGGAGCTGGGCATATTTAGCCTGGAGAGGAGGCGGCTGAGAGGTGATACAATCACCATCTTCAAGTACTTGAAGGGCTGTCATATAGAGGATGGTGTGGAATTGTTTTCTGTGGCCCCAGAAGGTAGGACCAGAACCAGTGGGTTGAAATTAAATCAAAAGTGTTTCCGGCTCAACATTAGGAAGAACTTCTTGATTGTTAGAGCAGTTCCTCAGTTGAACAGGCTTCCTCAGGAGGTGGTGGGCTCTCTTTCCTTGGAGGTTTTTAAACAAAGGCTAGATGGCCATCTGACCACAATGAAGATCCTGTGAATTTAGGGGGGGTGGTATTTGTGAGTTTCCTGCATTGTACAGGGGGTTGGACTAGATGATCCTAGAGGTCCCTTCCAACTCTGATTCTATGATTCTAAGTGCAGCTTCCTATTTGTCACAGTAGCCAACCTGGAAAACCTGCCAGGATGTTAGTGGCCCAAACTTTCTTGCGCTGCTGCTAGAAAAAGGCATTGACAGCTAGGCTACTTCTGAATATGGATGGTTCATTTCACCCTTGTAGTTACAGATGGTTTTATCCTGCGTTACACCACACCAAGCCAGTTACCTTGAACAAAGATGGGCTCATAATTGTGTTAAACATATTCATAAATGTATTGATTGA
The DNA here is from genome assembly GCF_032191835.1 of Heteronotia binoei. NCBI lineage: Eukaryota > Metazoa > Chordata > Lepidosauria > Squamata > Gekkonidae > Heteronotia > Heteronotia binoei. Next base: position 257,828,917 of record NC_083223.1, read on the forward strand.
AAAGGTTTATAGGCTGATCTGTGGTTGGCTTGATCTGTGGCAACTTCCAAGGTGGTTTATAGCATATAAACCAGTGTAATAAAAATCAGTGCTCAATGCAGCAGCCTCAAAAAGATTTTAAATGTTTAACAAGAAATCTTGCAGTAAAACCACTACTACTATGCATAAAAACCTACATGAACTTGCAAAGAGAATCAGTGAAAGAAACATTCCAACAAAAGTCTGGAGGGAGCAGGGAGTAGCTTTTACCTGGTCCTTATCATTCTACAGTTGTAGTGCCAAGAAAACAAGCATGGGATTGAATTCCCTAGTTGAGGAGCCACTATCAAAAAGGCCCTGTTTTCTGGTGGCTACCTGCCTTGCCTCTAAAGATGCATCACATAAAGAAGGAGTGCTGCCATCTGTTTAACTCTTATTCAAGCCAGCCAGCTCAAAATGTTTGTCATCAAAAACAGTAAATTGTGTGACCTATTGGTTGTACTTTTTTTTAATGCACTTGATTTTCAAAAGTTCTGAAGTGTAAAATTCAAAGCAAAATATCAGTGAAAGCATATCAAACATGTTTATTTCTTTGCTGTAGGCTATGCTACACTACCGTTCAGACCTACTGCAGACCCTGGACACCGTGACTTTTGCTGGCCTCTTCTTGTCGGGTTTTTCAGAACAGAAGCAAACGGTGGAGGTCGAACTGTTTTCAGATTACAAGGAGGACTCGGTGAGGGGAAGCAGGGTTCAGACCCCTGGCTCTTGGAGGTCTGCAACTCCCCAGATACAGACTCTTGTGTAGTGCCACTTAAGGCCAATCTCTTCTTCCCACCTCAGGGCTTGCAAAGTTTGCCTCTGCCTATTAGATGTTTGAGTTGGGAACATCTAATGTCCCCATGACTTCTGGAGAGTTTCCAGTCTACAGATCTAACTAGTTCATGCTGAATACTGTTTGTGGGTCATAAAATCATAGAATCACAGAGACCATGCAGCCCATCTAGTCCAACTCCCTGCTCAATGCAGGATCAGCCTACACAAGTGTTTGTCCAGCCGCTGCTTAAAGATTGCCAATGAGTGGAAGCGCACCACCTCCCTCAGTAGCTGATTCTACTGCTGAAACAACTCTGACTGTAAAAAGATTCCCTTCTACAAAAAAGCCCTGGCCATACTGAATGCTAGTAAAATTTATTAGCAGTTGAGGCCATGGATAAAAAAACCCCCAACTCTGGTTCTGGCAGGTTTTTGTCTAAAGTTCTGCAAAAAGTCTCAGGTTTGGATAAGATTCAAGGGCAGGCAGGAGAGATGAGCTCTAATTAGGGTGGGAATCCTTTCAAGATGCATAATGAGCAGATCTGTTATGGGGGGAGTTCAGTGGGGGAATTTCCTTGCACTTTGTAGGGAGGAGGGCTCTTGCTCTCTTCGTAAGGGCTGGGTTGCTTACTGACTTGGTGTCTCCGTCTTTCTTTCTAGTACTCTCCGACAATTGGCGCCTTGATTGAGATCCAGAGCAAGAAAATCCAGATCTATGGGGCCCAGCTACGAATTCATGCTCACTTCACTGGTTTGCGGTAAGGACTGAGCAGCCGGCATGTAATATATAGGGTGATGTGTGGAGGTATCTTGACTGGGATTGGGAAAACTTCTCTTGAGAGGTTTCCTAGGTGGCCCTCTCTTATGGACAGAAGTCTTGGACCCCAAAGGTTGATACCTTGACATTATACACTTTAACTGACATAAATAAAAATAAAAACAAACAAGTTATTCTTCATAACAGCATAAGGAGAGTCCTGCTGGATTAAACCAGATGTCCACCTAGTCTGGCATCCTGTATCACACAGTGACCATCTAGTTCCTCTGGAAGGCCAACAATGGCATAGAGGCTAAGCCCTTCCCCCTAATTTTGCTCCTGGCACTGGGATTCAGAGATTGATTGCCTCTGAACATGGAGGTTCCCCCCAGTCGCCATGGCTAGTAACCATTTATAGCTTTATCTATTAATTCATTTAATCCCATTCTATCGCTGTTTATTCTTGTGACCATCGCTACATTCTCTGGCAGCGAATTCCGCATTTTAATGACTCTCTGTGTAAAGTAGTATTTCCTTTTGCCTGTCCTGAACCTACTGCTCATTGGTTGCCCTTGAGTTCTGGTATTCTGGGAGAAGGAGAAAAAGTTCTCTCTGCCAACTCTGCACCCTGTGCATAATTTTATAAATTTCCATCGCAGTTTGGAGTGTTCGGAAACATTTCCTGGGCCTGTAGAGTAAGGAGAAAAAGTTTCTATGAGACTTGAGAATATCAAGCTGGAGTCTATAGATCAGGGTCCCCAACACGGTGCCAAAGGGTGTCAGAGTGCATACTGACACCTTTTCTAATGCCCACCAATTGTTTTTAGGAAGTAGTTGGGCTTTTGCCCAGTAGGGCTTCTGATTGACTACTAGAGACCTCATTTGGCTGTGCATAGTTTGTAGTTGGCTCTGGCTGCTTCGGCAGCCATTTTGAGGTTGTGCCCCCCACCCTGTGTCAGAATTCTAAAGGAGCCCACAGGCTTAAAAAGATTGGGCACCTCTGCCTTAGATCTGTTCTGGTAATGAGAGTGCTTTGTCTCTCTCTGTCTCTCTCAGGGCCAGGAGTCTTCCCCTTCTTGGTATTTTGTGGCTTTCCTACAGAGTTCCTGGGAATAGAGGGATGTTGAAATAACTTACGAAAGCACAGCATGAAGGACTGGACCGCTGCATAACAGTAACTTCTCTTCCTTCTTGGTCCCTGTCTCACAGGTACCTGCTCTACAACTTCCCAGTCACCTCTGCCATCTTGGGTGTGACCAGCAACTTTGTTTTCCTCAGCGTCCTCGTCCTTTTCAGCTATCTGCAGTGGATCTGGGGCAGCGTCTGGCCCCGAGACTCACTTTCTGTTCAGGTGGGAGATGAGACTTTGCTTGGGGGTGAGATGGGGGGAGGGAGACACAGAGTTGTGGGGAGCTGCTGCTTGTGAGAAATTCCCTGGCTGGAGGAAATCTTTGAACTGTTTCTCAGCACATCTTCTTTATTGGAAGTTCTGTGCCACATGGAACTTGTGCATTCTCGGCATCTGTCCTGTGTTGAATTTTATTTGCTTTAGGGGGGAAAGCAAGCTTCTAGTTGTGTTTTTCTAAACAAATGGTAATTCAAGACTGTGGCACTAAATGATTAACAGCATAAAAAAGCCATAACACAACAATAAAATAACAAAAAACAGCATAAGAACATAAGAGAAGCCATGTTAGATCAGGCCAATGGCCCATCCAGTCCAACATTCTGTGTCACACAGCGGCCAAATATATATATATATATACACACACACACACACACACTGTGGCTAATAGCCACTGATGGACCTCTGCTCCATATTTTTATCTAACCCCCTCATGGAACAGTAACATGTCTAAAAATTTAAAATCCTCAACAGCTTTTGTTTTATTGCATATTAAGCCACACACTGATGTAGCCAATCCTCCTGGAACTTACAGTAGAATCTGTACTAAGAGCCCTGTAAACTCTTGGAGGATTGGCTACATCAGGGGTGTGTGGCCTAATATGCAAAGGACTTCCTGCTACAAAAAAAGCCCTGGACACATCACAGTGCCAGGTGAGATTTCTACAGGCGGGGAATTCAGGGCATTCCCACTGAGAAGGCCCTGTTGCTGACATTCTTTCCTGTCTAGGCTTTGAATGTGGTGGGAAGCAGAGCATGGCCTCTAAGGAAGATCTGAAGTAACAAGTGACTTTCTACTGGGTCATCATTTTTGAAGCCCCAACATTGGGGTTGTACCCTGAGGCAGCTGGTGTAACTTTTTCCAAACTGGCAAGATGTTCTCTAATACATAACAGAACAGCAGCCCTTCTTCTGGACTCTGAACTAGTCGATGTTTCAGAGCAGTCTGTTTAGGATAACTCTACGCAAAGGACATTGCAGTAATCTAAACTGGCTGTGGTAAAAGCACAGATAATAGTAGGCAAGTTGCACTTCCCAGGAAAGGTCGAGTGTAGGGCGAGTTCAGTGCATTTGGCTACACCGTGTGTCCTCCTGCTGTGCTTGTCCCCTCAGATGTTGCCCAACTTTCATGGCCCATTCTGGAGCCTGATGAGGGGGAGGGGACCTGTCTTCTCTGCTGCCGCCCTCACCAGCTCCAAGTGTACTGCAATTTACCTTCGGCATGGTCTTGCCCACTCTGGGTTGTGAAATGCCTGGAGATTTTACTGAGGAGGGAAGGGTTTGAGGATGAGAGGCTGTAATACCATAGAGCAGGCTTTCCCAAACTTTCCCTCCGTGGCCCGGTTCTCTCCCCATGGTCCAAGCGGAGAACAATTAGAGAGCGATACAGACACTACATGCTGGCCGGGAGCTTTCCCCGCCCTCTCTGATGTTTCCAAACATCAGAGAGGGATGAGGGAGGGCTTCTGGCCAGCGCGCAGTGTCTGTAGCGCTCTCTGGAATGGCCTTGGGTTAGCCATAGCTATCACAGGAGTTGTCCTTGAAAGGGCAGCTGCTGTGAGAGCCCTCTCAGTCCCACCCACCTCACAGGGTGTCTGTTGTGGGGGGAGAAGATATAGGAGATTGTAAGCCTCTCTGATTCAGAGAGAAGGGCGGGGTATAAATCTGCAGTCTTCTTCTTCTTCTTCTGAGTGCTACAGGCGGCCAAGGGGGCAGAGGCTGGAGAGCGACGCAGCATGCAGCACCAAAGATAAATGGAAGGGTGGGGGCTGTCAGGCCACCCTTGGCGACCTGGTATTGAGGCTTCCGTGACCCAGCAAATAGGAAACCCTGCCATAGAGTTCAGCTTCTAAAGCAGCCATTTTCTCGGAACTGATCTCTGTTGTCTGGAAACCAGTTATAATTCAGGGAGATCTCCAGGAACCACTTGGAGATTGGCACCCCTAATATGTTGGCACCTGTACAGACCTGGGAGGTGATGGTAGGCACCCACCATACCTGTGGCTGCTGCTTCCCGTACACTACTTTCAGCTGATTTGATGCCTCAGGCAACCACTTGAGGGATTAACTGGCCTTTTCAAAGTGGGCAGTGCCATTGTGAGGGAGCCAGTCAGAGTCTACCTGGGAGGGCGACCACATTAAATTTTTCCCCAGTCACCTTCCCTCAGTCACACTCACAGAAATCCTGTCAGACTCCTCAAAATTAGGCACCAAATGATTTTAAAATTCAAAACCACAAAAATATTTATTAGATAACAAAAGGCAAGAGAGAGGGATAAAAATAATATTGATTAAAACTAAGCAATAACAAAGAATCAGTTGGCAGCAGAACGCTGGCAAATAATCAATTACTGAAAGTAGAGATTTTATCAGGATGAGGTAAAATATAACAAATAACACTGGCAGAAGATCTTTAAAACACTAACAAACAGGCGGACTTCAGAATTTAACTGAATTCTACTTCAGGCAGGCTGTACCTTCTGGGTGCTTAGAATGCTGTTAGTTCAGTTGTAATAGCCCTGTTCTCTGGCTACTTAAATCATAAAAATAACAAACTACAATCACTCCTCATACACACACATAGAACTCTTGACTGGTGCCAGTATATTCTCCCTCACAGACACCCAACTAGCTAACTTCCAGGACTCTCACCCCTCAATACTGATGTGTCTCAGCCTCACAGCTAGTCTACTGGTCTGAGTCTTGGGTAACCCTGCTGACCACCAGAATCCAGTTCTCCCTTCAGTGTGTCTTTGTGTGATCTATTTGTACACAGAGATTGCCAGATGTGCTGCCTGAAAACACTCTTTCAGACAGAGACTACTTAGCTCTGTCTCCCACAAGGAGCCCAGCCTCTCTGGCTGCTCTCAGCCCCCTTGTCCAATTGCCTTTACAACTGACCGGCCTAAGCCCACAGTCTTCCCTTCTCCTTCTCTGAAGACCTAACTCAAAGACTCCTCAGCTAAGACTCAAATCCTGAGGTGTTCCACTGCTAAGCAAACCTCATATTGTTACTTTTTTGTTGCTAGCCAATAGCAACGTTCCAGCCAATAGCTGCAAGCCTGTTCCCCAGCTCTCAGGCTAAGTTCCTGAGTCCGTCACAGGTGCCACTTGTCATAAGTAAGACCTGGAGCCCCATCTGTAGGCACAGCTGTAATATCACCTCCCCATGCTTGAAGCCTGCTCCTCTTTCAGGAGAACTTAGTCCCATTCAAAACAGGCTATTTCATGAGGCTGTGCACCTCTTAAAGGTGTCTCACCCCTTTCCAGCTCCCTGATGCCACAGTATCCTCACACAAGGAAATGCAGGTTTGTTGATTAGCTGTTCCATCAACCTGAAATTCTTTATCTAGACCAGGGTGTTGTCCTTTAGTCATCTCCAGGCAACTGTCAAAACATTCACAGCCTTGCTTAATGCTGCTGGGGAGAGAAAAGGAAGAGAGTGTAAGTTCTCACAACTGAAGTAGAAAGTCTGAAATGGTCTCTCTTGAAAAACCTAAAGAGGGCAGTGAAGGAAAGAAGGTCTTCTGTACCCTTTTATCTCGCTGCCACATTTTTTTATGCAATCCTTCCTTCACAGAGCACAAGAGTCTCATTCATGCCCATTTTATCCTTGCAGTGAGGTAGGTTAGGTTGAGAGAGTGACTAGCCCAAGTGAGGTTCATGGTGGAGTGGGAATTTTGGCTCCGTATCTCCCCAGGCCTAGTCCGGCACTATAACCCTTTGCAGCATGGTGCCGCTAGTGCTACGCTACTGCAATGCCACTCTGCCCCTCTAGCCCTATTTCTCTCATCCTCTGATTTATTCAAATTCTTCAGTCCCTCCAAATGCTTGCCAGAGCATTTTAGCACCAATCCAAACTAGACCATTACAGCTAGAATAACTGAATATAGTTTACTTAATTAAAGCTAGGCTTCCAGTTTCATTTGGGACAGTGAGGTGTGTAGATTCAGGTGGGCAGCCGTGTTGAAGCAATAGAACAAAATAGGAGTCCAGTAGCACCTTTAAGACCAACAAAATTTTATTTAGAATGTAAGCTTTCGTATGCATGCAGACTTCATCAGACAATGAAATGGGGTGCAGTGAGCAGAGCTACATACATCTTGTGAGCAGTGGTTAAGAATGCAAAGTGGTACAAAGTTAGAATCCAGTGGCAAAATAGTGAAATTCACAAATTGAAAGAACATTTGGCCTGATAGCATTTGCATGGGAAACCAATAAAACAGTAACACGTCAGAATGGGAGAATGACGGTGAGAGTGTCATAAGGCAATAAATAGAGTGTGTTAATTGGTCTATTGCTTGCAAGCCTGGGTTAAACTGAGAACATGTCTTTCCCAGAGGTGTTCTTGTCCACCTAATACTTTTTAACATGTAACATACATTATAAACATCATTCTAGTTTGCCATTAGAAAAAAGTAATAATTTAAAATATAGTCAAAGATGGGTTTAGTATATGTAATGAAGTGTGTGGTTGCAGGTGGCATTCAGACCAGGGTGTTCACTGCCAATCTTCTGTGCCCTCTTGTAGGTATTGGGCGATGAAAGCTCCGGACCACAGCAGCGAGAAGATGTACGCAGGCGGGTCGTGGTTCCCAAAGCAGGTAATGTGGGCATGGGAACAGAGTCAAGAGGGTAAGGCAATGTGTAGGGAGGGAGAGGATGTGTATGTGCAAAGCAAGTGATAATCTCACTTTACATAGTGCTCCCATGTTCCTTCAATTTACGCATGGGGATGAATATGTGTCAGCCCTCGTCCTTCCAAAATGTTGCCATCTATGGTACAGTTCAGGGATTACTCTAAACCAGGGGTCCCCAGCCTTTTTGAGTCTACAGGGTCCTTTGGAATTATGACAAGTACAGAGGGTGCAACCACAAAATGGCTGTCACAGGGGGTGGAGCCAGTCACAACATGGCTGCAGCGGCTTACCTTCAGTCACACAGTGATGGTCCTTGTGCTGTATGGGCAGCTGATGTTTTTTTTAAAAAATTGCACAGCTAATAGCCCTGCTCACTTTCTAAACACGCTGGGCAAACAACAAGAAATGTATCAGCAAGCTCTGTGGCACCCAGGGGTGCCATGTTGGGGACCCCTGCCAATCAGTATTCAGGTAATCTAAACGATGAGCTGGCATGATTGGCTGTGGCTAACTAGAACTGGAAACCACTATTTGAAGCGGGCTTAACATTGTTGGTGCTAAGTATAGTTTGCTGTGATTTCTGACTCGACAAACCAGAGTACGGTCTGGTGTTCTGCCTCCAGCAGCCACCAACACTCAGAGGTCAGGGCCTTCTGAGCTTATGGAGACCAAAAACAGGCTAGCAGCTTTTAAACCATAGTTTGCCGCTTGCTTTGAGCTTCCAACCCACACCATGGTTAAGAGCATAAAATGAGCCTTCCCAGATCAAGACCAGAAATCCATCTCGTCCAGTATCTCGGTGGTACCAAAAGGGCTAACCAACTTGTTTGGGTATTTACATCCTGCTGGTGATTCAAAGCAGCTTACCAAAACACCAGCATTAGGCAGAATGAAAAAATGCTTAGCTTGACTCCAACATTGATTTTGGATCTATCTCTCTTAGGGCTGCAGGTTATAAGGCAATTGGCTTTTGCCCTTTGGCCCATGCTAGACACTTAATGCCTTTTGGAAGCCCCCAAGCAGGGAATGGGGACAGTGGCCCTACCTCTGACCAGGTGTGGAATGGGAAGTCAAAATAACTCCAGAGCAAGCCAGATTGAGTGGCCCCTGCAGAGCTGTTGGGACTTGACTCTGGTTGCTTCTGGTTGCTCAGCAGTCCTCCAAGGTAGAGGCCCACTAGGATCTTTCCATGTGAGTTAAATGGCCATGTTTGCTCTGCTCCTGAACTTGAAGCTTTCTCCTTCTGTCTATTGAATTTTTTCTCACCAAAGGGCTCAGGTCGGCATGCCTAGGTGCGGATTTGAAGCCAGGACTCCATGCTTCTAGTCCAACACTCTAACCACTGTGCTACACCAGTTCTTATTAGGGAGGCTTCCCAGAGCCAGCATGGCTACTAGCCATGGATAGGCCTCTCCTGAGCTTAAGCTGAAGGCCGCAGGTGTGTCTTGTGGCTGTGGTTTCTATATGGTGATCATGTATTGTGCAAAGAAGGGCTACGGTCGGTGTGGTTTTGAGATGAGAACTAAGCTGACGTTTAAAAGCTGGAACGCAAAACAAGTGATGCATACACCAGTTTAGCATGTCAACAGCCAGTCTCTCTCTCACACCCTTCCCACTGGTTCTGCAGGCCTTGAGGAAGCAGAAGAGGTTCCCCCAGCACAACCTGAAGACGTGGGGGCTGCTGAAGGCACAGAGCTGTCAGGAGCAGGTATGAGCTTTTCTTCAGCGGAACTCGGACCTCTTAAGGGCATAAGTCTGCAGTGGGATTGGACTGGGAAGTCCATCTTCCTCAGCATTCCGTTTCCCAAGGGACTTTCCAGATGCCCCAAAGAAGTCTGGTTGTGCATGCATGTGTGCATGAGAGAAAAGGTTTTGTGGTGTTTAAAATCCACAGGATTAGATTTGGGGAAGGATTTAAGAACAGACAATTGTCAGGAGTGAATGTTTGCCCTGGGACAGCTTGGCCATCTGGGTGGGCACCTCTGCCAATGGCCTTGGCACCTCTGGTGGGAATGGATTCCATCATGAAATACAGTATTTTTTGCACCATAAGACTCACTTTCTCCCCCCCAAAAAGTGGAGGGAAAAGTGTGTGCGTCTTAAGGAGCGAATACTGCAAAAAATTCACACAAATGCCTCTAAATTCACACAAACGGCTCTAAAAACTAGCTGCGTCTTATGTTCAGGTGCGTCTTATGGAGCGAAAAATACGGTAGTTTCCAAACTTGGGGTGGAACTCAGTGCAATGGAGGACAACCCCAGTTGCATAATGATGGAGATGGAGATCTGCTTTTAACGCCCAGGAGCATGCTGCTGTGGGGAGCTACAGATTGGTGTAGTGGTTAAGTGCGCACACTCTTCTCTGGGAGAACCCGGTTTGATGCCCCACTCCTCCACTTGCACCTGCTGGAATGGCCTTGGGTCAGCCATAGCTATCGCAGAGATTGTCCTTGAAAGGGCAGCTGCTGTGAGAGCCCTCTCCAGCCCCACCCACCTCACAGGGTGTCTGTTGTGGGGAGAGAAGATGTAGGAGATTGTAAGTCGCTCTGAGACTTTGATTCAGAGAGAAGGGCGGCATAAAAATCTGCGGTCCTCCTCCTCCTCCTCGTCAATAGGGTTGCCCTGTTTAGTCTAGCATAGCCCCAGGATACCTCTGATGCCCCCAACCTAATGATCTGGAAACACCTGGTGCTGTGCTGTTGCTGAGGTGGGTGTGTGGGGGAGAGGTCCTAGTCCATCCCTTAGAATGGAGGCCACTAGGAGCCCCAGGGTGGGTGAAGGAAACTGTTTTAGCCTTAAAAGCCACATTTATGTATTCCTTGTAAGATAATATTCTGATCTGTATTGCTAATATTTTTATCCTGCCCTACCTCCAAGGAATTCAGTCAGTGAAATAGTTCTCCCCTTTTCATTTTAAATCTATCGACTAGGTTTCATTGAGAGAGTGATTGGCCTATGTGGGCTTCATGACACTAAAACAGAATACCAAAATTCTGCTCTGCTTGCATCATTTATGCAGAAATACAGGGTGTTCTTGATGCAGAACTGGTATCACTCATGTAACTTTTGCATAATCCTACAATTATGGTACTTTTGGGCTTAATTAATGGTTAACCAATGAGGAAGGAACCAGGCCACTGAATCTCCTCCAAATACTGGGTCATATTTCCCTCTCTGGCGTCTGTGATTGCAGGAGACAATTACTTAACAGTCTTTGAAAATCATTTTCTCAAACACAGGGCCTCAAAACTTCTTTGGAGGGGGGGACAGACCGAGAGTTGGATTTTGCATGCACTGCTGCCTTTTTACTCCCGAATCTCTCAATACAGTCTTGGGTGTCTCTCCCTCCCCCATCTTCTTTTTAAAGTGGAACAGTTAAAACTGTCAACAGAACTTCATGCATGTGGCTTACATAGAGTTGGGCTCCTTGTCTTTGCCTGCTGACTCTTGATTACTTTTGATTTTACGCAGTTGATACAATGCACACCAAGAAGAGCAAACCTGGAGATCCTGATTCTGGATCAGAGGCCAGCTTAGGTAAAGGTGGGGGCAGGTAATGGGAGGGAGGGGTGGCTGCAGCTTTGTGATCTTTATGTAAAAGCTCCCCACAACCTACACTGCTGCAGACTCATACCTATAGAGAGAGAGACCAAGAAGAAGAGGACGACATTGGATTTATACTCTGCCCTCCACTCTGAATCTCAGAGCGGCTCACAATCTCCTTTACCTTCCTCCCCCACAACAGACACCCTGTGAGGTGGGTGGGGCTGGAGAGGGCTCTCACAGCAGCTGCCCTTTCAAGGACACCTCCTGCGAGAGCTATGGCTGACCCAAGGCCATTCCAGCAGGTGCAAGTGGAGGAGTGGGGAATCAAACCCAGTTCTCCAAGATAAGAGCCCACGCACTTAACCACTACACCAAACTGATTTCCAGTGCCTTGCAGAGCTGTAGTCAGCTTTTCATTGCTAGGTCAGCAACATTCCTAGTAGGTTCTCAAAGAAATAGAACAATCAGTCATTTACTCATTTTTTTTTTTAAGTACAGAAGCTTTTGGCACCTTATAATGGACATCTTTAAATATTTGGAAGACTTAGAGGAGGGCAGGGGGCTGTTGGCAGCAGAAGAGAGGACTCCCCATAGTGGGTTTAATTTACAGGTGGGAAGCTACTGGCTGGGTATTAAGGAATTTTTTTTTATAGTGAGAGTGGTTCAGTGGTGGAATCAAGCTGCCTATGGGGAGGTGGTGAGCTCCCCCTCACTGGCAGTTTTCAAGCAGCAGCTGGATGAATGCTTGTCAGGGATGTTTTAGGCTGATTCTGAATTGAGTTGGAGGTTGGATTAGACAGCCTTCTATGGCTATCCCAACTCTGTGATTCTTCCTTAAGCTGTCCCATGGATGGCTCCTTTAGGCACTCTGGAAATCATTTAAATATTTAATACCCCACTTTCCTTCCCAATAGGGACCTAAAGTGATTTGCATTGTTCTCCTCCATGTTATCCTCACAGTCTATGATATATCCTCACATCCATGGCTCTGATCAGTAGTCTACACTTGTGCTCCCTGGACCAAGGTTGAAAGGCATACAGTAAGAAACATCACTCGGCATGTATGCAATGAGCCTTTTTTGTAGCAGGAACTCCTTTGCATATTAGGCCACACACCCCTGATGTAGCCAGTCCTCCTGGAGCTTACAGTAGGCCCTGTAAGAAGAGCCCTGTAAGCTCTTGGAAGATTGGCTACATCCGGGGGGGGGGGGGCGTTGCCTAATATGCAAAGGAATTCCTGCTACAAAAAACCCCCTGAAAGCTAGATTCTAGGAGACCTCATAAACATCTTTTTGTCTTGTGTTATCTATATTAGATTTTTTAAAACTCCTTTCTTGGTCCTATATCACAGGGGTGGCCAACGGTAGCTCTCCAGATGTTTTTTGCCTACAACTCCCATCAGCCCCAACCATTGGCCATGCTGGCTGGGGCTGATGGGTGTTGTTGGCAAAAAACATCTGGAGAGCTACCGTTGGCCACCCCTGCTGAGTTTGTATATTTTTGTACAATGTTTTTTACTATTGTATCATAGGCCTTTATGAACAGACATGGCTGATTTGGGCCGAAATGTGTCAGGTCATGATAGTTGCCTTTTGTATAAATTGTATTTTTATTCTGTGATGAAGCTAAAGTTGAGCCCATACATGTTTTTAACCAATTGATAATAAATACATGTATTTCTGATAACGTTTAGAGTTTACATATAGTTTAGAGTTTACATATAGTTTTTAATTATTGGCCCTTCATTTGGTTTGCAGCTAACCTTTTTGGTTCCTCACTTGGACTGCTATCACTGCCGGCCTCCACTAGTGTTTTTTAACTGGATGCTTTCCAGTTCTAAACATCTTCCCAGTTTTAGCTGTCATGTCACAAATTTTAAAAAAGAAACTTCCCATGATCCAGCTGCATGGTATGCCCTGTCTATGCTCCTAATGTCGACTGCCCAAGACGGTTTAAGAAGTATCGAAGAAGAAGAAGATATTGGATTTATATCCCGCCCTCCACTCCAAAGAGTCTCAGAGCGGCTCACAATCTCCTTTACCTTCCTCCCCCACAACAGACACCCTGTGAGGTAGATGAAGATATTGGATTTATATCCCGCCCTCCACTCCGAAGAGTCTCAGAGTGGCTCACAATCTCCTTTACCTTCTTCCCCCACAACAGACACCCTGTGAGGTAGATGAAGATATTGGATTTATATCCCGCCCTCCACTCCGAAGAGTCTCAGAACAGCTCACAATCTCCTTTACCTTCCTCTCCCACAACAGACACCCTGTGAGGTGGGTGGGGCTGGAGAGGGCTCTCACGGCAGCTGCCCTTTCAAGGACAACCTCTGCCAGAGCTATGGCTGACCCAAGGCCATTCCAGCAGCTGCAAGTGGAGGAGTGGGGAATCAAACCCGGTTCTCCCAGATAAGAGACCGCACACTTAACCACTACACCGAACTGGCTCTAAGCATTTCTGGTCTTTTGTTTCTGTGGAGTGAGAACTATGGAAGGCAGTTTGGTATAGTGGTTAAGTGTGTGGACTCTTATCTGGGAGAACTGGATTTGATTCCCCACTCCTCCACTTGCAGCTGCTGGAATGGCCTTGGGCCAGCCATAGGTCTCTTAGGAGTTGTCCTTGAAAGGGCAGCTTCTGAGAGAGCTCTCTCAGCCTCACCTACCTCACAGGTTGTCTGTTGCGGGGGAAGAAGATAAAGGAGATTGTGAGCCACTCTGAGTGGAGGGTGGAATATAAATCCAATGTCGTTGTCATCGTCTTCTTCAGCGACATCTGTTCTTCACTAACTGTAGTGACGGAAAGCATCAGGATGTCACCCGATGAATGGTTGGGGAGGGACTGGCTCAGTGGAAAAGCCTCTGCTTTGCATGCAAAAGGTCCCAGGTTCAATCCCTGGTATTTCTAGTTAAAAGGACCATGCATTAGGTGATGTAAAAGGCCTCTGCCTGAGACCCCGGAGAGCTGCTGTCAGTCTGAGTAGACAATACTGACATTGGTGAACCAGTGGTCTGACTCAGTATGAGGCAGCTTTCTACGTATTTATGTGTACGTGTGGTTTGCTTTGCATTATCCCATGTGAGTTTTTTAAAAAGCCCCAGGATTTTATACCAAACATGAAAAAGGGTTCAGCTATTAATACAAATTAATTTTAATTACACCCTTTCATCTTACTTCTGTATATAATCACCAAATCTAGTTGACACCTAACAAAATTATAGGGGAAGACGGCAAAAAGTGCGAATAAATTTCTTCAATGGTATCACCTAGAGAGAGGTCATATCATACAAAACTTTCTTCAAAACAGAATACGAAACTTAATCCAGCAAGGATTACTGGCTCATAGCTCCACAGATCAAATAATTCAGAATAATTTCTATAAATTCCCAGGCATTAGTCAATTTACTTATTTTTTTGTCTGTAACCTTAGAACATACATAATGTACATTTTGTATGCCGAGGCTTGAGGATATTAAATTTATTGTTTTAAAAACTGTACCCTGCCTTCAAACTTCAAATGAAATTTTAAAAAGTTGTTTGGAAGTGACAAAGCAACATCAGCGATGTCAGTTCCTGCAGCGATCCAGAGGGAATAAAACTTCAAAAGGTGATGATTATTAAATGATGACAGTGGACTGGCAGAGTCCCTGCAGAGCAGGAGTTCAAAAGCTGAGATGACTTCACAGGAAGTATTCTTTCTGCGCTGGTTACACAGTCTGCTTTCCAAATGCAGCATGGAGATTTGAAAAAAAAGGCACCAGAAGGCTCATTTTAGTTCCTAGTCCTTCAGAATGCCTCATCCCAGCTCCTTTCCACGTTCTGTCCAAGCAGGGCTTTTTTTGTAGAAAATGCCCTGCAAGAACACATTTGCATATTAGGCCACACCCCCTGACATCACCATTGTTTCACACAGGGTTTTTTGCAGAAAAAGCCCAGCAGGAGCTCATTTGCATACTAGGTCACACCGCCTGACACCAAACCAGCCAGAACTGCGTTCCTGCTCAAAAAAAAGTGCTGAGTTCAAGCCAGGTTTAACATATGAAGTCCCTAAGTGAAACCTTTTCCATCTGTGCTTAGCTGTTTCAGACTGAAACTGCTGTCATTGATTAGTTCACAGCTTTAATTATTCTGCTGCCCTCTCACTGCATTCCCAAGTTTTCCCCGTTGTCTGAAAACAGAAGGGACCATAGGACTCGGGGAGATTTTTTTTTAACATAAATGAAATTGCAAGGTCAAATCGACCACAGCAGACAAAATGCTGTTGAGGTTCATTTGTGCTACGGTCCCTTTAAATGTTCCTCTGCTCTGCTGCTAGCTTATCTCCTGTTCTATCATGTTGTCCTGAATCAGCTGTCAATTGTTTGGGGCAGGGATTTTTTTTGTACTGCTTTTCACTTTGCTGCCCAAACAATTTGTCTGATTTCTTTATAGCATTCTTGTGAAATTACAATAATACATAAAATTAAATTGAATAGTGTTGTAAGGTGAAAAGTAATCATAGAGTTGGAAAGGGACCCCAGGGTCATCTAGTCCAACCCCCTGCACAATGCAGGAAACTCACAAATACCTCCCCCTAAATTCACAGGATCCACATTGCTGTCAGATGGCCATCTAGCCACTGTTTAAAAACCTCCAGGGAAGGAGAGCCTTCCCTCCTTGTTAAAAAAAAAAAGGACTGATAAGGGGAGGGCCCTACTCAGCCTGCCATCTGTTGTGTTTAAGAATAATCTGTGTGTGCAAATGGCTGTCACGTCACTTCCAGCTCATGGTGACACTGAATCACTGACTTCCAGAATGTCCTGTGGTTAGCAGCCTTGCTCAGGTCTTACAAGCTGCAGCCTGTGGCTTCCTTGGCTGCGCCCCTCCATCTCATGGTGGCTCTTCCTCTTTTCCTGTTGCCTTCAACTTTTACTAGAATTATTTGTCTTTCCCAGTGACCCTTGTCTTCTCATAATGTAACCAAAGTACCATAGCCTCAGTTTGGTTGTTTGTGGTTTGGTGTAGTGGTTAAGTGTGCGGACTCTTATCTGGGGGAACTGGGTTTGATTCCCCACTCCTCCACTTGCAGCTGCTGGGATAGCCTTGGGTCAGCCATAGCTCTTGTAGGAGTTGTCCTTGAAAGGGCAGCTGCTGTGAGAGCTCTCTCAACCCCACCTACCTTGCAGGATGTCTGTTGTGGGGAAAGAAGGTAAAGGGAGATTGCAAGCTGCTTTGAGATTCTGATTCAGAGAGAAAGACAGAGTATAAATCTACGGTCTTCACCTTTTTAACTTCTGGGGGGGAGACTTCAGGCTTGACTTGATCTTGGAACCACTTATTTGTCTTTGTGGCGGTCCATGAGAAGAAGAAACTGTTTCAAAAAGCGCTGTGTAGAAAACATGTCTCCTTATTTTTCTGTAGAGACAGATTTTGAGTCTGTGGACAATTCTTCGCTGCTCGCAGAGGCCAACTTCCCAACTGTTTCCCAGGAGAAGGCACCATCGAGTCCGCTGCCGTCAGAAGGAAGAGCCCCTTCGCCGGGGGCAGAACTCCGTCAGAGAAGTGTTTGCTCCAGTTCTTGAGAGGTCCTGGCTGCTCAGCCTCCCTCCCCCTTGGTATTTGCACTTCCACTAGCATTGCCCAGCACAGGCCTTGCTTGTCCCAGGGAAGCTGCGGCTCCCAGCTTGTGTTTACATTCCAGCCCCTTTTCCCCCTTAATGCCCGGAGACACTGTAACTTAATAAAAATTTATCTGCTAACCATTAAGGTGAACTGGTGTCTGCTGAGTGGGTGGGTCACGGGAAGAGAGGGGAGGGGCTGTAGCTAAAGGAAGAGCCTCTGCTTTGCATGCAGAAGGTCTCAGGTTCAATCCCCGGCGTCTCCGCTTAAAAGGATGTGACAGGAGGTGATGTGAAAAGACCTCAGCCTGAGACCTTGGAGAGCTGTTGCCAGTCTGAGTAGAGAATACTGACCCTGATAGACCAAGGGTCTGATGCAGTAGAAGGCAGCTTTGTGGGTATTTGTCTGCTCGTTGCAGATGAAAATTGCATGGACTGTGTTGTGAAAAAATTATGTAACCCACCTACATTAGGGACATATTTATTTCCTCATTTAACATAAACATTACTCTGCTGCCTGCAAAATATTGCCCACACATTATCTGGCCTTTGGGTCACAAGGACTAGAAACTTCCATTTTAAAACACACAAGCAGAGTTTTTTAAGATGGTTGTAGGAAGCTATCTTATGTCAAGTTGACTGCTAAGCAGTCGGGTTAGAATGGATAAAAGGAAGTACTTCTTCACCCAAAGGGTGATTAGCACATGGAATTCACTGCCACAGGAGGTGGTGACAGCTACAGGCATAGCCAGTTTCAAGAGGGAATTGGATAAACATATGGAGCAGAGGACCATCAGTGGCTAATAGCCACAGTGTATTGTTGGAACTCTCTGTCTGAGGCAGTGATGCTCTGTATTCTTGGTGCTTGGGAGGGGCAACAGTGGGAGGACTTCTAGTGTCCTGGCCCCACTGATGGACCTCCTGATGGCACCTGGGTTTTCTGGCCACTGTGTGATGGAGTGTTGGACTGGATGGGCCATTGGCCTAATCCAACATGGCTTCTCTTATGTTCTTATGCTGGCCTGCCTAGCTCAGTTTCATCTCATCTGTTTGGCAAAGGCTCTCTGGCATTTCAAGCGGAGATGTCTCTTCCCCAGCAGTTGCTAACTGAGGTCCTTTAACTGGCGATACCGGAAACTGAGCAGAGGACCTTCTGTGTAGGTGTGTTGCACTTCTGTGGGATGGCAGCCAGTCTGAAATGTGGAATTTGGGTGTGGAATTTAGCGTCCTAAAAAATCTCTTGTATTTTTTTTCATTTAGTGAAGCAAGTTTCACATTCAAGATTGAGAGTGCGTGCTCGAAAAAGATGTGGGCAATGGCTCTAAAGCCAAAGTCATCCAAATAATATTTCAGGTGGCATAAGAAGAGCAAAGGAGCCAGCTATCCTTCATGGTGCACCACTAATGTAGTGGTTAAGTATGCAGACTCTTATCTGGGGGAACTGGGTTTGATTCCCCACTCCTCCACTTACAGCTGCTGGAATGGCCTTGGGATAGCCATAGCTCTCGCAGGAGTTGTCCTTGAAAGGGCAGCTGCTGTGAGAGCCCTCTCAGCCCCACCCACCTCACAGGGTGTCTGTTGTGGGGGGAGAAGATATAGGAGATTGTAAGCCGCTCTGAGTCTCTGATTCAGAAAGAAGGACGGGGTATACATCTGCAGTTGTCTTCTTGATGCAGAACACTGTCTTCGTGCAGTTTTAACACTTGGGGGGATTTTAAATTTTATTTTTAGTATCGGAGAGGCCTATGTCTTAGTGGTAAAGCACCTGCTATCCTCATGGAAGGTCCTAGGTTCAGTTTCTGGAATTTCCTGCTCTGTGGCAGCAGATATTGGTGGTGGGGGGAGGGGAGAAGTGTTTCTCCACCTGACTCTTCAGAGGGCCACTGTTTATGGCAACTTCATATGCAGACAGGCTTTGCCCAGCGCTGGTGGTGTCGTTATGTTTCTTGGCTGCCTGCTGCTTTCTGGATTAATAGGATTCTTTTTTTCCTGAGAAGTCCAGATGGTCCCACCCAATTGGATTCTTGTCAATTCAGCTTGGGGGGAAAAGATCATGGTTCCTCCTTGCTGGGAAGGAGAAGTGGGGGGGTGTCTGCATTCCACAGGTGGCTAGTAACCCTCGGGTCGGATTCCAAGCTGGTGGTGGTTGTAACCCTGTTGCTCCACACCCTGTGGGGAGGAAGTCTGACGGCTGGACCCAGCGGGCAGCGCTTCATTCCAGCGATGATCTACGTGGATCATGTGTCTTTCCAGAACTGGCAGGATGCTTCGTTGGTATGCTAAAAGTCTGTGATGGAATGTGGATGAATCGTGTTGCTAACACTTGGAAATGCTCTCGGGGGGGGGGGGTACCCGCCCCTGCTGCATTGCTTTGGAAACCCTGGATGGGGGGCAGATCAGGGAGGGGCAACGTAATTTAACACTTGTGCTTTCAATAACTTAGTTTTTGAAATGCTTCATGGGCAGCGTGTCTTAAAAAAGCCAAACACAAAGCGGCGGTAAAAGCATGAATAGCTGCAGTTGAACAGACTTAAGTGGTTCTAGCTTTCTTGCCGGTCATGACCAGCAAGGTGCTTCAGGGAACATTATAAGTGGGGTATGAAGGTTACAGCCTTTCCCTGTTTCTTGTCCTTAGTATTTTCTTATTTCAGGGGGTAGAGCTGACTTGTTCACTTATTTACGTGATTTCTGTGCTTTCCACAGAATTGCTCAAGATGGTACACAAAAATTTAGGGTGCTGGACTAGGCTCTAATAGAGATATTTGCTTTGCTACTGCTGCCCATCAATTTCATCGGATGTCCTTAAGTTCTAGTATTTTGGGAGAGGGAGAAAAAGTTCTCCCAGTCAACTCTTTCCACCCCGTGCATAATTTCATAAACCACTATAATGTCCCCTCTTTAGCCATCTCTTTTCTAAACTGAAAAGTCCCAGACTCTTCAGCCTTTCCTCATAGGGAAGGTGCTCCAACATCCTAATCATCTTGGTTGCTTTCCCAGCTCTGCAATATCCTTTTTGAGAAAGGGTGACTAGAAGTGTTCCCTGCATTTGCTTACCCTTTAACTCAGGGGTGTCATACATATGGCCCGGGGGCCAGATTAGGCCCCCGGAGGGCTCCTATCAGGCCTGTGAGCAAGGCTGCTCCCTCTCATTTCCTTCTGCATCACAGCTTGCTTTACCAGACTTGCTCAATCACACAGGAGCTACAGAGCAAAGCCTCTGTTTTCTCCATTGGCTGAGGCTCCTCCTCTGGGGAGGAGGGGGGAGAGCAACCCAGGGTTGCTATCTCAATCACACAGAGCTACTGAGCCAAGCCTCTCATCCTATTGGCTGAGGCTCCTCCCCTCCTCATCCCCTGGGGAGGGACGGAAAGAGTCAGAGCTTCCATTGCCCAGTTCCCTCAATCACACAGGATACGAAGCACCTTTAAGGCCAACGAAGTTTTATTCAAGGTATGAGCTTTTTGCCTTGCTATTTAGTTTTGAACTATTTAGATGAGGGATAACAAGCCACTATGTACGTGTCCAGACCAAGTTCACCCAGCACATTTCCTTTGTAGAGTACTAATCTTTTAACCATGTTTTTTTTTTGTTTTAAACTTTAATTGTGTTTGTCCATTATAAAGTTTATATCTCCACTACCTGGCATTTTATGACACATGTGGCCCAGTCCAACAAGGTCTCATTTATGTCAGATCCAGCCCTCATAACAAATGAGTTTGACACACTGCTTTAGCTGATGACTGGCAAGTCAGTCTTCCCTTTGACAGGTTCCCCTTCCTAGGTGGAAGAAGATCAGATACCATGGCTAATAGAATCCATTTGTATATCAGCAACTATCTACTGACTTTCCTCTCAAGGCACTTAAACCAGTGGTGGTTGGAGCACCAGGTAGCAGTAAATTCCACAAGCGTCATGGAGCTGAGCAGCTGTCTCCTAGCACCATAGTGACACTTGACCAGATGGGAAAGGCCTGCTCCAGCTGGTTGAAAATATCATGGTCATTGGTGTCAAAATCTGCTGGGAGATTCAGGGGTCACAGTCTTTCTCCTGGTAGAAATAGTGAGGAGCTTAGTTTGCATGTCACATGAAGCTGCTGTATGCTGAATCGGACCCTTGGTTCAAGATCAGTATTGTCCACTCAGACTGGCAGCAGTTCTCCGGGGCCTCCGGCAGAAGGTCTTTCACATAGCATAATGTATGGTCCTTTTAACTGGAGATGCTGGTGATTGAACCTAGGACCTTCCGCATGCAAAGCAGAGGCTGTACTATGGAAAATGAAAAATTGTTCAGGGCTGATTAATTGTTGGTGAGTGTGGCTTTGCCTTGTGTGGCAGCCTGAGATTGGAAGTTGCTGGAGACTCCCATTTGGTGGGAGGTCCAGAGCCAGATGCCCTAAGGAGCGGAAGTGTTAATTTCTTAGTTTCTCTTAAAAAGAAATTCTGAATGGGCTAGAACTGTGGCTGAAATCCCAAGGCAGAAGGAATGAGCCCCACAATTAAGCAGGTCTCTGCCCATCAGAAACAAGTTTTTGTTTGTTCTTGATACATGAATTGGGTGCTGGCAAAAACCAAAACCATAGAAATGCATAAAATACACAAAAAGCTTCAAATGAAAATCACAATTCAAAACTGCCAGTAGGTAGAAAAAACTAATGAGATGCCATATGGAAGCAGAGCAGACTCTAAGCCGAGGATCAACCCCTTCAAATCTAATTAACTTTATTTCTGAGTTGGAAAGACCTGTCCACTTCTGCCTTTCCACATGGGGGGGGGGGGGCGGTCTAGCTTCCTTTCCTCCATGCCTGCTAGTCCTCCCCCTGTCAACACCTCTTGCTTATTCTCTGTTCAGCACAAACCGCAGCTTACATGCATTGAGGAAGGTGTCTCTTTGGAACAAAATAGATATGACCAACCCTCCATTCTAAAGTGATGCAATGACAATGGAATTCTCAGTGCAGTTTGTGCCAAGCACATAGTGCAGAATGGGCATGGGGGAGTAGGAACAGCTTTGGGGTCTTTGGTGCTCTTTTGAAGCTTAATCACACTTGCTGGATGATTCAACCTCATCCAAAGCCCTGATTTGCTGGCATCTGCATTCATTCAGGAATGCACGCTTGCCAATGCTGAGTCAGAAAATTCATGGCGATGACTCGGCACAAATGAAATGCAGGCTCATTTTCCTTTAAAATGTGTCAATCGTATTGTCTGTCTCTAATTCTCTGAAAACTAATTAATGTTCCACTGTCCCAGATTACGTCCCTTCTGGCATATCCTGAAGCATTTATTTCTTAATTATGACTGAACGTCTTTTCCTCTGACTCAGGAAAAAAGAGGGTTTTTGGGTTTGTCTGAGTTTTAAAACGAGGGTCCAAGAGATCAGTCAGGGGGGGATAACTTGAACAAATTAATCTGGGACATGAAAAATATGGTGTAGGGATATGAAGAAGAGTTGGTTTTATACCCTGCTGTTCACTACCTGAAGGAGTCTTGGCACAGTTTACACTTGCCTTCCTCTCCTCACAACAGGCACCTTGTGAAGGAAGCGAGGCTGAGAGAGTTCTGAAAGAACTAGGACTGGCCCAAATTGCTGAGCAGTCAGGTTAGAACTGATAAAAGGAAGTCCTCCTTCACCCAAAGGGTGATTAATACATGGAATTTACTGCCACAGGAGGTGGCGGCGGCTACAAGCATAGCCAGCTTCAAGAGGGGATTGGATAAACATATGGAGCAGAGGTCCATCCGTAGCTATTAGCCACAAGGTATAGATGGAACTCTCTGTCTGGGGCAGTGATGCTCCGTATTCTTGGTGCTTGGAAGGGGCACAGTGGGAGGGTTTCTAGTAACCTGGCCCCACTGGTGGACCTCCTGAAGGCACCTGGTTTATTTGGCCACTGTGTGACACAGAGTGTTGGACTGGATGGGCCATTGACCTGATGCAACATGGCTTCTCTTATGTTCTTAGGTCACCCAACTCTTAACCACTGCACCAAGGTATTCATTTACTGAGAACCAGTGAGGCATAGTGGTTAAGAGCAGCAGATTCTAATCTGGAGAACTGGGTTCCACTCCTCCATGTGAAGCCTGCTGGGCCAGTCTCAACCCCACCTACCTCACAAGGTGCCTGATGTGGGGAGAGGAAGAGAAGGAGATTGTAAGGCACTCAGACTCCTTCGGGTAGAGAAAAGCAGGGTATAAAAACCAGCTGTGCTTCTCTTCTTCAATTGTGCTGTTCCATAGTTATGAAGAGGATCCCTCTCCCTCCCTGCCCCTTGCTCTGAAAGCCGATGGAGAAAGTGTGTAAACTCTGGCTCCAGTTTTACTCTCATGAAGTGACAAGTGGGAGGGATACCAAAGGTTTGGCTAGCATTTCTCCCGTGCAATCATTTAAGATCAAATCGCACAGGGTACAAGCAATACATCATTTGATCTCTTGGCCTTTTGTACAAAAACTTCAAAACCCTTGTGTATGTGTGTGCTGTGAGTGACTCTGGTTTTAATCAGACCCATAACACTGCTTTTTTCCTAATCTAAATTGGGTGTGTGCACCCGCCTTCCACTCTAGACTCTTTTAGATCTCCGGGAAGGGGGCAGGAATCAAGGCATGATACAGGCTGCTGTAAATTATATTTTTTAATTGCTCCTTATTTCCCACATCTATTTTGCCTCTTAGTCTTGGAACCAGCAGGTACCTGCTGCTGTACATCTTGAGAATCCTCTGCTCCTGGAACCGCCCTGTTTGATTTAAGGTTCCTGGCTTCCTACACAGCTCAATGCTTGGAAAGGGGATTGACTTTCAACAGGATCCAATTTTCCTGGAGACACAGTAATGTGGGCGGGGGAGAGTTTAATGTCACACTTCTTTCTGTCAAGCACAGAAACTCTGCCTTGGGCTGAGAAAAATATGGCACCTCTTGTTCTATCTAATGTTTATTCCACCCATTCTCCAAGACTTTGTTGGCAACATGCATAAATTTCCCTTCCTCCTGTTTTAGCATCACAACAGGGCTGTGAGATTGGTTAGGCTGAGTTGACTACTAGCCCAAAATTGCCCAACTGAACTTCATAAGAGAGTGGGGATTTGAACTGGACCTAACAAGTCCTGATCTAACTAATGCTTAAGGTTGCTAACTTGCTAGCCTCCAGGTGGGGGCTGGAGCTCTCCCAAAATTACATCTGATTTCCAGATGAGAGATCAGCTCCCCTGGAGAAAATGACTGCTATGGAGGGTGGAATCTATGGCATTGTACTCCACTGAGGCCCCTTCCCTCCTCAGGCTCCACCCCCAAATCTCCAGGGGTTTTCCCAAGCAGCAGTTGGCAAATTTACTGGCACTGCACCACCCTATATTTGGTGATGTAGGGTTGTCAGGTCCAACACAGGAAATATCTGGGAACTCTGGGGGTGGAGCCAGAAGACTTTGGGGGTGGAGCCAGGAGCAAGGTTGAGACAAGCATGATTGAACTCCAAACGAAGTTCTGACCATCACATTTAAAGGAACATTTCTTTTAAATGCTTTCCCTCCATTGGAAATAATGGAGGATGGGGCACTTTCTTTTGTGGCTTATAGAATTGGACCCCTTGGTTCAACCGTATTGAAACTTGGGTGGGTTTTTTTTTTAGGAGAGGCACCAGATGCTATGCTGAAAATTTGGTGCTTCTACCTCGAAAAACAGCCCCCCAGAGCCCCCAATATCCACC
The DNA here is from genome assembly GCF_032191835.1 of Heteronotia binoei. Taxonomy (NCBI): domain Eukaryota; kingdom Metazoa; phylum Chordata; class Lepidosauria; order Squamata; family Gekkonidae; genus Heteronotia; species Heteronotia binoei. Next base: position 257,853,354 of record NC_083223.1, read on the forward strand.
GATCGATTCTCCATATCCTATGGAGACTAGTCTCCATAAGGTATAATAGAGTGCTCAGCAGACTTTCCCATTCCTCCCCCCTCCCTGATTTCTGATAACCCCAAAGTGGGGAGAGGGCCTTCAAACCAGGGGATCCCCTGCCCCCACCTGGAAATTCTACTTGCAGCCCTTTCAAGAGAAGCTGAGGGCAAATAGAAGTGTGGAGCCATGCTAGATCCATTGGAGAGACTGAGCAGTGCCAATTGAAATACTGTATCCCTTGGTGAACTGCCTGAGGAAGGATTTACTCCGAAAGTGGACGGAAGCAGTCCGGTTGCAGCCACACCTGTTGGGGAACTGCAGTCACACCTGGTTGAGAATTACTGAAATTCAGGAAGTCCTACAAACTAAAAAAAAAAAAAGAACATTGTATATTGTTTTTGAAAAATGGACTGTAAAATATTTCTAAATATCTGAAAAACGTTGTGGATAATTTTGTTTTTTTGACTATATATATATATATTACTTAAAACCTTCACGGAGTGTTCCAAATTTATGTACCATACCCCAGCTGGAGACTGGCAACCCTGTGTGATGCCTGTTGGATTGAGAGACTGTGCCCTTGGGTTCCACCATCCTCATTTGCAGAGTAGTAGTCCATTTTTACAGATGAAAAAAAAAAAAAACTGAGACTGAGGCAGTTCTTCATCTCTGATATGGGAATACTACACTCATGGAAAGTCACCTTTTAATGATCTTCCTTAGTTGGCAGGCTTGCCTGTACTGGTGAGAAAAAGACTATCCTGAGAGCTGTTCTGCCTAGCGACTGGGTGGAGTGTCTGGTCTCTAGGTGAATATATAGCCCCAGGTCAGAGCTCAGCCAGCAGCAAAAACTGTCTGTCTGAGATGAGTGTTCTGCTTGTCCAGTCAACCTTCCAGGAAGAATCTCTCCCTCAGGGGTGCCACCCTTCTGTCTCCCTTTTCTCTGGCTAATTTTCCCCCTCCTTTCTTTCCCCAGTTCTCTTGTTAATCTCACAAATTCACAGGGGAGAGGGAAAACCTTGCTAAGAAAAAAACCCTTATAAGGCACAGTTTTGTTTTCTTTGCAGACACCTGCAGTGGGGGGCCCAACATGGGGCAGCAGCGATTTTCCACCCCTCTGGCTGCCTTTTGCTAATTCCTGCTGGCTGGGAAGGGGTGGGGAGAGGAAGAAGCTCAGGGGATGAGGTCATACAGAGAAGGGTATAAAACTTTTCCTCTGCAGCAGTTCAAACAGAAGGCAAGTGTGCTCCTTCCAGGCAGGGAAGGATCCGTCTCTGCCACAGGTGGCGCATTGCTTAGGACATCAAAAGGCATTCCAACCAAGAACTGGACCTCTACTAGAGTTGGACCTCTACAAGAGTTGGACCTCCAACACAGGCAGCTCCTGTTCCCACCACAAGCCAGCAGGCTGTAGGACTGAATGATACTCTCAAGCAGGTCTGTCATTCCAAAAGGCACTACATCACTTTTTGTCCTTCAGCCCTGCTGCCTTGGTGACTGGCTGTTGTGTTGCTTAGATACCACATTGTTGCTGTTGTCCTGGAGACCCTTGGACTGATACCTCTGTTGCCCAGCAATCCAAAGCCAGCTTCCCCTGTCCACCTGAGGATGCCAGGTGAGTTAAAATGAAAGAGAGTGACATGCTTGTCTGCTGTTGTGTTCACACTGTGTGAACGCCACTGCTTTGGGCTAAGAGAGTGTGAGCAGCAAGACTCGGTTAGAATGTGATCTAGGCCAGGGGTGGCCAACAGTAGCTCTCCAGATGTTTTTTGCCTACAACTATCAGCCCCAGCCAGCATTACCAATGGCTGGGGCTGATGGGAGTTGTAGGCAAAAAACATCTGGAGAGCTACCGTTGGCCTCCCTTGATCGAGGCTATGGCCCAGGATACAGTCTTATGTTTTATTTATCAGTTTAATTTTGTTATACCTTGATTTTGTTAATTTTGTTATACTCCAAAGCAGCTTACAACATCCTCCTCTCCTGAACTGCTTTTAATTCTGGGGGATCTTCACAGACAGACAGACAAAGCTGTAGGGGATTGTAGCATCGCTGCCTGTCTTTCTCCAGACACTGCTTATCTCATCTCTCAACAGCTAACTTTTAGAGATGAAAAGGCTTTACTGCTATTTAGACCTTGTTTTTCTCTCTAATAGGGACCCAAGGCTGTTTACGTCTTTCTCCCTTCCTCTGTTTTTATTTATTTAAAACATTTGTGTGCCACCTTTCCACCCAACATAGGGTCCCCAAGGTGGTGAACAATCAAAACTGTGTTAAAATTCAGGTTAATGAAAATTAAATATTTTAAACAAATAAAATTACCAACACAAATACACAACCTGGGAGGACGGCCACTGAAAGCAGATCAAAATGTTTAAAAAAAGTCTTCATCCACTGGTGGAAGACAAGGGAGGATGGGAGAAAAATCTCTCTAGGGAGGGGGTGCCAAAGTTTTTGTTCTACAGCTGAAAAGGCTATTTCTCAGGATGCCATCCATCTACTGTCTGAAGATCACCTCTGAAGAGGACCTCTGAAGATCACCAGAATGATTGGTGAGGTTCATATGGGAGTAGGCAGTCCTTATTTTCTCCTCACACAATGACATCCCTGTGAGGTGAGTGGAAGTGAGACAGAGTAACTTGCCCAAGATCAGTGCCACAGAGTCCACCTTCCACAGTGGCTATTTCCCCAGAGGAACTGACCTCTGTTGTCTGGAGATCAACTGGAATCCCAGGAGACCGCCAGCCACCACATATTTTGGTGGTTTTAGACAACCCCTTGTCTATCTGGCAGCTCTGATGGGCTAAGAATACAAACTAGTTTTATGGGAATGTGCCAAGAACAGCTAACACTCTAGTTTAGGTGAAGCTCCTTCAGGTACTTGATAATCTGGTACAGAAATGTAAATGTCATCTGCTTTTCTTTTGTTAAAATGCCAGTTTCCACAGACTGATGTGGAAATGCCATTTCCACAGACTGATGTGGAAATGTCTGAGATCTTCAGAATTCCTTTTCAGGCTGGATGTGAATCAAAAACACAAAATGGAGACAAAAATATATTATTGGGCAAGACCCCCCCCCCACACACAAATCCCCCATAAACAATTAATAATCATTCAAAAAATGTCAGCAAGAAAAAATAACCCTTGTTAGAGGAATAGAATTACATAATCTACCATTCCAAGGCAGATTATGTCATCCTGTCCCACTCTCTCCATTCATGAACCATCTGCAGTGCCGTACATGCGAACAGCATGCTAATTAAACTTCCATGTTCAGAGGCAAGCTACCTCTGAAGGCAAAGCCAAGGGGAATAAGCAGCAAGGGGAGGGAGGAGAGAGAAAAGTGAGATTTTTCCTTTGTGCCCTGTGTGTGAACTTCCCACAGCCAGAAACAAACCACTAGATTAGATGGAGTTTTTTGCCTAATTCAGATGGGCTTTTTTTTTCTGTTCTCAGAGTTCCACAGGAACCTCAACAGAAGGATGTTTGTGTTGTCTGTGTTTGCGTGAACTTTGGAAGGAGGAGAGATTGCTGTGTTGATTCCCTGGAATGTGAAGGAAAAGATTATGTTTCGGGGAGGCAGAACAAACTATTTCTCGGGCAGCAGCTAGACCATGGTGTCCTCAGTGCTTAAAAAAGTAGTGCTGAAGTCATGCAAACAGTTCCTTTTTGTAAATCCTAAAGAGAGTCACGGGGAGGTAGGGTTGCCAATTCTCACTCGGAAAATACCTGGAGATTTTGGGGATGGAGCCAAGGTAGGGCAGGTTTGGACCATAATGCTGTAAGAATCCATTTTCCAAAACAGCCACCGTCTCCAGGGGAACTGATCTCTTTCACCTGAAGACCAATGTTAATCCTGGAAGATCTCCAGGCCACACCTGGAGGTTGGCAACCCTGATGGGAGGTCTCGCACTATGTTCTGTTGACTCAGCCACTGACAATCTTACTCAATAATTAACCTGAGGTTTCACCAAGCATGGTCTGCACACACTTTCAAGCATATCATTAGGAGAAGTTTGCTTTTTTGATGCAAAGGAAACTGAAAGTCAATGATAACTTCTAGGTTTCATAAACCAGCATGGTGTAGTGGTTAAGAGCATTAGACTAGGATCTTGGGAGACCCTGGTTCGAATCCCCACTCTGCTATGGAAGCTCACTGTGTGGACCAGTCACTCTCTCTCGTCTTAACCTACCTCACACAGTTGACCTGAGGGATAAAATGGATGAGAAGAGAATGATGTTAAGCCCCTTTGGGGGTCCCCATTTGGTGGTGGGGGAATTGGGTATAAATGAAATAATGCAATAATAAATCCTGTCTGATCAAATTGTTATATGTTGTAATCCATCTTGAGTCTTGGTGAGAAAGGTGAACTGTAAATGAAGTAGAACAAATTTTTATTCACAATGTGAGAATCTATAAATGAAGTAAATAACTTTTGCAACAATACCATGTGCTAGGTGGCCAAACTTGCTTTACGTAAGAGCCACATTGAATAAACATCAGGTGTTTGAGAGAAGGAAGGAAGGAAGGAAGGAAGGAAGGAAGGAAGGAAGGAAGGAAGGAAGGAGGTAAAAAGAAAGTAACTTTAATTTTAAATGCATTTTCTGAGTCACTGGCTGACTTGGCTTGGAGTCATAATTTAAAGAGATAAATACCTTCATCAAGCTGGCTGACAGGGCAGTGGGGGCTTCAAGAGCCACATGTAGTTCCTAAACCACAGTTTGGGCACCCCTGCGCTATGGTTTTTCTACACTTGTGTGGCTACTCTAGGGTAGCCACTCTCAAAAAGAAAATGGAGCTTGGCAATCTCCCAGAATTACAAATGCTCTGCAGCCTCCAAATGGAATCCAGAATTAAAAATGCTTTGCAGACTACAGAAATCAGTAACCCTTGAGATAATGGCTGTTCTGGAGGGTGGACTCCAGGCATTATACCCTGTTGAGGTCCCTCCTTCCCAGCTTATACCCCCAAATCTCCAGGAATTTTCCAGCCTGGAGCTGGGAACCCTAGCCAGTTCAGTCCACACACATGTTTTATAAGTATCCTATTGCATATGCATGAAGCTGCTTTATAGTCAGACTTTTGTTCCAGATAATTCAATATTCTCTGACTGGCAGCAGTTCTCCAGGGTCTCTAGCAGACAAAAGTTCTTCCCCCCCCAAAAAACACATCTGCCTTGAGCTCCTGTAACTGCTAGGGCCTTCTGTTTGGGAAGCAGATGTTCTCTTCCTGAGCCTCTTCCTTTCTCACGCTCATTTTGCCCTCCCCTCAACTGTTTGTTCTCTCTGTTAACAGGAACCATGCGAGTCCAAAGGCTATCTATGGTAGCCATTTGGATCCTGCTGCTGTGCCCTCGGGGTTCCCCGACAAGCTTTGGGCACCCTTTGCCTGTACCCCTCAAAGAGAACTACTCACCTCCCTCAAGGAGCAACACTCCGGTGGTGATCAAAGACAAGCCTTCGCTACCTGCTCCTGCCAAATCTTCTCAAGAAGACACAGATTATTATGACGACTATTTCACCATGGATCCACTGGAAACTCCCCGCTCTCCACAGACACCCCCTCCGCACTGTGACTACCACCACTGCCACCATCTTCAAGTACCCTGCGCAGAGCTGCGAAGAGCCAGCGGGTGCTTGTGTCCGGGGATCACAAGTCCTGACGTGGCCCCAGAAGCACCTCACCTGCAAACCATCCACATTAGCGAGGCTGGAGTCAGTTTGCATTGGTGCGCACCATCCTCTCCGGTAGAACAATACCATGTAACATACCAGGTGGTTGGGGAGGCCTCGGCCTCCGGCCCAGCCCTCAACAGCACCTTCCGATTGGCAACGATATCGGGGTTATTACCCGACAAGCAATATTTGGTCTGCATTGTCGCTTCCAACCAGGCCGGTCGTAGCCTCACAGACGATGGACAGCGGGAGCACGGGCCCTGCCGTCTGATCCGCACCCCTCCCCGTCAGATGCCCTATGTCTATGTAGCTGTGGGGCTGGCCGCTGCCCTGATCCTCGTGGTGATCTCTGCCCTGGTCTGGCATTTCTGCGTGCGCCGGAAGAAACATGTGCTCCATGGATCCCGGGACAATATCTTGGATGGTGAGCCAGGCCTGGGTGGCACCACAAACAGCACTTTCCGGAGTGAGGAACAATTATAACAAGGTCTCCACTCTGAAGTGGCATGGACCATGCAGACGTTTCTTATAGGCATGGGAAAAGAACACGCTCTTAAGGTTCTTGTCTTCAGACATGGAGGTATAATCTGTCTGAGATATTGTGGGGCAGAAAGGGAAAAACTTTTTCCTACCCTGCTTTATCAAAAGCAGGCACTGACTCTGGGATGGAAGAGGAGTCCACTTTGTGTTACCAGTATTGAATCTGCATACAGTATATCCATCCCCAAGAGCATGTATCTTGATTTATGGGAAGGTTTATGCACAACAGTGGCAATTGCGCCAACATCTCAGGCATTGCCAACTAAATGTACTCAGGGAGGAAAAAAACCACATGATTAACTTAGCCCCTTCCCAATCCATCAAGCCAGCATGAAAACTCCGGATTCTGCCTTCTTAGAGTGACCAAAAACTAGAGGGGTTGGAGGCACGCCATAGGAATGCAAAGACTTCCTTAATAGAAGGATATTGTATGATTGCTGTCTATTTATGTATTTATTATTAATGTTTATAAAGGAAATAATGGCGGTACAAATGTGATGGGGTTAAACACTAGGGATGTCAACCTCCAGGTGGTGCCTGGAGCTCTCTTGGGATTACAAACTGATCTTCAAATGACAAAAATCAGTCCCCCTGGAGAAAATAGACACTTTGGAGAGTGGACTCTATGGCATTATAACCCACTTAAATCCCTGTCCTCCCCAGGATCTACCCTCAAATCTCCAGGAATATCCAAACCCAGATTTGGCAACCCTAAGAAACACAGAGGCGGTTATTTTATTTGAGAACCAACTTGAACATGGGTAGAGATGGCAATATGTAACTCTGTTCAATAAATATACTTTTAGAACCATTGTCCTGAGAAGAGGTGATCACTGTTAAAGCAGTTTGTAATGTGGCCACTGTGTGACAGAGTGTTGGACTGAGCCATTGGCCTGATCCAACATGGCTTCTCTTATGTTTTTAAATATGCCTTTGGCCTCTGCGGTTTCACAAGGTTCCAGTAAATATACGTTTTGGGGTTGGGGATCGGGCGGGGGCATCAAAGCTTAAAAGTAATAAAACAGAACAGTTCGTTTTGTTACAAGCCAATTTCCTCATCATTAGAGAAGTGTCATATTTCACACTGTTTTCTGTAGAGGGGAAATAAGTAAGAATGCAAGAGCCTTGTTGGATCGGATGCAGTCCTCCATCTAGTCCTGTTTCACACAACCGGTTACTCTGTAGGTCTGACAATAGGGCATAGAGCAGGGGTGGCCAAGTTGTCGCTCGGTAGCCACATGTGGCTCTTCCATACATCTTATGTGGGTCTCAAAGCCCCTTCCCCAGCGGCAGGCTTGGAAAAGGCATTTATCTCTAAATCACTTCTCCAAGCCAAGCTGGCCATAATATAATGCATTTAAAGTTGTTTTCTTTCCACCTCTTTCTCCCCCAGTCTATTTACTTTCTTTCCCCCCTTCCTTCCTTCCTTCCTTCCTTCCTTCCTTCCTTCCTTCCTTCCTTCCTTCCTTCCTTCCTTCCTTCCATCTTGCAGCTCTCAAACATCTGGCATTCATGTCTTGCAGCTCTCAGACATCTGACTTTTATTCTGTGTGGCTCTTATGTTTGGCTATCCCTGGCATAGAGGCTGAGGCCTTTCCTGAATGTTGCCTCCGAGCACTGGTATTCGGTTTGCTGCTTCTGAATATGGAGGTTCTATAGCTAGTAGCTGCTTACAGACCTATGCTCTATGAACCTGGATAATGCTAACTGGGAGCCCTGTGGTACCCTAAAGGCTAACTTTTTATGGCTAGACAGCATTACTGATGTAACAAACATGAATTTGAGCAGACTTCGGCAGATGGTGGAAGACAGGAGGGCCTGGCGTGACTTTGTCCATGGGGTCACAAAGAGTCGGACTCGACTGTGCGACTGAACAACAACAACAACAAATTAGATTTCTAGGGGTAAGACTAGCTCCGTGATCTCATCACCTCTCAGAATCTAAGGAGGGTTGGCTCCAGTTAGTATTTGGATGGGAGACCTCCAAGGAAGTCTAGGTTTGCTCTGCAGAGGAAGGCAATGGCAAACCACCTCTGTTGGTCTCTTGTCTTGAAAGCCCTCTGGGGTTGCCATAACTCTGCTGTGACTTCACAGCAATTTACACAGGGAAAAGGCAGGTGCAGAAAGGGCCAACGTTGAAGACCTTGTTCCCAGATACAGTGGCACTATCTATATGCACACACACACCCCTGCTCAATTTCTTGTTCCTTTTGTGCTTAATGATACGGAACTGTCTCCTTATCCAATTAACTTTTTACAATGGTGCATGGCTGCTAATTTGTTGTCATTCAAGGGAGCAGAATGAAATCAATAAACAGAATCAATAAAATCCCAAATAATGAAGCAGTCTGCTCACATTCCTTTCTTTTTCTATTGACTGGCTATGAGAACGGGATCAACTCATCTTGGACCTCACCCTTCCAGTATATGTTTTGGGCCAGGAGTTTCCATTGGCGGCATTTCTTGCACAGTCGAGAAGCTGTTGAACTGTGGCCCAGAAAACCTGATGTTTTCCAGATGTGCATTGAAGAGATGGGAACATCTGGAATTTGAGTGCCTACTTCTTGCTAGGACAACATGTCCCCATAGGCTGCTGGGAATCTTGGGGGCTAACTTGGTCTGGTTTTCTCCTGTTTTGGAAGGAATTGTGGGAAAGTATTCCCATGTAAGCTTTTGTGAATAACACTTCTACCGTCTCACCAACCAGGAGTATTAACATTTATACTTTAGCTGGTAAATGGATTCTGGAAGAAGTATGGGTCCCGTGTGAAATCTCTTTAATAACATGACTATAGTGGGATTTATAATAAATGGAGCATGTGGGCAAACACTATGGAACATTAGGGGGAATGATACAGGAAGGCAGCCAATCCACCGCTGAGGATAATAAATGGCTAGAAAGAAACATGCTTCGAGGCAAGGAATTGTCAGTAGAATATAACAATGTGACATATTATTTAAGGTACAGGGCTGTTGTCAGCAGTCCTGAATTAGAATGGTCCGTCACATTTCCAGGGTGGCCTTTGAAGAAATGAATGAGGAAAACTGTCAATAAGTTATTGCCACCAGAAACTTCCATAATGCTGGCTCCACCCCCCAAAGTCCCCATTTCCCTTCCTTTAATTAAAACAATAAAATGAACTCAGGTGATACTTTTATCCCAAAAGGACCCTGAAACACTCCTGCAATTGTCATAGCAAAAGGAGGATTTTTTTTTCCTGTCAGGATGACTTAAACACAACATGGACAGTAGTAATTGTGAAAAATCCAGCCAGACATTGGGGGGGGGGGGTGTTGTGTTGTGTATGTGCTTAGAATTGTATCTATAAGCTGGAGTTCTTGCCTGACTCACTGGGGCCTGAAGGACAGAGCTTGGGGACTTGGAAACAATAGGCAGCAGGATCCAAATCCTGCTGCCCTGCTCCAATCAAGAGCCCCCGGGCCCCGACTGGTTTGAATGGTCCAGTCACAGGTAGCGTGGGACCTTTGGGTGTGTATATAGAGAGGGCCCTGCGGCCCTAGCAGTTAGTCTTTGTAGGCAGCACTATACCATGCTGTATTCAATAAAAGAGCTATGTTCACTACTACCTCGCCTCATGATTGTATGGAACCCACTATATTATAGGGGGGGAGGTGGAAAGTGTTTTGGTAAGTGCTGGGTGGTGTCAGGTCAAAGTTCAGAGCACAGCTGCTGACTGGGAAGAGCACCAGAGCCTGTTGATATTTTTCCCAATGGAAACTCTTACAAATGGAAGCGCCCCCTCAAATTGACTTCCAGGTAAGTTGTGTCAGGGTTCCAGATGGGTGGTGCACCTGCTGGTCACAGCCTGATTATGGTGCTACTATGGAAGTGTCAGTGCTGGAAGGATGTTGGCTCATATTTGCATTCTTTCATATATGACCATGGCAGCAAACTCAAGGCAACATTCCCTCTCGTATTTTGGCTTACAATTCATGTATGTCATCTTGATAATCCTTATGAGGCAGGTCAGTGTCAGCCCCACTTTGCTAAAGGGGTGGGGATTAGGGTTGCAGCTCTGGGTAGAGAAATGCCTGGAGATTTTGGGGGTGAAATCTGAAGAGGAGAGGGCCTCAATAGGGTATAATGCTTTAGAGCAGGGGTCCTCAAACCACGGCCCGCTGAGGACATTTATGCGGCCCGCTGGGTTAAGGCAAAATCAGACCGGAAGTGACGTTCGACCTAAACTCGCGTTAGCAACGCACACTTCCGGCACTGGGCTGAGGTGGCGGAGACAGAGTGTGAGGTGATACCGAAGTGAGGTGAGTTCCCAGGCCAGGGTGTGTGGTGTGGGGAAGGGAGAGAGATGCAGAAACGAGAACTGACGGCCTGTGGCCTTGTACAGTAACGGCAGTCCGGCCCTCCAACAGTTTGAGGGACAGTGAACTGGCCCCCTATTTAAAAAGTTTGAGGACCCCTGCTTTAGAGTCTACCCTCCAAAGCAGCCATTTTCCCCAGGGAGACTGATCTCTGCCATCTGCAGATCAATTGTAATTAGGGTTGCCAAGTCCAATTCAAGAAATATCTGGGAACTTTGGGGGTGGAGCCAGGAACAAGGGTGTGACAAGCATAATTGAACTCCATAATTGAACACTCATAGACTACAATCACATGTAACTTTTAAAGGCCTTTAGCTAGAACTTGGGCATTTCCCTCTCCTGCCAACCCGTATCAGTTAATGTAGGCTAATATATACTATTTCCCAAACCCGTTTCTCTCAGCAAGTGAATGTGGTATCTGCTTACAAATGGTGATGCAAAATGGAGTGGAAGTGGAAGAATTTAGGCGCTCTTCCTGTGCAACCTTTGCCAATTACTGTTGCACATGAGTGTATTAGCAGACGCATGCCTGTGTGCTATTGCTCAATCTGGACGGGCACGTTTACAAAAGACATTCATGCCAGCCGTTTCCTGATCCAAGCAGAAGGAGGAATAACATTCATGTGACTTTACAGAGTCTCACTTAAAAGTGTCATTGTGAGCATTATGAATAGTTGTGTAATAAAATCTCTTCTGGGCATTGGCAAAATTATTTGCTTCTACAAAAATCTGATTTAACAAATTCATACATATGTGAACATATGAAGCATATATGAACATATGAAGCTGCCTTATACTGAATCAGACCCTTGGTCCATCAAAGTCAGTATTGTCTTCTCAGATGGGCAGCGGCTCTCCAGGGTCTCAAGCTGAGGTTTTTCACACCTATTTGCCTGGATCCTTTTTTGGAGATGCCAGGGATTGAACCTGGGACCTTCTGCTTCCCAAGCAGATGCTCTACCACTGAGCCACTGTCCCTCCCCAATTCAAAATACATTACAAAATCCTTTTAATGGGAAAAGGGAGTTGCATTTTTGGGTCGTCCTTTGCGGAAAAAGTGAGATACAATTTTTTAAAATTACTACTATTTTATCCAGTGAAAATGACTATACCTGCCCCATTTTTCTGTTACACTGGAGATCCGTTGAAGAAACCACAGAGAGGAAAGATAGAGGGATATTTGTGAGAGATACCTCCTGTGAGGGCGCCTTATATAGGTCTATCCATGGTGTAGCCAGGGCTCATTTTGTAGCAGGAGCTCCTTTGCATATTAGGCCACACCCCCTTGATGTAGCCAATCCTGGCGCTTGCAGTAGGACCTGTACTAAGAGCCCTGTCAACTCTTGGAGAATGGATACATCATGGGTGTGTGGCCTAATATGCAAAGCAGCTCCAAGTACAAAATGAGTCCTGGGTGTAGCCATGAGGAGAAACTCCTCATTTCCTCCCCATCTCCTGGGTACCATCGTCTACCCAGAGAATCTTTTTACATGCATTAATTAAAAAAATAAAAATAAATTTTATTATACATATAAAACCAAACACATGTAACAGCAAGCTGGACTGGTCAGACAAAGAGAAGGAGGAGGAAGGAACAAGCCTCATTAGAGAGCTGCGAATGCTTCCCCTGATCCAGGGAGCTGGAGGTGTATTAAGTGGTCCGCCAAACGGTAGCCCAGTAGGCCCCTAGCTTTCCCCCCTCAAAACAGTTCATCTTCTCTTGATCTCGCACCGGCAGCACCAATCCATGGACCTTCTCCTTAGGAGTCTCTTCTTTGGCTATTTCCTTCTAGTCAGATGCCATCCTGTGTCGTTGCGCCTTCCTCCGGCTGGGCTAAATTTGGGGTTCAATTCCAAAGATTCTTTCGGGATTCCTGGGTTCTTTAGCAATTAGTTCCTTTGAAACCCTGGCCCTTGCCTTCAAAATCCGCTCAGACTAGAATGGAAGCGGTTGGACCCTCTGAAGTTCCAATGAAAATGGATCACTCCTCTCCCCCTCACTCGTACACCGCTTCCCGGGAATCGTTTGGGGTTGCATTTGGTGGGCATGCCAAGCCTTGAAGATCTGCCTGTGTACAAATGGGCATATTATTGGAAAACAGCCAGCCACAAGACTGACTTTTGGACTGTCCCTCTAAGCAAGCAACTTCATCCGCCGGGAACTCTAGAGAGGACCTTTCGGGCAGCAGCCCCCAAGGTTAGGGAATGTCCTCTCCACGAAGGTATGTCTCGCCCCCTCGTTTTCAACTTTTAAGAGGCAGCTGGAAGAGGGTTTTTTGAGGACTGCGTTTGCCTAATCTGGCTTCTTATTCATTGCCAACCCTACGCGCAAGCCCCCTTCTCCTCCTCCTTCTGAGGGGTGGGTTTCTATTTGCAAAAGGGGGGGGAGGGGTTTGCGACCGTGATCAAGTTTGATTCCGCTTTTTGAGGGGAGTCTTCCGTTCATAAAACAAGAAGAAGAGGAGGAAGACTCTTGATGCATTTTGCAAAAAAGGGGGAGGAGAGAGCTGCAATCCACTGGACTAGGAAGTTTTCTGTGGATTTAGGAGATCTCTCCCTATCCCAACGCTCTACTCTTCCAGGGCGTGGGAATGGGAGTGAAGGAGTCCCCCGGTGGCCTGAGGGAAAAAGGGCCCAGAGTTCTCCGTGTGGCCTTGAAGTCCTCTTTTTCGTTTCTCCACCAGACTGAGGCAAGGTAGCAGAAAAAAGGCCCAGGAGAGAGGAGGAGGAGAGCTGATCCAAAGGCTTGCGGAAGGACGGGAGAGGCTCCAGCAGGCAAGTTCTTCCGCGAAAGCGGGAGGGCTTGCAGTGTAAGCAGGGGGTACCTGGCTTCTTGAAGCCTGGCAGGACGCCAGGCCCCGAACCTCCTGATGAGGTCGGCTGGCAGAAGCTGGCAGTAGTCGGCTAGCGGGAGCGGGGTGTGTAGCGGGCAGCTAGGGGGAGGGGAGTGAAAGCGTGAGGGAATGGAATCCCGAAGGCCCGTCGCTTGAGACGGCGAGAGCCCCGGGTGCATTAGGGTCCATTAGGTCCGTGGAGCGAGGATGCCCATCCCTTCAAAGGGACAGGGCGGGTGCTCAGATGCCCAGACCTTCAAGGGGACAGGGCTGGGCTGCCCATTCCGTTCCTACCGATGGCCCGCGCGTGTGTAGGGGTGGGCACGACGCGGCTCCAGACTCGGCTTCATGGCTAATTTTAGCGGGTTCCTGCTTGACGAGCCGAAGTTGGTGGCAGCCTGCCGTCACCAGCTTTCAGGAACTTTCCAGAGTCTGTGGCGGTTTGTCTTTAGAGCAGAAAGCAGGGGTTTAATGCAACTCAGAGGCCCCTCAGTCTGCTCCCTGCCCTTCGGCTTTGGCAGGGACCAGAAGGCACGGCGTGAAAAGTACTCCGAGTCGGAGAGCCAGTTTGGTGTAGCGATGAGTGCGCGGACTCTTCTCTGGAAAAACCGGGTTTGATTCCCCACTCTTGCACACGCACCTGCTGATGTGACCTTGAGTCAGTCACAAGTTCTCGCAGAGCTGTTTCTCTCAAGAGCAGTTCCTGTTAGAGCTCTCTCAGCTCCACCTACCTCACAGGGTGTCTGATGTGGGGAGGAGAAGGAGATTGTGAGCCGCTCGGAGACTCCTTCGGGTAGTGAATCCAATCTCCTTCTCCTTGTCCTCCTCCCCTTTCTACTTCCCCCCCTACTTCTCCTCCACCCCCTTAAAACCCTGCCTTCTGCTCCCGATAGACCATTCTATCTGTGGTTGAGTTCATAGGTCAGCCACAGACAGGGCCACGTTTCCCTGGTTCATGCCCATCTGTAGGGGGTGGGCTGAATGGAGCAGTGAATGCGTGTGTGAATGCGAAGAGTCGAATCGGGAACCAGTGGAGGTTCATAGATCGAAGCAGGTGGATGCGGGCTGACAGCCGCCGGTTGATGTTGGCCGACTGAAGGCAGCAGAGGAGCCTGGAGGCTGCCGGCGGAGAGAAGCTCAGGAGCTGTCCCTGCTTACCCGGTGTTTACCTTGCAGGTTTTCCTCCCAGGGTGGATTTTGGGTGAGGTGCGCATGCAAGCCATCGAGAGAGTCACGACGTTTCAGGCAGGTGAGCAAAGTCCCGCCCCTCCTTCCCTCCCTTCCCTTCTTTCTCTCCTGCTCCCCATTCTGCCACTCAGCCAAGGAGGCCTCATGACCTGCCGGCTGGAGAGGATGGCCGCATCAGGGGCATTCCGGCAAGCTGGATTGGTCAGACAAAGAAGGAGGAGAAAGGAACAAGCCTCATTAGAGAGCTGCGAATGCTTCCCCTGATCCAAGGAGCTGGAGGTGTATTAAGTGGTCCGCCAAACGGTAGTCCAGTAGGTCCCTAGCTTTTCCCCCTCAAAACAGTTCATCTTCTCTTGATCTCGCACCGGCAGCACCAATCCATGGACCTTCTCCTTAGGAGTCTCTTCTTTGGCTATTTCCTTCTAGTCAGATGCCATCCTGTGTCCTTGTGCCTTCCTCCGGCTGGGCTAAATTTGGGGTTCAATTCCAAAGATTCTTTCGGGATTCCTGGGTTTTTTACCGATTTGTTCCTTTGAAACCCTGGCCCTTGCCTTCAAAGTCCGCTCAGACTAGAATGGAAGCGGTTGGACCCTCTGAAGTTCCAATGAAAATGGATCTCTCCTCTTCCCCTCACTCGCACACCGCTCCCTGGGAACTGTTTTGGGATGCTATGGTGGGCATGCCAAGCCTTGAAGATCTGCTTATGTACAAATGGGCATATTATTTGAAAACAGCCAGCCACAAGACTGACTTTTGAACTGTCCCTCTAAGCAAGCAACTTCATCCACTGGGAACACTAGAGAGGACGTTTCGGGCAGCAGCCCCCAAGGTTAGGGAATGTCCTCTCCACGAAGGTGTGTCTCCCCCCTCGTTTTCAAGTTTTAAGAGGCAGCTGGAAGAGGTTTTCTTGAGGACTGCGTTTGCCTAATCTGGCTTCTTATTCATTGCCAACCCTACGCGCAAGCACCCTTCTCCTCCTCCTTCTGAGGGGTGGGTTTCTATTTGCAAAAAGGGGGGAGGGTTTTGCGACCGTGATCAAGTTTGATTCTGCTTTTTGAGGGGAGTCTTCCGTTCATAAAACAAGAAGAGGAGGAGGAAGACTCTTGATGCATTTTGCAAAAAAGGGGGAGGAGAGAGCTGCAATCCACTGGACTAGGAAGTTTTCTGTGGATTTAGGAGATCTCTCCCTATCCCAACGCTCTACTCTTCCAGGGCGTGGGAATGGGAGTGAAGGAGTCCCCCGGTGGCCTGAGGGAAAAAGGGCCCAGAGTTCTCCGTGTGGCCTTGAAGTCCTCTTTTTTGTTTCTCCACCAGACTGAGGCAAGGTAGCAGAAAAAAGGCCCAGGAGAGAGGAGGAGGAGAGCTGATCCAAAGGCTTGCGGAAGGACGGGAGAGGCTCCAGCAGGCAAGTTCTTCCGCGAAAGCGGGAGGGCTTGCAGTGTAAGCAGGGGGTACCTGGCTTCTTGAAGCCTGGCAGGACGCCAGGCCCCGAACCTCCTGATGAGGTCGGCTGGCAGAAGCTGGCAGTAGTCGGCTAGCGGGAGCGGGGTGTGTAGCGGGCAGCTAGGGGGAGGGGAGTGAAAGCGTGAGGGAATGGAATCCCGAAGGCCCGTCGCTTGAGACGGCGAGAGCCCCGGGTGCATTAGGGTCCATTAGGTCCGTGGAGCGAGGATGCCCATCCCTTCAAAGGGACAGGGCGGGTGCTCAGATGCCCAGACCTTCAAGGGGACAGGGCTGGGCTGCCCATTCCGTTCCTACCGATGGCCCGCGCGTGTGTAGGGGTGGGCACGACGCGGCTCCAGACTCGGCTTCATGGCTAATTTTAGCGGGTTCCTGCTTGACGAGCCGAAGTTGGTGGCAGCCTGCCGTCACCAGCTTTCAGGAACTTTCCAGAGTCTGTGGCGGTTTGTCTTTAGAGCAGAAAGCAGGGGTTTAATGCAACTCAGAGGCCCCTCAGTCTGCTCCCTGCCCTTCGGCTTTGGCAGGGACCAGAAGGCACGGCGTGAAAAGTACTCCGAGTCGGAGAGCCAGTTTGGTGTAGCGATGAGTGCGCGGACTCTTCTCTGGGAAAACCGGGTTTGATTCCCCACTCTTGCACACGCACCTGCTGATGTGACCTTGAGTCAGTCACAAGTTCTCGCAGAGCTGTTTCTCTCAAGAGCAGTTCCTGTTAGAGCTCTCTCAGCTCCACCTACCTCACAGGGTGTCTGATGTGGGGAGGAGAAGGAGATTGTGAGCCGCTCGGAGACTCCTTCGGGTAGTGAATCCAATCTCCTTCTCCTTGTCCTCCTCCCCTTTCTACTTCCCCCCCTACTTCTCCTCCACCCCCTTAAAACCCTGCCTTCTGCTCCCGATAGACCATTCTATCTGTGGTTGAGTTCATAGGTCAGCCACAGACAGGGCCACGTTTCCCTGGTTCATGCCCATCTGTAGGGGGTGGGCTGAATGGAGCAGTGAATGCGTGTGTGAATGCGAAGAGTCGAATCGGGAACCAGTGGAGGTTCATAGATCGAAGCAGGTGGATGCGGGCTGACAGCCGCCGGTTGATGTTGGCCGACTGAAGGCAGCAGAGGAGCCTGGAGGCTGCCGGCGGAGAGAAGCTCAGGAGCTGTCCCTGCTTACCCGGTGTTTACCTTGCAGGTTTTCCTCCCAGGGTGGATTTTGGGTGAGGTGCGCATGCAAGCCATCGAGAGAGTCACGACGTTTCAGGCAGGTGAGCAAAGTCCCGCCCCTCCTTCCCTCCCTTCCCTTCTTTCTCTCCTGCTCCCCATTCTGCCACTCAGCCAAGGAGGCCTCATGACCTGCCGGCTGGAGAGGATGGCCGCATCAGGGGCATTCCGGCAAGCTGGATTGGTCAGACAAAGAAGGAGGAGAAAGGAACAAGCCTCATTAGAGAGCTGCGAATGCTTCCCCTGATCCAAGGAGCTGGAGGTGTATTAAGTGGTCCGCCAAACGGTAGTCCAGTAGGTCCCTAGCTTTTCCCCCTCAAAACAGTTCATCTTCTCTTGATCTCGCACCGGCAGCACCAATCCATGGACCTTCTCCTTAGGAGTCTCTTCTTTGGCTATTTCCTTCTAGTCAGATGCCATCCTGTGTCCTTGTGCCTTCCTCCGGCTGGGCTAAATTTGGGGTTCAATTCCAAAGATTCTTTCGGGATTCCTGGGTTTTTTACCGATTTGTTCCTTTGAAACCCTGGCCCTTGCCTTCAAAGTCCGCTCAGACTAGAATGGAAGCGGTTGGACCCTCTGAAGTTCCAATGAAAATGGATCTCTCCTCTTCCCCTCACTCGCACACCGCTCCCTGGGAACTGTTTTGGGATGCTATGGTGGGCATGCCAAGCCTTGAAGATCTGCTTATGTACAAATGGGCATATTATTTGAAAACAGCCAGCCACAAGACTGACTTTTGAACTGTCCCTCTAAGCAAGCAACTTCATCCGCTGGGAACACTAGAGAGGACGTTTCGGGCAGCAGCCCCCAAGGTTAGGGAATGTCCTCTCCACGAAGGTGTGTCTCCCCCCTCGTTTTCAACTTTTAAGAGGCAGCTGGAAGAGGTTTTCTTGAGGACTGCGTTTGCCTAATCTGGCTTCTTATTCATTGCCAACCCTACGCGCAAGCACCCTTCTCCTCCTCCTTCTGAGGGGTGGGTTTCTATTTGCAAAAAGGGGGGAGGGTTTTGCGACCGTGATCAAGTTTGATTCTGCTTTTTGAGGGGAGTCTTCCGTTCATAAAACAAGAAGAGGAGGAGGAAGACTCTTGATGCATTTTGCAAAAAAGGGGGAGGAGAGAGCTGCAATCCACTGGACTAGGAAGTTTTCTGTGGATTTAGGAGATCTCTCCCTATCCCTATGCTCTACTCTTCCAGGGCGTGGGAATGGGAGCGAAGGAGTCCCCCGGTGGGCTGAGGGAAAAAGGGCCCAGAGTTCTCCGTGTGGCCTTGAAGTCCTCCTTTTCATTTATCCACCAGACTGAGGCAAGGTAGCAGAAAAAAGGCCCAGGAGAGAGGAGGAGGAGAGCTGATCAAAAGGCTCGCGGAAGGACGGGAGAGGCTCCAGCAGGCAAGTTCTTCCGCGAAAGCGGGAGGGCTTGCAGTGTAAGCAGGGGGTACCTGGCTTCTTGAAGCCTGGCAGGACGCCAGGCCCCGAACCTCCTGATGAGGTCGGCTGGCAGAAGTTGGCAGCAGTCGGCTAGCGGGAGCGGGGTGTGTAGCGGGCAGCTAGGGGGAGGGGAGTGAAAGCATGAGGGAATGGAATCCCGAAGGCCTGTCGCTTGAGACGGCGAGAGCCCCGGGTGCATTAGGGTCCATTAGGACCGTGGAGCGAGGATGCCCATCCCTTCAAAGGGACAGGGCGGGTGCTCAGATGCCCAGACCTTCAAGGGGACAGGGCTGGGCTGCCCATTCCGTTCCTACCGATGGCCCGCGCGTGTGTAGGGGTGGGCACGACGCGGCTCCAGACTCGGCTTCATGGCTAATTTTAGCGGGTTCCTGCTTGACGAGCCGAAGTTGGTGGCAGCCTGCCGTCACCAGCTTTCAGGAACTTTCCAGAGTCTGTGGCAGTTTGTCTTTAGAGCAGAAAGCAGGGGTTTAATGCAACTCAGAGGCTCCTCAGTCTGCTCCCTGCCCTTCGGCTTTGGCAGGGACCAGAAGGCACGGCGTGAAAAGTACTCCGAGTCGGA
Source organism: Heteronotia binoei (assembly GCF_032191835.1). Classification (NCBI taxonomy): domain Eukaryota; kingdom Metazoa; phylum Chordata; class Lepidosauria; order Squamata; family Gekkonidae; genus Heteronotia; species Heteronotia binoei. The sequence goes on from NC_083223.1 coordinate 257,872,629, forward strand.
GAGCCAGTTTGGTGTAGCGATAAGTGCGCGGACTCTTCTATGGGAAAACCGGGTTTGATTCCCCACTCTTGCACACGCACCTGCTGATGTGACCTTGAGTCAGTCACAAGTTCTCGCAGAGCTGTTCCTCTCAAGAGCAGTTCCTGTTAGAGCTCTCTCAGCTCCACCTACCTCACAGGGTGTCTGATGTGGGGAGGAGAAGGAGATTGTGAGCCGCTCGGAGACTCCTTCGGGTAGTGAATCCAATCTCCTTCTCCTTGTCCTCCTCCCCTTTCTACTTCCCCCCCTACTTCTCCTCCACCCCCTTAAAACCCTGCCTTCTGCTCCCGACAGACCATTCTATCTGTGGTTGAGTTCATAGGTCGGCCACAGACAGGGCCACGTTTCCCTGGTTCATGCCCATCTGTAGGGGGTGGGCTGAATGGAGCAGTGAATGCGTGTGTGAATGCGAAGAGTCGAATCGGGAACCAGTGGAGGTTCATAGATCGAAGCAGGTGGATGCGGGCTGACAGCCGCCGGTTGATGTTGGCCGACTGAAGGCAGCAGAGGAGCCTGGAGGCTGCCGGTGGAGAGAAGCTCAGGAGCTGTCCCTGCTTACCCGGGGTTTACCTTGCAGGTTTTCCTCCCAGGGTGGATTTTGGGTGAGGTGCGCATGCAAGCCATCGAGAGAGTCACGACGTTTCAGGCAGGTGAGCAAAGTCCCGCTCCTCCTTCCCTCCCTTCCCTTCTTTCTCTCCTGCTCCCCATTCTGCCACTCAGCCAAGGAGGCCTCATGACCTGCCGGCTGGAGAGGATGGCCGCATCAGGGGCATTCCGGCAAGCTGGATTGGTCAGACAAAGAAGGAGGAGAAAGGAACAAGCCTCATTAGAGAGCTGCGAATGCTTCCCCTGATCCAAGGAGCTGGAGGTGTATTAAGTGGTCCGCCAAACGGTAGTCCAGTAGGTCCCTAGCTTTCCCCCCTCAAAACAGTTCATCTTCTCTTGATCTCGCACCGGCAGCACCAATCCATGGACCTTCTCCTTAGGAGTCTCTTCTTTGGCTATTTCCTTCTAGTCAGATGCCATCCTGTGTCCTTGTGCCTTCCTCCGGCTGGGCTAAATTTGGGGTTCAATTCCAAAGATTCTTTCGGGATTCCTGGGTTTTTTACCAATTTGTTCCTTTGAAACCCTGGCCCTTGCCTTCAAAGTCCGCTCAGACTAGAATGGAAGCGGTTGGACCCTCTGAAGTTCCAATGAAAATGGATCTCTCCTCTTCCCCTCACTCGCACACCGCTCCCCGGGAACTGTTTTGGGATGCTATGGTGGGCATGCCAAGCCTTGAAGATCTGCTTATGTACAAATGGGCATATTATTTGAAAACAGCCAGCCACAAGACTGACTTTTGAACTGTCCCTCTCATCAAGCAACTTCATCCGCTGGGAACACTAGAGAGGACGTTTCGGGCAGCAGCCCCCAAGGTTAGGGAATGTCCTCTCCACGAAGGTGTGTCTCCCCCCTCGTTTTCAACTTTTAAGAGGCAGCTGGAAGAGGTTTTCTTGAGGACTGTGTTTGCCTAATCTGGCTTCTTATTCATTGCCAACCCTACGCGCAATCACCCTTCTCCTCCTCCTCCTCCTTCTGAGGGGTGGGTTTCTATTTGCAAAAAGGGGGGAGGGTTTTGCGACCATGATCAAGTTTGATTCTGCTTTTTGAGGGGAGTCTTCCGTTCATAAAACAAGAAGAGGAGGAAAACTCTTGATGCATTTTGCAAAAAAGTGGGAGGAGAGAGCTGCAATCCAGATTAGATTAGATTAGATTAGATTAGATAATTTTATTTATATCCCGCCCTCCCCGCCGGGGCAGGCTCAGGGCGGCTAACAGTAACATTCCATTGTATAAAAACAAGGTTACATTCAACATTAAAATTCTAATAGATTTAAAATTAATTACAGTTATAAAAGTGCTAATGCTATTGCTATTTGTTCTTTATTATGATGGCGGTATCATTAGTACTTAATTTTCTACATCATCGAAAGCCAGTCGGAAGAGGAAAGTCTTGCAGGCCCTGCGGAATTGTTCAAGATCCCGCAGGGCCCGCATTTCCTCTGGAAGTTGGTTCCATAAGCTCGGGGCCACAGAGGAGAAGGCCCGATTGCGGGTGCATTGCAACTTCACCTCTCTTGGTCCGGGGATAGTCAGCAAGTTTTTTCCAGCTGACCTCAGTGCTCTCTGGGGTTCATATAGGGAGAGACGGTCCCTGAGGTAGACAGGTCCTCGACCATATAGGGCTTTAAAGGTAATGACCAGCACTTTGTAACGAACCCGGTATATAACTGGCAGCCAGTGCAGCTCGCGCAGCCCAGGCTGTATGTGCTCCCATTTAGGGAGCCCCAACAGTAGCCTGGCCGCTGCGTTCTGCACCAGCTGCAGCTTCCGGGTTCGGTACAGAGGCAGCCCCATGTAGAGGGCATTACAGTAATCCAGTCTCGAGGTGACCGTTGCGTGAAGTACCGTTGCCAGATCTTGGCGCTCTAGGAAGGGAGCCAACTGCCTTGCCCGCCTCAGGTGGAAGAAGGCTGACTTGGCAGTGGCTGCAATCTGGGCCTCCATTGATAATGAAGGCTCCAGTAAAACTCCCAGACTCCTAACCCGGTGCGCCGCTTTCAGCGGCGCCCCGTCGAAGACCGGAAGAGGTGTTTCCCCTTCCCGGGCGCCCCGACCCAGACAAAGGACTTCTGTCTTCGCTGGGTTCAATTTCAGCCCGCTCCTCCTCAACCACATTGCCATATCCTGCAGGGCCCGGTCTAGATTCTCAGGGACGCAGTCAGGCCGGCCGTCCATTAGCAGATAGAGTTGGGTGTCATCTGCATATTGATGGCACCCAAGTCTGTATCTCCTGGCAATCTGGGCAAGAGGGCGCATGTAGATATTGAATAATATTGGTGAGAGAACTGCCCCCTGAGGCACTCCACAGTCCAGTGTGCGCCTCCGGGACCGCTCGCCACCAATTGCCACCCTTTGTCCCCGATCCTCGAGGAAGGAGGAGAGCCATTGTAAGGCAGACCCCCTCACCCCTATATCGGCGAGGCGGCGGGTCAGTAGCCGATGGTCGACCGTGTCGAACGCGGCCGACAGGTCTAATCCACTGGACTAGGAAGTTTTCTGTGGATTTAGGAGATCTCTCCCTATCCCTACGCTCTACTCTTCCAGGGCGTGGGAATGGGAGCGAAGGAGTCTCCCGGTGGGCTGAGGGAAAAAGGGCCCAGAGTTCTCCGTTTTCCCTTGAAGTCCTCCTTTTCGTTTCTCCACCAGCCTGAGGCAAGGTGGCAGAAAAAAGGCCAAGGAGAGAGGAGGAGGAGATCTGATCCAAAGGCGTGCGGAAGGACAGGAGAGGCTCCAGCAGGCAAGTTCTTCCGCGAAAGCGGGAGGGCTTGCAATGTAAGCAGGGGGTACCTGGCTTCTTGAAGCCTTTCAGGACTCCAGGCCCCGAACCTCCTGATGAGGTCGGCTGGCAGAAGCTGGCAGCAGTCGGCTAGCGGGAGCGGGTTGTGTAGCGGGCAGCTAGGGGGAGGGGAGTGAAAGCGTGAGCGAATGGAATCCCGAAGGCCCGTCGCTTGAGACGGCGAGAGCCCCGGGTGCATTAGGGTCCATTAGGTCCGTGGAGCAGGGATGCCCATATCTTCAAAGGGACAGGGCGGGTGCTCAGATGCCCATCCCTTCAGGGGGACAGGGCTGGGCTGCCCATTCCGTTCCTACCGATGGACCGTGTGTTTGTAGGTGTGGGCACAAAGCGGCTCACAGACTCGGCTTCATGGCTAATTTTAGGAGATTCCTGCTTGACGAGCCACAGACCGGGCCACGTTTCCCTGGTTCGTTCCCATCTGTAGGGGGTGGCCTCAATGGAGCAGTGAATGCGTGTTTGAATGCGATGGGTCGAATCGGGAACTTGTGGAGGTTCGTAGATCGAAGCAGGTGGATGCGGGCTGATAGCCACCAGTTGATGTTGACCGACTGAAGGCAGCGGAGGAGCCTGGAGGCTGACGGCGGAGGGAAGCTCAGGAGCCATCTCTGCTTACCCAGTGTTTGCTTTGCAGGTTTTCTTCCCAGGTTGGGGTTGGGGTGAATTGCGCGTGCAATCCATCGAGAGTCACAGCATTTCAGGCGGGTGAGCAAATTCTCGCCCCTCCTTCCCTTCTTTCTCTTCTGCTTGGCATTCTCCACTCAGCCAAGGATTACGTCGTATTTAGGGTTGCCAGCCTCCAGGTGGTATCTGGGGATTTCCGTTTTTACAACTGATTTTCAGCTGGCAGGGATTGGCTCCCCTGCCGAAAATGCCATCTGCATTTACATTTAGTATCAACTGTATACTCCCAGTGATATGTACAATGTATGTGCACTCTCTCTCTCTCTCGGCTTGACTTCGCGAACGAAGATTTAAGAAGGGTGCAGTAGTCCACGTCTGCTGCAGGCTCGCTGGTGGCTGACAAGACCAATGCGGGACAGGCAGATCCGGCCACAGTGGCTGCAGGGAAAAGTCTGATTTGGGGTTGGTGCTGTAGCAGTGCGATTCTTCCTCAATCTCCTTTTGTCCTCAAGACCAGCTATGCGTGCGTTCTCAAGGAAGAGACAGCCTGGTGGATGGTGTGTCTCCATGCTTTGCGATCTGAGGCTAGGTCAGACCACTGGTGATGGTTGATGCGACAGGTGCCAAGGGATTTCTTCAAGGAGTCCTTGTACCTCTTCTTTGGTGCCCCTCTATTTCGATGGCCGGTGGAAAGTTCGCCATACAGAGCAATCTTGGGAAGGCGGTGGTTCTCCGGTGGTCTGGACAGTGGGTCGGTCCGACTACTGGGTATAGGCTCCTCCTCCTCTTCACAGGGTCGGGTCTTCAAGCTGATCCGAAGGGGGGGAGTGGCCTATACCACCAAGCTCCCGCCAGTTTGTTTCCCGGCCCTGCTAGAGCAGGACGGTTTCTCTTCTACAGCGTGCTTATAGCAGCACTGAAGATCCGAAGGAAGAAGACTTTGCCTTTCTGGAGGCTGGGGACTGGGAGCGTAGGGGTTTTCCCCGACAAACCCAGCCAGCGGACAAACGCGCAGGGCTACTCACGAGTAGTTCCCGCGACGACGCAGCAGGCTCCGGACGCTGTTGGCAGCGCGGAGGTCCGTGGGGCTCCGTTTCCACTCGCACACGTGTGGAACGGAGCGGAGAAGAAAAGCGACGGCTCTTTGAAGAGCGGTAAGTCGTCCCGCGGCAGGGAGAACCTGCGCGGGCGATGTGGAGCCGGGGGGGAGGGGGAAAAGGAACTTTCCCCTTCAGGCTGCAGGTTTTTTCCCTTCGTGGAAACCTGCTCAAGGGACTGCATAGTCCGGCCTGCCTTTCTTCTCTAATCCCCGTTGATCCGAGGTAAGGTTCTCCATAGCACAGAGTTTTACACATGCAGTTTTTCTACTGCACTAAGCTCTGCTTACAACCCGTTTTTTCAGTCCTCGGTGGTTTTTTTGCGTGCAATGCTTTAGCCGATAGGGCAATCAGAGGGCTAGTTAAAGACTGTTAATGCCCTCCATTTTGGAAACCTTCCCGCCCTTTTATTGTAGCCTGTCTTTCTCATTTCCCTTATAGGGATCTGGTGTGCAGACAAAATGGCGGCTAGCTCCCAGAGCAACTCTCCAAGCGAGTCTGACTTGCCTCTTTTAACAGGAGCTTTGTCACAGCAACAAGAAACTCAGAACCCTGATATCTCAGGCGAGGATGCAAAATCTAATCTTTTACAATGGCTCAAAAGAGAGATGTTGAAGGAACTGGGGCAGGATCTTGTTCAACAGGCCCCTTCCCTTCTGAGGCAACAAAAGAGAAAAAGACCCAGAGACCTCAGCCCTAGTGACACTATGGGGCAGTCTAAGGGCAGGATGCATCCAGGTCTGGACTCCCCTCTTCTGAGTTCAGCTGAGGAGTCGGAGGACTCTGATCAACAGTCTGAAAGGGAGGAAGGAGAACTTTCAGATGAGGATGAGGAAAAGTCGGACACTGTGCAGTCTAGACTTTTCCCTTTTGAATATTACTCTAAGCTACTTCCCAAGGTCTTGAGAACCCTTAATTTTGTGCCTGTTCCTAAGGAAGATGAGGAGCTAGACCCCGACTTGCCCACGGGATCAGGGGAAATGATGCCCAAACTGGGCAGTGTCCAGACGGGGGTGCCATTACCAGCCACCTTTTTCGCTCTAGTTAAAGCAGAGTGGGAAAAGCCGGCTAAGCCCAAGTCTAACCAGCAGATCATTCCTAAACTCTACTCCCTTATTCCAAAGGCCACTAAGAAGTTAAAATTACCAACAGTGGACGATCCTGTGACTAGTTTGATCTCTAATTCGGTCCTCCCCATGGATGCAGATGGTCTTCCTAGGGATCCATGTGACAGGAGGATTGAGCAGGCCTTGCGGAAAGAATTTGAAGCAACATCATGGGCAATCAAAGCGGCCACAGCATCTTCTCTTTTTGCTAGAGCAATGTGCACGTGGTCCAATAACTTAGCAGCGGCAGATAGTGGAGCTCCCAAGGAGTTTAAGGATGAGCTTAAAAAGATTGCTCTGTCTGCGGCCTTTGTGGCAGACAGTTCATTAGACACTATGCAGCTAGCTGCCAGAGCTATGGCTTGTGGGGTGGCTGCCAGACGTAACATTTGGCTGCGCAATTGGGAAGTGGACACTACTGCCCAGGCCAGAGTGGCAGCAGTCCCCTTTAAGGGTTCCTTGTTGTTTGGGGAGGGTCTGGATAGATTCCTCATTGAAAACAAGGATAAAAAGAAAGTCCTTCCCTCCAAGGGTAAGGAGACCAAGCAGAGGAAGTCCTTTTCGTCCTTTCGAGGGCCTAAAAAACAACCCAGGTCAGGTCCCTTTCGTCCCTTCAGAGGGAAGTGGCAGCAGAAGGGGCGTGACTCCAAACCCTATTTCTCTGGGAAGTCAGATCAGAACTCTAAATCCTCTGCCAAAAAAGGAGGACCCCAATGACTACGCCCTTCATCACATAACGGGGAAAATAGGGGGTCGCCTCTCATCTTTCAAAGACATCTGGAGTCAATCGATTCAGGACAAGTGGGTTCTGGATGTAGTGACTCATGGATATGCCATAGAGTTCCTTACCCCCCCTCCCAACCACTTTCGTTGGGTTCCACGAAAGAAAAATTTGGCGGCACACAATGCCATGATGGCAGCCATCCATCATCTGGTGGATATAGGAGCGGTGGAGCCGGTCCCAATCTCCCAGCAGGGTTTAGGAGTTTACTCCATCATATTTTTAGTTCCAAAAAAGAACGGGGAGTTCAGGACCATCCTGGATCTGAAATGGCTCAACAAGTTTGTTCCAACAAAGCACTTCAAAATGGAGACCCTTCGGTCGGTGTTGCTAGCCATTCAGCCCCAGGATTTTCTGGCCTCGCTGGATCTGTCAGAGGCTTACCTGCATGTACCCATTCGGGACTCACACAGGAGGTTCCTACGTTTCTCCTACGGGGGAAAACATTTCCAATATCGGGCACTGCCATTCGGGCTGAAATCATCACCCCGGGTCTTTACGAAGGTTCTGGTCACTCTGGTGGCGGAACTGAGACTGCAGGGAGTGGCCTTGTTTCCTTACCTGGACGACATTCTGGTGAAGGGGGGGTCATTCCAGCAATGCCAGGAGGACATGCACCGAACAGTGACCATGTTGCGCAAGCATGGATTCGTTGTGAATCTGGAAAAGAGCAATCTGCTTCCATCCCAGAGACTAGGGCATCTGGGAGTGGAGATAGATTCAGTCCTGGACAGGGTTTTTGTATCCCTGGAGAGACGGGAAAAGTTCTGTATCCTCTTACGGGGGGTTCTACAGCAGAGCAGGGTGTCAGTCATGGTTTTAGCACAGCTACTAGGGATGATGGTCTCTTTTCAGGACCTTCTCCATTGGGCCAGGTTCCACACTCGCCCCCTGCAGTTCTTCCTTCTTCCGTTCCAGGAGGCCATAGGGAACAAGATCCCCAGGTTAGTGACATTAACGCCAAACTTGAAATCCCAGTTGCAGTGGTGGTTGGACCCGAGTCTTTTCGGATCAGGCCACCCTCTGCGCGAACCCCTGAGGGTATGTCTTACCACGGATGCCAGTCTTTGGGGCTGGGGGGCTCACTCTCAGGATCAAATGATCCAGGGTCGATGGGAACCCCACGAATCAAAGCGGAGTATCAACTTCTTAGAACTCAGGGCGATTCGATTAGGGCTACAGGGCTTGCAAGCAGTCCTGAGGGGTCACCACGTTTTAGTGAAAACGGACAATTCAACAGCCAAGGCGTATGTGAATCGACAGGGAGGGACCAAGGTAAAGTCTCTCCATGCCGAAGCCAAGACTCTTTTCGAATGGGCAGAGAACAATCTCTTATCGATCAAGGCAGTACACGTTCCCGGAAAGGACAATCTAGTGGCGGACTGGCTCAGCAGACGCTGGTTGGACCAGACGGAGTGGATGTTACACAAAGACACGTTCCGTTTGATAGTGGACAGATATGGACCGGTGACAGTGGACCTGTTTGCCACAGCAGAAAATCGTCAGGTGGACAGGTTTTTTGCCAAAAACAGAGACATAAGAGCGGAAAATACCGACGCTCTCAGCGCAGACTGGCCGGTGGGACTTCTATATGCCTTTCCGCCCCTGCCTCTTTTACCCAGGGTAATCCAGAGGGTGGTGGTGTCACGGGCCGAGATGGTATTGGTGGCTCCCTTCTGGCCAAGGAGGTCTTGGTTCCAGGAACTCAAGAGGTTGTCGGTCCAGCCTCCCTGGCGCTTGCCGAGGAGGGACGACCTTCTGGCTCAGGGCGACATTTTTCACCCCCAACCAGACTTACTACAATTAACAGTCTGGAGGTTGAGCGGTTGCAGCTCGAGGGACTAGGTTACAGCAAAACGGTGGTAGATACTATGTTGGCTTCACGTAAAGGTTCCACAAATAGAGTATACAATACCACCTGGAAAGTTTTCTCATCGTGGTCGGCCCAACGGGGGTGGGATCCGATGTCTGTAAAGGTTGATGGTATCCTAGGTTTTTTGCAGGAAGGAGCAGACAAGGGACTTTCCACCAGCACGTTGCGAAGGCAGGTGGCGGCGATTTCGGCTATACAAGGGGTACGGGGTCGCAAGACTCTGTCAGCGCATCCTCACGTTAAAAGGTTTCTGAGGGGTATTTCTCTCCTGAAACCGCCACAAGTGCACAGATTTCCCTCTTGGAGGTTGAATGTTGTCCTTCAGGCCTTGTGTGGGCATCCCTTTGAACCTCTGGCTTCCTGCGGGATCAAGGAATTAACCTTTAAGACCCTTTTTTTAGTAAGCATCACCTCGGCGCGTAGAGTGTCTGAGTTAAGGGCATTATCAGTTGATAAAGAACTGTGTGTCTTCCACAATGAGAAGGTGGTTCTGAGACCAGACCCATCTTTCATTCCTAAAGTCAACTCCTTCTTTCATAGGTCCCAAGAATTGGTTCTGCCAAACTTTTGTCCCAATCCGAAATCACCAAAGGAAAGGGCATTGCATTGCCTAGATGTTAAGAGGGCGCTTAGTTTTTATTTAGAGCGCACCAAAGAGTGGAGACAATCAGATTCGTTGTTTGTGTCCTTCAGCAAAAAATCGAGGGGACGACAGGTTTCTACTTCATCCCTTAGCAGGTGGTTGAGAGAGTGTATCGGTCTGGCTTACAAGGCGCAGGGGCAGAACCCTCCAGAGGGAATTACGGCTCATTCCCTGAGGGGGGCAGCTACATCGGCAGTGTATCGGTCCTTTCCGTCATTGGAGGCTGTATGTAAGGCGGCGACATGGAGATCGGTACACACATTTACCAGACACTATAAGGTGGACAAATGGGCTTCAGCGGAGGCGGCCTTTGGGAGGCGTGTGCTGCAGCATGCACTCTAAACAGGGAAGCCGGTCCCGCCCGGGGATGTCAGCTTTGTTACGTCCCAGTAGTCGGACCGACCCACTGTCCAGACCACCGGAGAACGGAAGATTGGTCACTTACCGTGAAGCTTCCTTCTCGGTGGACTGGCAGTGGGTCGGTCCGGCCCGCCCGTCAGAGGTTGAGCGGCTTCCTGGGTTTTGGAGATGGATCCTGGAGCCTCGTCTTTTCTTTCCTGAGTTCTATGGTCTGTTCGGTTTGGCAACGTTGGTTTCAGTCTCCTATGTTGGAGTTTTTTTTCTGGAACTTAATAAATGAATTTCCTCATTCTCCTGCCTCAGTTGTGAATGGGGAGGTCGTGGAACTGTTTATTCCTAGGGGGATGCGGCTTGGATACACCTGGCGGGAGCTTGGTGGTATAGGCCACTCCCCCCCTTCGGATCAGCTTGAAGACCCGACCCTGTGAAGAGGAGGAGGAGCCTATACCCAGTAGTCGGACCGACCCACTGCCAGTCCACCGAGAAGGAAGCTTCACGGTAAGTGACCAATCTTCCGTTTTCCATCCTAGAAATATGCCCTTCCCAGCACAGCTGCATCTTCCACAGCAGTGCCTCGATGCTTGTAACCTCCGCCCTCTTGAGGACTTCAGTGTTGGTCACAAAGTCACTCCAGTGGATGTTGAGGATGGTGCGAAGGCAGCGCTGATGAAAGCGCTCAAGGAGTCGCAGGTGATGACGGTATAAAACCCATGATTCGGAGCCGTAGATGAGGGTTGTCATCACAACCGCTTTGTAAACATTGATCTTTGTGCCTTTTTTCAGATGCTTGTTGCTCCACACTCTTTTGTGCAGTCGGCCAAATGCACGGTTTGCCTTTGCCAGCCTGTTGTCAATCTCCTTGTCGATCTTGGCATCTGAGGAGATGATGCACCCCAGGTAGCTGAACTGCTGGACTGTCTTCAGAACTGATTCACCCACAGTGATGCAGGGAGGGTGATAATCTTCCTGGGATGTAGGCTGGTGGAGAACTTCAGTCTTCTTCAGACTAACTTCTAGGCTGAATAGCTTGGCAGCCTCTGCAAAGCAGGACATCATATGCTGCAGAGCTGATACCGAGTGGGAGACGAGTGCAGCATCATCAGCAAACGGTAGCTCTCGGATAAGTTTTTCCATTGTCTTGGAGTGAGCCTTTAGTCGCCTCAGGTTGAACAGGCTGCCATCAGTGCGATAGCGGATGTAGACACCATCGTCATCATCTAGATCTACTGCGGCTCTTTGAAGCATCATGCTAAAGAAGATCGTAAAGAGAGTTGGCGCGAGAACGCAGCCTTGCTTTACACCTGTGCCTATTGGGAAGGGCTCCGAGAGGTCGTTGCAGTGTCTGACTTGGCCTCGCTGGTCTTCATGTAGCTGGATGATCATGCTGAGGAACCTTGGAGGACATCCTAAACGTTCCAAGATTTGCTACAGGCCTTTCCTGCTAACGGTATCAAAAGCTTTGGTAAGGTCGACAAAAGTCACATATAGACCCTTGTTCTGTTCCCTGCATTTCTCTTGGAGCTGCCTGAGAACAAACACCATGTCGGTGGTGCTCCTGTTAGCTCTGAAGCCGCACTGGCTCTCTGGGAGGAGTTCTTCTGCAATGGTGGGCACCAGTCTGTTCAGGAGTATTCTGGCAAGGATTTTGCCTACGATGGAGAGCAGGGTTAACCCCTGGTGGTTGGAGCAGTCTGACTTTTCCCCTTTGTTCTTGTGTAGAGTGATGATGATTGCATCACGAAAGTCCTGTGGTAGTTTGCCTTGTTCCCAGCAGGTGACAAGTACTTTGTGAAGTGTGCTATGTAGTACTGTGCCCCCATGCTTCCAGATCTCTGGTGGGATTCCATCAACTCCCGCTGCCTTGCCACTTTTCAGTTGCTTGATGGCTTTAACAGTTTCTTCTAGGGTGGGGATCTCATCCAACTCTGTTTTCACTGGTTGAAGTGGGGTGAGGTGGATTGCTGAATCTTGAACTACGCGGTTGGCACTGAAGAGAACCTGAAAATACTCCGACCACCGGTTCAGTATGGATGCCTTGTCTGTGAGGAGCACTTGGCCGTCTGCACTACGCAAGGGACTCTGAGCCTGATATGATGGGCCATATACTGCCTTCAGGGCTTCGTAGAACCCTCTTAAATCACCAGTGTCTGCACACAGCTGGGTTCTCTCTGCAAGCTTGGTCCACCACTCGTTCTGAATGTCTCGAAGCTTGCGCTGGAGGTTGCTACATGCAGCGCAAAAGATTGCTTTTTTCCCGGGACAGGAGGGCTGAGCAAGATGTGCTTGGTAGGCAGATCTCTTTTTTGCTAGTAATTCTTGGATCTCTTCTCGTCAAACCAGTCCTTGTTCTTCCTTGTGGAGAACCCGAGGACTTCTTCAGAGATCGACAGGATGGTAGTTTTTAGGTGTTCCCAGAGTGCTTCTGGAGAAGGGTCTGTGGGGCAACTGGGGTCCTCAATTCTTGACTGGAGTTTTGCCTGGAAGGCAGCTTTAACTTCGGCTGACTGAAGGCTGCCAACCTGAAGCTTCCTCCGAGGGATACCTCCTCTCCTGGGTGTGGGTTTAAAGTGAAGACGGAGATTGCAGCGTACAAGACAATGATCCGTATGACATTCCGCACTGGGCATTACTCGGGTGTGTAAGACATCTCAAAGGTCTCTCTGGCGCACCAGAATGTAGTCGATAAGGTGCCAGTGCTTGGACCGTGGGTGCATCCAGGTTGTCTTCAGGCTGTTCTTCTGCTGAAAGATAGTGTTGGTGATGGTGAGCTGGTGCTCCGTGCAGAATTCTAGCAGGAGGTGCCCGTTGTCATTGCAGTTGCCAATGCCGTATTTGCCAAGTACTCCTTTCCAGGCTTCCGAGTCTTTACCTACTCTGGCATTGAAGTCGCCAAGGATGATCACCTTGTCCTCTGTAGGGGTCTTCCGTACGAGGTTGCGTAGATCAGCATAGAACTTGTTCTTTTCTGCAGGATCTGCTTGAAGGGTTGGGGCATACACACTGAAGACTGTTGCATGCTGCTTGTTTTGAAGTGGGAGGCGCATGGACATGATGCGATCTGAGTGACCTGTTGGCAGGTTTTCGAGTTTGGAGGCAATGGAGTTCCTGACCATGAAGCCAACGCCAGAAAGGCGGCTCTCAGCCTTTGACTTACCCGACCAGTAGAGGGTATAGCCAGCACCGTGTTCTTGAAGACTACCTTCCTCAGGGAAACGGACCTCACTGAGAGCTGCTATGTCAATATTCAACCTGAGAAGTTCGTGGGCAACTAGAGCAGAGCGTCGTTCTGGGCGACCACTGTCTACTGTGTCAAGCATGGTTCTGATGTTCCAACACGCAAGCTTTAGTCTTTGCACACTTTGCGAGGCAGGTGCATGCCTTTTCTTTGTTGTTATTTTTCGACCGCAAGTAAGGATGCCCGTTGACCGCGGCTAGCCAACTGGGGTGGGGGAGACGAGCTTTGTTTAGGCCACCTTTTCTAGGCCCCTCTCCGTGTGGAGCAAGCAGTGCTGTCCCTAGATAAGGCTGCTTGGTCGTTCAGGGTGCTGCCGAAAAATGCTTTCGTCTCCGGGTCAGCATCAGGCGACCAATACCCTGAACCGCCTACATGCAGGATTGGGACTGCGGCTTCCAGTGGCATCTTCCACCTGCCGTTTCGCCCCTTGCCCATCACTGCAGGACTTGGTGTGTTGTGGGTTGTGGATGTGGATATGCCCTTCAGACCTGCGCAGAGGAATTTTTAGGTGAAGCACAGTGTGCGCGGTACTGGCTCCACCCTTTCACCTTGGGGTCATCTGCCATGGCCCAGTAAGCCGGGACGCCGGCAGCGAGTCCTCCAGGTGGTAGGTGTTACATTAACGAGCTCTATCTGCCCGGGTTTGATGTTAGAGTTTTCCTTCTCTTGGCTGGCGAGGTTGGTGAGCCCAGCCTGCCCATCCGGTTATACCGCCGGACATTCGGTCGCACCATGACGTGGCAAATTCTGTGAGAAACGGGGAGGACCAGCGGGAAGGTGTTGCCACGGATGCAGTAATGCAGGAGAGGCCATTGCAGTGACCATCTGCCAGGCATAGCTGGACAGTGACCACGCGCCGTTCACTACACCGGGAAAGGAGAGGCTATGTATTGCACATACACTTTCACTGGGGGGGCAGGATACCCAAGAGGGAGCTTACCCCCTCCTCCCCCAGAGACACACAGTGACACCGCAGGAAATGCATGTGTGTGCTTTTAGAAGATGTCATGGATTTAAGTCAACGCATCTCAAGGGAAATTTTGTACCCACTATGTAAGTGGCACAAAGGGTGGCCTCGTATGTTACTAAGGCAAGTCACTTTAAACATGATGCCATGTCTGCACAGGGTGGTCTTCTTAATAATCAGTAATGCTTGAAGTCTGCCAAGGAACCATGACAAGATTTCTACTCCATGCTTCCAGTTCTCGGACTGGCTTGTCCCACCACAGAATGTGCCGGAGATCATTAAGTCATCAACAGGTAATGCTGAAAGAATTTGCATTATCAGGCAGAATTTGCATTATCTGGCAACAGTGATCCATGCAACGGTCACCTCGAGACTAGATTACTGTAATGCCCTCTACATGGGGCTGCCTCTGTGCTGAACCCGGAAGCTGCAGCTAGTGCAGAACGCGGCTGCCAGATTGTTGTTAGGGCTCCCAAAGTGGGAGCACATACAGCCGGGGCTGCGTGAACTGCACTGGCTGCCAGTTACATACCGGATTCGTTACAAAGTGCTGGTTATAACCTTTAAAGCCCTATATGGCCGAGGACCTGCCTACCTTAGGGACCGCCTCTTCCCGTATGAACCCCAGAGAGCACTGAGGTCAGCAGGGAAAAACCTGCTGACTATTCCCGGGCCAAAAGATGTAAAACTCCAGAGTACCCGTACCCGGGCTTTCTCTGCTATGGCTCCACAGCTGTGGAATCAGCTCCCAGAAGAAATGCGGGCCCTGCGGGACTTTGAACAGTTCCGCAAGACCGTTCTCTTTCGAATGGCTTTCACTGAGTAAGTAGCTAAGTAAATTTACCGTCTGAATAGCACCAACTTATCAACCTACTAATATTTACTTATTGTTTTTAGAATTTTAATAGTTTTTAATTATCTGTTGGTTTTATTGTTAGTTATAACTTAACATATTTTAACTCAATGTATAACTAAATGAATTTTATTGTGAGCCGCCCTGAGCCTGCTCCGGCGGGGAGGGCGGGATATAAAAAATTTAGAAGAAGAAAAAAATGTGGAGCCAATGCACCTTCCTCCAGCCCAGCAAGCTTTCCTCCAACTTCAGTGGCTCTTCAGCTGGAGGAAAAGGCTTACTCTGGAGGAAAGCCCTGTGTATGGTAGGACAGGGGCATATTTCTCCTTGCCGGTGGCATGACTCGGAGGCAAACACTTTCCACCAGCTCCCCTGAATCCCACAATATAAAATAAAGTTATACATTTGATTGTCATGGCTATCACGTCAACATTGAAACATTTCTCTTGCAGAATGACAATATACTGGCCCTACAAAACAACAACAACAACAACAACAACAGCCTACTGGTGCAAAGCATGGATTTGAGCTTTTAACAGTTTGCTGGTCAAATGTTTGGCTTCAGCTGCAATCAAGGAGAGCCTCCTGATACTTCTTTGGTCCAAAATAATACAGTTGCCTAACGATTGCACTATAGTTCATCAGCCACCTCCTGGTTTTTACGCTGCCTTACAGAGCTCTGGTCTGAAGTGTGGTGCTCTGAGTCCTCTTCTATCATGGAACTTTCGACTGCTGAGTCATCGGAGGAGTTGTCCTGGGATTCGTCTTCTCCTTCTTCCTCATTGTCCTCATTAGACAAGCCGTTTTCTGTGACGGGCTCTCCTTCTGTGTCTTTTGGAGTTTCCTTTTGCTCTTCTACTTGGTCATAGCTTTGGTCCACCGATTCTGGTGGTAAAAGGAAAGGAAAGAGATAATGGAACAGTTTGGGGCATCAAATGTGAATCTGGTTGAATTGACTTGTTATTTCTTTTTTTTAACAGCTTACACAGACTTGCATCCAACCACACAGTTCCTCTAGTGTACCTTTGTGCTGACTCCCTTCCCCCCACTGTAGACTCCCACTTTGCCCTCTATGTCGGTCCTGAGGGTTTGCTGAACCCACTTCCTCATAACAATATTTTTTTTGGGGGGGGGGAATTAGGATGCAGGAGGAGGGGAAGTGGGAGAGTCGCATCCCACAAAGCCCTTGGATGGCTGGATACTGACTACTGAGTCTAAGAGATTCTCTTTCTCACACTTGCTGCAAATTAGCAAATATGCATGTTCATGGTCTGCTCATGGATAACTCTGCAGTTTGGCTGAATTCCCAGAACTGCAAGAATTCTAGTACATGGGGACAAAGAAGCCAACAGTGCAGTCCCCATGTTCGGGTACCAGCAACCTCCACAGGAAGACTTTCATTTTACTTGCCTTGAAGCATGGCACCCAGAGCATGTACAGATGACACCTGCCTTAGCACTATGAGAAACTGCTTATCTGAAGACTCGCATTCCAGTTTTCCATGGGGCATCTATTTCTGAAACCCAGCATTAGCTGTTTTCTATTACCATCAAAACCCTGAAGCTAAGTGTGAGCTGTATAATCAAACCTATCCTGTCAAACCTTTATGGACTACCTGAGGCAAAGTTGGTTTTCTTTCTGTTACCTGACCGATGTTCCCATACCACTAGCCTAGTTGCAAAGTACCTTTTGGCTGCCATAACAATCAGGGAGCAAAAGACTAGCTCCCCTTCTTGATGCTTGACTAGTTTTTATAACTGAAACTCCGTGCAACTTTGCCATGCTGTACTTTTTACTTCTATGCCAATAAAGGTATTTGGATTTGGTGTGAGCTATTCATCCTTCTGACTTAGAAACTGTAAAGATATCTGTGCCTTTTGTAGCAACCATACGCCAAGCACTGAGCATGCACCAAGCACTGAGTCCATTAAGGGACCTTATAACCTGCCTTTCCTTCCACCCCCCTCTAAAGGGTAGGAGACCCATCTGGAGGTAGTATGGTCAGAAAGAACTTGTGGCTGAGTTCCTTGCATCATGCAAGCCATTCAATGGGCAACAAGCAAGGTCTGGCCATTTAAACATGCAGTACCCACATCCCAGGGCATTTACTAACCAAGTGCACAGCACATGCCCACACCACAACAATGTAGCAGAAGTTAGCTGGTCAGTTACTCAAAACAACAACATGACTTCTTCTCCTATGATCAAATTAACCAAGGAAAGCAGAGCTTTTTTGGGGGGGGGGGGCAGACTATGCCTGTGTGCTGATGCCTGTATGTTAGCTAAAAAGCTCACAGGGTCAATGCAGATTGTGGGTGAGGATCTTGAGACACCACTTAAAGGGAAAAAGTGTTTTCTTACACCAGCCTGAGGGTTAAAGGGGATAAGAAGAACCAGGGCTGGAAAAATATGATTGCCTACCCACTTCACCTATCCAAGGCTTAGAGGAGTGGTAGTGGTGGTGGTGGGAGAGCAGGTAAGCACCTTCTTGCATACGTGAGATGTCAAAGTTCAGCTGAATACATGTGCTGTTTGGCTAATTTCTTGTATCAGCAGTGATGTCCACCAGTGTTCCCTTTAAGCTGAGTTTGTGTGAGCTATCTCAGTTTTTTAGCCTCTGGCTCACACACTTCTGTCTTAGCTCAGGAAGAAAAGCCCCAGAGCAAACTAAGTGATGCAGTAGCTCACAACTTTAATGCCAGTAGCTCACACAGTAGAATTTTTGCTCACAGTTTAAAGGGAGCATTGATGTCCACTCTGCCACCAAGCTGCAAATTTTTGATAATATACTGACCTGATCCTTCTGCTTTAGCCTTGGATGGGAAAACGCAGTCCCCAAGCAAAACCAGTATCTGCATGTTAAAAAAAAAATTACACAAAGGCTATTACCCATCTTTGATGCAACTTTTTAAAGTTGTTGTGGTTCTATTATTCCCACATGCACTTTAGCTACCAGAATGCTGTATCTTGGAGCATGCCTGTAGTTTAAGTGTGGGTTCAATGGCCCATCACTTAATTCAGCTGCTTAGAAGAACTCCACATAACTGCCTATTATACTGCGCTTGTTCTCCTTTAGCGACAAGAAACTTTCATTTGGATTCCCAATAGTCCTGTCAACTCGGAGTAGCCTTCTTAATAATGCAAATGCTTTAAAAAGTTATCCCCATGTTTAACTGCCTGATTTGTATTTCAGCAAACGTATATGTGCACATACACTTATTTAATTCAACTTAAATTCGCTTTACTCCTGGGGTGACGAGCTGATCAGTTGACAAGGCACGGATCTTCTCTAGCCCAAATTAACGACCAGTTTCAATGATAGCTATTATCCCTTCTGCTGATCAGCATTTGTTGACAATGGCATTGCTTGCGTCCCAAAAGGTACAACATTTAAATCAAACATTCCAAGCAGCCTTTTTAATTTCCACAGTATTAGCTGTTAGTATATTCAGAGTTCTCGACAGTATTATCCAACCAACACACTGCAATAAACTTCAAACAATCTGTTAAACGAGAACAATCAGGGGCAAGTCATAGCTGTTACCTTCTACTGCTAAGTTTCATTATGGCTACAAGAGTGCTACCTGGGTGATGATTAAAGCATAGATTAATTCAGAGAACCAATGTACTGATGCACGCACACACACCGCCCATACTGGCAGAAAGTAAGGAGGGCAATTTTTTCAAAATTGAAGCCAAACTCCAAAAAGGTATTAATAGTATACATAAACACTAAGAGAAAATCACACTCTGTCGCGAGCTAGCCACCCTCAGTCCCTACTGAGCTAGAAGTCTGATAATGCAAATGACTGCGGCGTAGACCATTTTTACACCACCAGTAAAGCAATGCTTTTCCATTCTGCCAAGGTACAAAGACTGTATTGGATTTCCACAGTAATGGAAGGTTAACTGTTTGTCTGGGTGAAGCAAGTTTTCCTGGGACAACCCAACACAGGAGTCTCTATGGATATTTAACAGACAGTTCCAGATGGTACTTCTGGACTGAACTCCTGAAGTAATTTGTGACACACCAAGAAGGAACTTAATTAAATTTAAACAAGAACCACCACAAGAAAAGGAAATGGAGGCCCACGATAAGAGAGTATCGTAAGATGTGTAAGGTGAAGACCAAAATCATCTGTGTGGAGTGGAGAAAGGAGACTAACAGCGCAATCCTAAACTGAGTTTCACCTTTTTGAGTCCATTAACTTCAGTGAAAAGGTATAACCCTGCAATCCTATTAAGTAGACCCTTGAAATCTTGGTTATTCAGCATTTTATGGGAAGCAGGGTGAAGCAAGCAGGAATCCAGAAACCTGGCTCAAAAGTGATGTGGAGGTGGAAAGTGCTGTCAAGTCACACCTGACTTATGGCGACCCTGTAGGGTTTTCAAGGCAAGGCACGAAGGTGGTTTGCCACTGCCTGCCTCTGTGTAGTGACCCTGGTTTTCCTTGATGATCTCCCATCCAAATACTAACCAGGGCTCCCATCCAAATATGAACTTAGCTTCCAAGATCTGACTAGACTGAGTTAGCCTGGGCCAACCTTGTCAAAGCCGTAAGTCACTGTTTCCCATTTGCAGGGTCGGGACCCAGTACCAGGCCACAGAAGCCTCACGACCAGGTCACAAGAAACACCAAAGCTAGCCCCACCCCCAGCAAAGCATGACCTCTGCTCTGCTTCCTTCCTTCCACCATCTCACTGTTGTGCAGAGAAAAGCTAGCTTTGAAGACTGACACAGGCTGCAAAGCCTGAGCTCTGTTTGGCTTCCTTCCTTCCCCCGTCTGTGTTGTGCAGAGAGGAGCTGGAGAGGCCAGTGTTTGAGAGAAAAGCTGGCGTCCACTGGCACTTTAGATCCATGAAGTGTTCTTCAAGGTATGAGCTTCCACGTGCCTTGCAGTATGTTCTTTTGAGGAGATTTCCCAGGAGACCTGGGTGCCAAAGAAGGGGTGTGTGTTTTTTCCAGCTGGGAGGGGTGGGGAGTGGGCATTCCAGTAGCTGTTTTTTTTTTTTTTACCAAACGACCCCTGGGCAGAATTGTTGCTGGCTGGGGTGATCTGATGGTGAGTGGGGCTTTTTTCCCCTTTGTCCCCCCTTCTTTCTGTCTGTATTCTTGGTGCTGGGGGTGGGGTGAGGCAACAGTGGGAGGGCTTGTAGTGCCCTGGCCCCACTGGTCGACATTCTGGTGCTTTTGGGGCATTGTATGAGAGAATTTTGGACTGGATGGTCCACTGGTCTGATCCAACATGGCTTCTCTTATGTTCTTATGTTCCTTATTTCCATGTCTTTCTTTTCTTTTCCTTCCATTTCATTCTTTCCCTTTCTTTCTTTCTTTCCTTCCATTTTTACTGGATGAAACTTTTCTGTTCATCATACTGTTGTTGCAGACATAGGAGCTCTGTCAATGAAAAATTGGCACTCCCAGTTGTAGCCAGCTGGCCTTTCTATGAGATTTCTGTGTGAGTGAGTGAGAGTCAGAGGTGTGGGGCAGAAAGAGATTACGGCTGTATATCTCAACAACACTGGAAGTGATGGTACTATGAACCTGGCACCATTTTACTGGTCCTGCTTTTAGCAGCTGTCTGACACCAAAATTAAACTCCTCCTGTAGATATGGTTTCCAGACAACAGGGATCAATTCTCCTGGAGAAAATGTCTACTTCAGTGTATGGCATAACAGTCTGCTGAGGGTCTTCCCTTCTCCAAACCTCCCCTCCCCAGGCTCCACTTCTAAACATCCAGGTATTTCCCAACTCAGACGTGGCAACTCTAGTATATAGGCTTCCCTTCATTTTAGAGGAAGGATGAAGACTGGGGTTGCCAGCTCTGGGTTGGGAAATTCCTGGAGATTTTGGGGATGAAGCCTAAGGAAGGCAGGGTTTGGGGGTAGGAGAGAATTCTGCAGGGTGTAATGCCATATAGTCCACCTTCCAAAGTGGCTATTTTTTCCAGGTGAACTGATCTCTGTCACCTAGAGATCAATTGTAATCCCAGGAAATGTCCAGCCACCACCTGTAGGTTTACGCAACAAACAGAAGGAAACCATAGTGTCCAGATTTGTAACAAAGAAGAAGAATTGCAGATTTATACCCTGCCCTTCACGCTGAATCAGAGACTTAGAGTGGCTTACAATCTCCTATATCTTCTCCCCCCACAACCGACACCCTGTGAGGTGGGTGGGGCTGAGAGAACTCTTGCAGCAGCTACCCTTTCAAGGACAACTCCTGCGAGAGCTATGGCTAACCCAAGACCATTCCAGCAGGTGCAAGTGGAGGAGTGGGGAATCAAACCCAGTTCTCCCAAATAAGAGTCCACACACTTAACCACTACACCAAACAGGCTCTCTGAACTACACTGTGCTTAACAATCACTTGTATAATGCAGTGTTGAATAATAAACAAAATATTCACTCAGAAAAGTTTTGATTTTTTCTCTTTTTTTGAAGTCCAATATCATTTAGTATTCCAATAATATCACATCCAAGAATCTTCTAAAATTCACAAGGTATTGAAGCCCAAATGCTATGAAGTCACCCACTTGTAGATTGTAGCAACACATTGCCAAACTTCTGGTGAGGATTAAAGGTGAAAAAATGTGTCTCGGGTAGAAAAAAGCTTGTTTCAATCTCAATTGTCTTCAGGTCACTTAGTATATATTCAATGGAACCTCTGCTCACAATAACTTATACATGTGGAACTCAGCCATCTTAACAGTAACACAGCCTTTTTCTCATAATGCCAGAAAGCACTGCAGTTCCAGTTTTCATTCCATAAACACAAAGTATGACCAAAAAGAGTTATTTTTCAGGTATACTTTTGGCTTTGGAATTTTGGTATACACATTCCTATATGCCAAGGTTGATCTTGTCTGCATTGACTGACAGTAGCTCTCCAGGAAAGGAAAGGTCCCCTGTGCAAGCACCAGTCATTTCCGACTCTGGGGTGATGTTGCTTTCACAAAGTTTCACGGCAGACTTTTTACGGGGTGGTTTGCCATTGCCTTCCCCAGTCATCTACACTTTTCCTCCAGCAAGCTGGGTACTCATTTTACCGACCTCGTAAGGATGGAAGGCTGAGTCAACCTTGAACCGACTACTTGAAAACCCAGCTTCCACCGGGGATCGAACTCAGGTTGTGAGCAGAGCTTAGGACTGCAGTACTGCAGCTTTAACACTCTGCACCACGGGGCTGTCCAGAGCCTCAGGTAAAAGGAGTCTCTCTTCATCTACTACCTGACCTTTTCACTAAAGATGTTGGGGATTGAACCTAGGACCTTCTACATACGAAAGCAGCCACTCTACCACTGAGCCACAAGCCCTTGCTGGTCTAAAACCATCTATTTAGCACTTATGTACTATCTTCATTTTGCTAACAGGTCTAATCAGTGAGTCCAGGGATTTCACACGCAGCTCCAAATGCGATCTTCACATGTTGAGTAGATGATGCAAAATTAAAGTTTGATCAAGCAGAACACAGACCACATTCACAAGAATGGTTAATGACCGATTTTTCTGGCTTTGCTCTAGTTTGATGAAATGGGCTCCAGTGCACAAAAGTGGATGCTGGGATAAAATCCCATCAGACTCAGGCAAGACTCCTGTTTATTTTTGCTGCAAATAGAGTAACACAACTACCCCTCTGTAATTATTACTATGGATGGGAACTCATAAAAACTGAGAGTCTTACTGGTGATACCTTGAATTATTGGAGCTTACAAAAAATACATCTCTGTGGACAAACTCTGATCCCTCTTATTCCAAATATAATGACCGTGGAATTAGCCTTTTGCTTTCCCGTTTAAAAGTCAACTTCCTATTACAAGGTTTTGCAACTGCTTTTAGGTCATGGTTGCAGGGCTTTTTTTGAGCAAGAATGTACAGGAACGCAGTTCTGGCTGGCTTGGCATCAGGGTGTGTGCCCTGATATGCAAGTGAATTCCTGCTGGGCTTTTTCTACAAAAAGAGCCCTGCATGGTTGTGTTTGTGTGCACACTCAGGGCGTTTTCGCACAGAGCTTACCCCGGAGCGACGTCCCTCTTCACCGCGCAGCTTCTGCGCGGATTTCGCACCAACTGCTCCAGAGAACCAGGAAGAGCCGCGAAGTGCTGAGCCTTTTGCGTCGCAAATGTAAACCGCTAAAAAACAGTTTACGTTAGCAACGCAAAAGCTGCGGCTCTTCGCGGCTCTTCCTGGTTCTCCGGAGCAGTTGGTGCGAAATCCGCGCAGACGCTGCGCGGTGAAGAGGGACGTCGCTCCGGGGTAAGCTCTGTGCGAAAACACCCTCAGAATCCTCCAGTTTAGATGCCAGTTTCCTAAACTGGAGAATTCTGCATGTGCACATACACACACACACACAAACTCATGACCTAAAAGCAGTTGCAAAATCTTGTAATTTCTACTTAAGAAAAGAGTGCTTAACTAGCTCAAGTTAGTAAACATATCTTATCTCCATTAGTTTCCTTGATATTAGGCTCAGAGAGGATTAACACCACAGAAACTTTTTTTAAAAAAAACAGGATGTCTATCTCGCAATGGTAAATAACTAATTGTGAGGCACAAGTTAATGTTCTTTTCTGCGTGAAGGCTCTGCCAGAGCATAAGGAAACCTTCCTCAAGTTGGACCAGCATTTGGAATTCACTGCATCTAAACTTTGGCATGGGAACCTAAGCGCATAAACACACAACACAGCTCTCCAATCTTCCAATTTATATTATCCAAAATAAACACTCCGCTGATATTTTCTCTTAACTGACATGCAAAAAAGTCCACATTGCAACAAATACAAGTGGAAGTAAACAGTGGAGATGACACTTCATGACACACTGAGAAACATTTACTTAGCCTTAGTACACATGAAGATGGGTTGCTTTGCAACCCTGTACATCCCACAATAAATAAAGTACATAATTTTACAAATGCGGCATTTTTTACTGCCTTTCCAGGTGAGTCCCCCCCTTCCATTTTCTTTTACATTCTGACACTGTTCAGCATGAAGACCTTCTCAAACACTACTACAACGCCCTCTGGCAGGAAGATGATGTTCTAGTCAGGAGTTTTTTAAATTCTTACAACCTTGTTCATTCTAGAGGACAACTTCATGTTGTGGAATGAAACATCATAAATCATTTCTGTCAGGCTTAGACTCCTGCCAATTCCACAGGACTCCGGGCTCCTTTTTGTTGACATGACTGACCCTCAACAGGGCTATACACCTCCCAAGCTGAAGTTGTCCAACATGTGAACCTTTACTTGTACATTAAAAAAACCCCTCTCATTAGTGGCCATAGAAAGTGTTGTTAATTTCAGCTGACTTATGGTGACTGCGTAGGGTTTTCAAAGCAAGAGACATTCAGAGGTGGTTTGCGATTGACTGCCCCTGTATAACAGCCCTGGACTTCCTTGGACTCAGATTGTAAGGAAATGTCTTCCATGGATCCAAGCACCGCTAGTATTTGATTAGAACCGTGCAAGCCCTCTCGCCACATCAAGACAGCAATCCATGAGCAAGCCATCATATCTCTGCTACCTAATCTTAAATAGGAATGCACACGGCCCAGCCTGACATGGCCTGGCCCAACAAGCTCTCATTTATGTCAGATCTGTCCCTCATAACAAATTAGTTTGGCATCCCTGGTCTAAATGATCCAAGTGGTCTACTTGAGGGCAAAGGGAATTCCCAGGGAACTGTGGGAATTTCCAAGGACTGCCACTACAGTGCCAAGTCAAGTTGCACCTTTAAGATCAACCAAGTTTTATTCAGAACATAAGTTTTTGTGTGCTCTCTAAGCACACTTCATCAGACAAGGGGATCAGTTATTGTTGTCAATCATGAGATTTCAAAATAACCAGTCCTTGGATTTTGAAACAAAATTAGGTTTATTGATAATCCATGTGGCTCATTCGAGCTGAAGATTGGGACTGATACTTTGTAACACTAGAATACAAGCTTTAAAATGGCACATCAAAGGTTCTATAAACAATTCTATATTCACATGTGAAATTCACACTCTGGATTCCTTATCTATATTGCGGCTAGCACATCCTGGGTTCAGGCCTGGCTAGGCCTGGGAACAAGCCCCAGGAGGTCTTATCTTCAAAGAGGACATTCCTGCATCTGTTAGTAAAAGCGAAAGAAAGGTGGGGGTTGCTACTTTGATGTGCTCACATTTTAACTTTGGGTTAGTAACGTTTCTACAATCTAAATTCTCTAATATAAAAATAACAATTCTAAGATCTGGCTTCTGTAATATAGAATGGGTATACAATGTTTGGCAGCTGTGGGCTGAAATGCATGCAGTTTGTTGATTAAGAGGGCAAACTGGCTGTGATCACATGGTGAAACAGTGCCAGTTATTGTCAAAATGGAGAGCTACTGAAGTCTTATCAGCTGCTAGCTGGACTCAAGTTGGACTATTTATGGAACCTTGAACTACCACACAGTTGGACTTGTACTTGCTATGTGGAATGGAAGCTTTTCCAACCTTGGAAGGTTTGAGCCTTTGGGCTTATTGGAAAGACTTTATTATATTGGATTGGTTTATTTTTTCCTCCATATCGTATTAATGCTTGTTCCTTTTTGGACATTTTTGGACATATGAGGTTTGGCATACGCTTGATGAAATTATTCTATTTGTTATTATAAAGCAACCATAGCTTTTTTAGTCTTGCTAGCCGGACCTGCCTGTCCCACATTGGTCTTGTCAGCCACCAGCGAGCCTGCAGCAAACGTGGGCTATTGCACCCTTCTTAAATCTTCGTTCGCGAAGCCAAGCCGAGAGAGAGAGAGAGAGAGAGATTTGTTGTTCGCGTGGAGGCTTGTTGCTTTATTCTTTTCAGCCTCCTGGGGGTATCAGATCTCCCAGGAATACAACTGAGAATAGAGATCAGTTCACCTGGAGAAAATGGTCTCTTTAAATGGCAGATTCTATGGCATTATACCTCACCAAAGTCCTTCCTCTCCCCAAACCCCACCCTTCTCAGGCTCCACCCAAATCTCCAGGTCTTTCCCAACCCAGAGCTGGCCACCCTATCAACTCCACATGCCAGAACATCATACATTCGCGGCACACCCCTTTCTTTGGGCCAGTTTGATGTAGTGGTTAAGTGTGCGGACTCTTATCTGGGAGAACTGGGTTTGATTCCCCACTCCTCCTCTTGCACCTGCTGGAATGGCCTTGGGTCAGCCATTGCTCTGGCAGAGGTTGTCCTTGAAGGGGCAGCTGCTGTGAAAGCCCTCTCAGCCCCACCCATCTTGCATGGTGTCTGTTGTGGGGGAGGAAGATAAAGGAGATTGTGAGCTGCTCTGAGACTCTGAGTGGAGGGTGGGATATAAATCCAATATCTTCTTCTTTGCAGCTAGCTTCAAAATTCAAATTCCTTTTTGGGCTGCATTTTAACCAATAGTCCATTTCTCTTGGCCCCTTCCTGGGCAGGAAGGACACATCCACTAGCAAATAGCCCTCAACCATCAGTGTTAACATGAAGCCTCTTCCAGCCATGAACGGCCATTTGAAAACAAGACCCAACAACAATGCAAAAGCATAGAGAGTCCTTCTGACTCTTCTATTGAAGTGATACTGTAGCACGCACACTACAATACATTTTAGTTTCCGGGAGCCTGAATACAGCATACAAGTTTTTGTCAGTTAGCTCACCGGCAGGCAGTGCATGAGGTCTGAGCAAATAATACCCTTTGCTTTTTGCGCTTTCCATCTTATATCCACCAGGTATAAGTAGTTTTATTTAAAATATTTATTAAATAGTTTTATTAAAAAGATAGCCTATATATAAGTTATTTTTTAAAAAGAATTCAGTATAATATTCATACTGTAATCTCATTTATTGTCTTCAGCCTCCAGGTGGGGCCTGGAGATCTCCCGCTTTAACCACTGATCTCCATTGGCAGAGATCAGCTCCCCTGGAGAAAGTGGCTGCTTTGAAGGGTGGACTCTAGGGCATTGGACCATGCTGAGGCCCCTCCCCTCCCCAAACCCCACCATTTCCCAGATCCACCCCCAAAGTCTCCAGGTATTTGCCAACTCAGACCTGGCAACCCCAGAGTCCACCCTCCAAAATAGCCATTTTCTCCACGGGAACTGATCTCTGTAGACAACAATTGCAACTCCCCAAATTACAACTGATCTTCAGGAGCAGCAGGAGATCCATGGAAGGAGAGTACAGCAACCAAACAATAATGCACAGTCCTTATATACAACAATCAATTACTTTTAGTACTCGATTAAAACCAAATATGACGAAGACATCTCTCTCTCTCTCTCTCTCTCTCGACATGAAACCCATGAAATTATAATACATTCCATCAGTTAATTCCAAAAATTTCAAGAATAGTCTGCTCATAGCCACATTTCAATCATTTGTATCAATGTCTACCTCCTAAAGGCTTATGTCTGTAATTATTCTAATTCAATTCCTCTTTTCCAATATACTTCCATGCGCTCCATTCAGACAGCCACAAGGTCAACAGTCCATGAAAGCAGAGGTGTTTGTTCCTCAAAAGTTCCAAATCAGAGAGGACTCCTTGCTGCCAAGAGGCTTCGTCCATCGTAGAAAGTGCTTGTGAGAATGAATAACGTTTTGAAATGTGGGAATGTAACGAGAAGCTTGTGACTGGCTGAACCCCTCTCCGAGGAAGGAAGCGGAAACGAGCGAGCCCCAAACCAGTGGGACGCCATCAGAGGTGGCGGCGAGAAGTCCAGTCCGATTGGGAACTTCCGAAGAACAAGCATCTTCCCTTTCGCGTAGAGGCCGTCCTGGAGATGTGCGACTCCTGGACCAGTTAGGTTCACCCCTCGGGGGACTGTCTGCCACATGCCCAGGTCGGCCTCTTTGGCCCCAATCCGCTGCAGCAGCTTCCCTCATCCCATGCAAAGCTCTCGCAGCTTACAGAGGGGTAAGATCGACAGCTGCCAGTTTCCCCAGCATTCGCCGTCAGAACTCCCAATCCTGGCGCAAGAACCTGCGTCGATCCATGCATTTGAGCGCACTGCTTTTTTTATTGAACTTTGCCAGTGATGCAATTTAGGCTGGGAGGTTTGAAGACGCCTTGTCAATGTTTCTAACCGGGGGAGCGAAGTGGAGGTGCCCGGCAGTAGCGGCAAACCCCAAAAGCTGACCCCAAGGCTGCTTCCCCTCCCCCGCCCAGGGCCCTGGGCCTGGGGCGTTCTGGGCGGTTGACGGTTACGCGCCGCCCCCGCTGGAAGGGTCGCCTGTCGGGCGAGAGGAGGAGAGGCAGCTCGAGGCGGCAGGCTGAAAAGCGGGGACGGATTGCCAAAGGGAAGCGAGAGTCTCAGTGGGGAAAGGTACCCTTAAGCAAAAACAGAAGCGCTGGTCGGGCTGCAAGAGCCCCCCCCCCCCCCATCGAGGACACCATTGATCGTGCCCAGGGTCTAAGTCTACCAATGGAGATATCGGAGGAGGGGCGGGGTGTTTCTCTCGGCGTTTGCTACCTGTAGGATGCTGGTTCGAAGGCTGCGCATTTTTGTCCAACTCGGTCAAACCCCGTGTTTGTGGGAACCAAAACAGCTCCTAGAGGAAAGGCCAGCCTGGCCCAGGGGACTGAGATCAGCTGGGAAAATCGTGCTGCCTGAATGAAAGAAGTAAACAAAGTTGTGGGGGAGGGTCAGATTTCACACCTCCCCCCTCCCAGGGACTTCCA
The DNA here is from genome assembly GCF_032191835.1 of Heteronotia binoei. NCBI lineage: Eukaryota > Metazoa > Chordata > Lepidosauria > Squamata > Gekkonidae > Heteronotia > Heteronotia binoei. Next base: position 257,901,280 of record NC_083223.1, read on the forward strand.
GTTTTATTCTTAAATTTATACAGGGGTCATTTCGTAGAAAAAGAGGTACCGGAGCTCATTAGCCAGTTTGGTGCAGTGGTTAAGTGCACAGACTCTTATCTGGGAGAACCGGGTTTGATCCCGCACTCCTCCACTTACAGCTGTTTACATCCTTGGGTCAGCCTTAGCTCTTGTAGGAGTTGTCCTTGAAAGGGCAGCTGCTGTAAGAGCTCTTTTAGCTCCACCCACCTCGCAGGGTGTCTGTTCTGGGGAAGGGAAGGTAGAGGAGATTGTGACTGCTCTGAGACTTTGAGATTCAGAGTATAGGGTGGGATATAAATCCAATATCATCATCATCATTAGCCCAACTCCTTTACATAACTCATTTGCCTATGCCACACACCCCTGACATCACCAGAAGGTGTTGCTAAATTATATCAGTTTAGCATCTGTCTTCAAATGCTCCTTGGGCTAGAATTGTCATCATCAAAGCTGACTCCCAACATACTTTTAAAATTACTCTCTCCTATGTGGTCACAGTGGCATGATGAAGATTTCCATCTGTCTGTTTTATATGTTTTGGTTATTTCCCCATATTTTGTGGGGGAAAACATTAGAAAGTTTGTCAAATCTTAAAGGGTCTGGGTAAAAGTCGGATATAAACGGATCTTCATGAATTCATATGATTTTTGCATTGCAATGAAATCAAACCACTTGAATCCTATAGATCCTGTCTTAGACTATAGGCAGGACCACAAAAATCATGCCTCCACGAATTCGTGGGGCCTCAGCAGTGCAAAAACTGGCTTCCAAAGCACGGATCCTCATGAATTCATATGATTTTTATGGTGAAATGAAATCAAACCACCATCATGTTGTAGATCCTCTCTTAGACTATAGGCAGCACCAGAAAAATCATGCCTCCACAAATTTGTGGCACCACAGCACTGAAAAAACATGTTTCCAAACCACGGATCCTCATGGATCCTCATGATTTTTGCTTTGGGCCACCCCAAGTAACCAGCCAATCACATATCATGTCCATGGGCAGATGTTGCACCACAGAAATCATGGATCCACAGCTTCGTGGCAGCACCAGAGACCAAAAACTTGCTTTTGGACCACGGATCCTCATGGATCCACGTGATTTTTGCCTTGGATCCCCCCAAGCTTTCCATCCAGTCACATATCATGTCCCTGGGCAGAATTTCCACCACAGAAATCATGGATCCATGGCTTTGTGGCAGTGCCAGGGACCAAAAACTTGCTTTTGAACCACGGATCCTCATGGTTCCACGTGATTTTTGCTTCGGATCCCCCAAAGCCCTCCATCCAGTCACATATCATGTCCATGGGCACAGTTTACACCACAGAAATCATGGATCCACGGTTTCGTGGCAGCACCAGGGACCAAAAACTTGGTTTTGAACCACGGATCCTCACGGATCCACATGATTTCTGCTTTGGATCCCCCCAAGTCCTCAATCCAATCAAATATCATGTCCATGAGCAGAGTATGCACCACAGAAATCATGCATCCACGGCTTCGTGGCAGCGCCACGGACCAAAAACTTGCTTTTGGACCACGGATCCTCATGGAGCCACATGTTTTCTGCTTGGGATCCTCCCAAATCCTCCATTCAGTTACTTATCATGTCCATGGGCAGTGTTTGCACCACAGAAATCGTGGGTCCACAGCTTCGTGGCAGCGCCAGGGACCAAAAACTTGCTTTTGGACCACGGATCCTCATGGATCCACATGATTTCTGCTTTGGATCTCCCCAAACCCTCCATCCAGTCACATATCATGTCCATAGGCAGTGTTTGCACCACAGAAAATGTGGATCCACAGCTTCGTGGCAGCGCCAGGGACCAAAAACTTGCTTTTGGACCACGGATCCTCATGGATCCACGTGATTTTTGCTTCAGATCCCCCCAAGCCCTCAATCCAATCACATATCATGTCCATGGGCAGTGTTGCACCACAGAAATCGTGGATCCACGTCTTCATGGCAGCGCCAGGAACCAAAAACTTGATATTGGACCACGGATCCTCATGGATCCACATGATTTCTGCTTCGGATCGCCCCAAGCCCTCAATTCAATCATATATCATGTCCAGGGGCAGTGTTGCACCACAGAAATCATGGATCCACAGCTTTGTGGCAGCGCCAGGGACCAAAAACTTGCTTTTGGACCATGGATCCTCATGGATCCACATGATTTTTGCGTTGGATCCCACCATGATTTTTGGCAGACCTTGCACCACAGGAATGACAGGTTCATGGCTTTGAACCGGTACCAAGGAGCCAAAATATGGTTTTGAAGTGCGGATCCTTCTTGATCTTAAAGTTATTTGCGTTGGATCAAGGAAAACTCGACATTATACCACATGTAATATCCATGGTCATAGCTTGCTGAACAACTATCACACATTCACAATTTTATTGTTCACCACACTCATTATCCATCCAGATGTCACGTCTATGTCCAGCGTTTGCAAAATACAAATTGGATTTTGAGTACCTTGTATGCTGTCACAGTGTGCTTACATACTTTGAAACACTTCATCTTCATGAATTCTGTGACTTTTCATTTTTGAATAGTTGGGCTCATCATGCGTGGTCCCCCTGAGGTTTCTTTCACATCACACAGCACGTCCATGACCACAGAATAACCCACGAAAACCTCAGAACACTGCCAAGATGCCAAACATTGCTTCAGCTACTTTGAGGCTTGTGCATTATGACATCACACCAATGTCTACAGGATGACCAAACAAAAAAAATCTGTAATGTTTCTACCTTACCATGGACACCACAGTAACATGAGAAATCAAAATCATGTCCATACCTTTCACTGCGAATAACTGCATTCTGAACTTTCTGATGCCACCGAGTTGCAAAACTATCCAAGGCAGATATTGTAATGGTCTTATCTTTGACTTCAAAACATCTTGCTCACTAGATAGAGGCCACCAAATTAGAATAATGGAATCATAGAGTTGAAAGGGACCTCCAGGGTCATCTAGTCCAACCCCCTGCACAATGCAGGAAACTCACAAACACCTCCCCCTAAACTCACAGGATCTTCATTGCTGTCAGATGGCCATCTAGCCTCTGTTTAAACACCTCCAAGGAAGGAGAGCCCACCACCTCCCGAGGAGGAAGCCTGTTCCACTGAGAAATCGCTAACAGTCAGGAAATTCTTCCTGATGTTGAGCCAAAACCACTTTTGATTCAATCTCAACCAGTTCTGGTTCTGGTCCTACCTTCCGGGGCCACAGAAAAAAATTCCACACCATCTTCCATATGACAGCCTTTCAAGTACTTGAAGATGGTGATCATATCACCTCTCAGCCACCTCCTCTCCAGGCTAAACATGCCCAGCTCCTTCAACCTTTCTTCATAGGACTTTTCATTAATAATTATTTTCATTAATAATGAAAAGCTGTCATCTCTCTTACATTAATTCAACTGTAAATGGTTTAAGGGGGACAGTTTGTTGCTTAGGGGTGAGTTTGTCTTGTACTCATTAATGTTGGTGCAATCACAACTGCTTATGGTCAACAGTTTTTTTTAATGTTGTTCAGTCACACAGTCGAGTCTGACTCTTTGCAACCGACCTCATGGACAAAGTCAAGCCAGGCCCTCCTGTCTTCCACCATCTTCCAAAGTCTGCTCAAATTCATGTTTGTTACATCAGTAACGCTGCCAGCCATCTCATCTTTTGCCATCCCCTTCTTCTTTTGCCTTCTGTCTTTCCCAGCATCAGGGTCTTCTCCAGGGAGCTCTCCCTTCTCATTTGGTGGCCAAAGGATTTGAGTTTCAGCTTCAGCATCTGACCTTCCAGGGAACAGTCTGGGTTGATTTCCCTTAGGACTGACTGACTGGCTCTTCTTGCAGTCCAAGGGACTCTCAAGAGTCTTCTTTAATGCAGCCTTCTAAAGCAGGAGTCTCCAAACTAATGATGCCTATAGGTGCCATGGTGCCCAAGAGCACCTTTCCTGGTAGCAGTGGAGTGTTTTTTTAAAAATCAGGTGGCACACTGTGCCCAGCTTGGCTTCTGATTGGATGTTGTACATTTGATTGACTGTGTGGATTTTGCTAGATGTCGCTTTGGCAGCAGCTGCCTCCAACAGTACAAGGATATTCTCTGTGTGACTGAAGGTAAAACATGGCATCCATTCTTTTGCTGGCTTTGCCCCTGCAGCAGTTGTTTTGTGACAGCCATTTTATTGGTTGCAGCCACCATGCTGTGTCATGATTCCAAAGATGCAGAAAGGCTTAGGGAAGTCGTACACCCTTGTTCTACATGCTATACTCTTGGCTCGCCAGGTCATGCAAAGCCAGTATGGTGTAGAGGTTGGAATATTACATTAGGATCTAGTAAACCTAGGTTTAAATCCTGACTGCCATGGAAGCTTGCTGTGTGACCTCAGGACAGTCATGCACTCTCCGCCTAACCCACCTTGCAGGGTTTCTGTGAGCATAAAAGTGGAGGACAGGAGAATGATGTCAGCCCCTTTGCTTTCATTGGGGAGAAAAGTGATACATACACGAAGCCAGCAAACAAAGGTAGTTTTGGAGACTAATGGAATGAGATGCAAAAGGAAAATCCATCCATGAGTCCTCCCATATACATGTGGAATGTGGGGTGTGGCTGGGCCTTTTCCCTCATCAAATTGGAGAGCATATGACTGAGGACAGAAGTGTTGTCATACATATGTTATATGTGTCTTGATGGGACACCTTGAGAGTGAAACAGGGTCAGTGGCAAAGGGTTGACTTTTTTCCATACATCACTTACCTGCTCAGAATTAAAACTTATTGAGTCTTCTTTTAATTACAATAAAAACATAGTGACTTTGCATAATCTGTGGTTTTCCCATGAAAGAGCAAGCTGTGCACTCTGCCTTCTATGCCTGAGGGCAAAAGAGCTTCATAGGTTGGTTTCTGAAACGAGACTAGGGATTTCAAGGCCTGCTCTGTTGTGTGATATTCTGATGAATCCATCTCTCTCCCATTAGCTGAACCAGGATTGGATGATGTTACCGAATCACCATACTTTTCCTTACAGATATTCAGACTGGAGTACAGCTACCTATTCTTTGATTTAGTGCTTTTGGGAAGTGTACAGAAATGACAGCTGCTCTTGCGTGAGCTTTCTGGATGTAAGTGGGGGCAGAATATAAGGATCATGCTAAAGTTACATAAAAACAGTTTTGTGGACGGCTGGCCTATTTACAGTTCCTATTTACAGTTCTGGGTTTTATTTTCAAAGTCTCAAACAACTGCAGGATTTTTTTCTGAACCTAGTTGCATATTCATTATAGCATGGGGGAGACTTATCTTTGCAGTACTATGTATGAAACCAATCTAGGGGGCTTTGTGGACCACACGCTGAACATGAATCAGCTGTGTGATGTGGCGGCCAAAAAGGCAAACACAATTTTGGGCTGTATCACAAAAAACCAAGTGTCCACATCATGTTCAGTGGTTGTGTCACTTTACTCTGCTGTGGTTAGGACCCTACTAGACTGCTGCGTTGTTTGGGGCACCACAGGTTAATAAGGAAATATGTCCAGAGGAGGGCAATGGAGATGATGAGGGACATGGAGACCAAGTCCTATGAGGAAAGATTGAAGGAGCTCGGTCTGTTTAGCTTGGAGAGGAGACAACTGAGGGGTGATCACCATCTTCAAGTACTGATCACCATCTTCAAGTACTTCAAGGGCTGTCATATAGTGGATGGTGTGGAATTGTTTTCTGTGACCCCAGAAGGTGGGACCAGAACCAATGGGTTGAAATTAAATGAAAAGAGTTTCCAGCTCAACAAGAGGAAGAACTTCCTGACCGTTAGAGCGGTTCCTCAGTGGAACAGGCTTCCTCAGGAGGTGGTGGGCTCTCCTTCCCTGGAGGTTTTTCAACAGAGGCTAGATGGGCATCTGACAGCAATGAAGATCCTGTGAATTTTGGGGAAGGTGTTTGTGAGTTTCCTGCATTGTGCAGGGAGTTGGACTAGATGACCCTGGAGGTCCCTTCCAACTCTATGATTCTATGATTTTATACAATTCTATGATTTTAGTGTAGAACAGGGGTGGCCAACAGTAGCTCTCCAGAAGTTTTTTGCCTACAACTCCCATCAGCCCAGCAAGCATGGTTGATGGCTGGGGCTGATGGGAGTTGTAGGCAAAAAACTTCTGGAGAGCTATCGTTGGCCACCCCTGGTGTAGAATGTCAATTTGGGGACACTGCTAAACCAGGAATAAAGGTCTACTGTGAAATTGTTTTCCAAGACTCCTATCTTCTCATAAGAGGACCCATGAGGATCCGTGCCTCAAAATCATGTTCTGGATCCATGGTGCTGCCACAAAGCCATGGATCCATTATATCTGTGGAGCAAGCTCTTTCCATGGACGCAACATGAGATTGGATGGTGAGCTTGGGATGAGCCAAAGTAGATATCATGAGGATCCATGAGGATATGTGCTTCAAAGCCATGTTTTCGCTCCATGATGTTGCCACAATGCCAAGGATCCATGATTTCCAGGGTGTAAACTCATGAGGATCCATGGTGCAAAACCAAGTTCTTCTTCCATGGTGCTGCCACGAAGCCGTGGATCCATGATTTTTGTGGTGGAAGCTCTGCCCATGGACATGATATGCGATCGGATGGTGAGGTTGGGAGGATCCAAGGCAAAATTCATGACGATTCATGAGGATCCGTGGTCAAATACCAAGTTTTTGGTCTCTGGCACTGCCACGAAGCTGTGTATCTATGATTTCTGTGGTGCAAGCTTTACCCATGGACATGATATGTGATTGAATAGTGAGCTTGGGGTGGCCCAAAGTAAAAATCATGAGGATCCATGGTCCAAAAGCAAGTTTTTGGTCCCTGGCGCTGCCATGAAGCTGTGAATCCACGATTTCTGTGCTGCAAACTCTGTCCATGGGCATGATATGTGACTGGATGGTGATCTTGGGGTGACACAAGGCAAAAATCATGTGGATCCATGAGGATCCGTGGTCGAAAACCAAGTTTTTGGTCTTTGGCGCTGCCACAAAGCCGTGGATCCACAATTTCTGTGGTGGAAACTCTGCCCATGGACATGATATGTGACTGGATGGAGGGTTTGGGGGGATCCGAAGCAGAAATCATGTGGATCCATGAGGATCCGTGGTCCGAAAGCAAGTTTTTGGTCCTTGGCACTGCCACGAAGACATGGATCCACGATTTCTGTGGTGCAGGCTCTGCTCATGGACATGATATGTGATTGGATTGAGTTCTTGGGGGATCCAAAGCAGAAATCATGTGGATCCATGAGGATCCGTGGTCCAAAAGCAAGTTTTTGGTCCCTGGCGCTGCCACGAAATCGTGGATCCACGATTTCTGTGGTGCAGACTCTGCTCATGGACATGATATGTGACTGGATGGAAGGCTTGGGGGGATCCAAAGCAGAAATCATGTGGATCCATGAGGACTGTATGGAGGGCTTGGTGGGATCCAAGGCAAAAATCAAGTGGATCCATGAGGATCCGTGATTCATAACCAAGTTTTTGATTTCTGGCGCTGCCACGAAACTCTGGATCTATGATTTCTGTGGTGGAAACTCTGCCCATGGACATGATATGTGATTGCATGGAGGGCTTGGGGGTTCCGAAGCAGAAATCACGTGGATCCATGAGGATACGTGGTCCAAAAGCAAGTTTTTGGTCCCTGGCGCTGCCACGAAGCTGTGGATCCACGATTTCTGTGGGGCAGACTCTGCTCATGGACATGATATGTGACTGGATGGAGGGCAGAAAGCAGAAATCATGTGGATCCATAAGGATCCGTGGTCCAAAAGCAAGTTTTTGGTCCATGGCGCTGCCACGAAACTGTGGATCCACGATTTCTGTGGTGCAAACTCTGCCCAAGGACATGATATGTGATTGGATGTAGGGCTTGGGGGGATCCGAAGCAGAAATCACATGGGTTCATGAGGATCCATGGTTCATAACCAAGTTTTTTATTTCTGGCGCTGCCACGAAACCGTGGATCCATGATTTCTGTGGTGGAAACTCTGCCCATGGACATGATATGTGACTGGATGGAGGGCTTGGGGGTTCCGAAGCAGAAATCACGTGGATCCATGAGGATCCGTGGTTCATAACCAAGTTTTTTTTATTTCTGGCGCTGCCATGAAACCGTGGATCCATAATTTCTGTGGTGGAAACTCTGCCCATGGACATGACATGTGGCTGTATGGAGGGCTTGGGGGGATCCGAAGCAGAAATCACATGGATCCATGAGGATCCATGGTCCAAAAGCAAGTTTTTGGTCCCTGGCACTGCCACAAAGCTGTGGATCCACATTTTCTGTGGTGCAAACACTGCCTATGGACATGATAAGTGACTGGATGGAGGGTTTGGGGGGATATGAAGCAGAAATCATGAGGATCCATGGGGATCCGTGGTCCAAAATCAAGTTTTTGGTCCCTGGCGCTTCCATGAAGCCTTGGATCCATGATTTCTGTGGTGCAGACTCTGCTCATGGACATGATATGTGATTGGATTGAGGGCTTGGGGGGATCCGAAGCAGTAATCACATGGATCCATGAGGATCCGTGGTTCAAAAGCAAGTTTTTGGTCCCTGGCGCTGCCACGAAACCGTGGATCCATGATTTCTGTGGTGTAAACTGTGCCCATGGACATGATATGTGACTGGATGGAGGGCTTGGGGGGATCCGAAGCAAAAATCACGTGGATCCATGAGGATCCGTGGTCCAAAAGCAAGTTTTTGGTCCCTGGCACTGCCACGAAGCCATGGATCCACGATTTCTGTTGTGGAAATTCTGCCCAGAGACATGATATGTGACTGGATGGAAGGCTTGGGGGGATCCAAGGCAAAAATCACGTGGATCCATGAGGATCCGTGGTCCAAAAGCAAGTTTTTGGTCCCTGGCGCTGCCACGAAGCCGTGGATCCACGATTTCTGTGGTGCAACATCTGCCCATGGACATGATATGTGATTGGCTGGTTATCTTGGGGTGGCCCAAAGCAAAAATCATGAGGATCCATGAGGATCCGTGGTTTGGAAACATGTTTTTTCAGTGCTGTGGCGCCAAAAATTCGTGAAGACATGATTTTTCTGGTGCTGCCTATAGTCTAAGAGAGGATCTACAACATGATGGTGGTTTGATTTCATTTCACCATAAAAATCATATGAATTCATGAGGATCCGTGTAGATCCGACTTTTACCCTTTTCCAATCTTAAAGCTCACAAAATTCTCACAGGGAGTTTGAACAATGGAGCTCAGAAGCAAGGCGGGTAATGGGCAGGTAGGTAAGAAAGAAAGCACAATAAAATTTAGAGGTTCTGGAGCTCCGCTCCTGTGAGCTCCTGCCTAAAATGAGGCCTGAATTTATATGATATGACTGCATTGTGCTAGGGTTGCCAACCTCCAGGTGGGGCCTAGAGATAACCTGCTTTTACAACTGATCTCCAGTTGAAGGGTGGACTCTATGGTATTGTACCATGCTGAGGCCCCTCTCCTCCCCAAATCTCGTCCTCCCCCAGATCCACCCCCAAAATCTCCAGGTATTTTCCAACACCGACCTGGCTAACCTAGGCAACTAAAATCGATATATCAGCAGTATATGGACATTGTGTAACTGGACTGGGACAGTATGTGCTTTTGGATTTGTGTGGAGTCATGGCTGTATATCTCTTTAATAGCAGTGTGGTTTTGAAAAAGGCCATTTGTATACTCTTGGGCTATATATGTAGGAAAGATATTTTTCTATGGTATAGTTATTATATACAAAATTATAAAAATCTAAAAAATCATCACACAGCCATATTGTTATAGTGCTTTGTTTTGATTTGCATGGTGGGTTTTGGTTTTTTCATTTTCAGTGTTGGCATGGATGCTAACCAATAGATACTAGTATCCATAACTAGGGTTGCCAGCTTTGGGTTGGGAAATACCTGGAGATTTTAGGGGTGGAGTTTGGGGAGGGGATGGAGCACAGTGGGGTACAATGCCATAGTGTCTACCCTCCAAAGCAGCCATTTTCTCCAGGGGAACTGACCTCAGTTGTTTTGAGAACAATTGGAATAATAGGATGGCAACCCTACCCATAATGCAATTGGCATAAGAGGAGAAATCTGCTTATTGCACTATTCCCCCCCCCTTCGAAAGTTGCATACATTGTATCTATCTGTCCCCTCCCAGCTCTGCTCTATATGGGCTGAGATTCACATTTACCAGCCACTAGCTGATGGTGGGAAGGTTTACTGATTTTGCTGACACAAATTCCACTGTTTGTGAAGTGTACCCCAATGGACAGATCCACACTGCTTTGTCTTGGCACTGTCTACTCACTTATTTGCACAAACCAGTTTATCCCAGTTTATCTCAAATTTCTATGGGAATTTATTCATACACGGGCACAAAAAAGGAACCTGCATCAAGACAGGATTGCCAGGTCCAACTCAGGAAATAATTGGGGACTTTGGAGGAGGAGCCTGGAGACTTTCCCACTCCCTAAAATAAATAAATAAATAAATAAAAATACAGCAGTGCAGTTCACCTGAATACAGTCTTCATTTCCTCATCCTTTTTTTTGCCTTCAAAGGGTTCCCCTGCAGCTCCATTTCTATACTACAACAGGTCCCTTGTTAGTGTTTGGTAGCATTGCCAAGCATGGCTTTATTAAAGGAAACAACGCTTTTTTGGTAGAAAAGACCCAACAGGAACTCATTTGGCTATTAGGCCACACTCCATGACATCACCATTGTTACACACAGGACTTTTGTAGAAAAAACCCCAGCAGGCACTCATTTGCATATTAGGATCTGTTTAGTCATCATGGCTGGTTGCCACTTGTAGGCCTACTAATCCAGGCAGTTTCCATGGCTACAGCTTGAGGCATGTCACAAAAAGGTGCACTCCCTGTTTCCTAAGGGTCACATTGCACCAAAATTACAGGGGACCATTTGGAAGTTGGATTTGGTGGGCATGCCAAGCCTTGAAGATCTGCCTGGGTAAAAATGGGCATATTATTTGAAAACAACTAGCCACAAGACTGACTTTTGGACTATCCCTCTAATCAAGCAACTTTCTGAGTGAGAAAGGGCCCTGAGTTCTCAGATTGACCTTGAAGTCCTCCTTTTCGTTTCTCCACCACACTGAAAAAGGTGGCAGAAAAAGGCCCAGGAGATTGCCAAAAGTACTCCAAGTCTGAAAGCCAGTTTGGTGTAGTGGTTGAGTGCTCAGACTCTTATTTGGGAAAACCGGGTTTGATTCCGCACTCTTGCACTTGCACCTGCTGATGTGACCTTGAGTCAGTCACAAGTCCTCGCAGAGCAGTTCCTCTCAAGAGCAGTTCCTGTTAGAGCTCTCACAGCTCCACCTACCTCACAGGGTGTCTGATGTGGGGAGGAGAAGGAGATTGCCAGCCGCTCGGAGACTCCTTCAGGTAGTGAAGGGTGGGGTATAAATACAATCTCCTTCTCCTTGTCCACCTCCTCCCCCTCCTCCTCCTCTTCTCCTCCTCCCCTTGCTCCTTCGCCTCTATCTCCCCTCCTTTTCTTCCTACTTCACCTCCTTCTTCTCCTCCTCCTCTTTCTACTTCTCCCCGTATGTCTCCTCCTCCCCCTCCTCCTCCTCCTCTTCTCCTCCTCCCAATGGCGGACTGGCCAGGGTGTCAGCTTGTCCGACGGCAGGTGGCCCCTATAGGCCCCTGATGAAGCGAGCCCCCTTAAAAATTAGGCAATGTGTTTAAAATGTTAATGACCTTTTAGTCGCTTGAAAATATAATAGAAGTGCCAGTATTATTACAGTAATGCAACTAATATTTGTTTGTTTGTTTAGTAGGCTTATATTCTGCCCTTTCCCAAAAACGGGCTCAGGGCAGATCACAACTTATAAAATAAAAGTTAAAACCTACAGACCAAACTTAAAACACTACACTAAAATTAAACAGTAAAACAATGAAGCAGTAAAAAGAATGCACCACCGGCAGGAAGGGCACATCATATAAGGTAAGAAGTTATAGGCCCACATTCAGTAATGTTTAGTACTAATAAGATAGCACTGCAGTAGGGCACAATATCACAAGGGAGGCTAACTGCTGGAATAATAGGACGCCCGCTGCCTCACCCATTAGCCTCACCAGTTGTATTTAGGGTTGCCAGCCTCCAGGTGGGGCCTGGGGAATCTCCTGCTTTTACAACTGATCTCCAGCTGGCAGAGATCAGCTCCCTTGGAGAAAATCCAATCTGAATTTACATTTAGTATCTACTGTATACTGTCAGTGATGTGTACAATGTACATACACTGTAATTACTGATATTTATTTATTTATTTAGTTCGCAAAAGTTTTAATTGTACTTTATTCCCACTTATGTATTTTTTGAAAACTGTATTTATTTCTTACAATAATTAAATGATAGTGTCAAGCGTCGATATTTCTTAATAAGCAGTCTTTTGTTTTAAATCGAAGCTATTTTATTTAAGAAATTCAGAAGCTGTACCAAGGACACAAGCCTTGGGAGTAATGGCGTATAAAGAGTTACACAGTTGCTATATAGGATATCTTCAAAGGTTACATTACAGATGCATAATTGAGTGACAGGTTCAAAGCTTGCTAAACACTTTTCTTACTAAGGAATTTAGGCTACTAAAAACATCTCCCATTCTCACACTTCTGTAGCAGAAGATAAGGATTGTCTCTGTGAACCTGTGGGAGTGGCGACTTGAAAGTGGTACAAGCAAGGCTGTAGCATAAAAATCCTTGGGCCAGATGGATTTATTACTTGCCCCATGATCGTAAAGTAAGGGGGGAGCAGTAAAGAGCGGGAGATCTGCTCTGTCGGTTGACAGCCGCCGGTTGATGTTGGCCGACTGAAGGCAGCGGAGGAGCCTGGAGGCTGCCGGCGGAAGGAAGCTCAGGAACCGTCCCTGCTTACCCGGTGTTTACCTTGCAGGTTTGCCTCCCAGGGTGGATTTTGGGTGAGGTGCGCATGCAAGCCATCGAGAGAGTCACGACGTTTCAGGCAGGTGAGCAAAGTCCCGCCCCTCCTTCCCTTCTTTCTCTCCTGCTCCCCATTCTGCCACTCAGCCAAGGAGGCCTCGTGACCTGCCGGCTGGAGAGGATGGCCGCATCAGGGGCATTCCGGCAAGCTGGACTGGTCAGACAAAGAGAAGGAGGAGGAAGGAACAAGCCTCATTAGAGAGCTGCGAATGCTTCCCCTGATCCAGGGAGCTGGAGGTGTATTAAGTGGTCCGCCAAACGGTAGCCCAGTAGGCCCCTAGCTTTCCCCCTTCAAAACAGTTCATCTTCTCTTGATCTCGCACCGGCAGCACCAATCCATGGACCTTCTCCTTAGGAGTCTCTTCTTTGGCTATTTCCTTCTAGTCAGATGCCATCCTGTGTCCTTGCGCCTTCCTCCGGCTGGGCTAAATTTGGGGTTCAATTCCAAAGATTCTTTCGGGATTCCTGGGTTCTTTAGCAATTAGTTCCTTTGAAGCCCTGGCCCTTGCCTTCAAAATCCGCTCAGACTAGAATGGAAGCGGTTGGACCCTCTGAAGTTCCAATGAAAATGGATCTCTCCTCTCCCCCTCACTCGCACACCGCTCCCCGGGAACCGTTTGGGGTTGCATTTGGTGGGCATGCCAAGCCTTGAAGATCTGCCTGTGTACAAATGGGCATATTATTTGAAAACAGCCAGCCACAAGACTGACTTTTGGACTGTCCCTCTAAGCAAGCAACTTCATCCGCTGGGAACACTAGAGAGGACCTTTCGGGCAGCAGCCCCCAAGGTTAGGGAATGTCCTCTCCACGAAGGTGTGTCTCGCCCCCTCGTTTTCAACCTTTAAGAGGCAGCTGGAAGAGGTTTTTTTGAGGACTGCGTTTGCCTAATCTGGCTTCTTATTCATTGCCAACCCTACGCGCAAGCACCCTTCTCCTCCTCCTCCTTCTGAGGGGTGGGTTTCTATTTGCAAAAGGGGGGGGGGAGGGGTTCGCGACCGTGATCAAGTTTGATTCCGCTTTTTGAGGGGAGTCTTCCGTTCATAAAACAAGAAGAAGAGGAGGAAGACTCTTGATGCATTTTGCAAAAAAGGGGGAGGAGAGAGCTGCAATCCACTGGACTAGGAAGTTTTCTGTGGATTTAGGAGATCTCTCCCTATCCCTACGCTCTACTCTTCCAGGGCGTGGGAATGGGAGCGAAGGAGTCCCCTGGTGGGCTGAGGGAAAAAGGGCCCAGAGTTCTCCGTGTGGCCTTGAAGTCCTCCTTTTCGTTTCTCCACCAGACTGAGGCAAGGTGGCAGAAAAAAGGCCCAGGAGAGAGGAGGAGGAGAGCTGATCCAAAGGCTTGCGGAAGGACGGGAGAGGCTCCAGCAGGCAAGTTCTTCCGCGAAAGCGGGAGGGCTTGCAGTGTAAGCAGGGGGTACCTGGCTTCTTGAAGCCCGGCAGGACGCCAGGCCCCGAACCTCCTGATGAGGTCGGCTGGCAGAAGCTGGCAGCAGTCGGCTAGCGGGAGCGGGGTGTGTAGCGGGCAGCTAGGGGGAGGGGAGTGAAAGCGTGAGCGAATGGAATCCCGAAGGCCTGTCGCTTGAGACGGCGAGAGCCCCGGGTGCATTAGGGTCCATTAGGTCCGTGGAGCGAGGATGCCCATCCCTTCAAAGGGACAGGGCGGGTGCTCAGGTGCCCAGACCTTCAAGGGGACAGGGCTGGGCTGCCCATTCCGTTCCTACCGATGGCCCGCACGTGTGTAGGGGTGGGCACGACGCGGCTCCAGACTCGGCTTCATGGCTAATTTTAGCGGGTTCCTGCTTGACGAGCCGAAGTTGGTGGCAGCCTGCCGTCACCAGCTTTCAGGAACTTTCCAGAGTCTGTGGCGGTTTGTCTTTAGAGCAGAAAGCAGGGGTTTAATGCAACTCAGAGGCTCTTCAGTCTGCTCCCTGCCCTTCGGCTTTGGCAGGGACCAGAAGGCACGGCGTGAAAAGTACTCCGAGTCGGAGAGCCAGTTTGGTGTAGCGATGAGTGCGCGGACTCTTCTCTGGGAAAACCGGGTTTGATTCCTTACTCTTGCACACGCACCTGCTGATGTGACCTTGAGTCAGTCACAAGTTCTCGCAGAGCTGTTCCTCTCAAGAGCAGTTCCTGTTAGAGCTCTCTCAGCTCCACCTACCTCACAGGGTGTCTGATGTGGGGAGGAGAAGAAGATTGTGAGCCGCTCGGAGACTCCTTCGGGTAGTGAATCCAATCTCCTTCTCCTTGTCCTCCTCCTCCTCTTTCTACTTCTCCCCCTTACTTCACCTTCTCCTCTTTCTTCTCCTCCCTCTCCCCTTCCTCTATTAAAACCCTGCCTTCTGCTCCCGACGGACCATTCTATCTGTGGTTGAGTTCATAGGTCAGCCACAGACAGGGCCACGTTTCCCTGGTTCGTGCCCATCTGTAGGGGGTGGGCTGAATGGAGCAGTGAATGCGTGTGTGAATGCGATGGGTCGAATCGGGAACTAGTGGAGGTTCATAGATCGAAGCAGGTGGATGCGGGCTGACAGCCGCCGGTCGATGTTGGCCGACTGAAGGCAGCGGAGGAGCCTGGAGGCTGCCGGCGGAGGGAAGCTCAGGAACCGTCCCTGCTTACCCGGTGTTTACCTTGCAGGTTTGCCTCCCAGGGTGGATTTTGGGTGAGGTGCGCATGCAAGCCATCGAGAGAGTCACGACGTTTCAGGCAGGTGAGCAAAGTCCCGCCCCTCCTTCCCTTCTTTCTCTCCTGCTCCCCATTCTGCCACTCAGCCAAGGAGGCCTCGTGACCTGCCGGCTGGAGAGGATGGCCGCATCAGGGGCATTCCGGCAAGCTGGACTGGTCAGACAAAGAGAAGGAGGAGGAAGGAACAAGCCTCATTAGAGAGCTGCGAATGCTTCCCCTGATCCAGGGAGCTGGAGGTGTATTAAGTGGTCCGCCAAACGGTAGCCCAGTAGGCCCCTAGCTTTCCCCCTTCAAAACAGTTCATCTTCTCTTGATCTCGCACCGGCAGCACCAATCCATGGACCTTCTCCTTAGGAGTCTCTTCTTTGGCTATTTCCTTCTAGTCAGATGCCATCCTGTGTCCTTGCGCCTTCCTCCGGCTGGGCTAAATTTGGGGTTCAATTCCAAAGATTCTTTCGGGATTCCTGGGTTCTTTAGCAATTAGTTCCTTTGAAGCCCTGGCCCTTGCCTTCAAAATCCGCTCAGACTAGAATGGAAGCGGTTGGACCCTCTGAAGTTCCAATGAAAATGGATCTCTCCTCTCCCCCTCACTCGCACACCGCTCCCCGGGAACCGTTTGGGGTTGCATTTGGTGGGCATGCCAAGCCTTGAAGATCTGCCTGTGTACAAATGAGCATATTATTTGAAAACAGCCAGCCACAAGACTGACTTTTGGACTGTCCCTCTAAGCAAGCAACTTCATCCGCTGGGAACACTAGAGAGGACCTTTCGGGCAGCAGCCCCCAAGGTTAGGGAATGTCCTCTCCACGAAGGTGTGTCTCGCCCCCTCGTTTTCAACCTTTAAGAGGCAGCTGGAAGAGGTTTTTTTGAGGACTGCGTTTGCCTAATCTGGCTTCTTATTCATTGCCAACCCTACGCGCAAGCACCCTTCTCCTCCTCCTCCTTCTGAGGGGTGGGTTTCTATTTGCAAAAGGGGGGGGGAGGGGTTTGCGACCGTGATCAAGTTTGATTCCGCTTTTTGAGGGGAGTCTTCCGTTCATAAAACAAGAAGAAGAGGAGGAAGACTCTTGATGCATTTTGCAAAAAAGGGGGAGGAGAGAGCTGCAATCCACTGGACTAGGAAGTTTTCTGTGGATTTAGGAGATCTCTCCCTATCCCTACGCTCTACTCTTCCAGGGCGTGGGAATGGGAGCGAAGGAGTCCCCCGGTGGGCTGAGGGAAAAAGGGCCCAGAGTTCTCCGTGTGGCCTTGAAGTCCTCCTTTTCGTTTCTCCACCAGACTGAGGCAAGGTGGCAGAAAAAAGGCCCAGGAGAGAGGAGGAGGAGAGCTGATCCAAAGGCTTGCGGAAGGACGGGAGAGGCTCCAGCAGGCAAGTTCTTCCGCGAAAGCGGGAGGGCTTGCAGTGTAAGCAGGGGGTACCTGGCTTCTTGAAGCCCGGCAGGACGCCAGGCCCCGAACCTCCTGATGAGGTCAGCTGGCAGAAGCTGGCAGCAGTCGGCTAGCGGGGTGTGTAGCGGGCAGCTAGGGGGAGGGGAGTGAAAGCGTGAGCGAATGGAATCCCGAAGGCCCGTCGCTTGAGACGGCGAGAGCCCCGGGTGCATTAGGGTCCATTAGGTCCGTGGAGCGAGGATGCCCATCCCTTCAAAGGGACAGGGCGGGTGCTCAGGTGCCCAGACCTTCAAGGGGACAGGGCTGGGCTGCCCATTCCGTTCCTACCGATGGCCCGCGCGTGTGTAGGGGTGGGCACGACGCGGCTCCAGACTCGGCTTCATGGCTAATTTTAGCGGGTTCCTGCTTGACGAGCCGAAGTTGGTGGCAGCCTGCCGTCACCAGCTTTCAGGAACTTTCCAGAGTCTGTGGCGGTTTGTCTTTAGAGCAGAAAGCCGGGGTTTAATGCAACTCAGAGGCTCTTCAGTCTGCTCCCTGCCCTTCGGCTTTGGCAGGGACCAGAAGGCACGGCGTGAAAAGTACTCCGATTCGGAGAGCCAGTTTGGTGTAGCGATGAGTGCGCGGACTCTTCTCTGGGAAAACCGGGTTTGATTCCCCACTCTTGCACACGCACCTGCTGATGTGACCTTGAGTCAGTCACAAGTTCTCGCAGAGCTGTTCCTCTCAAGAGCAGTTCCTGTTAGAGCTCTCTCAGCTCCACCTACCTCACAGGGTGTCTGATGTGGGGAGGAGAAGGAGATTGTGAGCCGCTCGGAGACTCCTTCGGGTAGTGAATCCAATCTCCTTCTCCTTGTCCTCCTCCTCCTCTTTCTACTTCTCCCCCTTACTTCACCTTCTCCTCTTTCTTCTCCTCCCTCTCCCCTTCCTCTATTAAAACCCTGCCTTCTGCTCCCGACGGACCATTCTATCTGTGGTTGAGTTCATAGGTCAGCCACAGACAGGGCCACGTTTCCCTGGTTCGTGCCCATCTGTAGGGGGTGGGCTGAATGGAGCAGTGAATGCGTGTGTGAATGCGATGGGTCGAATCGGGAACTAGTGGAGGTTCATAGATCGAAGCAGGTGGATGCGGGCTGACAGCCGCCGGTCGATGTTGGCCGACTGAAGGCAGCGGAGGAGCCTGGAGGCTGCCGGCGGAGGGAAGCTCAGGAACCGTCCCTGCTTACCCGGTGTTTACCTTGCAGGTTTGCCTCCCAGGGTGGATTTTGGGTGAGGTGCGCATGCAAGCCATCGAGAGAGTCACGACGTTTCAGGCAGGTGAGCAAAGTCCCGCCCTCCTTCCCTTCTTTCTCTCCTGCTCCCCATTCTGCCACTCAGCCAAGGAGGCCTCGTGACCTGCCGGCTGGAGAGGATGGCCGCATCAGGGGCATTCCGGCAAGCTGGACTGGTCAGACAAAGAGAAGGAGGAGGAAGGAACAAGCCTCATTAGAGAGCTGCGAATGCTTCCCCTGATCCAGGGAGCTGGAGGTGTATTAAGTGGTCCGCCAAACGGTAGCCCAGTAGGCCCCTAGCTTTCCCCCTTCAAAACAGTTCATCTTCTCTTGATCTCGCACCGGCAGCACCAATCCATGGACCTTCTCCTTAGGAGTCTCTTCTTTGGCTATTTCCTTCTAGTCAGATGCCATCCTGTGTCCTTGCGCCTTCCTCCGGCTGGGCTAAATTTGGGGTTCAATTCCAAAGATTCTTTCGCGATTCCTGGGTTCTTTAGCAATTAGTTCCTTTGAAGCCCTGGCCCTTGCCTTCAAAATCCGCTCAGACTAGAATGGAAGCGGTTGGACCCTCTGAAGTTCCAATGAAAATGGATCTCTCCTCTCCCCCTCACTCGCACACCGCTCCCCGGGAACCGTTTGGGGTTGCATTTGGTGGGCATGCCAAGCCTTGAAGATCTGCCTGTGTACAAATGGGCATATTATTTGAAAACAGCCAGCCACAAGACTGACTTTTGGACTGTCCCTCTAAGCAAGCAACTTCATCCGCTGGGAACACTAGAGAGGACCTTTCGGGCAGCAGCCCCCAAGGTTAGGGAATGTCCTCTCCACGAAGGTGTGTCTCGCCCCCTCGTTTTCAACCTTTAAGAGGCAGCTGGAAGAGGTTTTTTTGAGGACTGCGTTTGCCTAATCTGGCTTCTTATTCATTGCCAACCCTACGCGCAAGCACCCTTCTCCTCCTCCTCCTTCTGAGGGGTGGGTTTCTATTTGCAAAAGGGGGGGGGGAGGGGTTTGCGACCGTGATCAAGTTTGATTCCGCTTTTTGAGGGGAGTCTTCCGTTCATAAAACAAGAAGAAGAGGAGGAAGACTCTTGATGCATTTTGCAAAAAAGGGGGAGGAGAGAGCTGCAATCCACTGGACTAGGAAGTTTTCTGTGGATTTAGGAGATCTCTCCCTATCCCTACGCTCTACTCTTCCAGGGCGTGGGAATGGGAGCGAAGGAGTCCCCCGGTGGGCTGAGGGAAAAAGGGCCCAGAGTTCTCCGTGTGGCCTTGAAGTCCTCCTTTTCGTTTCTCCACCAGACTGAGGCAAGGTGGCAGAAAAAAGGCCCAGGAGAGAGGAGGAGGAGAGCTGATCCAAAGGCTTGCGGAAGGACGGGAGAGGCTCCAGCAGGCAAGTTCTTCCGCGAAAGCGGGAGGGCTTGCAGTGTAAGCAGGGGGTACCTGGCTTCTTGAAGCCCGGCAGGACGCCAGGCCCCGAACCTCCTGATGAGGTCGGCTGGCAGAAGCTGGCAGCAGTCGGCTAGCGGGAGCGGGGTGTGTAGCGGGCAGCTAGGGGGAGGGGAGTGAAAGCGTGAGCGAATGGAATCCCGAAGGCCCGTCGCTTGAGACGGCGAGAGCCCCGGGTGCATTAGGGTCCATTAGGTCCGTGGAGCGAGGATGCCCATCCCTTCAAAGGGACAGGGCGGGTGCTCAGGTGCCCAGACCTTCAAGGGGACAGGGCTGGGCTGCCCATTCCGTTCCTACCGATGGCCCGCACGTGTGTAGGGGTGGGCACGACGCGGCTCCAGACTCGGCTTCATGGCTAATTTTAGCGGGTTCCTGCTTGACGAGCCGAAGTTGGTGGCAGCCTGCCGTCACCAGCTTTCAGGAACTTTCCAGAGTCTGTGGCGGTTTGTCTTTAGAGCAGAAAGCAGGGGTTTAATGCAACTCAGAGGCTCTTCAGTCTGCTCCCTGCCCTTCGGCTTTGGCAGGGACCAGAAGGCACGGCGTGAAAAGTACTCCGAGTCGGAGAGCCAGTTTGGTGTAGCGATGAGTGCGCGGACTCTTCTCTGGGAAAACCGGGTTTGATTCCCCACTCTTGCACACGCACCTGCTGATGTGACCTTGAGTCAGTCACAAGTTCTCGCAGAGCTGTTCCTCTCAAGAGCAGTTCCTGTTAGAGCTCTCTCAGCTCCACCTACCTCACAGGGTGTCTGATGTGGGGAGGAGAAGAAGATTGTGAGCCGCTCGGAGACTCCTTCGGGTAGTGAATCCAATCTCCTTCTCCTTGTCCTCCTCCTCCTCTTTCTACTTCTCCCCCTTACTTCACCTTCTCCTCTTTCTTCTCCTCCCTCTCCCCTTCCTCTATTAAAACCCTGCCTTCTGCTCCCGACGGACCATTCTATCTGTGGTTGAGTTCATAGGTCAGCCACAGACAGGGCCACGTTTCCCTGGTTCGTGCCCATCTGTAGGGGGTGGGCTGAATGGAGCAGTGAATGCGTGTGTGAATGCGATGGGTCGAATCGGGAACTAGTGGAGGTTCATAGATCGAAGCAGGTGGATGCGGGCTGACAGCCGCCGGTTGATGTTGGCCGACTGAAGGCAGCGGAGGAGCCTGGAGGCTGCCGGCGGAGGGAAGCTCAGGAACCGTCCCTGCTTACCCGGTGTTTACCTTGCAGGTTTGCCTCCCAGGGTGGATTTTGGGTGAGGTGCGCATGCAAGCCATCGAGAGAGTCACGACGTTTCAGGCAGGTGAGCAAAGTCCCGCCCCTCCTTCCCTTCTTTCTCTCCTGCTCCCCATTCTGCCACTCAGCCAAGGAGGCCTCGTGACCTGCCGGCTGGAGAGGATGGCCGCATCAGGGGCATTCCGGCAAGCTGGACTGGTCAGACAAAGAGAAGGAGGAGGAAGGAACAAGCCTCATTAGAGAGCTGCGAATGCTTCCCCTGATCCAGGGAGCTGGAGGTGTATTAAGTGGTCCGCCAAACGGTAGCCCAGTAGGCCCCTAGCTTTCCCCCTTCAAAACAGTTCATCTTCTCTTGATCTCGCACCGGCAGCACCAATCCATGGACCTTCTCCTTAGGAGTCTCTTCTTTGGCTATTTCCTTCTAGTCAGATGCCATCCTGTGTCCTTGCGCCTTCCTCCGGCTGGGCTAAATTTGGGGTTCAATTCCAAAGATTCTTTCGGGATTCCTGGGTTCTTTAGCAATTAGTTCCTTTGAAGCCCTGGCCCTTGCCTTCAAAATCCGCTCAGACTAGAATGGAAGCGGTTGGACCCTCTGAAGTTCCAATGAAAATGGATCTCTCCTCTCCCCCTCACTCGCACACCGCTCCCCGGGAACCGTTTGGGGTTGCATTTGGTGGGCATGCCAAGCCTTGAAGATCTGCCTGTGTACAAATGGGCATATTATTTGAAAACAGCCAGCCACAAGACTGACTTTTGGACTGTCCCTCTAAGCAAGCAACTTCATCCGCTGGGAACACTAGAGAGGACCTTTCGGGCAGCAGCCCCCAAGGTTAGGGAATGTCCTCTCCACGAAGGTGTGTCTCGCCCCCTCGTTTTCAACCTTTAAGAGGCAGCTGGAAGAGGTTTTTTTGAGGACTGCGTTTGCCTAATCTGGCTTCTTATTCATTGCCAACCCTACGCGCAAGCACCCTTCTCCTCCTCCTCCTTCTGAGGGGTGGGTTTCTATTTGCAAAAGGGGGGGGAGGGGTTTGCGACCGTGATCAAGTTTGATTCCGCTTTTTGAGGGGAGTCTTCCGTTCATAAAACAAGAAGAAGAGGAGGAAGACTCTTGATGCATTTTGCAAAAAAGGGGGAGGAGAGAGCTGCAATCCACTGGACTAGGAAGTTTTCTGTGGATTTAGGAGATCTCTCCCTATCCCTACGCTCTACTCTTCCAGGGCGTGGGAATGGGAGCGAAGGAGTCCCTCGGTGGGCTGAGGGAAAAAGGGCCCAGAGTTCTCCGTGTGGCCTTGAAGTCCTCCTTTTCGTTTCTCCACCAGACTGAGGCAAGGTGGCAGAAAAAAGGCCCAGGAGAGAGGAGGAGGAGAGCTGATCCAAAGGCTTGCGGAAGGACGGGAGAGGCTCCAGCAGGCAAGTTCTTCCGCGAAAGCGGGAGGGCTTGCAGTGTAAGCAGGGGGTACCTGGCTTCTTGAAGCCCGGCAGGACGCCAGGCCCCGAACCTCCTGATGAGGTCGGCTGGCAGAAGCTGGCAGCAGTCGGCTAGCGGGGTGTGTAGCGGGCAGCTAGGGGGAGGGGAGTGAAAGCGTGAGCGAATGGAATCCCGAAGGCCCGTCGCTTGAGACGGCGAGAGCCCCGGGTGCATTAGGGTCCATTAGGTCCGTGGAGCGAGGATGCCCATCCCTTCAAAGGGACAGGGCGGGTGCTCAGGTGCCCAGACCTTCAAGGGGACAGGGCTGGGCTGCCCATTCCGTTCCTACCGATGGCCCGCGCGTGTGTAGGGGTGGGCACGACGCGGCTCCAGACTCGGCTTCATGGCTAATTTTAGCGGGTTCCTGCTTGACGAGCCGAAGTTGGTGGCAGCCTGCCGTCACCAGCTTTCAGGAACTTTCCAGAGTCTGTGGCGGTTTGTCTTTAGAGCAGAAAGCCGGGGTTTAATGCAACTCAGAGGCTCTTCAGTCTGCTCCCTGCCCTTCGGCTTTGGCAGGGACCAGAAGGCACGGCGTGAAAAGTACTCCGAGTCGGAGAGCCAGTTTGGTGTAGCGATGAGTGCGCGGACTCTTCTCTGGGAAAACCGGGTTTGATTCCCCACTCTTGCACACGCACCTGCTGATGTGACCTTGAGTCAGTCACAAGTTCTCGCAGAGCTGTTCCTCTCAAGAGCAGTTCCTGTTAGAGCTCTCTCAGCTCCACCTACCTCACAGGGTGTCTGATGTGGGGAGGAGAAGGAGATTGTGAGCCGCTCGGAGACTCCTTCGGGTAGTGAATCCAATCTCCTTCTCCTTGTCCTCCTCCTCCTCTTTCTACTTCTCCCCCTTACTTCACCTTCTCCTCTTTCTTCTCCTCCCTCTCCCCTTCCTCTATTAAAACCCTGCCTTCTGCTCCCGACGGACCATTCTATCTGTGGTTGAGTTCATAGGTCAGCCACAGACAGGGCCACGTTTCCCTGGTTCGTGCCCATCTGTAGGGGGTGGGCTGAATGGAGCAGTGAATGCGTGTGTGAATGCGATGGGTCGAATCGGGAACTAGTGGAGGTTCATAGATCGAAGCAGGTGGATGCGGGCTGACAGCCGCCGGTTGATGTTGGCCGACTGAAGGCAGCGGAGGAGCCTGGAGGCTGCCGGCGGAGGGAAGCTCAGGAACCGTCCCTGCTTACCCGGTGTTTACCTTGCAGGTTTGCCTCCCAGGGTGGATTTTGGGTGAGGTGCGCATGCAAGCCATCGAGAGAGTCACGACGTTTCAGGCAGGTGAGCAAAGTCCCGCCCTCCTTCCCTTCTTTCTCTCCTGCTCCCCATTCTGCCACTCAGCCAAGGAGGCCTCGTGACCTGCCGGCTGGAGAGGATGGCCGCATCAGGGGCATTCCGGCAAGCTGGACTGGTCAGACAAAGAGAAGGAGGAGGAAGGAACAAGCCTCATTAGAGAGCTGCGAATGCTTCCCCTGATCCAGGGAGCTGGAGGTGTATTAAGTGGTCCGCCAAACGGTAGCCCAGTAGGCCCCTAGCTTTCCCCCTTCAAAACAGTTCATCTTCTCTTGATCTCGCACCGGCAGCACCAATCCATGGACCTTCTCCTTAGGAGTCTCTTCTTTGGCTATTTCCTTCTAGTCAGATGCCATCCTGTGTCCTTGCGCCTTCCTCCGGCTGGGCTAAATTTGGGGTTCAATTCCAAAGATTCTTTCGCGATTCCTGGGTTCTTTAGCAATTAGTTCCTTTGAAGCCCTGGCCCTTGCCTTCAAAATCCGCTCAGACTAGAATGGAAGCGGTTGGACCCTCTGAAGTTCCAATGAAAATGGATCTCTCCTCTCCCCCTCACTCGCACACCGCTCCCCGGGAACCGTTTGGGGTTGCATTTGGTGGGCATGCCAAGCCTTGAAGATCTGCCTGTGTACAAATGGGCATATTATTTGAAAACAGCCAGCCACAAGACTGACTTTTGGACTGTCCCTCTAAGCAAGCAACTTCATCCGCTGGGAACACTAGAGAGGACCTTTCGGGCAGCAGCCCCCAAGGTTAGGGAATGTCCTCTCCACGAAGGTGTGTCTCGCCCCCTCGTTTTCAACCTTTAAGAGGCAGCTGGAAGAGGTTTTTTTGAGGACTGCGTTTGCCTAATCTGGCTTCTTATTCATTGCCAACCCTACGCGCAAGCACCCTTCTCCTCCTCCTCCTTCTGAGGGGTGGGTTTCTATTTGCAAAAGGGGGGGGAGGGGTTTGCGACCGTGATCAAGTTTGATTCCGCTTTTTGAGGGGAGTCTTCCGTTCATAAAACAAGAAGAAGAGGAGGAAGACTCTTGATGCATTTTGCAAAAAAGGGGGAGGAGAGAGCTGCAATCCACTGGACTAGGAAGTTTTCTGTGGATTTAGGAGATCTCTCCCTATCCCTACGCTCTACTCTTCCAGGGCGTGGGAATGGGAGCGAAGGAGTCCCCCGGTGGGCTGAGGGAAAAAGGGCCCAGAGTTCTCCGTGTGGCCTTGAAGTCCTCCTTTTCGTTTCTCCACCAGACTGAGGCAAGGTGGCAGAAAAAAGGCCCAGGAGAGAGGAGGAGGAGAGCTGATCCAAAGGCTTGCGGAAGGACGGGAGAGGCTCCAGCAGGCAAGTTCTTCCGCGAAAGCGGGAGGGCTTGCAGTGTAAGCAGGGGGTACCTGGCTTCTTGAAGCCCGGCAGGACGCCAGGCCCCGAACCTCCTGATGAGGTCGGCTGGCAGAAGCTGGCAGCAGTCGGCTAGCGGGGTGTGTAGCGGGCAGCTAGGGGGAGGGGAGTGAAAGCGTGAGCGAATGGAATCCCGAAGGCCCGTCGCTTGAGACGGCGAGAGCCCCGGGTGCATTAGGGTCCATTAGGTCCGTGGAGCGAGGATGCCCATCCCTTCAAAGGGACAGGGCGGGTGCTCAGGTGCCCAGACCTTCAAGGGGACAGGGCTGGGCTGCCCATTCCGTTCCTACCGATGGCCCGCGCGTGTGTAGGGGTGGGCACGACGCGGCTCCAGACTCGGCTTCATGGCTAATTTTAGCGGGTTCCTGCTTGACGAGCCGAAGTTGGTGGCAGCCTGCCGTCACCAGCTTTCAGGAACTTTCCAGAGTCTGTGGCGGTTTGTCTTTAGAGCAGAAAGCCGGGGTTTAATGCAACTCAGAGGCTCTTCAGTCTGCTCCCTGCCCTTCGGCTTTGGCAGGGACCAGAAGGCACGGCGTGAAAAGTACTCCGAGTCGGAGAGCCAGTTTGGTGTAGCGATGAGTGCGCGGACTCTTCTCTGGGAAAACCGGGTTTGATTCCCCACTCTTGCACACGCACCTGCTGATGTGACCTTGAGTCAGTCACAAGTTCTCGCAGAGCTGTTCCTCTCAAGAGCAGTTCCTGTTAGAGCTCTCTCAGCTCCACCTACCTCACAGGGTGTCTGATGTGGGGAGGAGAAGGAGATTGTGAGCCGCTCGGAGACTCCTTCGGGTAGTGAATCCAATCTCCTTCTCCTTGTCCTCCTCCTCCTCTTTCTACTTCTCCCCCTTACTTCACCTTCTCCTCTTTCTTCTCCTCCCTCTCCCCTTCCTCTATTAAAACCCTGCCTTCTGCTCCCGACGGACCATTCTATCTGTGGTTGAGTTCATAGGTCAGCCACAGACAGGGCCACGTTTCCCTGGTTCGTGCCCATCTGTAGGGGGTGGGCTGAATGGAGCAGTGAATGCGTGTGTGAATGCGATGGGTCGAATCGGGAACTAGTGGAGGTTCATAGATCGAAGCAGGTGGATGCGGGCTGACAGCCGCCGGTCGATGTTGGCCGACTGAAGGCAGCGGAGGAGCCTGGAGGCTGCCGGCGGAGGGAAGCTCAGGAACCGTCCCTGCTTACCCGGTGTTTACCTTGCAGGTTTGCCTCCCAGGGTGGATTTTGGGTGAGGTGCGCATGCAAGCCATCGAGAGAGTCACGACGTTTCAGGCAGGTGAGCAAAGTCCCGCCCTCCTTCCCTTCTTTCTCTCCTGCTCCCCATTCTGCCACTCAGCCAAGGAGGCCTCGTGACCTGCCGGCTGGAGAGGATGGCCGCATCAGGGGCATTCCGGCAAGCTGGACTGGTCAGACAAAGAGAAGGAGGAGGAAGGAACAAGCCTCATTAGAGAGCTGCGAATGCTTCCCCTGATCCAGGGAGCTGGAGGTGTATTAAGTGGTCCGCCAAACGGTAGCCCAGTAGGCCCCTAGCTTTCCCCCTTCAAAACAGTTCATCTTCTCTTGATCTCGCACCGGCAGCAC
Source organism: Heteronotia binoei (assembly GCF_032191835.1). Taxonomy (NCBI): domain Eukaryota; kingdom Metazoa; phylum Chordata; class Lepidosauria; order Squamata; family Gekkonidae; genus Heteronotia; species Heteronotia binoei. The sequence goes on from NC_083223.1 coordinate 257,928,013, forward strand.
CAATCCATGGACCTTCTCCTTAGGAGTCTCTTCTTTGGCTATTTCCTTCTAGTCAGATGCCATCCTGTGTCCTTGCGCCTTCCTCCGGCTGGGCTAAATTTGGGGTTCAATTCCAAAGATTCTTTCGGGATTCCTGGGTTCTTTAGCAATTAGTTCCTTTGAAGCCCTGGCCCTTGCCTTCAAAATCCGCTCAGACTAGAATGGAAGCGGTTGGACCCTCTGAAGTTCCAATGAAAATGGATCTCTCCTCTCCCCCTCACTCGCACACCGCTCCCCGGGAACCGTTTGGGGTTGCATTTGGTGGGCATGCCAAGCCTTGAAGATCTGCCTGTGTACAAATGAGCATATTATTTGAAAACAGCCAGCCACAAGACTGACTTTTGGACTGTCCCTCTAAGCAAGCAACTTCATCCGCTGGGAACACTAGAGAGGACCTTTCGGGCAGCAGCCCCCAAGGTTAGGGAATGTCCTCTCCACGAAGGTGTGTCTCGCCCCCTCGTTTTCAACCTTTAAGAGGCAGCTGGAAGAGGTTTTTTTGAGGACTGCGTTTGCCTAATCTGGCTTCTTATTCATTGCCAACCCTACGCGCAAGCACCCTTCTCCTCCTCCTCCTTCTGAGGGGTGGGTTTCTATTTGCAAAAGGGGGGGGGAGGGGTTTGCGACCGTGATCAAGTTTGATTCCGCTTTTTGAGGGGAGTCTTCCGTTCATAAAACAAGAAGAAGAGGAGGAAGACTCTTGATGCATTTTGCAAAAAAGGGGGAGGAGAGAGCTGCAATCCACTGGACTAGGAAGTTTTCTGTGGATTTAGGAGATCTCTCCCTATCCCTACGCTCTACTCTTCCAGGGCGTGGGAATGGGAGCGAAGGAGTCCCCCGGTGGGCTGAGGGAAAAAGGGCCCAGAGTTCTCCGTGTGGCCTTGAAGTCCTCCTTTTCGTTTCTCCACCAGACTGAGGCAAGGTGGCAGAAAAAAGGCCCAGGAGAGAGGAGGAGGAGAGCTGATCCAAAGGCTTGCGGAAGGACGGGAGAGGCTCCAGCAGGCAAGTTCTTCCGCGAAAGCGGGAGGGCTTGCAGTGTAAGCAGGGGGTACCTGGCTTCTTGAAGCCCGGCAGGACGCCAGGCCCCGAACCTCCTGATGAGGTCGGCTGGCAGAAGCTGGCAGCAGTCGGCTAGCGGGGTGTGTAGCGGGCAGCTAGGGGGAGGGGAGTGAAAGCATGAGCGAATGGAATCCCGAAGGCCCGTCGCTTGAGACGGCGAGAGCCCCGGGTGCATTAGGGTCCATTAGGTCCGTGGAGCGAGGATGCCCATCCCTTCAAAGGGACAGGGCGGGTGCTCAGGTGCCCAGACCTTCAAGGGGACAGGGCTGGGCTGCCCATTCCGTTCCTACCGATGGCCCGCGCGTGTGTAGGGGTGGGCACGACGCGGCTCCAGACTCGGCTTCATGGCTAATTTTAGCGGGTTCCTGCTTGACGAGCCGAAGTTGGTGGCAGCCTGCCGTCACCAGCTTTCAGGAACTTTCCAGAGTCTGTGGCGGTTTGTCTTTAGAGCAGAAAGCAGGGGTTTAATGCAACTCAGAGGCTCTTCAGTCTGCTCCCTGCCCTTCGGCTTTGGCAGGGACCAGAAGGCACGGCGTGAAAAGTACTCCGATTCGGAGAGCCAGTTTGGTGTAGCGATGAGTGCGCGGACTCTTCTCTGGGAAAACCGGGTTTGATTCCCCACTCTTGCACACGCACCTGCTGATGTGACCTTGAGTCAGTCACAAGTTCTCGCAGAGCTGTTCCTCTCAAGAGCAGTTCCTGTTAGAGCTCTCTCAGCTCCACCTACCTCACAGGGTGTCTGATGTGGGGAGGAGAAGGAGATTGTGAGCCGCTCGGAGACTCCTTCGGGTAGTGAATCCAATCTCCTTCTCCTTGTCCTCCTCCTCCTCTTTCTACTTCTCCCCCTTACTTCACCTTCTCCTCTTTCTTCTCCTCCCTCTCCCCTTCCTCTATTAAAACCCTGCCTTCTGCTCCCGACGGACCATTCTATCTGTGGTTGAGTTCATAGGTCAGCCACAGACAGGGCCACGTTTCCCTGGTTCGTGCCCATCTGTAGGGGGTGGGCTGAATGGAGCAGTGAATGCGTGTGTGAATGCGATGGGTCGAATCGGGAACTAGTGGAGGTTCATAGATCGAAGCAGGTGGATGCGGGCTGACAGCCGCCGGTCGATGTTGGCCGACTGAAGGCAGCGGAGGAGCCTGGAGGCTGCCGGCGGAGGGAAGCTCAGGAACCGTCCCTGCTTACCCGGTGTTTACCTTGCAGGTTTGCCTCCCAGGGTGGATTTTGGGTGAGGTGCGCATGCAAGCCATCGAGAGAGTCACGACGTTTCAGGCAGGTGAGCAAAGTCCCGCCCTCCTTCCCTTCTTTCTCTCCTGCTCCCCATTCTGCCACTCAGCCAAGGAGGCCTCGTGACCTGCCGGCTGGAGAGGATGGCCGCATCAGGGGCATTCCGGCAAGCTGGACTGGTCAGACAAAGAGAAGGAGGAGGAAGGAACAAGCCTCATTAGAGAGCTGCGAATGCTTCCCCTGATCCAGGGAGCTGGAGGTGTATTAAGTGGTCCGCCAAACGGTAGCCCAGTAGGCCCCTAGCTTTCCCCCTTCAAAACAGTTCATCTTCTCTTGATCTCGCACCGGCAGCACCAATCCATGGACCTTCTCCTTAGGAGTCTCTTCTTTGGCTATTTCCTTCTAGTCAGATGCCATCCTGTGTCCTTGCGCCTTCCTCCGGCTGGGCTAAATTTGGGGTTCAATTCCAAAGATTCTTTCGGGATTCCTGGGTTCTTTAGCAATTAGTTCCTTTGAAGCCCTGGCCCTTGCCTTCAAAATCCGCTCAGACTAGAATGGAAGCGGTTGGACCCTCTGAAGTTCCAATGAAAATGGATCTCTCCTCTCCCCCTCACTCGCACACCGCTCCCCGGGAACCGTTTGGGGTTGCATTTGGTGGGCATGCCAAGCCTTGAAGATCTGCCTGTGTACAAATGAGCATATTATTTGAAAACAGCCAGCCACAAGACTGACTTTTGGACTGTCCCTCTAAGCAAGCAACTTCATCCGCTGGGAACACTAGAGAGGACCTTTCGGGCAGCAGCCCCCAAGGTTAGGGAATGTCCTCTCCACGAAGGTGTGTCTCGCCCCCTCGTTTTCAACCTTTAAGAGGCAGCTGGAAGAGGTTTTTTTGAGGACTGCGTTTGCCTAATCTGGCTTCTTATTCATTGCCAACCCTACGCGCAAGCACCCTTCTCCTCCTCCTCCTTCTGAGGGGTGGGTTTCTATTTGCAAAAGGGGGGGGGAGGGGTTTGCGACCGTGATCAAGTTTGATTCCGCTTTTTGAGGGGAGTCTTCCGTTCATAAAACAAGAAGAAGAGGAGGAAGACTCTTGATGCATTTTGCAAAAAAGGGGGAGGAGAGAGCTGCAATCCACTGGACTAGGAAGTTTTCTGTGGATTTAGGAGATCTCTCCCTATCCCTACGCTCTACTCTTCCAGGGCGTGGGAATGGGAGCGAAGGAGTCCCCCGGTGGGCTGAGGGAAAAAGGGCCCAGAGTTCTCCGTGTGGCCTTGAAGTCCTCCTTTTCGTTTCTCCACCAGACTGAGGCAAGGTGGCAGAAAAAAGGCCCAGGAGAGAGGAGGAGGAGAGCTGATCCAAAGGCTTGCGGAAGGACGGGAGAGGCTCCAGCAGGCAAGTTCTTCCGCGAAAGCGGGAGGGCTTGCAGTGTAAGCAGGGGGTACCTGGCTTCTTGAAGCCCGGCAGGACGCCAGGCCCCGAACCTCCTGATGAGGTCGGCTGGCAGAAGCTGGCAGCAGTCGGCTAGCGGGGTGTGTAGCGGGCAGCTAGGGGGAGGGGAGTGAAAGCATGAGCGAATGGAATCCCGAAGGCCCGTCGCTTGAGACGGCGAGAGCCCCGGGTGCATTAGGGTCCATTAGGTCCGTGGAGCGAGGATGCCCATCCCTTCAAAGGGACAGGGCGGGTGCTCAGGTGCCCAGACCTTCAAGGGGACAGGGCTGGGCTGCCCATTCCGTTCCTACCGATGGCCCGCGCGTGTGTAGGGGTGGGCACGACGCGGCTCCAGACTCGGCTTCATGGCTAATTTTAGCGGGTTCCTGCTTGACGAGCCGAAGTTGGTGGCAGCCTGCCGTCACCAGCTTTCAGGAACTTTCCAGAGTCTGTGGCGGTTTGTCTTTAGAGCAGAAAGCAGGGGTTTAATGCAACTCAGAGGCTCTTCAGTCTGCTCCCTGCCCTTCGGCTTTGGCAGGGACCAGAAGGCACGGCGTGAAAAGTACTCCGATTCGGAGAGCCAGTTTGGTGTAGCGATGAGTGCGCGGACTCTTCTCTGGGAAAACCGGGTTTGATTCCCCACTCTTGCACACGCACCTGCTGATGTGACCTTGAGTCAGTCACAAGTTCTCGCAGAGCTGTTCCTCTCAAGAGCAGTTCCTGTTAGAGCTCTCTCAGCTCCACCTACCTCACAGGGTGTCTGATGTGGGGAGGAGAAGGAGATTGTGAGCCGCTCGGAGACTCCTTCGGGTAGTGAATCCAATCTCCTTCTCCTTGTCCTCCTCCTCCTCTTTCTACTTCTCCCCCTTACTTCACCTTCTCCTCTTTCTTCTCCTCCCTCTCCCCTTCCTCTATTAAAACCCTGCCTTCTGCTCCCGACGGACCATTCTATCTGTGGTTGAGTTCATAGGTCAGCCACAGACAGGGCCACGTTTCCCTGGTTCGTGCCCATCTGTAGGGGGTGGGCTGAATGGAGCAGTGAATGCGTGTGTGAATGCGATGGGTCGAATCGGGAACTAGTGGAGGTTCATAGATCGAAGCAGGTGGATGCGGGCTGACAGCCGCCGGTCGATGTTGGCCGACTGAAGGCAGCGGAGGAGCCTGGAGGCTGCCGGCGGAGGGAAGCTCAGGAACCGTCCCTGCTTACCCGGTGTTTACCTTGCAGGTTTGCCTCCCAGGGTGGATTTTGGGTGAGGTGCGCATGCAAGCCATCGAGAGAGTCACGACGTTTCAGGCAGGTGAGCAAAGTCCCGCCCTCCTTCCCTTCTTTCTCTCCTGCTCCCCATTCTGCCACTCAGCCAAGGAGGCCTCGTGACCTGCCGGCTGGAGAGGATGGCCGCATCAGGGGCATTCCGGCAAGCTGGACTGGTCAGACAAAGAGAAGGAGGAGGAAGGAACAAGCCTCATTAGAGAGCTGCGAATGCTTCCCCTGATCCAGGGAGCTGGAGGTGTATTAAGTGGTCCGCCAAATGGTAGCCCAGTAGGCCCCTAGCTTTCCCCCTTCAAAACAGTTCATCTTCTCTTGATCTCGCACCGGCAGCACCAATCCATGGACCTTCTTCTTAGGAGTCTCTTCTTTGGCTATTTCCTTCTAGTCAGATGCCATCCTGTGTCCTTGCGCCTTCCTCCGGCTGGGCTAAATTTGGGGTTCAATTCCAAAGATTCTTTCGCGATTCCTGGGTTCTTTAGCAATTAGTTCCTTTGAAGCCCTGGCCCTTGCCTTCAAAATCCGCTCAGACTAGAATGGAAGCGGTTGGACCCTCTGAAGTTCCAATGAAAATGGATCTCTCCTCTCCCCCTCACTCGCACACCGCTCCCCGGGAACCGTTTGGGGTTGCATTTGGTGGGCATGCCAAGCCTTGAAGATCTGCCTGTGTACAAATGGGCATATTATTTGAAAACAGCCAGCCACAAGACTGACTTTTGGACTGTCCCTCTAAGCAAGCAACTTCATCCACTGGGAACACTAGAGAGGACCTTTCGGGCAGCAGCCCCCAAGGTTAGGGAATGTCCTCTCCACGAAGGTGTGTCTCGCCCCCTCGTTTTCAACCTTTAAGAGGCAGCTGGAAGAGGTTTTTTTGAGGACTGCGTTTGCCTAATCTGGCTTCTTATTCATTGCCAACCCTACGCGCAAGCACCCTTCTCCTCCTCCTCCTTCTGAGGGGTGGGTTTCTATTTGCAAAAGGGGGGGGAGGGGTTTGCGACCGTGATCAAGTTTGATTCCGCTTTTTGAGGGGAGTCTTCCGTTCATAAAACAAGAAGAGGAGGAAGACTCTTGATGCATTTTGCAAAAAAGGGGGAGGAGAGAGCTGCAATCCACTGGACTAGGAAGTTTTCTGTGGATTTAGGAGATCTCTCCCTATCCCTACGCTCTACTCTTCCAGGGCGTGGGAATGGGAGCGAAGGAGTCCCCCGGTGGGCTGAGGGAAAAAGGGCCCAGAGTTCTCCGTGTGGCCTTGAAGTCCTCCTTTTCGTTTCTCCACCAGACTGAGGCAAGGTGGCAGAAAAAAGGCCCAGGAGAGAGGAGGAGGAGAGCTGATCCAAAGGCTTGCGGAAGGACGGGAGAGGCTCCAGCAGGCAAGTTCTTCCGCGAAAGCGGGAGGGCTTGCAGTGTAAGCAGGGGGTACCTGGCTTCTTGAAGCCCGGCAGGACGCCAGGCCCCGAACCTCCTGATGAGGTCGGCTGGCAGAAGCTGGCAGCAGTCGGCTAGCGGGAGCGGGGTGTGTAGCGGGCAGCTAGGGGGAGGGGAGTGAAAGCGTGAGCGAATGGAATCCCGAAGGCCCGTCGCTTGAGACGGCGAGAGCCCCGGGTGCATTAGGGTCCATTAGGTCCGTGGAGCGAGGATGCCCATCCCTTCAAAGGGACAGGGCGGGTGCTCAGGTGCCCAGACCTTCAAGGGGACAGGGCTGGGCTGCCCATTCCGTTCCTACCGATGGCCCGCGCGTGTGTAGGGGTGGGCACGACGCGGCTCCAGACTCGGCTTCATGGCTAATTTTAGCGGGTTCCTGCTTGACGAGCCGAAGTTGGTGGCAGCCTGCCGTCACCAGCTTTCAGGAACTTTCCAGAGTCTGTGGCGGTTTGTCTTTAGAGCAGAAAGCAGGGGTTTAATGCAACTCAGAGGCTCTTCAGTCTGCTCCCTGCCCTTCGGCTTTGGCAGGGACCAGAAGGCACGGCGTGAAAAGTACTCCGAGTCGGAGAGCCAGTTTGGTGTAGCGATGAGTGCGCGGACTCTTCTCTGGGAAAACCGGGTTTGATTCCCCACTCTTGCACACGCACCTGCTGATGTGACCTTGAGTCAGTCACAAGTTCTCGCAGAGCTGTTCCTCTCAAGAGCAGTTCCTGTTAGAGCTCTCTCAGCTCCACCTACCTCACAGGGTGTCTGATGTGGGGAGGAGAAGGAGATTGTGAGCCGCTCGGAGACTCCTTCGGGTAGTGAATCCAATCTCCTTCTCCTTGTCCTCCTCCTCCTCTTTCTACTTCTCCCCCTTACTTCACCTTCTCCTCTTTCTTCTCCTCCCTCTCCCCTTCCTCTATTAAAACCCTGCCTTCTGCTCCCGACGGACCATTCTATCTGTGGTTGAGTTCATAGGTCAGCCACAGACAGGGCCACGTTTCCCTGGTTCGTGCCCATCTGTAGGGGGTGGGCTGAATGGAGCAGTGAATGCGTGTGTGAATGCGATGGGTCGAATCGGGAACTAGTGGAGGTTCATAGATCGAAGCAGGTGGATGCGGGCTGACAGCCGCCGGTTGATGTTGGCCGACTGAAGGCAGCGGAAGAGCCTGGAGGCTGCCGGCGGAGGGAAGCTCAGGAACCGTCCCTGCTTACCCGGTGTTTACCTTGCAGGTTTGCCTCCCAGGGTGGATTTTGGGTGAGGTGCGCATGCAAGCCATCGAGAGAGTCACGACGTTTCAGGCAGGTGAGCAAAGTCCCGCCCTCCTTCCCTTCTTTCTCTCCTGCTCCCCATTCTGCCACTCAGCCAAGGAGGCCTCGTGACCTGCCGGCTGGAGAGGATGGCCGCATCAGGGGCATTCCGGCAAGCTGGACTGGTCAGACAAAGAGAAGGAGGAGGAAGGAACAAGCCTCATTAGAGAGCTGCGAATGCTTCCCCTGATCCAGGGAGCTGGAGGTGTATTAAGTGGTCCGCCAAACGGTAGCCCAGTAGGCCCCTAGCTTTCCCCCTTCAAAACAGTTCATCTTCTCTTGATCTCGCACCGGCAGCACCAGTCCATGGACCTTCTCCTTAGGAGTCTCTTCTTTGGCTATTTCCTTCTAGTCAGATGCCATCCTGTGTCCTTGCGCCTTCCTCCGGCTGGGCTAAATTTGGGGTTCAATTCCAAAGATTCTTTCGCGATTCCTGGGTTCTTTAGCAATTAGTTCCTTTGAAGCCCTGGCCCTTGCCTTCAAAATCCGCTCAGACTAGAATGGAAGCGGTTGGACCCTCTGAAGTTCCAATGAAAATGGATCTCTCCTCTCCCCCTCACTCGCACACCGCTCCCCGGGAACCGTTTGGGGTTGCATTTGGTGGGCATGCCAAGCCTTGAAGATCTGCCTGTGTACAAATGGGCATATTATTTGAAAACAGCCAGCCACAAGACTGACTTTTGGACTGTCCCTCTAAGCAAGCAACTTCATCCACTGGGAACACTAGAGAGGACCTTTCGGGCAGCAGCCCCCAAGGTTAGGGAATGTCCTCTCCACGAAGGTGTGTCTCGCCCCCTCGTTTTCAACCTTTAAGAGGCAGCTGGAAGAGGTTTTTTTGAGGACTGCGTTTGCCTAATCTGGCTTCTTATTCATTGCCAACCCTACGCGCAAGCACCCTTCTCCTCCTCCTCCTTCTGAGGGGTGGGTTTCTATTTGCAAAAGGGGTTTGCGACCGTGATCAAGTTTGATTCCGCTTTTTGAGGGGAGTCTTCCGTTCATAAAACAAGAAGAGGAGGAAGACTCTTGATGCATTTTGCAAAAAAGGGGGAGGAGAGAGCTGCAATCCACTGGACTAGGAAGTTTTCTGTGGATTTAGGAGATCTCTCCCTATCCCTACGCTCTACTCTTCCAGGGCGTGGGAATGGGAGCGAAGGAGTCCCCCGGTGGGCTGAGGGAAAAAGGGCCCAGAGTTCTCCGTGTGGCCTTGAAGTCCTCCTTTTCGTTTCTCCACCAGACTGAGGCAAGGTGGCAGAAAAAAGGCCCAGGAGAGAGGAGGAGGAGAGCTGATCCAAAGGCTTGCGGAAGGACGGGAGAGGCTCCAGCAGGCAAGTTCTTCCGCGAAAGCGGGAGGGCTTGCAGTGTAAGCAGGGGGTACCTGGCTTCTTGAAGCCCGGCAGGACGCCAGGCCCCGAACCTCCTGATGAGGTCGGCTGGCAGAAGCTGGCAGCAGTCGGCTAGCGGGAGCGGGGTGTGTAGCGGGCAGCTAGGGGGAGGGGAGTGAAAGCGTGAGCGAATGGAATCCCGAAGGCCCGTCGCTTGAGACGGCGAGAGCCCCGGGTGCATTAGGGTCCATTAGGTCCGTGGAGCGAGGATGCCCATCCCTTCAAAGGGACAGGGCGGGTGCTCAGGTGCCCAGACCTTCAAGGGGACAGGGCTGGGCTGCCCATTCCGTTCCTACCGATGGCCCGCGCGTGTGTAGGGGTGGGCACGACGCGGCTCCAGACTCGGCTTCATGGCTAATTTTAGCGGGTTCCTGCTTGACGAGCCGAAGTTGGTGGCAGCCTGCCGTCACCAGCTTTCAGGAACTTTCCAGAGTCTGTGGCGGTTTGTCTTTAGAGCAGAAAGCAGGGGTTTAATGCAACTCAGAGGCTCTTCAGTCTGCTCCCTGCCCTTCGGCTTTGGCAGGGACCAGAAGGCACGGCGTGAAAAGTACTCCGAGTCGGAGAGCCAGTTTGGTGTAGCGATGAGTGCGCGGACTCTTCTCTGGGAAAACCGGGTTTGATTCCCCACTCTTGCACACGCACCTGCTGATGTGACCTTGAGTCAGTCACAAGTTCTCGCAGAGCTGTTCCTCTCAAGAGCAGTTCCTGTTAGAGCTCTCTCAGCTCCACCTACCTCACAGGGTGTCTGATGTGGGGAGGAGAAGGAGATTGTGAGCCGCTCGGAGACTCCTTCGGGTAGTGAATCCAATCTCCTTCTCCTTGTCCCCCTCCTCCTCTTTCTACTTCTCCCCCTTACTTCACCTTCTCCTCTTTCTTCTCCTCCCTCTCCCCTTCCTCTATTAAAACCCTGCCTTCTGCTCCCGACGGACCATTCTATCTGTGGTTGAGTTCATAGGTCAGCCACAGACAGGGCCACGTTTCCCTGGTTCGTGCCCATCTGTAGGGGGTGGGCTGAATGGAGCAGTGAATGCGTGTGTGAATGCGATGGGTCGAATCGGGAACTAGTGGAGGTTCATAGATCGAAGCAGGTGGATGCGGGCTGACAGCCGCCGGTTGATGTTGGCCGACTGAAGGCAGCGGAGGAGCCTGGAGGCTGCCGGCGGAGGGAAGCTCAGGAACCGTCCCTGCTTACCCGGTGTTTACCTTGCAGGTTTGCCTCCCAGGGTGGATTTTGGGTGAGGTGCGCATGCAAGCCATCGAGAGAGTCACGACATTTCAGGCAGGTGAGCAAAGTCCCGCCCTCCTTCCCTTCTTTCTCTCCTGCTCCCCATTCTGCCACTCAGCCAAGGAGGCCTCGTGACCTGCCGGCTGGAGAGGATGGCCGCATCAGGGGCATTCCGGCAAGCTGGACTGGTCAGACAAAGAGAAGGAGGAGGAAGGAACAAGCCTCATTAGAGAGCTGCGAATGCTTCCCCTGATCCAGGGAGCTGGAGGTGTATTAAGTGGTCCGCCAAACGGTAGCCCAGTAGGCCCCTAGCTTTCCCCCTTCAAAACAGTTCATCTTCTCTTGATCTCGCACCGGCAGCACCAATCCATGGACCTTCTCCTTAGGAGTCTCTTCTTTGGCTATTTCCTTCTAGTCAGATGCCATCCTGTGTCCTTGCGCCTTCCTCCGGCTGGGCTAAATTTGGGGTTCAATTCCAAAGATTCTTTCGGGATTCCTGGGTTCTTTAGCAATTAGTTCCTTTGAAACCCTGGCCCTTGCCTTCAAAATCCGCTCAGACTAGAATGGAAGCGGTTGGACCCTCTGAAGTTCCAATGAAAATGGATCTCTCCTCTCCCCCTCACTCGCACACCGCTCCCCGGGAACCGTTTGGGGTTGCATTTGGTGGGCATGCCAAGCCTTGAAGATCTGCCTGTGTACAAATGGGCATATTATTTGAAAACAGCCAGCCACAAGACTGACTTTTGGACTGTCCCTCTAAGCAAGCAACTTCATCCGCTGGGAACACTAGAGAGGACCTTTCGGGCAGCAGCCCCCAAGGTTAGGGAATGTCCTCTCCACGAAGGTGTGTCTCGCCCCCTCGTTTTCAACCTTTAAGAGGCAGCTGGAAGAGGTTTTTTTGAGGACTGCGTTTGCCTAATCTGGCTTCTTATTCATTGCCAACCCTACGCGCAAGCACCCTTCTCCTCCTCCTCCTTCTGAGGGGTGGGTTTCTATTTGCAAAAGGGGGGGGAGGGGTTTGCGACCGTGATCAAGTTTGATTCCGCTTTTTGAGGGGAGTCTTCCGTTCATAGAACAAGAAGAAGAGGAGGAAGACTCTTGATGCATTTTGCAAAAAAGGGGGAGGAGAGAGCTGCAATCCACTGGACTAGGAAGTTTTCTGTGGATTTAGGAGATCTCTCCCTATCCCTACGCTCTACTCTTCCAGGGCGTGGGAATGGGAGCGAAGGAGTCCCCCGGTGGGCTGAGGGAAAAAGGGCCCAGAGCTCTCCGTGTGGCCTTGAAGTCCCCTTTTTCGTTTCTCCACCAGACTGAGGCAAGGTGGCAGAAAAAAGGCCCAGGAGAGAGGAGGAGGAGAGCTGATCCAAAGGCTTGCGGAAGGACGGGAGAGGCTCCAGCAGGCAAGTTCTTCCGCGAAAGCGGGAGGGCTTGCAGTGTAAGCAGGGGGTACCTGGCTTCTTGAAGCCCGGCAGGACGCCAGGCCCCGAACCTCCTGATGAGGTCGGCTGGCAGAAGCTGGCAGCAGTCGGCTAGCGGGAGCGGGGTGTGTAGCGGGCAGCTAGGGGGAGGGGAGTGAAAGCGTGAGCGAATGGAATCCCGAAGGCCCGTCGCTTGAGACGGCGAGAGCCCCGGATGCATTAGGGTCCATTAGGTCCGTGGAGCGAGGATGCCCATCCCTTCAAAGGGACAGGGCGGGTGCTCAGGTGCCCAGACCTTCAAGGGGACAGGGCTGGGCTGCCCATTCCGTTCCTACCGATGGCCCGCGCGTGTGTAGGGGTGGGCACGACGCGGCTCCAGACTCGGCTTCATGGCTAATTTTAGCGGGTTCCTGCTTGACGAGCCGAAGTTGGTGGCAGCCTGCCGTCACCAGCTTTCAGGAACTTTCCAGAGTCTGTGGCGGTTTGTCTTTAGAGCAGAAAGCAGGGGTTTAATGCAACTCAGAGGCTCTTCAGCCTGCTCCCTGCCCTTCGGCTTTGGCAGGGACCAGAAGGCACGGCGTGAAAAGTACTCCGAGTCGGAGAGCCAGTTTGGTGTAGCGATGAGTGCGCGGACTCTTCTCTGGGAAAACCGGGTTTGATTCCCCACTCTTGCACACGCACCTGCTGATGTGACCTTGAGTCAGTCACAAGTTCTCGCAGAGCTGTTCCTCTCAAGAGCAGTTCCTGTTAGAGCTCTCTCAGCTCCACCTACCTCACAGGGTGTCTGATGTGGGGAGGAGAAGGAGATTGTGAGCCGCTCGGAGACTCCTTCGGGTAGTGAATCCAATCTCCTTCTCCTTGTCCTCCTCCTCCTCTTTCTACTTCTCCCCCTTACTTCACCTTCTCCTCTTTCTTCTCCTCCCTCTCCCCTTCCTCTATTAAAACCCTGCCTTCTGCTCCCGACGGACCATTCTATCTGTGGTTGAGTTCATAGGTCAGCCACAGACAGGGCCACGTTTCCCTGGTTCGTGCCCATCTGTAGGGTGTGGGCTGAATGGAGCAGTGAATGCGTGTGTGAATGCGATGGGTCGAATCGGGAACTAGTGGAGGTTCATAGATCGAAGCAGGTGGATGCGGGCTGACAGCCGCCGGTTGATGTTGGCCGACTGAAGGCAGCGGAGGAGCCTGGAGGCTGCCGGCGGAGGGAAGCTCAGGAACCGTCCCTGCTTACCCGGTGTTTACCTTGCAGGTTTGCCTCCCAGGGTGGATTTTGGGTGAGGTGCGCATGCAAGCCATCGAGAGAGTCACGACGTTTCAGGCAGGTGAGCAAAGTCCCGCCCTCCTTCCCTTCTTTCTCTCCTGCTCCCCATTCTGCCACTCAGCCAAGGAGGCCTCGTGACCTGCCGGCTGGAGAGGATGGCCGCATCAGGGGCATTCCGGCAAGCTGGACTGGTCAGACAAAGAGAAGGAGGAGGAAGGAACAAGCCTCATTAGAGAGCTGCGAATGCTTCCCCTGATCCAGGGAGCTGGAGGTGTATTAAGTGGTCCGCCAAACGGTAGCCCAGTAGGCCCCTAGCTTTCCCCCTTCAAAACAGTTCATCTTCTCTTGATCTCGCACCGGCAGCACCAATCCATGGACCTTCTCCTTAGGAGTCTCTTCTTTGGCTATTTCCTTCTAGTCAGATGCCATCCTGTGTCCTTGCGCCTTCCTCCGGCTGGGCTAAATTTGGGGTTCAATTCCAAAGATTCTTTCGGGATTCCTGGGTTCTTTAGCAATTAGTTCCTTTGAAACCCTGGCCCTTGCCTTCAAAATCCGCTCAGACTAGAATGGAAGCGGTTGGACCCTCTGAAGTTCCAATGAAAATGGATCTCTCCTCTCCCCCTCACTCGCACACCGCTCCCCGGGAACCGTTTGGGGTTGCATTTGGTGGGCATGCCAAGCCTTGAAGATCTGCCTGTGTACAAATGGGCATATTATTTGAAAACAGCCAGCCACAAGACTGACTTTTGGACTGTCCCTCTAAGCAAGCAACTTCATCCGCTGGGAACACTAGAGAGGACCTTTCGGGCAGCAGCCCCCAAGGTTAGGGAATGTCCTCTCCACGAAGGTGTGTCTCGCCCCCTCGTTTTCAACCTTTAAGAGGCAGCTGGAAGAGGTTTTTTTGAGGACTGCGTTTGCCTAATCTGGCTTCTTATTCATTGCCAACCCTACGCGCAAGCACCCTTCTCCTCCTCCTCCTTCTGAGGGGTGGGTTTCTATTTGCAAAAGGGGGGGGAGGGGTTTGCGACCGTGATCAAGTTTGATTCCGCTTTTTGAGGGGAGTCTTCCGTTCATAAAACAAGAAGAAGAGGAGGAAGACTCTTGATGCATTTTGCAAAAAAGGGGGAGGAGAGAGCTGCAATCCACTGGACTAGGAAGTTTTCTGTGGACTTAGGAGATCTCTCCCTATCCCTACGCTCTACTCTTCCAGGGCGTGGGAATGGGAGCGAAGGAGTCCCCTGGTGGGCTGAGGGAAAAAGGGCCCAGAGTTCTCCGTGTGGCCTTGAAGTCCTCCTTTTCGTTTCTCCACCAGACTGAGGCAAGGTGGCAGAAAAAAGGCCCAGGAGAGAGGAGGAGGAGAGCTGATCCAAAGGCTTGCGGAAGGACGGGAGAGGCTCCAGCAGGCAAGTTCTTCCGCGAAAGCGGGAGGGCTTGCAGTGTAAGCAGGGGGTACCTGGCTTCTTGAAGCCCGGCAGGACGCCAGGCCCCGAACCTCCTGATGAGGTCGGCTGGCAGAAGCTGGCAGCAGTCGGCTAGCGGGAGCGGGGTGTGTAGCGGGCAGCTAGGGGGAGGGGAGTGAAAGCGTGAGCGAATGGAATCCCGAAGGCCCGTCGCTTGAGACGGCGAGAGCCCCGGGTGCATTAGGGTCCATTAGGTCCGTGGAGCGAGGATGCCCATCCCTTCAAAGGGACAGGGCGGGTGCTCAGGTGCCCAGACCTTCAAGGGGACAGGGCTCGGCTGCCCATTCCGTTCCTACCGATGGCCCGCGTGTGTGTAGGGGTGGGCACGACGCGGCTCCAGACTCGGCTTCATGGCTAATTTTAGCGGGTTCCTGCTTGACGAGCCGAAGTTGGTGGCAGCCTGCCGTCACCAGCTTTCAGGAACTTTCCAGAGTCTGTGGCGGTTTGTCTTTAGAGCAGAAAGCAGGGGTTTAATGCAACTCAGAGGCTCTTCAGTCTGCTCCCTGCCCTTCGGCTTTGGCAGGGACCAGAAGGCACGGCGTGAAAAGTACTCCGAGTCGGAGAGCCAGTTTGGTGTAGCGATGAGTGCGCGGACTCTTCTCTGGGAAAACCGGGTTTGATTCCCCACTCTTGCACACGCACCTGCTGATGTGACCTTGAGTCAGTCACAAGTTCTCGCAGAGCTGTTCCTCTCAAGAGCAGTTCCTGTTAGAGCTCTCTCAGCTCCACCTACCTCACAGGGTGTCTGATGTGGGGAGGAGAAGGAGATTGTGAGCCGCTCGGAGACTCCTTCGGGTAGTGAATCCAATCTCCTTCTCCTTGTCCTCCTCCTCCTCTTTCTACTTCTCCCCCTTACTTCACCTTCTCCTCTTTCTTCTCCTCCCTCTCCCCTTCCTCTATTAAAACCCTGCCTTCTGCTCCCGACGGACCATTCTATCTGTGGTTGAGTTCATAGGTCAGCCACAGACAGGGCCACGTTTCCCTGGTTCGTGCCCATCTGTAGGGGGTGGGCTGAATGGAGCAGTGAATGCGTGTGTGAATGCGATGGGTCGAATCGGGAACTAGTGGAGGTTCATAGATCGAAGCAGGTGGATGCGGGCTGACAGCCGCCGGTCGATGTTGGCCGACTGAAGGCAGCGGAGGAGCCTGGAGGCTGCCGGCGGAGGGAAGCTCAGGAACCGTCCCTGCTTACCCGGTGTTTACCTTGCAGGTTTGCCTCCCAGGGTGGATTTTGGGTGAGGTGCGCATGCAAGCCATCGAGAGAGTCACGACGTTTCAGGCAGGTGAGCAAAGTCCCGCCCTCCTTCCCTTCTTTCTCTCCTGCTCCCCATTCTGCCACTCAGCCAAGGAGGCCTCGTGACCTGCCGGCTGGAGAGGATGGCCGCATCAGGGGCATTCCGGCAAGCTGGACTGGTCAGACAAAGAGAAGGAGGAGGAAGGAACAAGCCTCATTAGAGAGCTGCGAATGCTTCCCCTGATCCAGGGAGCTGGAGGTGTATTAAGTGGTCCGCCAAACGGTAGCCCAGTAGGCCCCTAGCTTTCCCCCTTCAAAACAGTTCATCTTCTCTTGATCTCGCACCGGCAGCACCAATCCATGGACCTTCTCCTTAGGAGTCTCTTCTTTGGCTATTTCCTTCTAGTCAGATGCCATCCTGTGTCCTTGCGCCTTCCTCCGGCTGGGCTAAATTTGGGGTTCAATTCCAAAGATTCTTTCGGGATTCCTGGGTTCTTTAGCAATTAGTTCCTTTGAAGCCCTGGCCCTTGCCTTCAAAATCCGCTCAGACTAGAATGGAAGCGGTTGGACCCTCTGAAGTTCCAATGAAAATGGATCTCTCCTCTCCCCCTCACTCGCACACCGCTCCCCGGGAACCGTTTGGGGTTGCATTTGGTGGGCATGCCAAGCCTTGAAGATCTGCCTGTGTACAAATGAGCATATTATTTGAAAACAGCCAGCCACAAGACTGACTTTTGGACTGTCCCTCTAAGCAAGCAACTTCATCCGCTGGGAACACTAGAGAGGACCTTTCGGGCAGCAGCCCCCAAGGTTAGGGAATGTCCTCTCCACGAAGGTGTGTCTCGCCCCCTCGTTTTCAACCTTTAAGAGGCAGCTGGAAGAGGTTTTTTTGAGGACTGCGTTTGCCTAATCTGGCTTCTTATTCATTGCCAACCCTACGCGCAAGCACCCTTCTCCTCCTCCTCCTTCTGAGGGGTGGGTTTCTATTTGCAAAAGGGGGGGGGAGGGGTTTGCGACCGTGATCAAGTTTGATTCCGCTTTTTGAGGGGAGTCTTCCGTTCATAAAACAAGAAGAAGAGGAGGAAGACTCTTGATGCATTTTGCAAAAAAGGGGGAGGAGAGAGCTGCAATCCACTGGACTAGGAAGTTTTCTGTGGATTTAGGAGATCTCTCCCTATCCCTACGCTCTACTCTTCCAGGGCGTGGGAATGGGAGCGAAGGAGTCCCCCGGTGGGCTGAGGGAAAAAGGGCCCAGAGTTCTCCGTGTGGCCTTGAAGTCCTCCTTTTCGTTTCTCCACCAGACTGAGGCAAGGTGGCAGAAAAAAGGCCCAGGAGAGAGGAGGAGGAGAGCTGATCCAAAGGCTTGCGGAAGGACGGGAGAGGCTCCAGCAGGCAAGTTCTTCCGCGAAAGCGGGAGGGCTTGCAGTGTAAGCAGGGGGTACCTGGCTTCTTGAAGCCCGGCAGGACGCCAGGCCCCGAACCTCCTGATGAGGTCGGCTGGCAGAAGCTGGCAGCAGTCGGCTAGCGGGGTGTGTAGCGGGCAGCTAGGGGGAGGGGAGTGAAAGCATGAGCGAATGGAATCCCGAAGGCCCGTCGCTTGAGACGGCGAGAGCCCCGGGTGCATTAGGGTCCATTAGGTCCGTGGAGCGAGGATGCCCATCCCTTCAAAGGGACAGGGCGGGTGCTCAGGTGCCCAGACCTTCAAGGGGACAGGGCTGGGCTGCCCATTCCGTTCCTACCGATGGCCCGCGCGTGTGTAGGGGTGGGCACGACGCGGCTCCAGACTCGGCTTCATGGCTAATTTTAGCGGGTTCCTGCTTGACGAGCCGAAGTTGGTGGCAGCCTGCCGTCACCAGCTTTCAGGAACTTTCCAGAGTCTGTGGCGGTTTGTCTTTAGAGCAGAAAGCAGGGGTTTAATGCAACTCAGAGGCTCTTCAGTCTGCTCCCTGCCCTTCGGCTTTGGCAGGGACCAGAAGGCACGGCGTGAAAAGTACTCCGATTCGGAGAGCCAGTTTGGTGTAGCGATGAGTGCGCGGACTCTTCTCTGGGAAAACCGGGTTTGATTCCCCACTCTTGCACACGCACCTGCTGATGTGACCTTGAGTCAGTCACAAGTTCTCGCAGAGCTGTTCCTCTCAAGAGCAGTTCCTGTTAGAGCTCTCTCAGCTCCACCTACCTCACAGGGTGTCTGATGTGGGGAGGAGAAGGAGATTGTGAGCCGCTCGGAGACTCCTTCGGGTAGTGAATCCAATCTCCTTCTCCTTGTCCTCCTCCTCCTCTTTCTACTTCTCCCCCTTACTTCACCTTCTCCTCTTTCTTCTCCTCCCTCTCCCCTTCCTCTATTAAAACCCTGCCTTCTGCTCCCGACGGACCATTCTATCTGTGGTTGAGTTCATAGGTCAGCCACAGACAGGGCCACGTTTCCCTGGTTCGTGCCCATCTGTAGGGGGTGGGCTGAATGGAGCAGTGAATGCGTGTGTGAATGCGATGGGTCGAATCGGGAACTAGTGGAGGTTCATAGATCGAAGCAGGTGGATGCGGGCTGACAGCCGCCGGTCGATGTTGGCCGACTGAAGGCAGCGGAGGAGCCTGGAGGCTGCCGGCGGAGGGAAGCTCAGGAACCGTCCCTGCTTACCCGGTGTTTACCTTGCAGGTTTGCCTCCCAGGGTGGATTTTGGGTGAGGTGCGCATGCAAGCCATCGAGAGAGTCACGACGTTTCAGGCAGGTGAGCAAAGTCCCGCCCTCCTTCCCTTCTTTCTCTCCTGCTCCCCATTCTGCCACTCAGCCAAGGAGGCCTCGTGACCTGCCGGCTGGAGAGGATGGCCGCATCAGGGGCATTCCGGCAAGCTGGACTGGTCAGACAAAGAGAAGGAGGAGGAAGGAACAAGCCTCATTAGAGAGCTGCGAATGCTTCCCCTGATCCAGGGAGCTGGAGGTGTATTAAGTGGTCCGCCAAATGGTAGCCCAGTAGGCCCCTAGCTTTCCCCCTTCAAAACAGTTCATCTTCTCTTGATCTCGCACCGGCAGCACCAATCCATGGACCTTCTTCTTAGGAGTCTCTTCTTTGGCTATTTCCTTCTAGTCAGATGCCATCCTGTGTCCTTGCGCCTTCCTCCGGCTGGGCTAAATTTGGGGTTCAATTCCAAAGATTCTTTCGCGATTCCTGGGTTCTTTAGCAATTAGTTCCTTTGAAGCCCTGGCCCTTGCCTTCAAAATCCGCTCAGACTAGAATGGAAGCGGTTGGACCCTCTGAAGTTCCAATGAAAATGGATCTCTCCTCTCCCCCTCACTCGCACACCGCTCCCCGGGAACCGTTTGGGGTTGCATTTGGTGGGCATGCCAAGCCTTGAAGATCTGCCTGTGTACAAATGGGCATATTATTTGAAAACAGCCAGCCACAAGACTGACTTTTGGACTGTCCCTCTAAGCAAGCAACTTCATCCACTGGGAACACTAGAGAGGACCTTTCGGGCAGCAGCCCCCAAGGTTAGGGAATGTCCTCTCCACGAAGGTGTGTCTCGCCCCCTCGTTTTCAACCTTTAAGAGGCAGCTGGAAGAGGTTTTTTTGAGGACTGCGTTTGCCTAATCTGGCTTCTTATTCATTGCCAACCCTACGCGCAAGCACCCTTCTCCTCCTCCTCCTTCTGAGGGGTGGGTTTCTATTTGCAAAAGGGGGGGGAGGGGTTTGCGACCGTGATCAAGTTTGATTCCGCTTTTTGAGGGGAGTCTTCCGTTCATAAAACAAGAAGAGGAGGAAGACTCTTGATGCATTTTGCAAAAAAGGGGGAGGAGAGAGCTGCAATCCACTGGACTAGGAAGTTTTCTGTGGATTTAGGAGATCTCTCCCTATCCCTACGCTCTACTCTTCCAGGGCGTGGGAATGGGAGCGAAGGAGTCCCCCGGTGGGCTGAGGGAAAAAGGGCCCAGAGTTCTCCGTGTGGCCTTGAAGTCCTCCTTTTCGTTTCTCCACCAGACTGAGGCAAGGTGGCAGAAAAAAGGCCCAGGAGAGAGGAGGAGGAGAGCTGATCCAAAGGCTTGCGGAAGGACGGGAGAGGCTCCAGCAGGCAAGTTCTTCCGCGAAAGCGGGAGGGCTTGCAGTGTAAGCAGGGGGTACCTGGCTTCTTGAAGCCCGGCAGGACGCCAGGCCCCGAACCTCCTGATGAGGTCGGCTGGCAGAAGCTGGCAGCAGTCGGCTAGCGGGAGCGGGGTGTGTAGCGGGCAGCTAGGGGGAGGGGAGTGAAAGCGTGAGCGAATGGAATCCCGAAGGCCCGTCGCTTGAGACGGCGAGAGCCCCGGGTGCATTAGGGTCCATTAGGTCCGTGGAGCGAGGATGCCCATCCCTTCAAAGGGACAGGGCGGGTGCTCAGGTGCCCAGACCTTCAAGGGGACAGGGCTGGGCTGCCCATTCCGTTCCTACCGATGGCCCGCGCGTGTGTAGGGGTGGGCACGACGCGGCTCCAGACTCGGCTTCATGGCTAATTTTAGCGGGTTCCTGCTTGACGAGCCGAAGTTGGTGGCAGCCTGCCGTCACCAGCTTTCAGGAACTTTCCAGAGTCTGTGGCGGTTTGTCTTTAGAGCAGAAAGCAGGGGTTTAATGCAACTCAGAGGCTCTTCAGTCTGCTCCCTGCCCTTCGGCTTTGGCAGGGACCAGAAGGCACGGCGTGAAAAGTACTCCGAGTCGGAGAGCCAGTTTGGTGTAGCGATGAGTGCGCGGACTCTTCTCTGGGAAAACCGGGTTTGATTCCCCACTCTTGCACACGCACCTGCTGATGTGACCTTGAGTCAGTCACAAGTTCTCGCAGAGCTGTTCCTCTCAAGAGCAGTTCCTGTTAGAGCTCTCTCAGCTCCACCTACCTCACAGGGTGTCTGATGTGGGGAGGAGAAGGAGATTGTGAGCCGCTCGGAGACTCCTTCGGGTAGTGAATCCAATCTCCTTCTCCTTGTCCTCCTCCTCCTCTTTCTACTTCTCCCCCTTACTTCACCTTCTCCTCTTTCTTCTCCTCCCTCTCCCCTTCCTCTATTAAAACCCTGCCTTCTGCTCCCGACGGACCATTCTATCTGTGGTTGAGTTCATAGGTCAGCCACAGACAGGGCCACGTTTCCCTGGTTCGTGCCCATCTGTAGGGGGTGGGCTGAATGGAGCAGTGAATGCGTGTGTGAATGCGATGGGTCGAATCGGGAACTAGTGGAGGTTCATAGATCGAAGCAGGTGGATGCGGGCTGACAGCCGCCGGTTGATGTTGGCCGACTGAAGGCAGCGGAGGAGCCTGGAGGCTGCCGGCGGAGGGAAGCTCAGGAACCGTCCCTGCTTACCCGGTGTTTACCTTGCAGGTTTGCCTCCCAGGGTGGATTTTGGGTGAGGTGCGCATGCAAGCCATCGAGAGAGTCACGACGTTTCAGGCAGGTGAGCAAAGTCCCGCCCTCCTTCCCTTCTTTCTCTCCTGCTCCCCATTCTGCCACTCAGCCAAGGAGGCCTCGTGACCTGCCGGCTGGAGAGGATGGCCGCATCAGGGGCATTCCGGCAAGCTGGACTGGTCAGACAAAGAGAAGGAGGAGGAAGGAACAAGCCTCATTAGAGAGCTGCGAATGCTTCCCCTGATCCAGGGAGCTGGAGGTGTATTAAGTGGTCCGCCAAACGGTAGCCCAGTAGGCCCCTAGCTTTCCCCCTTCAAAACAGTTCATCTTCTCTTGATCTCGCACCGGCAGCACCAATCCATGGACCTTCTCCTTAGGAGTCTCTTCTTTGGCTATTTCCTTCTAGTCAGATGCCATCCTGTGTCCTTGCGCCTTCCTCCGGCTGGGCTAAATTTGGGGTTCAATTCCAAAGATTCTTTCGGGATTCCTGGGTTCTTTAGCAATTAGTTCCTTTGAAACCCTGGCCCTTGCCTTCAAAATCCGCTCAGACTAGAATGGAAGCGGTTGGACCCTCTGAAGTTCCAATGAAAATGGATCTCTCCTCTCCCCCTCACTCGCACACCGCTCCCCGGGAACCGTTTGGGGTTGCATTTGGTGGGCATGCCAAGCCTTGAAGATCTGCCTGTGTACAAATGGGCATATTATTTGAAAACAGCCAGCCACAAGACTGACTTTTGGACTGTCCCTCTAAGCAAGCAACTTCATCCGCTGGGAACACTAGAGAGGACCTTTCGGGCAGCAGCCCCCAAGGTTAGGGAATGTCCTCTCCACGAAGGTGTGTCTCGCCCCCTCGTTTTCAACCTTTAAGAGGCAGCTGGAAGAGGTTTTTTTGAGGACTGCGTTTGCCTAATCTGGCTTCTTATTCATTGCCAACCCTACGCGCAAGCACCCTTCTCCTCCTCCTCCTTCTGAGGGGTGGGTTTCTATTTGCAAAAGGGGGGGGAGGGGTTTGCGACCGTGATCAAGTTTGATTCCGCTTTTTGAGGGGAGTCTTCCGTTCATAAAACAAGAAGAAGAGGAGGAAGACTCTTGATGCATTTTGCAAAAAAGGGGGAGGAGAGAGCTGCAATCCACTGGACTAGGAAGTTTTCTGTGGATTTAGGAGATCTCTCCCTATCCCTACGCTCTACTCTTCCAGGGCGTGGGAATGGGAGCGAAGGAGTCCCCCGGTGGGCTGAGGGAAAAAGGGCCCAGAGCTCTCCGTGTGGCCTTGAAGTCCTCCTTTTCGTTTCTCCACCAGACTGAGGCAAGGTGGCAGAAAAAAGGCCCAGGAGAGAGGAGGAGGAGAGCTGATCCAAAGGCTTGCGGAAGGACGGGAGAGGCTCCAGCAGGCAAGTTCTTCCGCGAAAGCGGGAGGGCTTGCAGTGTAAGCAGGGGGTACCTGGCTTCTTGAAGCCCGGCAGGACGCCAGGCCCCGAACCTCCTGATGAGGTCGGCTGGCAGAAGCTGGCAGCAGTCGGCTAGCGGGAGCGGGGTGTGTAGCGGGCAGCTAGGGGGAGGGGAGTGAAAGCGTGAGCGAATGGAATCCCGAAGGCCCGTCGCTTGAGACGGCGAGAGCCCCGGGTGCATTAGGGTCCATTAGGTCCATGGAGCGAGGATGCCCATCCCTTCAAAGGGACAGGGCGGGTGCTCAGGTGCCCAGACCTTCAAGGGGACAGGGCTGGGCTGCCCATTCCGTTCCTACCGATGGCCCGCGCGTGTGTAGGGGTGGGCACGACGCGGCTCCAGACTCGGCTTCATGGCTAATTTTAGCGGGTTCCTGCTTGACGAGCCGAAGTTGGTGGCAGCCTGCCGTCACCAGCTTTCAGGAACTTTCCAGAGTCTGTGGCGGTTTGTCTTTAGAGCAGAAAGCAGGGGTTTAATGCAACTCAGAGGCTCTTCAGTCTGCTCCCTGCCCTTCGGCTTTGGCAGGGACCAGAAGGCACGGCGTGAAAAGTACTCCGAGTCGGAGAGCCAGTTTGGTGTAGCGATGAGTGCGCGGACTCTTCTCTGGGAAAACCGGGTTTGATTCCCCACTCTTGCACACGCACCTGCTGATGTGACCTTGAGTCAGTCACAAGTTCTCGCAGAGCTGTTCCTCTCAAGAGCAGTTCCTGTTAGAGCTCTCTCAGCTCCACCTACCTCACAGGGTGTCTGATGTGGGGAGGAGAAGGAGATTGTGAGCCGCTCGGAGACTCCTTCGGGTAGTGAATCCAATCTCCTTCTCCTTGTCCCCCTCCTCCTCTTTCTACTTCTCCCCCTTACTTCACCTTCTCCTCTTTCTTCTCCTCCCTCTCCCCTTCCTCTATTAAAACCCTGCCTTCTGCTCCCGACGGACCATTCTATCTGTGGTTGAGTTCATAGGTCAGCCACAGACAGGGCCACGTTTCCCTGGTTCGTGCCCATCTGTAGGGGGTGGGCTGAATGGAGCAGTGAATGCGTGTGTGAATGCGATGGGTCGAATCGGGAACTAGTGGAGGTTCATAGATCGAAGCAGGTGGATGCGGGCTGACAGCCGCCGGTTGATGTTGGCCGACTGAAGGCAGCGGAGGAGCCTGGAGGCTGCCGGCGGAGGGAAGCTCAGGAACCGTCCCTGCTTACCCGGTGTTTACCTTGCAGGTTTGCCTCCCAGGGTGGATTTTGGGTGAGGTGCGCATGCAAGCCATCGAGAGAGTCACGACATTTCAGGCAGGTGAGCAAAGTCCCGCCCTCCTTCCCTTCTTTCTCTCCTGCTCCCCATTCTGCCACTCAGCCAAGGAGGCCTCGTGACCTGCCGGCTGGAGAGGATGGCCGCATCAGGGGCATTCCGGCAAGCTGGACTGGTCAGACAAAGAGAAGGAGGAGGAAGGAACAAGCCTCATTAGAGAGCTGCGAATGCTTCCCCTGATCCAGGGAGCTGGAGGTGTATTAAGTGGTCCGCCAAACGGTAGCCCAGTAGGCCCCTAGCTTTCCCCCTTCAAAACAGTTCATCTTCTCTTGATCTCGCACCGGCAGCACCAATCCATGGACCTTCTCCTTAGGAGTCTCTTCTTTGGCTATTTCCTTCTAGTCAGATGCCATCCTGTGTCCTTGCGCCTTCCTCCGGCTGGGCTAAATTTGGGGTTCAATTCCAAAGATTCTTTCGGGATTCCTGGGTTCTTTAGCAATTAGTTCCTTTGAAACCCTGGCCCTTGCCTTCAAAATCCGCTCAGACTAGAATGGAAGCGGTTGGACCCTCTGAAGTTCCAATGAAAATGGATCTCTCCTCTCCCCCTCACTCGCACACCGCTCCCCGGGAACCGTTTGGGGTTGCATTTGGTGGGCATGCCAAGCCTTGAAGATCTGCCTGTGTACAAATGGGCATATTATTTGAAAACAGCCAGCCACAAGACTGACTTTTGGACTGTCCCTCTAAGCAAGCAACTTCATCCGCTGGGAACACTAGAGAGGACCTTTCGGGCAGCAGCCCCCAAGGTTAGGGAATGTCCTCTCCACGAAGGTGTGTCTCGCCCCCTCGTTTTCAACCTTTAAGAGGCAGCTGGAAGAGGTTTTTTTGAGGACTGCGTTTGCCTAATCTGGCTTCTTATTCATTGCCAACCCTACGCGCAAGCACCCTTCTCCTCCTCCTCCTTCTGAGGGGTGGGTTTCTATTTGCAAAAGGGGGGGGAGGGGTTTGCGACCGTGATCAAGTTTGATTCCGCTTTTTGAGGGGAGTCTTCCGTTCATAGAACAAGAAGAAGAGGAGGAAGACTCTTGATGCATTTTGCAAAAAAGGGGGAGGAGAGAGCTGCAATCCACTGGACTAGGAAGTTTTCTGTGGATTTAGGAGATCTCTCCCTATCCCTACGCTCTACTCTTCCAGGGCGTGGGAATGGGAGCGAAGGAGTCCCCCGGTGGGCTGAGGGAAAAAGGGCCCAGAGCTCTCCGTGTGGCCTTGAAGTCCTCCTTTTCGTTTCTCCACCAGACTGAGGCAAGGTGGCAGAAAAAAGGCCCAGGAGAGAGGAGGAGGAGAGCTGATCCAAAGGCTTGCGGAAGGACGGGAGAGGCTCCAGCAGGCAAGTTCTTCCGCGAAAGCGGGAGGGCTTGCAGTGTAAGCAGGGGGTACCTGGCTTCTTGAAGCCCGGCAGGACGCCAGGCCCCGAACCTCCTGATGAGGTCGGCTGGCAGAAGCTGGCAGCAGTCGGCTAGCGGGAGCGGGGTGTGTAGCGGGCAGCTAGGGGGAGGGGAGTGAAAGCGTGAGCGAATGGAATCCCGAAGGCCCGTCGCTTGAGACGGCGAGAGCCCCGGGTGCATTAGGGTCCATTAGGTCCGTGGAGCGAGGATGCCCATCCCTTCAAAGGGACAGGGCGGGTGCTCAGGTGCCCAGACCTTCAAGGGGACAGGGCTGGGCTGCCCATTCCGTTCCTACCGATGGCCCGCGCGTGTGTAGGGGTGGGCACGACGCGGCTCCAGACTCGGCTTCATGGCTAATTTTAGCGGGTTCCTGCTTGACGAGCCGAAGTTGGTGGCAGCCTGCCGTCACCAGCTTTCAGGAACTTTCCAGAGTCTGTGGCGGTTTGTCTTTAGAGCAGAAAGCAGGGGTTTAATGCAACTCAGAGGCTCTTCAGCCTGCTCCCTGCCCTTCGGCTTTGGCAGGGACCAGAAGGCACGGCGTGAAAAGTACTCCGAGTCGGAGAGCCAGTTTGGTGTAGCGATGAGTGCGCGGACTCTTCTCTGGGAAAACCGGGTTTGATTCCCCACTCTTGCACACGCACCTGCTGATGTGACCTTGAGTCAGTCACAAGTTCTCGCAGAGCTGTTCCTCTCAAGAGCAGTTCCTGTTAGAGCTCTCTCAGCTCCACCTACCTCACAGGGTGTCTGATGTGGGGAGGAGAAGGAGATTGTGAGCCGCTCGGAGACTCCTTCGGGTAGTGAATCCAATCTTCTTCTCCTTGTCCTCCTCCTCCTCTTTCTACTTCTCCCCCTTACTTCACCTTCTCCTCTTTCTTCTCCTCCCTCTCCCCTTCCTCTATTAAAACCCTGCCTTCTGCTCCCGACGGACCATTCTATCTGTGGTTGAGTTCATAGGTCAGCCACAGACAGGGCCACGTTTCCCTGGTTCGTGCCCATCTGTAGGGTGTGGGCTGAATGGAGCAGTGAATGCGTGTGTGAATGCGATGGGTCGAATCGGGAACTAGTGGAGGTTCATAGATCGAAGCAGGTGGATGCGGGCTGACAGCCGCCGGTTGATGTTGGCCGACTGAAGGCAGCGGAGGAGCCTGGAGGCTGCCGGCGGAGGGAAGCTCAGGAACCGTCCCTGCTTACCCGGTGTTTACCTTGCAGGTTTGCCTCCCAGGGTGGATTTTGGGTGAGGTGCGCATGCAAGCCATCGAGAGAGTCACGACGTTTCAGGCAGGTGAGCAAAGTCCCGCCCTCCTTCCCTTCTTTCTCTCCTGCTCCCCATTCTGCCACTCAGCCAAGGAGGCCTCGTGACCTGCCGGCTGGAGAGGATGGCCGCATCAGGGGCATTCCGGCAAGCTGGACTGGTCAGACAAAGAGAAGGAGGAGGAAGGAACAAGCATCATTAGAGAGCTGCGAATGCTTCCCCTGATCCAGGGAGCTGGAGGTGTATTAAGTGGTCCGCCAAACGGTAGCCCAGTAGGCCCCAACTTTCCCCCTTCAAAACAGTTCATCTTCTCTTGATCTCGCACCGGCAGCACCAATCCATGGACCTTCTCCTTAGGAGTCTCTTCTTTGGCTATTTCCTTCTAGTCAGATGCCATCCTGTGTCCTTGCGCCTTCCTCCGGCTGGGCTAAATTTGGGGTTCAATTCCAAAGATTCTTTCGGGATTCCTGGGTTCTTTAGCAATTAGTTCCTTTGAAACCCTGGCCCTTGCCTTCAAAATCCGCTCAGACTAGAATGGAAGCGGTTGGACCCTCTGAAGTTCCAATGAAAATGGATCTCTCCTCTCCCCCTCACTCGCACACCGCTCCCCGGGAACCGTTTGGGGTTGCATTTGGTGGGCATGCCAAGCCTTGAAGATCTGCCTGTGTACAAATGGGCATATTATTTGAAAACAGCCAGCCACAAGACTGACTTTTGGACTGTCCCTCTAAGCAAGCAACTTCATCCGCTGGGAACACTAGAGAGGACCTTTCGGGCAGCAGCCCCCAAGGTTAGGGAATGTCCTCTCCACGAAGGTGTGTCTCGCCCCCTCGTTTTCAACCTTTAAGAGGCAGCTGGAAGAGGTTTTTTTGAGGACTGCGTTTGCCTAATCTGGCTTCTTATTCAATGCCAACCCTACGCGCAAGCACCCTTCTCCTCCTCCTCCTTCTGAGGGGTGGGTTTCTATTTGCAAAAGGGGGGGGGAGGGGTTTGCGACCGTGATCAAGTTTGATTCCGCTTTTTGAGGGGAGTCTTCCGTTCATAAAACAAGAAGAGGAGGAAGACTCTTGATGCATTTTGCAAAAAAGGGGGAGGAGAGAGCTGCAATCCACTGGACTAGGAAGTTTTCTGTGGATTTAGGAGATCTCTCCCTATCCCTACGCTCTACTCTTCCAGGGCGTGGGAATGGGAGCGAAGGAGTCCCCCGGTGGGCTGAGGGAAAAAGGGCCCAGAGCTCTCCGTGTGGCCTTGAAGTCCTCCTTTTCGTTTCTCCACCAGACTGAGGCAAGGTGGCAGAAAAAAGGCCCAGGAGAGAGGAGGAGGAGAGCTGATCCAAAGGCTTGCGGAAGGACGGGAGAGGCTCCAGCAGGCAAGTTCTTCCGCGAAAGCGGGAGGGCTTGCAGTGTAAGCAGGGGGTACCTGGCTTCTTGAAGCCCGGCAGGACGCCAGGCCCCGAACCTCCTGATGAGGTCGGCTGGCAGAAGCTGGCAGCAGTCGGCTAGCGGGAGCGGGGTGTGTAGCGGGCAGCTAGGGGGAGGGGAGTGAAAGCGTGAGCGAATGGAATCCCGAAGGCCCGTCGCTTGAGACGGCGAGAGCCCCGGGTGCATTAGGGTCCATTAGGTCCGTGGAGCGAGGATGCCCATCCCTTCAAAGGGACAGGGCGGGTGCTCAGGTGCCCAGACCTTCAAGGGGACAGGGCTGGGCTGCCCATTCCGTTCCTACCGATGGCCCGCGCGTGTGTAGGGGTGGGCACGACGCGGCTCCAGACTCGGCTTCATGGCTAATTTTAGCGGGTTCCTGCTTGACGAGCCGAAGTTGGTGGCAGCCTGCCGTCACCAGCTTTCAGGAACTTTCCAGAGTCTGTGGCGGTTTGTCTTTAGAGCAGAAAGCAGGGGTTTAATGCAACTCAGAGGCTCTTCAGTCTGCTCCCTGCCCTTCGGCTTTGGCAGGGACCAGAAGGCACGGCGTGAAAAGTACTCCGAGTCGGAGAGCCAGTTTGGTGTAGCGATGAGTGCGCGGACTCTTCTCTGGGAAAACCGGGTTTGATTCCCCACTCTTGCACACGCACCTGCTGATGTGACCTTGAGTCAGTCACAAGTTCTCGCAGAGCTGTTCCTCTCAAGAGCAGTTCCTGTTAGAGCTCTCTCAGCTCCACCTACCTCACAGGGTGTCTGATGTGGGGAGGAGAAGGAGATTGTGAGCCGCTCGGAGACTCCTTCGGGTAGTGAATCCAATCTCCTTCTCCTTGTCCTCCTCCTCCTCTTTCTACTTCTCCCCCTTACTTCACCTTCTCCTCTTTCTTCTCCTCCCTCTCCCCTTCCTCTATTAAAACCCTGCCTTCTGCTCCCGACGGACCATTCTATCTGTGGTTGAGTTCATAGGTCAGCCACAGACAGGGCCACGTTTCCCTGGTTCGTGCCCATCTGTAGGGGGTGGGCTGAATGGAGCAGTGAATGCGTGTGTGAATGCGATGGGTCGAATCGGGAACTAGTGGAGGTTCATAGATCGAAGCAGGTGGATGCGGGCTGACAGCCGCCGGTTGATGTTGGCCGACTGAAGGCAGCGGAGGAGCCTGGAGGCTGCCGGCGGAGGGAAGCTCAGGAACCGTCCCTGCTTACCCGGTGTTTACCTTGCAGGTTTGCCTCCCAGGGTGGATTTTGGGTGAGGTGCGCATGCAAGCCATCGAGAGAGTCACGACGTTTCAGGCAGGTGAGCAAAGTCCCGCCCTCCTTCCCTTCTTTCTCTCCTGCTCCCCATTCTGCCACTCAGCCAAGGAGGCCTCGTGACCTGCCGGCTGGAGAGGATGGCCGCATCAGGGGCATTCCGGCAAGCTGGACTGGTCAGACAAAGAGAAGGAGGAGGAAGGAACAAGCCTCATTAGAGAGCTGCGAATGCTTCCCCTGATCCAGGGAGCTGGAGGTGTATTAAGTGGTCCGCCAAACGGTAGCCCAGTAGGCCCCTAGCTTTCCCCCTTCAAAACAGTTCATCTTCTCTTGATCTCGCACCGGCAGCACCAATCCATGGACCTTCTCCTTAGGAGTCTCTTCTTTGGCTATTTCCTTCTAGTCAGATGCCATCCTGTGTCCTTGCGCCTTCCTCCGGCTGGGCTAAATTTGGGGTTCAATTCCAAAGATTCTTTCGGGATTCCTGGGTTCTTTAGCAATTAGTTCCTTTGAAACCCTGGCCCTTGCCTTCAAAATCCGCTCAGACTAGAATGGAAGCGGTTGGACCCTCTGAAGTTCCAATGAAAATGGATCTCTCCTCTCCCCCTCACTCGCACACCGCTCCCCGGGAACCGTTTGGGGTTGCATTTGGTGGGCATGCCAAGCCTTGAAGATCTGCCTGTGTACAAATGGGCATATTATTTGAAAACAGCCAGCCACAAGACTGACTTTTGGACTGTCCCTCTAAGCAAGCAACTTCATCCACTGGGAACACTAGAGAGGACCTTTCGGGCAGCAGCCCCCAAGGTTAGGGAATGTCCTCTCCACGAAGGTGTGTCTCGCCCCCTCGTTTTCAACCTTTAAGAGGCAGCTGGAAGAGGTTTTTTTGAGGACTGCGTTTGCCTAATCTGGCTTCTTATTCATTGCCAACCCTACGCGCAAGCACCCTTCTCCTCCTCCTCCTTCTGAGGGGTGGGTTTCTATTTGCAAAAGGGGGGGGGAGGGGTTTGCGACCGTGATCAAGTTTGATTCCGCTTTTTGAGGGGAGTCTTCCGTTCATAAAACAAGAAGAAGAGGAGGAAGACTCTTGATGCATTTTGCAAAAAAGGGGGAGGAGAGAGCTGCAATCCACTGGACTAGGAAGTTTTCTGTGGATTTAGGAGATCTCTCCCTATCCCTACGCTCTACTCTTCCAGGGCGTGGGAATGGGAGCGAAGGAGTCCCCCGGTGGGCTGAGGGAAAAAGGGCCCAGAGTTCTCCGTGTGGCCTTGAAGTCCTCCTTTTCGTTTCTCCACCAGACTGAGGCAAGGTGGCAGAAAAAAGGCCCAGGAGAGAGGAGGAGGAGAGCTGATCCAAAGGCTTGCGGAAGGACGGGAGAGGCTCCAGCAGGCAAGTTCTTCCGCGAAAGCGGGAGGGCTTGCAGTGTAAGCAGGGGGTACCTGGCTTCTTGAAGCCCGGCAGGACGCCAGGCCCCGAACCTCCTGATGAGGTCGGCTGGCAGAAGCTGGCAGCAGTCGGCTAGCGGGAGCGGGGTGTGTAGCGGGCAGCTAGGGGGAGGGGAGTGAAAGCGTGAGCGAATGGAATCCCGAAGGCCCGTCGCTTGAGACGGCGAGAGCCCCGGGTGCATTAGGGTCCATTAGGTCCGTGGAGCGAGGATGCCCATCCCTTCAAAGGGACAGGGCGGGTGCTCAGGTGCCCAGACCTTCAAGGGGACAGGGCTGGGCTGCCCATTCCGTTCCTACCGATGGCCCGCGCGTGTGTAGGGGTGGGCACGACGCGGCTCCAGACTCGGCTTCATGGCTAATTTTAGCGGGTTCCTGCTTGACGAGCCGAAGTTGGTGGCAGCCTGCCGTCACCAGCTTTCAGGAACTTTCCAGAGTCTGTGGCGGTTTGTCTTTAGAGCAGAAAGCAGGGGTTTAATGCAACTCAGAGGCTCTTCAGTCTGCTCCCTGCCCTTCGGCTTTGGCAGGGACCAGAAGGCACGGCGTGAAAAGTACTCCGAGTCGGAGAGCCAGTTTGGTGTAGCGATGAGTGCGCGGACTCTTCTCTGGGAAAACCGGGTTTGATTCCCCACTCTTGCACACGCACCTGCTGATGTGACCTTGAGTCAGTCACAAGTTCTCGCAGAGCTGTTCCTCTCAAGAGCAGTTCCTGTTAGAGCTCTCTCAGCTCCACCTACCTCACAGGGTGTCTGATGTGGGGAGGAGAAGGAGATTGTGAGCCGCTCGGAGACTCCTTCGGGTAGTGAATCCAATCTCCTTCTCCTTGTCCCCCTCCTCCTCTTTCTACTTCTCCCCCTTACTTCACCTTCTCCTCTTTCTTCTCCTCCCTCTCCCCTTCCTCTATTAAAATCCTGCCTTCTGCTCCCGACGGACCATTCTATATGTGGTTGAGTTCATAGGTCAGCCACAGACAGGGCCACGTTTCCCTGGTTCGTGCCCATCTGTAGGGGGTGGGCTGAATGGAGCAGTGAATGCGTGTGTGAATGCGATGGGTCGAATCGGGAACTAGTGGAGGTTCATAGATCAAAGCAGGTGGATGCGGGCTGACAGCCGCCGGTTGATGTTGGCCGACTGAAGGCAGCGGAGGAGCCTGGAGGCTGCCGGCGGAGGGAAGCTCAGGAACCGTCCCTGCTTACCCGGTGTTTACCTTGCAGGTTTGCCTCCCAGGGTGGATTTTGGGTGAGGTGCGCATGCAAGCCATCGAGAGAGTCACGACGTTTCAGGCAGGTGAGCAAAGTCCCGCCCTCCTTCCCTTCTTTCTCTCCTGCTCCCCATTCTGCCACTCAGCCAAGGAGGCCTCGTGACCTGCCGGCTGGAGAGGATGGCCGCATCAGGGGCATTCCGGCAAGCTGGACTGGTCAGACAAAGAGAAGGAGGAGGAAGGAACAAGCCTCATTAGAGAGCTGCGAATGCTTCCCCTGATCCAGGGAGCTGGAGGTGTATTAAGTGGTCCGCCAAACGGTAGCCCAGTAGGCCCCTAGCTTTCCCCCTTCAAAACAGTTCATCTTCTCTTGATCTCGCACCGGCAGCACCAATCCATGGACCTTCTCCTTAGGAGTCTCTTCTTTGGCTATTTCCTTCTAGTCAGATGCCATCCTGTGTCCTTGCGCCTTCCTCCGGCTGGGCTAAATTTGGGGTTCAATTCCAAAGATTCTTTCGGGATTCCTGGGTTCTTTAGCAATTAGTTCCTTTGAAGCCCTGGCCCTTGTCTTCAAAATCCGCTCAGACTAGAATGGAAGCGGTTGGACCCTCTGAAGTTCCAATGAAAATGGATCTCTCCTCTCCCCCTCACTCGCACACCGCTCCCCGGGAACCGTTTGGGGTTGCATTTGGTGGGCATGCCAAGCCTTGAAGATCTGCCTGTGTACAAATGGGCATATTATTTGAAAACAGCCAGCCACAAGACTGACTTTTGGACTGTCCCTCTAAGCAAGCAACTTCATCCGCTGGGAACACTAGAGAGGACCTTTCGGGCAGCAGCCCCCAAGGTTAGGGAATGTCCTCTCCACGAAGGTGTGTCTCGCCCCCTCGTTTTCAACCTTTAAGAGGCAGCTGGAAGAGGTTTTTTTGAGGACTGCGTTTGCCTAATCTGGCTTCTTATTCAATGCCAACCCTACGCGCAAGCACCCTTCTCCTCCTCCTCCTTCTGAGGGGTGGGTTTCTATTTGCAAAAGGGGGGGGGAGGGGTTTGCGACCGTGATCAAGTTTGATTCCGCTTTTTGAGGGGAGTCTTCCGTTCATAAAACAAGAAGAGGAGGAAGACTCTTGATGCATTTTGCAAAAAAGGGGGAGGAGAGAGCTGCAATCCACTGGACTAGGAAGTTTTCTGTGGATTTAGGAGATCTCTCCCTATCCCTACGCTCTACTCTTCCAGGGCGTGGGAATGGGAGCGAAGGAGTCCCCCGGTGGGCTGAGGGAAAAAGGGCCCAGAGTTCTCCGTGTGGCCTTGAAGTCCTCCTTTTCGTTTCTCCACCAGACTGAGGCAAGGTGGCAGAAAAAAGGCCCAGGAGAGAGGAGGAGGAGAGCTGATCCAAAGGCTTGCGGAAGGACGGGAGAGGCTCCAGCAGGCAAGTTCTTCCTCTTTCTACTTCTCCCCCTTACTTCACCTTCTCCTCTTTCTTCTCCTCCCTCTCCCCTTCCTCTATTAAAACCCTGCCTTCTGCTCCCGACGGACCATTCTATCTGTGGTTGAGTTCATAGGTCAGCCACAGACAGGGCCACGTTTCCCTGGTTCGTGCCCATCTGTAGGGGGTGGGCTGAATGGAGCAGTGAATGCGTGTGTGAATGCGATGGGTCGAATCGGGAACTAGTGGAGGTTCATAGATCGAAGCAGGTGGGAATGGGAGCGAAGGAGCGAAGGAGTCCCCCGGTGGGCTGAGGGAAAAAGGGCCCAGAGTTCTCCGTGTGGCCTTGAAGTCCTCCTTTTCGTTTCTCCACCAGACTGAGGCAAGGTGGCAGAAAAAAGGCCCAGGAGAGAGGAGGAGGAGAGCTGATCCAAAGGCTTGGGGAAGGACGGGAGAGGCTCCAGCAGGCAAGTTCTTCCGCGAAAGCGGGAGGGCTTGCAGTGTAAGCAGGGGGTACCTGGCTTCTTGAAGCCCGGCAGGACGCCAGGCCCCGAACCTCCTGATGAGGTCGGCTGGCAGAAGCTGGCAGCAGTCGGCTAGCGGGAGCGGGGTGTGTAGCGGGCAGCTAGGGGGAGGGGAGTGAAAGCGTGAGCGAATGGAATCCCGAAGGCCCGTCGCTTGAGACGGCGAGAGCCCCGGGTGCATTAGGGTCCATTAGGTCCGTGGAGCGAGGATGCCCATCCCTTCAAAGGGACAGGGTGGGTGCTCAGGTGCCCAGACCTTCAAGGGGACAGGGCTGGGCTGCCCATTCCGTTCCTACCGATGGCCCGCGCGTGTGTAGGGGTGGGCACGACGCGGCTCCAGACTCGGCTTCATGGCTAATTTTAGCGGGTTCCTGCTTGACGAGCCGAAGTTGGTGGCAGCCTGCCGTCACCAGCTTTCAGGAACTTTCCAGAGTCTGTGGCGGTTTGTCTTTAGAGCAGAAAGCAGGGGTTTAATGCAACTCAGAGGCTCTTCAGTCTGCTCCCTGCCCTTCGGCTTTGGCAGGGACCAGAAGGCACGGCGTGAAAAGTACTCCGAGTCGGAGAGCCAGTTTGGTGTAGCGATGAGTGCGCGGACTCTTCTCTGGGAAAACCGGGTTTGATTCCCCACTCTTGCACACGCACCTGCTGATGTGACCTTGAGTCAGTCACAAGTTCTCGCAGAGCTGTTCCTCTCAAGAGCAGTTCCTGTTAGAGCTCTCTCAGCTCCACCTACCTCACAGGGTGTCTGATGTGGGGAGGAGAAGGAGATTGTGAGCCGCTCGGAGACTCCTTCGGGTAGTGAATCCAATCTCCTTCTCCTTGTCCCCCTCCTCCTCTTTCTACTTCTCCCCCTTACTTCACCTTCTCCTCTTTCTTCTCCTCCCTCTCCCCTTCCTCTATTAAAACCCTGCCTTCTGCTCCCGACGGACCATTCTATCTGTGGTTGAGTTCATAGGTCAGCCACAGACAGGGCCACGTTTCCTTGGTTCGTGCCCATCTGTAGGGGGTGGGCTGAATGGAGCAGTGAATGCGTGTGTGAATGCGATGGGTCGAATCGGGAACTAGTGGAGGTTCATAGATCGAAGCAGGTGGATGCGGGCTGACAGCCGCCGGTTGATGTTGGCCGACTGAAGGCAGCGGAGGAGCCTGGAGGCTGCCGGCGGAGGGAAGCTCAGGAACCGTCCCTGCTTACCCGGTGTTTACCTTGCAGGTTTGCCTCCCAGGGTGGATTTTGGGTGAGGTGCGCATGCAAGCCATCGAGAGAGTCACGACGTTTCAGGCAGGTGAGCAAAGTCCCGCCCTCCTTCCCTTCTTTCTCTCCTGCTCCCCATTCTGCCACTCAGCCAAGGAGGCCTCGTGACCTGCCGGCTGGAGAGGATGGCCGCATCAGGGGCATTCCGGCAAGCTGGACTGGTCAGACAAAGAGAAGGAGGAGGAAGGAACAAGCCTCATTAGAGAGCTGCGAATGCTTCCCCTGATCCAGGGAGCTGGAGGTGTATTAAGTGGTCCGCCAAACGGTAGCCCAGTAGGCCCCTAGCTTTCCCCCTTCAAAACAGTTCATCTTCTCTTGATCTCGCACCGGCAGCACCAATCCATGGACCTTCTCCTTAGGAGTCTCTTCTTTGGCTATTTCCTTCTAGTCAGATGCCATCCTGTGTCCTTGCGCCTTCCTCCGGCTGGGCTAAATTTGGGGTTCAATTCCAAAGATTCTTTCGGGATTCCTGGGTTCTTTGGCAATTAGTTCCTTTGAAACCCTGGCCCTTGCCTTCAAAATCCGCTCAGACTAGAATGGAAGCGGTTGGACCCTCTGAAGTTCCAATGAAAATGGATCTCTCCTCTCCCCCTCACTCGCACACCGCTCCCCGGGAACCGTTTGGGGTTGCATTTGGTGGGCATGCCAAGCCTTGAAGATCTGCCTGTGTACAAATGGGCATATTATTTGAAAACAGCCAGCCACAAGACTGACTTTTGGACTGTCCCTCTAAGCAAGCAACTTCATCCGCTGGGAACACTAGAGAGGACCTTTCGGGCAGCAGCCCCCAAGGTTAGGGAATGTCCTCTCCACGAAGGTGTGTCTCGCCCCCTCGTTTTCAACCTTTAAGAGGCAGCTGGAAGAGGTTTTTTTGAGGACTGCGTTTGCCTAATCTGGCTTCTTATTCATTGCCAACCCTACGCGCAAGCACCCTTCTCCTCCTCCTCCTTCTGAGGGGTGGGTTTCTATTTGCAAAAGGGGGGGGAGGGGTTTGCGACCGTGATCAAGTTTGATTCCGCTTTTTGAGGGGAGTCTTCCGTTCATAAAACAAGAAGAAGAGGAGGAAGACTCTTGATGCATTTTGCAAAAAAGGGGGAGGAGAGAGCTGCAATCCACTGGACTAGGAAGTTTTCTGTGGATTTAGGAGATCTCTCCCTATCCCTACGCTCTACTCTTCCAGGGCGTGGGAATGGGAGCGAAGGAGTCCCCCGGTGGGCTGAGGGAAAAAGGGCCCAGAGCTCTCCGT
This sequence comes from Heteronotia binoei, assembly GCF_032191835.1. Classification (NCBI taxonomy): domain Eukaryota; kingdom Metazoa; phylum Chordata; class Lepidosauria; order Squamata; family Gekkonidae; genus Heteronotia; species Heteronotia binoei. The sequence continues at coordinate 257,964,216 of NC_083223.1, forward strand.
GTGGCCTTGAAGTCCTCCTTTTCGTTTCTCCACCAGACTGAGGCAAGGTGGCAGAAAAAAGGCCCAGGAGAGAGGAGGAGGAGAGCTGATCCAAAGGCTTGCGGAAGGACGGGAGAGGCTCCAGCAGGCAAGTTCTTCCGCGAAAGCGGGAGGGCTTGCAGTGTAAGCAGGGGGTACCTGGCTTCTTGAAGCCCGGCAGGACGCCAGGCCCCGAACCTCCTGATGAGGTCGGCTGGCAGAAGCTGGCAGCAGTCGGCTAGCGGGAGCGGGGTGTGTAGCGGGCAGCTAGGGGGAGGGGAGTGAAAGCGTGAGCGAATGGAATCCCGAAGGCCCGTCGCTTGAGACGGCGAGAGCCCCGGGTGCATTAGGGTCCATTAGGTCCGTGGAGCGAGGATGCCCATCCCTTCAAAGGGACAGGGTGGGTGCTCAGGTGCCCAGACCTTCAAGGGGACAGGGCTGGGCTGCCCATTCCGTTCCTACCGATGGCCCGCGCGTGTGTAGGGGTGGGCACGACGCGGCTCCAGACTCGGCTTCATGGCTAATTTTAGCGGGTTCCTGCTTGACGAGCCGAAGTTGGTGGCAGCCTGCCGTCACCAGCTTTCAGGAACTTTCCAGAGTCTGTGGCGGTTTGTCTTTAGAGCAGAAAGCAGGGGGTTAATGCAACTCAGAGGCTCTTCAGTCTGCTCCCTGCCCTTCGGCTTTGGCAGGGACCAGAAGGCACGGCGTGAAAAGTACTCCGAGTCGGAGAGCCAGTTTGGTGTAGCGATGAGTGCGCGGACTCTTCTCTGGGAAAACCGGGTTTGATTCCCCACTCTTGCACACGCACCTGCTGATGTGACCTTGAGTCAGTCACAAGTTCTCGCAGAGCTGTTCCTCTCAAGAGCAGTTCCTGTTAGAGCTCTCTCAGCTCCACCTACCTCACAGGGTGTCTGATGTGGGGAGGAGAAGGAGATTGTGAGCCGCTCGGAGACTCCTTCGGGTAGTGAATCCAATCTCCTTCTCCTTGTCCTCCTCCTCCTCTTTCTACTTCTCCCCCTTACTTCACCTTCTCCTCTTTCTTCTCCTCCCTCTCCCCTTCCTCTATTAAAACCCTGCCTTCTGCTCCCGACGGACCATTCTATCTGTGGTTGAGTTCATAGGTCAGCCACAGACAGGGCCACGTTTCCCTGGTTCGTGCCCATCTGTAGGGGGTGGGCTGAATGGAGCAGTGAATGCGTGTGTGAATGCGATGGGTCGAATCGGGAACTAGTGGAGGTTCATAGATCGAAGCAGGTGGATGCGGGCTGACAGCCGCCGGTTGATGTTGGCCGACTGAAGGCAGCGGAGGAGCCTGGAGGCTGCCGGCGGAGGGAAGCTCAGGAACCGTCCCTGCTTACCCGGTGTTTACCTTGCAGGTTTGCCTCCCAGGGTGGATTTTGGGTGAGGTGCGCATGCAAGCCATCGAGAGAGTCACGACGTTTCAGGCAGGTGAGCAAAGTCCCGCCCTCCTTCCCTTCTTTCTCTCCTGCTCCCCATTCTGCCACTCAGCCAAGGAGGCCTCGTGACCTGCCGGCTGGAGAGGATGGCCGCATCAGGGGCATTCCGGCAAGCTGGACTGGTCAGACAAAGAGAAGGAGGAGGAAGGAACAAGCCTCATTAGAGAGCTGCGAATGCTTCCCCTGATCCAGGGAGCTGGAGGTGTATTAAGTGGTCCGCCAAACGGTAGCCCAGTAGGCCCCTAGCTTTCCCCCTTCAAAACAGTTCATCTTCTCTTGATCTCGCACCGGCAGCACCAATCCATGGACCTTCTCCTTAGGAGTCTCTTCTTTGGCTATTTCCTTCTAGTCAGATGCCATCCTGTGTCCTTGCGCCTTCCTCCGGCTGGGCTAAATTTGGGGTTCAATTCCAAAGATTCTTTCGGGATTCCTGGGTTCTTTAGCAATTAGTTCCTTTGAAACCCTGGCCCTTGCCTTCAAAATCCGCTCAGACTAGAATGGAAGCGGTTGGACCCTCTGAAGTTCCAATGAAAATGGATCTCTCCTCTCCCCCTCACTCGCACACCGCTCCCCGGGAACCGTTTGGGGTTGCATTTGGTGGGCATGCCAAGCCTTGAAGATCTGCCTGTGTACAAATGGGCATATTATTTGAAAACAGCCAGCCACAAGACTGACTTTTGGACTGTCCCTCTAAGCAAGCAACTTCATCCGCTGGGAACACTAGAGAGGACCTTTCGGGCAGCAGCCCCCAAGGTTAGGGAATGTCCTCTCCACGAAGGTGTGTCTCGCCCCCTCGTTTTCAACCTTTAAGAGGCAGCTGGAAGAGGTTTTTTTGAGGACTGCGTTTGCCTAATCTGGCTTCTTATTCATTGCCAACCCTACGCGCAAGCACCCTTCTCCTCCTCCTCCTTCTGAGGGGTGGGTTTCTATTTGCAAAAGGGGGGGGAGGGGTTTGCGACCGTGATCAAGTTTGATTCCGCTTTTTGAGGGGAGTCTTCCGTTCATAAAACAAGAAGAAGAGGAGGAAGACTCTTGATGCATTTTGCAAAAAAGGGGGAGGAGAGAGCTGCAATCCACTGGACTAGGAAGTTTTCTGTGGATTTAGGAGATCTCTCCCTATCCCTACGCTCTACTCTTCCAGGGCGTGGGAATGGGAGCGAAGGAGTCCCCCGGTGGGCTGAGGGAAAAAGGGCCCAGAGCTCTCCGTGTGGCCTTGAAGTCCTCCTTTTCGTTTCTCCACCAGACTGAGGCAAGGTGGCAGAAAAAAGGCCCAGGAGAGAGGAGGAGGAGAGCTGATCCAAAGGCTTGCGGAAGGACGGGAGAGGCTCCAGCAGGCAAGTTCTTCCGCGAAAGCGGGAGGGCTTGCAGTGTAAGCAGGGGGTACCTGGCTTCTTGAAGCCCGGCAGGACGCCAGGCCCCGAACCTCCTGATGAGGTCGGCTGGCAGAAGCTGGCAGCAGTCGGCTAGCGGGAGCGGGGTGTGTAGCGGGCAGCTAGGGGGAGGGGAGTGAAAGCGTGAGCGAATGGAATCCCGAAGGCCCGTCGCTTGAGACGGCGAGAGCCCCGGGTGCATTAGGGTCCATTAGGTCCGTGGAGCGAGGATGCCCATCCCTTCAAAGGGACAGGGCGGGTGCTCAGGTGCCCAGACCTTCAAGGGGACAGGGCTGGGCTGCCCATTCCGTTCCTACCGATGGCCCGCGCGTGTGTAGGGGTGGGCACGACGCGGCTCCAGACTCGGCTTCATGGCTAATTTTAGCGGGTTCCTGCTTGACGAGCCGAAGTTGGTGGCAGCCTGCCGTCACCAGCTTTCAGGAACTTTCCAGAGTCTGTGGCGGTTTGTCTTTAGAGCAGAAAGCAGGGGTTTAATGCAACTCAGAGGCTCTTCAGTCTGCTCCCTGCCCTTCGGCTTTGGCAGGGACCAGAAGGCACGGCGTGAAAAGTACTCCGAGTCGGAGAGCCAGTTTGGTGTAGCGATGAGTGCGCGGACTCTTCTCTGGGAAAACCGGGTTTGATTCCCCACTCTTGCACACGCACCTGCTGATGTGACCTTGAGTCAGTCACAAGTTCTCGCAGAGCTGTTCCTCTCAAGAGCAGTTCCTGTTAGAGCTCTCTCAGCTCCACCTACCTCACAGGGTGTCTGATGTGGGGAGGAGAAGGAGATTGTGAGCCGCTCGGAGACTCCTTCGGGTAGTGAATCCAATCTCCTTCTCCTTGTCCTCCTCCTCCTCTTTCTACTTCTCCCCCTTACTTCACCTTCTCCTCTTTCTTCTCCTCCCTCTCCCCTTCCTCTATTAAAACCCTGCCTTCTGCTCCCGACGGACCATTCTATCTGTGGTTGAGTTCATAGGTCAGCCACAGACAGGGCCACGTTTCCCTGGTTCGTGCCCATCTGTAGGGGGTGGGCTGAATGGAGCAGTGAATGCGTGTGTGAATGCGATGGGTCGAATCGGGAACTAGTGGAGGTTCATAGATCGAAGCAGGTGGATGCGGGCTGACAGCCGCCGGTCGATGTTGGCCGACTGAAGGCAGCGGAGGAGCCTGGAGGCTGCCGGCGGAGGGAAGCTCAGGAACCGTCCCTGCTTACCCGGTGTTTACCTTGCAGGTTTGCCTCCCAGGGTGGATTTTGGGTGAGGTGCGCATGCAAGCCATCGAGAGAGTCACGACGTTTCAGGCAGGTGAGCAAAGTCCCGCCCTCCTTCCCTTCTTTCTCTCCTGCTCCCCATTCTGCCACTCAGCCAAGGAGGCCTCGTGACCTGCCGGCTGGAGAGGATGGCCGCATCAGGGGCATTCCGGCAAGCTGGACTGGTCAGACAAAGAGAAGGAGGAGGAAGGAACAAGCCTCATTAGAGAGCTGCGAATGCTTCCCCTGATCCAGGGAGCTGGAGGTGTATTAAGTGGTCCGCCAAACGGTAGCCCAGTAGGCCCCTAGCTTTCCCCCTTCAAAACAGTTCATCTTCTCTTGATCTCGCACCGGCAGCACCAATCCATGGACCTTCTCCTTAGGAGTCTCTTCTTTGGCTATTTCCTTCTAGTCAGATGCCATCCTGTGTCCTTGCGCCTTCCTCCGGCTGGGCTAAATTTGGGGTTCAATTCCAAAGATTCTTTCGGGATTCCTGGGTTCTTTAGCAATTAGTTCCTTTGAAACCCTGGCCCTTGCCTTCAAAATCCGCTCAGACTAGAATGGAAGCGGTTGGACCCTCTGAAGTTCCAATGAAAATGGATCTCTCCTCTCCCCCTCACTCGCACACCGCTCCCCGGGAACCGTTTGGGGTTGCATTTGGTGGGCATGCCAAGCCTTGAAGATCTGCCTGTGTACAAATGGGCATATTATTTGAAAACAGCCAGCCACAAGACTGACTTTTGGACTGTCCCTCTAAGCAAGCAACTTCATCCGCTGGGAACACTAGAGAGGACCTTTCGGGCAGCAGCCCCCAAGGTTAGGGAATGTCCTCTCCACGAAGGTGTGTCTCGCCCCCTCGTTTTCAACCTTTAAGAGGCAGCTGGAAGAGGTTTTTTTGAGGACTGCGTTTGCCTAATCTGGCTTCTTATTCATTGCCAACCCTACGCGCAAGCACCCTTCTCCTCCTCCTCCTTCTGAGGGGTGGGTTTCTATTTGCAAAAGGGGGGGGGAGGGGTTTGCGACCGTGATCAAGTTTGATTCCGCTTTTTGAGGGGAGTCTTCCGTTCATAAAACAAGAAGAAGAGGAGGAAGACTCTTGATGCATTTTGCAAAAAAGGGGGAGGAGAGAGCTGCAATCCACTGGACTAGGAAGTTTTCTGTGGACTTAGGAGATCTCTCCCTATCCCTACGCTCTACTCTTCCAGGGCGTGGGAATGGGAGCGAAGGAGTCCCCCGGTGGGCTGAGGGAAAAAGGGCCCAGAGTTCTCCGTGTGGCCTTGAAGTCCTCCTTTTCGTTTCTCCACCAGACTGAGGCAAGGTGGCAGAAAAAAGGCCCAGGAGAGAGGAGCAAAAGAGCTGATCCAAAGGCTTGCGGAAGGACGGGAGAGGCTCTAGCAGGCAAGTTCTTCCGCGAAAGCGGGAGGGCTTGCAGTGTAAGCAGGGGGTACCTGGCTTCTTGAAGCCCGGCAGGACGCCAGGCCCCGAACCTCCTGATGAGGTCGGCTGGCAGAAGCTGGCAGCAGTCGGCTAGCGGGAGCGGGGTGTGTAGCGGGCAGCTAGGGGGAGGGGAGTGAAAGCGTGAGCGAATGGAATCCCGAAGGCCCGTCGCTTGAGACGGCGAGAGCCCCGGGTGCATTAGGGTCCATTAGGTCCGTGGAGCGAGGATGCCCATCCCTTCAAAGGGACAGGGCGGGTGCTCAGGTGCCCAGACCTTCAAGGGGACAGGGCTGGGCTGCCCATTCCGTTCCTACCGATGGCCCGCGCGTGTGTAGGGGTGGGCACGACGCGGCTCCAGACTCGGCTTCATGGCTAATTTTAGCGGGTTCCTGCTTGACGAGCCGAAGTTGGTGGCAGCCTGCCGTCACCAGCTTTCAGGAACTTTCCAGAGTCTGTGGCGGTTTGTCTTTAGAGCAGAAAGCAGGGGTTTAATGCAACTCAGAGGCTCTTCAGTCTGCTCCCTGCCCTTCGGCTTTGGCAGGGACCAGAAGGCACGGCGTGAAAAGTACTCCGAGTCGGAGAGCCAGTTTGGTGTAGCGATGAGTGCGCGGACTCTTCTCTGGGAAAACCGGGTTTGATTCCCCACTCTTGCACACGCACCTGCTGATGTGACCTTGAGTCAGTCACAAGTTCTCGCAGAGCTGTTCCTCTCAAGAGCAGTTCCTGTTAGAGCTCTCTCAGCTCCACCTACCTCACAGGGTGTCTGATGTGGGGAGGAGAAGGAGATTGTGAGCCGCTCGGAGACTCCTTCGGGTAGTGAATCCAATCTCCTTCTCCTTGTCCTCCTCCTCCTCTTTCTACTTCTCCCCCTTACTTCACCTTCTCCTCTTTCTTCTCCTCCCTCTCCCCTTCCTCTATTAAAACCCTGCCTTCTGCTCCCGACGGACCATTCTATCTGTGGTTGAGTTCATAGGTCAGCCACAGACAGGGCCACGTTTCCCTGGTTCGTGCCCATCTGTAGGGGGTGGGCTGAATGGAGCAGTGAATGCGTGTGTGAATGCGATGGGTCGAATCGGGAACTAGTGGAGGTTCATAGATCGAAGCAGGTGGATGCGGGCTGACAGCCGCCGGTCGATGTTGGCCGACTGAAGGCAGCGGAGGAGCCTGGAGGCTGCCGGCGGAGGGAAGCTCAGGAACCGTCCCTGCTTACCCGGTGTTTACCTTGCAGGTTTGCCTCCCAGGGTGGATTTTGGGTGAGGTGCGCATGCAAGCCATCGAGAGAGTCACGACGTTTCAGGCAGGTGAGCAAAGTCCCGCCCTCCTTCCCTTCTTTCTCTCCTGCTCCCCATTCTGCCACTCAGCCAAGGAGGCCTCGTGACCTGCCGGCTGGAGAGGATGGCCGCATCAGGGGCATTCCGGCAAGCTGGACTGGTCAGACAAAGAGAAGGAGGAGGAAGGAACAAGCCTCATTAGAGAGCTGCGAATGCTTCCCCTGATCCAGGGAGCTGGAGGTGTATTAAGTGGTCCGCCAAACGGTAGCCCAGTAGGCCCCTAGCTTTCCCCCTTCAAAACAGTTCATCTTCTCTTGATCTCGCACCGGCAGCACCAATCCATGGACCTTCTCCTTAGGAGTCTCTTCTTTGGCTATTTCCTTCTAGTCAGATGCCATCCTGTGTCCTTGCGCCTTCCTCCGGCTGGGCTAAATTTGGGGTTCAATTCCAAAGATTCTTTCGGGATTCCTGGGTTCTTTAGCAATTAGTTCCTTTGAAACCCTGGCCCTTGCCTTCAAAATCCGCTCAGACTAGAATGGAAGCGGTTGGACCCTCTGAAGTTCCAATGAAAATGGATCTCTCCTCTCCCCCTCACTCGCACACCGCTCCCCGGGAACCGTTTGGGGTTGCATTTGGTGGGCATGCCAAGCCTTGAAGATCTGCCTGTGTACAAATGGGCATATTATTTGAAAACAGCCAGCCACAAGACTGACTTTTGGACTGTCCCTCTAAGCAAGCAACTTCATCCGCTGGGAACACTAGAGAGGACCTTTCGGGCAGCAGCCCCCAAGGTTAGGGAATGTCCTCTCCACGAAGGTGTGTCTCGCCCCCTCGTTTTCAACCTTTAAGAGGCAGCTGGAAGAGGTTTTTTTGAGGACTGCGTTTGCCTAATCTGGCTTCTTATTCATTGCCAACCCTACGCGCAAGCACCCTTCTCCTCCTCCTCCTTCTGAGGGGTGGGTTTCTATTTGCAAAAGGGGGGGGGAGGGGTTTGCGACCGTGATCAAGTTTGATTCCGCTTTTTGAGGGGAGTCTTCCGTTCATAAAACAAGAAGAAGAGGAGGAAGACTCTTGATGCATTTTGCAAAAAAGGGGGAGGAGAGAGCTGCAATCCACTGGACTAGGAAGTTTTCTGTGGATTTAGGAGATCTCTCCCTATCCCTACGCTCTACTCTTCCAGGGCGTGGGAATGGGAGCGAAGGAGTCCCCCGGTGGGCTGAGGGAAAAAGGGCCCAGAGCTCTCCGTGTGGCCTTGAAGTCCTCCTTTTCGTTTCTCCACCAGACTGAGGCAAGGTGGCAGAAAAAAGGCCCAGGAGAGAGGAGGAGGAGAGCTGATCCAAAGGCTTGCGGAAGGACGGGAGAGGCTCCAGCAGGCAAGTTCTTCCGCGAAAGCGGGAGGGCTTGCAGTGTAAGCAGGGGGTACCTGGCTTCTTGAAGCCCGGCAGGACGCCAGGCCCCGAACCTCCTGATGAGGTCGGCTGGCAGAAGCTGGCAGCAGTCGGCTAGCGGGAGCGGGGTGTGTAGCGGGCAGCTAGGGGGAGGGGAGTGAAAGCGTGAGCGAATGGAATCCCGAAGGCCCGTCGCTTGAGACGGCGAGAGCCCCGGGTGCATTAGGGTCCATTAGGTCCGTGGAGCGAGGATGCCCATCCCTTCAAAGGGACAGGGCGGGTGCTCAGGTGCCCAGACCTTCAAGGGGACAGGGCTGGGCTGCCCATTCCGTTCCTACCGATGGCCCGCGCGTGTGTAGGGGTGGGCACGACGCGGCTCCAGACTCGGCTTCATGGCTAATTTTAGCGGGTTCCTGCTTGACGAGCCGAAGTTGGTGGCAGCCTGCCGTCACCAGCTTTCAGGAACTTTCCAGAGTCTGTGGCGGTTTGTCTTTAGAGCAGAAAGCAGGGGTTTAATGCAACTCAGAGGCTCTTCAGTCTGCTCCCTGCCCTTCGGCTTTGGCAGGGACCAGAAGGCACGGCGTGAAAAGTACTCCGAGTCGGAGAGCCAGTTTGGTGTAGCGATGAGTGCGCGGACTCTTCTCTGGGAAAACCGGGTTTGATTCCCCACTCTTGCACACGCACCTGCTGATGTGACCTTGAGTCAGTCACAAGTTCTCGCAGAGCTGTTCCTCTCAAGAGCAGTTCCTGTTAGAGCTCTCTCAGCTCCACCTACCTCACAGGGTGTCTGATGTGGGGAGGAGAAGGAGATTGTGAGCCGCTCGGAGACTCCTTCGGGTAGTGAATCCAATCTCCTTCTCCTTGTCCTCCTCCTCCTCTTTCTACTTCTCCCCCTTACTTCACCTTCTCCTCTTTCTTCTCCTCCCTCTCCCCTTCCTCTATTAAAACCCTGCCTTCTGCTCCCGACGGACCATTCTATCTGTGGTTGAGTTCATAGGTCAGCCACAGACAGGGCCACGTTTCCCTGGTTCGTGCCCATCTGTAGGGGGTGGGCTGAATGGAGCAGTGAATGCGTGTGTGAATGCGATGGGTCGAATCGGGAACTAGTGGAGGTTCATAGATCGAAGCAGGTGGATGCGGGCTGACAGCCGCCGGTCGATGTTGGCCGACTGAAGGCAGCGGAGGAGCCTGGAGGCTGCCGGCGGAGGGAAGCTCAGGAACCGTCCCTGCTTACCCGGTGTTTACCTTGCAGGTTTGCCTCCCAGGGTGGATTTTGGGTGAGGTGCGCATGCAAGCCATCGAGAGAGTCACGACGTTTCAGGCAGGTGAGCAAAGTCCCGCCCTCCTTCCCTTCTTTCTCTCCTGCTCCCCATTCTGCCACTCAGCCAAGGAGGCCTCGTGACCTGCCGGCTGGAGAGGATGGCCGCATCAGGGGCATTCCGGCAAGCTGGACTGGTCAGACAAAGAGAAGGAGGAGGAAGGAACAAGCCTCATTAGAGAGCTGCGAATGCTTCCCCTGATCCAGGGAGCTGGAGGTGTATTAAGTGGTCCGCCAAACGGTAGCCCAGTAGGCCCCTAGCTTTCCCCCTTCAAAACAGTTCATCTTCTCTTGATCTCGCACCGGCAGCACCAATCCATGGACCTTCTCCTTAGGAGTCTCTTCTTTGGCTATTTCCTTCTAGTCAGATGCCATCCTGTGTCCTTGCGCCTTCCTCCGGCTGGGCTAAATTTGGGGTTCAATTCCAAAGATTCTTTCGGGATTCCTGGGTTCTTTAGCAATTAGTTCCTTTGAAACCCTGGCCCTTGCCTTCAAAATCCGCTCAGACTAGAATGGAAGCGGTTGGACCCTCTGAAGTTCCAATGAAAATGGATCTCTCCTCTCCCCCTCACTCGCACACCGCTCCCCGGGAACCGTTTGGGGTTGCATTTGGTGGGCATGCCAAGCCTTGAAGATCTGCCTGTGTACAAATGGGCATATTATTTGAAAACAGCCAGCCACAAGACTGACTTTTGGACTGTCCCTCTAAGCAAGCAACTTCATCCGCTGGGAACACTAGAGAGGACCTTTCGGGCAGCAGCCCCCAAGGTTAGGGAATGTCCTCTCCACGAAGGTGTGTCTCGCCCCCTCGTTTTCAACCTTTAAGAGGCAGCTGGAAGAGGTTTTTTTGAGGACTGCGTTTGCCTAATCTGGCTTCTTATTCATTGCCAACCCTACGCGCAAGCACCCTTCTCCTCCTCCTCCTTCTGAGGGGTGGGTTTCTATTTGCAAAAGGGGGGGGAGGGGTTTGCGACCGTGATCAAGTTTGATTCCGCTTTTTGAGGGGAGTCTTCCGTTCATAAAACAAGAAGAAGAGGAGGAAGACTCTTGATGCATTTTGCAAAAAAGGGGGAGGAGAGAGCTGCAATCCACTGGACTAGGAAGTTTTCTGTGGATTTAGGAGATCTCTCCCTATCCCTACGCTCTACTCTTCCAGGGCGTGGGAATGGGAGCGAAGGAGTCCCCCGGTGGGCTGAGGGAAAAAGGGCCCAGAGTTCTCCGTGTGGCCTTGAAGTCCTCCTTTTCGTTTCTCCACCAGACTGAGGCAAGGTGGCAGAAAAAAGGCCCAGGAGAGAGGAGGAGGAGAGCTGATCCAAAGGCTTGCGGAAGGACGGGAGAGGCTCCAGCAGGCAAGTTCTTCCGCGAAAGCGGGAGGGCTTGCAGTGTAAGCAGGGGGTACCTGGCTTCTTGAAGCCCGGCAGGACGCCAGGCCCCGAACCTCCTGATGAGGTCGGCTGGCAGAAGCTGGCAGCAGTCGGCTAGCGGGAGCGGGGTGTGTAGCGGGCAGCTAGGGGGAGGGGAGTGAAAGCGTGAGCGAATGGAATCCCGAAGGCCCGTCGCTTGAGACGGCGAGAGCCCCGGGTGCATTAGGGTCCATTAGGTCCGTGGAGCGAGGATGCCCATCCCTTCAAAGGGACAGGGCGGGTGCTCAGGTGCCCAGACCTTCAAGGGGACAGGGCTGGGCTGCCCATTCCGTTCCTACCGATGGCCCGCGCGTGTGTAGGGGTGGGCACGACGCGGCTCCAGACTCGGCTTCATGGCTAATTTTAGCGGGTTCCTGCTTGACGAGCCGAAGTTGGTGGCAGCCTGCCGTCACCAGCTTTCAGGAACTTTCCAGAGTCTGTGGCGGTTTGTCTTTAGAGCAGAAAGCAGGGGTTTAATGCAACTCAGAGGCTCTTCAGTCTGCTCCCTGCCCTTCGGCTTTGGCAGGGACCAGAAGGCACGGCGTGAAAAGTACTCCGAGTCGGAGAGCCAGTTTGGTGTAGCGATGAGTGCGCGGACTCTTCTCTGGGAAAACCGGGTTTGATTCCCCACTCTTGCACACGCACCTGCTGATGTGACCTTGAGTCAGTCACAAGTTCTCGCAGAGCTGTTCCTCTCAAGAGCAGTTCCTGTTAGAGCTCTCTCAGCTCCACCTACCTCACAGGGTGTCTGATGTGGGGAGGAGAAGGAGATTGTGAGCCGCTCGGAGACTCCTTCGGGTAGTGAATCCAATCTCCTTCTCCTTGTCCTCCTCCTCCTCTTTCTACTTCTCCCCCTTACTTCACCTTCTCCTCTTTCTTCTCCTCCCTCTCCCCTTCCTCTATTAAAACCCTGCCTTCTGCTCCCGACGGACCATTCTATCTGTGGTTGAGTTCATAGGTCAGCCACAGACAGGGCCACGTTTCCCTGGTTCGTGCCCATCTGTAGGGGGTGGGCTGAATGGAGCAGTGAATGCGTGTGTGAATGCGATGGGTCGAATCGGGAACTAGTGGAGGTTCATAGATCGAAGCAGGTGGATGCGGGCTGACAGCCGCCGGTCGATGTTGGCCGACTGAAGGCAGCGGAGGAGCCTGGAGGCTGCCGGCGGAGGGAAGCTCAGGAACCGTCCCTGCTTACCCGGTGTTTACCTTGCAGGTTTGCCTCCCAGGGTGGATTTTGGGTGAGGTGCGCATGCAAGCCATCGAGAGAGTCACGACGTTTCAGGCAGGTGAGCAAAGTCCCGCCCTCCTTCCCTTCTTTCTCTCCTGCTCCCCATTCTGCCACTCAGCCAAGGAGGCCTCGTGACCTGCCGGCTGGAGAGGATGGCCGCATCAGGGGCATTCCGGCAAGCTGGACTGGTCAGACAAAGAGAAGGAGGAGGAAGGAACAAGCCTCATTAGAGAGCTGCGAATGCTTCCCCTGATCCAGGGAGCTGGAGGTGTATTAAGTGGTCCGCCAAACGGTAGCCCAGTAGGCCCCTAGCTTTCCCCCTTCAAAACAGTTCATCTTCTCTTGATCTCGCACCGGCAGCACCAATCCATGGACCTTCTCCTTAGGAGTCTCTTCTTTGGCTATTTCCTTCTAGTCAGATGCCATCCTGTGTCCTTGCGCCTTCCTCCGGCTGGGCTAAATTTGGGGTTCAATTCCAAAGATTCTTTCGGGATTCCTGGGTTCTTTAGCAATTAGTTCCTTTGAAGCCCTGGCCCTTGCCTTCAAAATCCGCTCAGACTAGAATGGAAGCGGTTGGACCCTCTGAAGTTCCAATGAAAATGGATCTCTCCTCTCCCCCTCACTCGCACACCGCTCCCCGGGAACCGTTTGGGGTTGCATTTGGTGGGCATGCCAAGCCTTGAAGATCTGCCTGTGTACAAATGGGCATATTATTTGAAAACAGCCAGCCACAAGACTGACTTTTGGACTGTCCCTCTAAGCAAGCAACTTCATCCGCTGGGAACACTAGAGAGGACCTTTCGGGCAGCAGCCCCCAAGGTTAGGGAATGTCCTCTCCACGAAGGTGTGTCTCGCCCCCTCGTTTTCAACCTTTAAGAGGCAGCTGGAAGAGGTTTTTTTGAGGACTGCGTTTGCCTAATCTGGCTTCTTATTCATTGCCAACCCTACGCGCAAGCACCCTTCTCCTCCTCCTCCTTCTGAGGGGTGGGTTTCTATTTGCAAAAGGGGGGGGAGGGGTTTGCGACCGTGATCAAGTTTGATTCCGCTTTTTGAGGGGAGTCTTCCGTTCATAAAACAAGAAGAAGAGGAGGAAGACTCTTGATGCATTTTGCAAAAAAGGGGGAGGAGAGAGCTGCAATCCACTGGACTAGGAAGTTTTCTGTGGATTTAGGAGATCTCTCCCTATCCCTACGCTCTACTCTTCCAGGGCGTGGGAATGGGAGCGAAGGAGTCCCCCGGTGGGCTGAGGGAAAAAGGGCCCAGAGTTCTCCGTGTGGCCTTGAAGTCCTCCTTTTCGTTTCTCCACCAGACTGAGGCAAGGTGGCAGAAAAAAGGCCCAGGAGAGAGGAGGAGGAGAGCTGATCCAAAGGCTTGCGGAAGGACGGGAGAGGCTCCAGCAGGCAAGTTCTTCCGCGAAAGCGGGAGGGCTTGCAGTGTAAGCAGGGGGTACCTGGCTTCTTGAAGCCCGGCAGGACGCCAGGCCCCGAACCTCCTGATGAGGTCGGCTGGCAGAAGCTGGCAGCAGTCGGCTAGCGGGGTGTGTAGCGGGCAGCTAGGGGAGGGGAGTGAAAGCGTGAGCGAATGGAATCCCGAAGGCCCGTCGCTTGAGACGGCGAGAGCCCCGGGTGCATTTGGGTCCATTAGGTCCGTGGAGCGAGGATGCCCATCCCTTCAAAGGGACAGGGCGGGTGCTCAGGTGCCCAGACCTTCAAGGGGACAGGGCTGGGCTGCCCATTCCGTTCCTACCGATGGCCCGCGCGTGTGTAGGGGTGGGCACGACGCGGCTCCAGACTCGGCTTCATGGCTAATTTTAGCGGGTTCCTGCTTGACGAGCCGAAGTTGGTGGCAGCCTGCCGTCACCAGCTTTCAGGAACTTTCCAGAGTCTGTGGCGGTTTGTCTTTAGAGCAGAAAGCAGGGGTTTAATGCAACTCAGAGGCTCTTCAGTCTGCTCCCTGCCCTTCGGCTTTGGCAGGGACCAGAAGGCACGGCGTGAAAAGTACTCCGAGTCGGAGAGCCAGTTTGGTGTAGCGATGAGTGCGCGGACTCTTCTCTGGGAAAACCGGGTTTGATTCCCCACTCTTGCACACGCACCTGCTGATGTGACCTTGAGTCAGTCACAAGTTCTCGCAGAGCTGTTCCTCTCAAGAGCAGTTCCTGTTAGAGCTCTCTCAGCTCCACCTACCTCACAGGGTGTCTGATGTGGGGAGGAGAAGGAGATTGTGAGCCGCTCGGAGACTCCTTCGGGTAGTGAATCCAATCTCCTTCTCCTTGTCCTCCTCCTCCTCTTTCTACTTCTCCCCCTTACTTCACCTTCTCCTCTTTCTTCTCCTCCCTCTCCCCTTCCTCTATTAAAACCCTGCCTTCTGCTCCCGACGGACCATTCTATCTGTGGTTGAGTTCATAGGTCAGCCACAGACAGGGCCACGTTTCCCTGGTTCGTGCCCATCTGTAGGGGGTGGGCTGAATGGAGCAGTGAATGCGTGTGTGAATGCGATGGGTCGAATCGGGAACTAGTGGAGGTTCATAGATCGAAGCAGGTGGATGCGGGCTGACAGCCGCCGGTCGATGTTGGCCGACTGAAGGCAGCGGAGGAGCCTGGAGGCTGCCGGCGGAGGGAAGCTCAGGAACCGTCCCTGCTTACCCGGTGTTTACCTTGCAGGTTTGCCTCCCAGGGTGGATTTTGGGTGAGGTGCGCATGCAAGCCATCGAGAGAGTCACGACGTTTCAGGCAGGTGAGCAAAGTCCCGCCCTCCTTCCCTTCTTTCTCTCCTGCTCCCCATTCTGCCACTCAGCCAAGGAGGCCTCGTGACCTGCCGGCTGGAGAGGATGGCCGCATCAGGGGCATTCCGGCAAGCTGGACTGGTCAGACAAAGAGAAGGAGGAGGAAGGAACAAGCCTCATTAGAGAGCTGCGAATGCTTCCCCTGATCCAGGGAGCTGGAGGTGTATTAAGTGGTCCGCCAAACGGTAGCCCAGTAGGCCCCTAGCTTTCCCCCTTCAAAACAGTTCATCTTCTCTTGATCTCGCACCGGCAGCACCAATCCATGGACCTTCTCCTTAGGAGTCTCTTCTTTGGCTATTTCCTTCTAGTCAGATGCCATCCTGTGTCCTTGCGCCTTCCTCCAGCTGGGCTAAATTTGGGGTTCAATTCCAAAGATTCTTTCGGGATTCCTGGGTTCTTTAGCAATTAGTTCCTTTGAAGCCCTGGCCCTTGCCTTCAAAATCCGCTCAGACTAGAATGGAAGCGGTTGGACCCTCTGAAGTTCCAATGAAAATGGATCTCTCCTCTCCCCCTCACTCGCACACCGCTCCCCGGGAACCGTTTGGGGTTGCATTTGGTGGGCATGCCAAGCCTTGAAGATCTGCCTGTGTACAAATGGGCATATTATTTGAAAACAGCCAGCCACAAGACTGACTTTTGGACTGTCCCTCTAAGCAAGCAACTTCATCCGCTGGGAACACTAGAGAGGACCTTTCGGGCAGCAGCCCCCAAGGTTAGGGAATGTCCTCTCCACGAAGGTGTGTCTCGCCCCCTCGTTTTCAACCTTTAAGAGGCAGCTGGAAGAGGTTTTTTTGAGGACTGCGTTTGCTTAATCTGGCTTCTTATTCATTGCCAACCCTACGCGCAAGCACCCTTCTCCTCCTCCTCCTTCTGAGGGGTGGGTTTCTATTTGCAAAAGGGGGGGAGGGGTTTGCGACCGTGATCAAGTTTGATTCCGCTTTTTGAGGGGAGTCTTCCGTTCATAAAACAAGAAGAAGAGGAGGAAGACTCTTGATGCATTTTGCAAAAAAGGGGGAGGAGAGAGCTGCAATCCACTGGACTAGGAAGTTTTCTGTGGATTTAGGAGATCTCTCCCTATCCCTACGCTCTACTCTTCCAGGGCGTGGGAATGGGAGCGAAGGAGTCCCCCGGTGGGCTGAGGGAAAAAGGGCCCAGAGTTCTCCGTGTGGCCTTGAAGTCCTCCTTTTCGTTTCTCCACCAGACTGAGGCAAGGTGGCAGAAAAAAGGCCCAGGAGAGAGGAGGAGGAGAGCTGATCCAAAGGCTTGCGGAAGGACGGGAGAGGCTCCAGCAGGCAAGTTCTTCCGCGAAAGCGGGAGGGCTTGCAGTGTAAGCAGGGGGTACCTGGCTTCTTGAAGCCCGGCAGGACGCCAGGCCCCGAACCTCCTGATGAGGTCGGCTGGCAGAAGCTGGCAGCAGTCGGCTAGCGGGAGCGGGGTGTGTAGCGGGCAGCTAGGGGGAGGGGAGTGAAAGCGTGAGCGAATGGAATCCCGAAGGCCCGTCGCTTGAGACGGCGAGAGCCCCGGGTGCATTAGGGTCCATTAGGTCCGTGGAGCGAGGATGCCCATCCCTTCAAAGGGACAGGGCGGGTGCTCAGGTGCCCAGACCTTCAAGGGGACAGGGCTGGGCTGCCCATTCCGTTCCTACCGATGGCCCGCGCGTGTGTAGGGGTGGGCACGACGCGGCTCCAGACTCGGCTTCATGGCTAATTTTAGCGGGTTCCTGCTTGACGAGCCGAAGTTGGTGGCAGCCTGCCGTCACCAGCTTTCAGGAACTTTCCAGAGTCTGTGGCGGTTTGTCTTTAGAGCAGAAAGCAGGGGTTTAATGCAACTCAGAGGCTCTTCAGTCTGCTCCCTGCCCTTCGGCTTTGGCAGGGACCAGAAGGCACGGCGTGAAAAGTACTCCGAGTCGGAGAGCCAGTTTGGTGTAGCGATGAGTGCGCGGACTCTTCTCTGGGAAAACCGGGTTTGATTCCCCACTCTTGCACACGCACCTGCTGATGTGACCTTGAGTCAGTCACAAGTTCTCGCAGAGCTGTTCCTCTCAAGAGCAGTTCCTGTTAGAGCTCTCTCAGCTCCACCTACCTCACAGGGTGTCTGATGTGGGGAGGAGAAGGAGATTGTGAGCCGCTCGGAGACTCCTTCGGGTAGTGAATCCAATCTCCTTCTCCTTGTCCTCCTCCTCCTCTTTCTACTTCTCCCCCTTACTTCACCTTCTCCTCTTTCTTCTCCTCCCTCTCCCCTTCCTCTATTAAAACCCTGCCTTCTGCTCCCGACGGACCATTCTATCTGTGGTTGAGTTCATAGGTCAGCCACAGACAGGGCCACGTTTCCCTGGTTCGTGCCCATCTGTAGGGGGTGGGCTGAATGGAGCAGTGAATGCGTGTGTGAATGCGATGGGTCGAATCGGGAACTAGTGGAGGTTCATAGATCGAAGCAGGTGGATGCGGGCTGACAGCCGCCGGTCGATGTTGGCCGACTGAAGGCAGCGGAGGAGCCTGGAGGCTGCCGGCGGAGGGAAGCTCAGGAACCGTCCCTGCTTACCCGGTGTTTACCTTGCAGGTTTGCCTCCCAGGGTGGATTTTGGGTGAGGTGCGCATGCAAGCCATCGAGAGAGTCACGACGTTTCAGGCAGGTGAGCAAAGTCCCGCCCTCCTTCCCTTCTTTCTCTCCTGCTCCCCATTCTGCCACTCAGCCAAGGAGGCCTCGTGACCTGCCGGCTGGAGAGGATGGCCGCATCAGGGGCATTCCGGCAAGCTGGACTGGTCAGACAAAGAGAAGGAGGAGGAAGGAACAAGCCTCATTAGAGAGCTGCGAATGCTTCCCCTGATCCAGGGAGCTGGAGGTGTATTAAGTGGTCCGCCAAACGGTAGCCCAGTAGGCCCCTAGCTTTCCCCCTTCAAAACAGTTCATCTTCTCTTGATCTCGCACCGGCAGCACCAATCCATGGACCTTCTCCTTAGGAGTCTCTTCTTTGGCTATTTCCTTCTAGTCAGATGCCATCCTGTGTCCTTGCGCCTTCCTCCGGCTGGGCTAAATTTGGGGTTCAATTCCAAAGATTCTTTCGGGATTCCTGGGTTCTTTAGCAATTAGTTCCTTTGAAACCCTGGCCCTTGCCTTCAAAATCCGCTCAGACTAGAATGGAAGCGGTTGGACCCTCTGAAGTTCCAATGAAAATGGATCTCTCCTCTCCCCCTCACTCGCACACCGCTCCCCGGGAACCGTTTGGGGTTGCATTTGGTGGGCATGCCAAGCCTTGAAGATCTGCCTGTGTACAAATGGGCATATTATTTGAAAACAGCCAGCCACAAGACTGACTTTTGGACTGTCCCTCTAAGCAAGCAACTTCATCCGCTGGGAACACTAGAGAGGACCTTTCGGGCAGCAACCCCCAAGGTTAGGGAATGTCCTCTCCACGAAGGTGTGTCTCGCCCCCTCGTTTTCAACCTTTAAGAGGCAGCTGGAAGAGGTTTTTTTGAGGACTGCGTTTGCCTAATCTGGCTTCTTATTCATTGCCAACCCTACGCGCAAGCACCCTTCTCCTCCTCCTGAGGGGTGGGTTTCTATTTGCAAAAGGGGGGGAGGGGTTTGCGACCGTGATCAAGTTTGATTCCGCTTTTTGAGGGGAGTCTTCCGTTCATAAAACAAGAAGAAGAGGAGGAAGACTCTTGATGCATTTTGCAAAAAAGGGGGAGGAGAGAGCTGCAATCCACTGGACTAGGAAGTTTTCTGTGGACTTAGGAGATCTCTCCCTATCCCTACGCTCTACTCTTCCAGGGCGTGGGAATGGGAGCGAAGGAGTCCCCCGGTGGGCTGAGGGAAAAAGGGCCCAGAGTTCTCCGTGTGGCCTTGAAGTCCTCCTTTTCGTTTCTCCACCAGACTGAGGCAAGGTGGCAGAAAAAAGGCCCAGGAGAGAGGAGGAGGAGAGCTGATCCAAAGGCTTGCGGAAGGACGGGAGAGGCTCCAGCAGGCAAGTTCTTCCGCGAAAGCGGGAGGGCTTGCAGTGTAAGCAGGGGGTACCTGGCTTCTTGAAGCCCGGCAGGACGCCAGGCCCCGAACCTCCTGATGAGGTCGGCTGGCAGAAGCTGGCAGCAGTCGGCTAGCGGGAGCGGGGTGTGTAGCGGGCAGCTAGGGGGAGGGGAGTGAAAGCGTGAGCGAATGGAATCCCGAAGGCCCGTCGCTTGAGACGGCGAGAGCCCCGGGTGCATTAGGGTCCATTAGGTCCGTGGAGCGAGGATGCCCATCCCTTCAAAGGGACAGGGCGGGTGCTCAGGTGCCCAGACCTTCAAGGGGACAGGGCTGGGCTGCCCATTCCGTTCCTACCGATGGCCCGCGCGTGTGTAGGGGTGGGCACGACGCGGCTCCAGACTCGGCTTCATGGCTAATTTTAGCGGGTTCCTGCTTGACGAGCCGAAGTTGGTGGCAGCCTGCCGTCACCAGCTTTCAGGAACTTTCCAGAGTCTGTGGCGGTTTGTCTTTAGAGCAGAAAGCAGGGGTTTAATGCAACTCAGAGGCTCTTCAGTCTGCTCCCTGTCCTTCGGCTTTGGCAGGGACCAGAAGGCACGGCGTGAAAAGTACTCCGAGTCGGAGAGCCAGTTTGGTGTAGCGATGAGTGCGCGGACTCTTCTCTGGGAAAACCGGGTTTGATTCCCCACTCTTGCACACGCACCTGCTGATGTGACCTTGAGTCAGTCACAAGTTCTCGCAGAGCTGTTCCTCTCAAGAGCAGTTCCTGTTAGAGCTCTCTCAGCTCCACCTACCTCACAGGGTGTCTGATGTGGGGAGGAGAAGGAGATTGTGAGCCGCTCGGAGACTCCTTCGGGTAGTGAATCCAATCTCCTTCTCCTTGTCCTCCTCCTCCTCTTTCTACTTCTCCCCCTTACTTCACCTTCTCCTCTTTCTTCTCCTCCCTCTCCCCTTCCTCTATTAAAACCCTGCCTTCTGCTCCCGACGGACCATTCTATCTGTGGTTGAGTTCATAGGTCAGCCACAGACAGGGCCACGTTTCCCTGGTTCGTGCCCATCTGTAGGGGGTGGGCTGAATGGAGCAGTGAATGCGTGTGTGAATGCGATGGGTCGAATCGGGAACTAGTGGAGGTTCATAGATCGAAGCAGGTGGATGCGGGCTGACAGCCGCCGGTCGATGTTGGCCGACTGAAGGCAGCGGAGGAGCCTGGAGGCTGCCGGCGGAGGGAAGCTCAGGAACCGTCCCTGCTTACCCGGTGTTTACCTTGCAGGTTTGCCTCCCAGGGTGGATTTTGGGTGAGGTGCGCATGCAAGCCATCGAGAGAGTCACGACGTTTCAGGCAGGTGAGCAAAGTCCCGCCCTCCTTCCCTTCTTTCTCTCCTGCTCCCCATTCTGCCACTCAGCCAAGGAGGCCTCGTGACCTGCCGGCTGGAGAGGATGGCCGCATCAGGGGCATTCCGGCAAGCTGGACTGGTCAGACAAAGAGAAGGAGGAGGAAGGAACAAGCCTCATTAGAGAGCTGCGAATGCTTCCCCTGATCCAGGGAGCTGGAGGTGTATTAAGTGGTCCGCCAAACGGTAGCCCAGTAGGCCCCTAGCTTTCCCCCTTCAAAACAGTTCATCTTCTCTTGATCTCGCACCGGCAGCACCAATCCATGGACCTTCTCCTTAGGAGTCTCTTCTTTGGCTATTTCCTTCTAGTCAGATGCCATCCTGTGTCCTTGCGCCTTCCTCCGGCTGGGCTAAATTTGGGGTTCAATTCCAAAGATTCTTTCGGGATTCCTGGGTTCTTTAGCAATTAGTTCCTTTGAAACCCTGGCCCTTGCCTTCAAAATCCGCTCAGACTAGAATGGAAGCGGTTGGACCCTCTGAAGTTCCAATGAAAATGGATCTCTCCTCTCCCCCTCACTCGCACACCGCTCCCCGGGAACCGTTTGGGGTTGCATTTGGTGGGCATGCCAAGCCTTGAAGATCTGCCTGTGTACAAATGGGCATATTATTTGAAAACAGCCAGCCACAAGACTGACTTTTGGACTGTCCCTCTAAGCAAGCAACTTCATCCGCTGGGAACACTAGAGAGGACCTTTCGGGCAGCAGCCCCCAAGGTTAGGGAATGTCCTCTCCACGAAGGTGTGTCTCGCCCCCTCGTTTTCAACCTTTAAGAGGCAGCTGGAAGAGGTTTTTTTGAGGACTGCGTTTGCCTAATCTGGCTTCTTATTCATTGCCAACCCTACGCGCAAGCACCCTTCTCCTCCTCCTCCTTCTGAGGGGTGGGTTTCTATTTGCAAAAGGGGGGGGAGGGGTTTGCGACCGTGATCAAGTTTGATTCCGCTTTTTGAGGGGAGTCTTCCGTTCATAAAACAAGAAGAAGAGGAGGAAGACTCTTGATGCATTTTGCAAAAAAGGGGGAGGAGAGAGCTGCAATCCACTGGACTAGGAAGTTTTCTGTGGATTTAGGAGATCTCTCCCTATCCCTACGCTCTACTCTTCCAGGGCGTGGGAATGGGAGCGAAGGAGTCCCCCGGTGGGCTGAGGGAAAAAGGGCCCAGAGTTCTCCGTGTGGCCTTGAAGTCCTCCTTTTCGTTTCTCCACCAGACTGAGGCAAGGTGGCAGAAAAAAGGCCCAGGAGAGAGGAGGAGGAGAGCTGATCCAAAGGCTTGCAGAAGGACGGGAGAGGCTCCAGCAGGCAAGTTCTTCCGCGAAAGCGGGAGGGCTTGCAGTGTAAGCAGGGGGTACCTGGCTTCTTGAAGCCCGGCAGGACGCCAGGCCCCGAACCTCCTGATGAGGTCGGCTGGCAGAAGCTGGCAGCAGTCGGCTAGCGGGAGCGGGGTGTGTAGCGGGCAGCTAGGGGGAGGGGAGTGAAAGCGTGAGCGAATGGAATCCCGAAGGCCCGTCGCTTGAGACGGCGAGAGCCCCGGGTGCATTAGGGTCCATTAGGTCCGTGGAGCGAGGATGCCCATCCCTTCAAAGGGACAGGGCGGGTGCTCAGGTGCCCAGACCTTCAAGGGGACAGGGCTGGGCTGTCCATTCCGTTCCTACCGATGGCCCGCGCGTGTGTAGGGGTGGGCACGACGCGGCTCCAGACTCGGCTTCATGGCTTATTTTAGCGGGTTCCTGCTTGACGAGCCGAAGTTGGTGGCAGCCTGCCGTCACCAGCTTTCAGGAACTTTCCAGAGTCTGTGGCGGTTTGTCTTTAGAGCAGAAAGCAGGGGTTTAATGCAACTCAGAGGCTCTTCAGTCTGCTCCCTGCCCTTCGGCTTTGGCAGGGACCAGAAGGCACGGCGTGAAAAGTACTCCGAGTCGGAGAGCCAGTTTGGTGTAGCGATGAGTGCGCGGACTCTTCTCTGGGAATACCGGGTTTGATTCCCCACTCTTGCACACGCACCTGCTGATGTGACCTTGAGTCAGTCACAAGTTCTCGCAGAGCTGTTCCTCTCAAGAGCAGTTCCTGTTAGAGCTCTCTCAGCTCCACCTACCTCACAGGGTGTCTGATGTGGGGAGGAGAAGGAGATTGTGAGCCGCTCGGAGACTCCTTCGGGTAGTGAATCCAATCTCCTTCTCCTTGTCCTCCTCCTCCTCTTTCTACTTCTCCCCCTTACTTCACCTTCTCCTCTTTCTTCTCCTCCCTCTCCCCTTCCTCTATTAAAACCCTGCCTTCTGCTCCCGACGGACCATTCTATCTGTGGTTGAGTTCATAGGTCAGCCACAGACAGGGCCACGTTTCCCTGGTTCGTGCCCATCTGTAGGGGGTGGGCTGAATGGAGCAGTGAATGCGTGTGTGAATGCGATGGGTCGAATCGGGAACTAGTGGAGGTTCATAGATCGAAGCAGGTGGATGCGGGCTGACAGCCGCCGGTTGATGTTGGCCGACTGAAGGCAGCGGAGGAGCCTGGAGGCTGCTGGCGGAGGGAAGCTCAGGAACCGTCCCTGCTTACCCGGTGTTTACCTTGCAGGTTTGCCTCCCAGGGTGGATTTTGGGTGAGGTGCGCATGCAAGCCATCGAGAGAGTCACGACGTTTCAGGCAGGTGAGCAAAGTCCCGCCCTCCTTCCCTTCTTTCTCTCCTGCTCCCCATTCTGCCACTCAGCCAAGGAGGCCTCGTGACCTGCCGGCTGGAGAGGATGGCCGCATCAGGGGCATTCCGGCAAGCTGGACTGGTCAGACAAAGAGAAGGAGGAGGAAGGAACAAGCCTCATTAGAGAGCTGCGAATGCTTCCCCTGATCCAGGGAGCTGGAGGTGTATTAAGTGGTCCGCCAAACGGTAGCCCAGTAGGCCCCTAGCTTTCCCCCTTCAAAACAGTTCATCTTCTCTTGATCTCGCACCGGCAGCACCAATCCATGGACCTTCTCCTTAGGAGTCTCTTCTTTGGCTATTTCCTTCTAGTCAGATGCCATCCTGTGTCCTTGCGCCTTCCTCCGGCTGGGCTAAATTTGGGGTTCAATTCCAAAGATTCTTTTGGGATTCCTGGGTTCTTTAGCAATTAGTTCCTTTGAAGCCCTGGCCCTTGCCTTCAAAATCCGCTCAGACTAGAATGGAAGCGGTTGGACCCTCTGAAGTTCCAATGAAAATGGATCTCTCCTCTCCCCCTCACTCGCACACCGCTCCCCGGGAACCGTTTGGGGTTGCATTTGGTGGGCATGCCAAGCCTTGAAGATCTGCCTGTGTACAAATGGGCATATTATTTGAAAACAGCCAGCCACAGGACTGACTTTTGGACTGTCCCTCTAAGCAAGCAACTTCATCCGCTGGGAACACTAGAGAGGACCTTTCGGGCAGCAGCCCCCAAGGTTAGGGAATGTCCTCTCCACGAAGGTGTGTCTCGCCCCCTCGTTTTCAACCTTTAAGAGGCAGCTGGAAGAGGTTTTTTTGAGGACTGCGTTTGCCTAATCTGGCTTCTTATTCATTGCCAACCCTACGCGCAAGCACCCTTCTCCTCCTCCTCCTTCTGAGGGGTGGGTTTCTATTTGCAAAAGGGGGGGGGAGGGGTTTGCGACCGTGATCAAGTTTGATTCCGCTTTTTGAGGGGAGTCTTCCGTTCATAAAACAAGAAGAAGAGGAGGAAGACTCTTGATGCATTTTGCAAAAAAGGGGGAGGAGAGAGCTGCAATCCACTGGACTAGGAAGTTTTCTGTGGATTTAGGAGATCTCTCCCTATCCCTACGCTCTACTCTTCCAGGGCGTGGGAATGGGAGCGAAGGAGTCCCCCGGTGGGCTGAGGGAAAAAGGGCCCAGAGTTCTCCGTGTGGCCTTGAAGTCCTCCTTTTCGTTTCTCCACCAGACTGAGGCAAGGTGGCAGAAAAAAGGCCCAGGAGAGAGGAGGAGGAGAGCTGATCCAAAGGCTTGCGGAAGGACGGGAGAGGCTCCAGCAGGCAAGTTCTTCCGCGAAAGCGGGAGGGCTTGCAGTGTAAGCAGGGGGTACCTGGCTTCTTGAAGCCCGGCAGGACGCCAGGCCCCGAACCTCCTGATGAGGTCGGCTGGCAGAAGCTGGCAGCAGTCGGCTAGCGGGAGCGGGGTGTGTAGCGGGCAGCTAGGGGGAGGGGAGTGAAAGCGTGAGCGAATGGAATCCCGAAGGCCCGTCGCTTGAGACGGCGAGAGCCCCGGGTGCATTAGGGTCCATTAGGTCCGTGGAGCGAGGATGCCCATCCCTTCAAAGGGACAGGGCGGGTGCTCAGGTGCCCAGACCTTCAAGGGGACAGGGCTGGGCTGCCCATTCCGTTCCTACCGATGGCCCGCGCGTGTGTAGGGGTGGGCACGACGCGGCTCCAGACTCGGCTTCATGGCTAATTTTAGCGGGTTCCTGCTTGACGAGCCGAAGTTGGTGGCAGCCTGCCGTCACCAGCTTTCAGGAACTTTCCAGAGTCTGTGGCGGTTTGTCTTTAGAGCAGAAAGCAGGGGTTTAATGCAACTCAGAGGCTCTTCAGTCTGCTCCCTGCCCTTCGGCTTTGGCAGGGACCAGAAGGCACGGCGTGAAAAGTAAGAACATAACATAAGAACATAGGAGAAGCCATGTTGGATCAGGCCAACGGCCCATCAAGTCCAACACTCTGTGTCACACAGTGGCAAAAAATGTTATATACACACATATACTGTGGCTAATAGCCACTGATGGACCTGTGCTCCATACACTGTGGCTAATAGCCACTGATAGACCTGTGCTCCATATTTTTATCTAAACCCCTCTTGAAGGTGGCTATACTTGTGGCCGCTACCACCTCCTGTGGCAGTGAATTCCACATGTTAATCACCCTTTGGGTGAAGAAGTACTTCCTTTTATCCGTCTTAACCTGACTGCTCAGCAATTTCATCGAATGCCCACGAGTTCTTGTATTGTGAGAAAGGGAGAAAAGTACTTCTTTCTCTACTTTCTCCATTCCATGCATTATCTTGTAAACCTCTATCATGTCACCCCGCAGTCGACGTTTCTCCAAGCTAAAGAGTCCCAAGCGTTTCAACCTTTCTTCATAGGGAAAGTGCTCCAGCCCTTTAATCATTCTAGTTGCCCTTCTCTGCACCTTCTCTAAAGCTATAATATCCTTTTTGAGGTGCGGCGACCAGAACTGCACACAGTACTCCAAATGAGACCGCACCATCGATTTATACAGGGGCATTATGATACTGGCTGATTTGTTTTCAATTCCCTTCCTAATAATTCCCAGCATGGCATTGGCCTTTTTTATTGCAAACGCACACTGTCTTGACACTTTCAGTGAGTTATCTATCATGACCCCAAGATCTCTCTCTTGATCAGTCTCTGCCAGTTCACACCCCATCAACTTGTATTTGTAGCTGGGATTCTTAGCCCCAATGTGCATTACTTTGCACTTGGCCACATTGAACCGCATCTGCCACGTTGACGCCCACTCACCCAGCCTCAACAGATCCCTTTGGAGTTCCTCACAATCCTCTCTGGTTCTCACCACCCTGAACAATTTAGTGTCATCCGCAAACTTGGCCACTTCACTGCTCACTCCGAACTCTAAATCATTTATGAACAAGTTAAAAAGCATGGGACCCAGTACCGAGCCCTGCGGCACCCCACTGCTTACCGTCCTCCACTGCGAAGACTGCCCATTTATACTCACTCTCTGCTTCCTATTACTCAGCCAGTTTTTGATCCACAAGAGGACCTGTCCTTTTACTCCATGATTCTCAAGCTTTCTAAGTAGCCTTTGATGAGGAACTTTATCAAAAGCTTTCTGGAAGTCAAGGTAAACAACATCTATCGGGTCTCCTTTGTCCACATGTTTGTTCACCCCCTCAAAGAAATGCAACAGGTTAGTGAGGCAAGATCTTCCCTTGCAGAACCCATGCTGAGTCTTCCTCAATAACCCGTGTTCATCAATGTGCCTACTCATTCTGTCCTTGATAATGGTTTCTACCAACTTTCCCGGTATTGAAGTCAGACTGACTGGCCTGTAGTTTCCCGGAGCTCCTCTGGAACCTTTTTTAAAGATGGGGGTGACATTTGCTACCTTCCAGTCCTCAGGAATGGAGGCAGATTTCAATGAAAGATTACAGATTTTTGTTAGAAGATCCACAAGTTCAACTTTGAGTTCCTTCAGAACTCTCGGATGTATGCCATCCGGACCCGGTGACTTATTAGTTTTTAATTTGTCTATCAGTTGTAGGACCTCCTCATTTGTCACCTCAATCTGACTCAGGTCTTTCAATACCCCTTCCAAAATTAGTGGTTCTGGGGCGGGCAAAAAGTTCTCGTCTTCTACAGTGAAGACGGAGGCAAAAAATTCATTTAGCTTTTCAGCCATTTCCCTATCCTCCTTCAGTAATCCTTTTACCCCATGGTCATCCAAGGGCCCCACTGCCTCCCTGGCTGGTTTCCTACTTCTAATATATTTGAAGAAAGTACTCCGAGTCGGAGAGCCAGTTTGGTGTAGCGATGAGTGTGCGGACTCTTCTCTGGGAAAACCGGGTTTGATTCCCCACTCTTGCACACGCACCTGCTGATGTGACCTTGAGTCAGTCACAATTTCTCGCAGAGCTGTTCCTCTCAAGAGCAGTTCCTGTTAGAGCTCTCTCAGCTCCACCTACCTCACAGGGTGTCTGATGTGGGGAGGAGAAGGAGATTGTGAGCCGCTCGGAGACTCCTTCGGGTAGTGAATCCAATCTCCTTCTCCTTGTCCTCCTCCTCCTCTTTCTACTTCTCCCCCTTACTTCACCTTCTCCTCTTTCTTCTCCTCCCTCTCCCCTTCCTCTATTAAAACCCTGCCTTCTGCTCCCGACGGACCATTCTATCTGTGGTTGAGTTCATAGGTCAGCCACAGACAGGGCCACGTTTCCCTGGTTCGTGCCCATCTGTAGGGGGTGGGCTGAATGGAGCAGTGAATGCGTGTGTGAATGCGATGGGTCGAATCGGGAACTAGTGGAGGTTCATAGATCGAAGCAGGTGGATGCGGGCTGACAGCCGCCGGTTGATGTTGGCCGACTGAAGGCAGCGGAGGAGCCTGGAGGCTGCCGGCGGAGGGAAGCTCAGGAACCGTCCCTGCTTACCCGGTGTTTACCTTGCAGGTTTGCCTCCCAGGGTGGATTTTGGGTGAGGTGCGCATGCAAGCCATCGAGAGAGTCACGACGTTTCAGGCAGGTGAGCAAAGTCCCGCCCTCCTTCCCTTCTTTCTCTCCTGCTCCCCATTCTGCCACTCAGCCAAGGAGGCCTCGTGACCTGCCGGCTGGAGAGGATGGCCGCATCAGGGGCATTCCGGCAAGCTGGACTGGTCAGACAAAGAGAAGGAGGAGGAAGGAACAAGCCTCATTAGAGAGCTGCGAATGCTTCCCCTGATCCAGGGAGCTGGAGGTGTATTAAGTGGTCCGCCAAACGGTAGCCCAGTAGGCCCCTAGCTTTCCCCCTTCAAAACAGTTCATCTTCTCTTGATCTCGCACCGGCAGCACCAATCCATGGACCTTCTCCTTAGGAGTCTCTTCTTTGGCTATTTCCTTCTAGTCAGATGCCATCCTGTGTCCTTGCGCCTTCCTCCGGCTGGGCTAAATTTGGGGTTCAATTCCAAAGATTCTTTTGGGATTCCTGGGTTCTTTAGCAATTAGTTCCTTTGAAGCCCTGGCCCTTGCCTTCAAAATCCGCTCAGACTAGAATGGAAGCGGTTGGACCCTCTGAAGTTCCAATGAAAATGGATCTCTCCTCTCCCCCTCACTCGCACACCGCTCCCCGGGAACCGTTTGGGGTTGCATTTGGTGGGCATGCCAAGCCTTGAAGATCTGCCTATGTACAAATGGGCATATTATTTGAAAACAGCCAGCCACAAGACTGACTTTTGGACTGTCCCTCTAAGCAAGCAACTTCATCCGCTGGGAACACTAGAGAGGACCTTTCGGGCAGCAGCCCCCAAGGTTAGGGAATGTCCTCTCCACGAAGGTGTGTCTCGCCCCCTCGTTTTCAACCTTTAAGAGGCAGCTGGAAGAGGTTTTTTTGAGGACTGCGTTTGCCTAATCTGGCTTCTTATTCATTGCCAACCCTACGCGCAAGCACCCTTCTCCTCCTCCTCCTTCTGAGGGGTGGGTTTCTATTTGCAAAAGGGGGGGGAGGGGTTTGCGACCGTGATCAAGTTTGATTCCGCTTTTTGAGGGGAGTCTTCCGTTCATAAAACAAGAAGAAGAGGAGGAAGACTCTTGATGCATTTTGCAAAAAAGGGGGAGGAGAGAGCTGCAATCCACTGGACTAGGAAGTTTTCTGTGGACTTAGGAGATCTCTCCCTATCCCTACGCTCTACTCTTCCAGGGCGTGGGAATGGGAGCGAAGGAGTCCCCCGGTGGGCTGAGGGAAAAAGGGCCCAGAGTTCTCCGTGTGGCCTTGAAGTCCTCCTTTTCGTTTCTCCACCAGACTGAGGCAAGGTGGCAGAAAAAAGGCCCAGGAGAGAGGAGGAGGAGAGCTGATCCAAAGGCTTGCGGAAGGACGGGAGAGGCTCCAGCAGGCAAGTTCTTCCGCGAAAGCGGGAGGGCTTGCAGTGTAAGCAGGGGGTACCTGGCTTCTTGAAGCCCGGCAGGACGCCAGGCCCCGAACCTCCTGATGAGGTCGGCTGGCAGAAGCTGGCAG
The DNA here is from genome assembly GCF_032191835.1 of Heteronotia binoei. Classification (NCBI taxonomy): domain Eukaryota; kingdom Metazoa; phylum Chordata; class Lepidosauria; order Squamata; family Gekkonidae; genus Heteronotia; species Heteronotia binoei. The sequence goes on from NC_083223.1 coordinate 257,993,163, forward strand.
CAGTCGGCTAGCGGGAGCGGGGTGTGTAGCGGGCAGCTAGGGGGAGGGGAGTGAAAGCGTGAGCGAATGGAATCCCGAAGGCCCGTCGCTTGAGACGGCGAGAGCCCCGGGTGCATTAGGGTCCATTAGGTCCGTGGAGCGAGGATGCCCATCCCTTCAAAGGGACAGGGCGGGTGCTCAGGTGCCCAGACCTTCAAGGGGACAGGGCTGGGCTGCCCATTCCGTTCCTACCGATGGCCCGCGCGTGTGTAGGGGTGGGCACGACGCGGCTCCAGACTCGGCTTCATGGCTAATTTTAGCGGGTTCCTGCTTGACGAGCCGAAGTTGGTGGCAGCCTGCCGTCACCAGCTTTCAGGAACTTTCCAGAGTCTGTGGCGGTTTGTCTTTAGAGCAGAAAGCAGGGGTTTAATGCAACTCAGAGGCTCTTCAGTCTGCTCCCTGCCCTTCGGCTTTGGCAGGGACCAGAAGGCACGGCGTGAAAAGTACTCCGAGTCGGAGAGCCAGTTTGGTGTAGCGATGAGTGCGCGGACTCTTCTCTGGGAAAACCGGGTTTGATTCCCCACTCTTGCACACGCACCTGCTGATGTGACCTTGAGTCAGTCACAAGTTCTCGCAGAGCTGTTCCTCTCAAGAGCAGTTCCTGTTAGAGCTCTCTCAGCTCCACCTACCTCACAGGGTGTCTGATGTGGGGAGGAGAAGGAGATTGTGAGCCGCTCGGAGACTCCTTCGGGTAGTGAATCCAATCTCCTTCTCCTTGTCCTCCTCCTCCTCTTTCTACTTCTCCCCCTTACTTCACCTTCTCCTCTTTCTTCTCCTCCCTCTCCCCTTCCTCTATTAAAACCCTGCCTTCTGCTCCCGACGGACCATTCTATCTGTGGTTGAGTTCATAGGTCAGCCACAGACAGGGCCACGTTTCCCTGGTTCGTGCCCATCTGTAGGGGGTGGGCTGAATGGAGCAGTGAATGCGTGTGTGAATGCGATGGGTCGAATCGGGAACTAGTGGAGGTTCATAGATCGAAGCAGGTGGATGCGGGCTGACAGCCGCCGGTTGATGTTGGCCGACTGAAGGCAGCGGAGGAGCCTGGAGGCTGCCGGCGGAGGGAAGCTCAGGAACCGTCCCTGCTTACCCGGTGTTTACCTTGCAGGTTTGCCTCCCAGGGTGGATTTTGGGTGAGGTGCGCATGCAAGCCATCGAGAGAGTCACGACGTTTCAGGCAGGTGAGCAAAGTCCCGCCCTCCTTCCCTTCTTTCTCTCCTGCTCCCCATTCTGCCACTCAGCCAAGGAGGCCTCGTGACCTGCCGGCTGGAGAGGATGGCCGCATCAGGGGCATTCCGGCAAGCTGGACTGGTCAGACAAAGAGAAGGAGGAGGAAGGAACAAGCCTCATTAGAGAGCTGCGAATGCTTCCCCTGATCCAGGGAGCTGGAGGTGTATTAAGTGGTCCGCCAAACGGTAGCCCAGTAGGCCCCTAGCTTTCCCCCTTCAAAACAGTTCATCTTCTCTTGATCTCGCACCGGCAGCACCAATCCATGGACCTTCTCCTTAGGAGTCTCTTCTTTGGCTATTTCCTTCTAGTCAGATGCCATCCTGTGTCCTTGCGCCTTCCTCCGGCTGGGCTAAATTTGGGGTTCAATTCCAAAGATTCTTTTGGGATTCCTGGGTTCTTTAGCAATTAGTTCCTTTGAAGCCCTGGCCCTTGCCTTCAAAATCCGCTCAGACTAGAATGGAAGCGGTTGGACCCTCTGAAGTTCCAATGAAAATGGATCTCTCCTCTCCCCCTCACTCGCACACCGCTCCCCGGGAACCGTTTGGGGTTGCATTTGGTGGGCATGCCAAGCCTTGAAGATCTGCCTGTGTACAAATGGGCATATTATTTGAAAACAGCCAGCCACAAGACTGACTTTTGGACTGTCCCTCTAAGCAAGCAACTTCATCCGCTGGGAACACTAGAGAGGACCTTTCGGGCAGCAGCCCCCAAGGTTAGGGAATGTCCTCTCCACGAAGGTGTGTCTCGCCCCCTCGTTTTCAACCTTTAAGAGGCAGCTGGAAGAGGTTTTTTTGAGGACTGCGTTTGCCTAATCTGGCTTCTTATTCATTGCCAACCCTACGCGCAAGCACCCTTCTCCTCCTCCTCCTTCTGAGGGGTGGGTTTCTATTTGCAAAAGGGGGGGGAGGGGTTTGCGACCGTGATCAAGTTTGATTCCGCTTTTTGAGGGGAGTCTTCCGTTCATAAAACAAGAAGAAGAGGAGGAAGACTCTTGATGCATTTTGCAAAAAAGGGGGAGGAGAGAGCTGCAATCCACTGGACTAGGAAGTTTTCTGTGGACTTAGGAGATCTCTCCCTATCCCTACGCTCTACTCTTCCAGGGCGTGGGAATGGGAGCGAAGGAGTCCCCCGGTGGGCTGAGGGAAAAAGGGCCCAGAGTTCTCCGTGTGGCCTTGAAGTCCTCCTTTTCGTTTCTCCACCAGACTGAGGCAAGGTGGCAGAAAAAAGGCCCAGGAGAGAGGAGGAGGAGAGCTGATCCAAAGGCTTGCGGAAGGACGGGAGAGGCTCCAGCAGGCAAGTTCTTCCGCGAAAGCGGGAGGGCTTGCAGTGTAAGCAGGGGGTACCTGGCTTCTTGAAGCCCGGCAGGACGCCAGGCCCCGAACCTCCTGATGAGGTCGGCTGGCAGAAGCTGGCAGCAGTCGGCTAGCGGGAGCGGGGTGTGTAGCGGGCAGCTAGGGGGAGGGGAGTGAAAGCGTGAGCGAATGGAATCCCGAAGGCCCGTCGCTTGAGACGGCGAGAGCCCCGGGTGCATTAGGGTCCATTAGGTCCGTGGAGCGAGGATGCCCATCCCTTCAAAGGGACAGGGCGGGTGCTCAGGTGCCCAGACCTTCAAGGGGACAGGGCTGGGCTGCCCATTCCGTTCCTACCGATGGCCCGCGCGTGTGTAGGGGTGGGCACGACGCGGCTCCAGACTCGGCTTCATGGCTAATTTTAGTGGGTTCCTGCTTGACGAGCCGAAGTTGGTGGCAGCCTGCCGTCACCAGCTTTCAGGAACTTTCCAGAGTCTGTGGCGGTTTGTCTTTAGAGCAGAAAGCAGGGGTTTAATGCAACTCAGAGGCTCTTCAGTCTGCTCCCTGCCCTTTGGCTTTGGCAGGGACCAGAAGGCACGGCGTGAAAAGTACTCCGAGTCGGAGAGCCAGTTTGGTGTAGCGATGAGTGTGCGGACTCTTCTCTGGGAAAACCGGGTTTGATTCCCCACTCTTGCACACGCACCTGCTGATGTGACCTTGAGTCAGTCACAAGTTCTCGCAGAGCTGTTCCTCTCAAGAGCAGTTCCTGTTAGAGCTCTCTCAGCTCCACCTACCTCACAGGGTGTCTGATGTGGGGAGGAGAAGGAGATTGTGAGCCGCTCGGAGACTCCTTCGGGTAGTGAATCCAATCTCCTTCTCCTTGTCCTCCTCCTCCTCTTTCTACTTCTCCCCCTTACTTCACCTTCTCCTCTTTCTTCTCCTCCCTCTCCCCTTCCTCTATTAAAACCCTGCCTTCTGCTCCCGACGGACCATTCTATCTGTGGTTGAGTTCATAGGTCAGCCACAGACAGGGCCACGTTTCCCTGGTTCGTGCCCATCTGTAGGGGGTGGGCTGAATGGAGCAGTGAATGCGTGTGTGAATGCGATGGGTCGAATCGGGAACTAGTGGAGGTTCATAGATCGAAGCAGGTGGATGCGGGCTGACAGCCGCCGGTTGATGTTGGCCGACTGAAGGCAGCGGAGGAGCCTGGAGGCTGCCGGCGGAGGGAAGCTCAGGAACCGTCCCTGCTTACCCGGTGTTTACCTTGCAGGTTTGCCTCCCAGGGTGGATTTTGGGTGAGGTGCGCATGCAAGCCATCGAGAGAGTCACGACGTTTCAGGCAGGTGAGCAAAGTCCCGCCCTCCTTCCCTTCTTTCTCTCCTGCTCCCCATTCTGCCACTCAGCCAAGGAGGCCTCGTGACCTGCCGGCTGGAGAGGATGGCCGCATCAGGGGCATTCCGGCAAGCTGGACTGGTCAGACAAAGAGAAGGAGGAGGAAGGAACAAGCCTCATTAGAGAGCTGCGAATGCTTCCCCTGATCCAGGGAGCTGGAGGTGTATTAAGTGGTCCGCCAAACGGTAGCCCAGTAGGCCCCTAGCTTTCCCCCTTCAAAACAGTTCATCTTCTCTTGATCTCGCACCGGCAGCACCAATCCATGGACCTTCTCCTTAGGAGTCTCTTCTTTGGCTATTTCCTTCTAGTCAGATGCCATCCTGTGTCCTTGCGCCTTCCTCCGGCTGGGCTAAATTTGGGGTTCAATTCCAAAGATTCTTTTGGGATTCCTGGGTTCTTTAGCAATTAGTTCCTTTGAAGCCCTGGCCCTTGCCTTCAAAATCCGCTCAGACTAGAATGGAAGCGGTTGGACCCTCTGAAGTTCCAATGAAAATGGATCTCTCCTCTCCCCCTCACTCGCACACCGCTCCCCGGGAACCGTTTGGGGTTGCATTTGGTGGGCATGCCAAGCCTTGAAGATCTGCCTGTGTACAAATGGGCATATTATTTGAAAACAGCCAGCCACAAGACTGACTTTTGGACTGTCCCTCTAAGCAAGCAACTTCATCCGCTGGGAACACTAGAGAGGACCTTTCGGGCAGCAGCCCCCAAGGTTAGGGAATGTCCTCTCCACGAAGGTGTGTCTCGCCCCCTCGTTTTCAACCTTTAAGAGGCAGCTGGAAGAGGTTTTTTTGAGGACTGCGTTTGCCTAATCTGGCTTCTTATTCATTGCCAACCCTACGCGCAAGAACCCTTCTCCTCCTCCTCCTTCTGAGGGGGGGGTTTCTATTTGCAAAAGGGGGGGGAGGGGTTTGCGACCGTGATCAAGTTTGATTCCGCTTTTTGAGGGGAGTCTTCCGTTCATAAAACAAGAAGAAGAGGAGGAAGACTCTTGATGCATTTTGCAAAAAAGGGGGAGGAGAGAGCTGCAATCCACTGGACTAGGAAGTTTTCTGTGGACTTAGGAGATCTCTCCCTATCCCTACGCTCTACTCTTCCAGGGCGTGGGAATGGGAGCGAAGGAGTCCCCCGGTGGGCTGAGGGAAAAAGGGCCCAGAGTTCTCCGTGTGGCCTTGAAGTCCTCCTTTTCGTTTCTCCACCAGACTGAGGCAAGGTGGCAGAAAAAAGGCCCAGGAGAGAGGAGGAGGAGAGCTGATCCAAAGGCTTGCGGAAGGACGGGAGAGGCTCCAGCAGGCAAGTTCTTCCGCGAAAGCGGGAGGGCTTGCAGTGTAAGCAGGGGGTACCTGGCTTCTTGAAGCCCGGCAGGACGCCAGGCCCCGAACCTCCTGATGAGGTCGGCTGGCAGAAGCTGGCAGCAGTCGGCTAGCGGGAGCGGGGTGTGTAGCGGGCAGCTAGGGGGAGGGGAGTGAAAGCGTGAGCGAATGGAATCCCGAAGGCCCGTCGCTTGAGACGGCGAGAGCCCCGGGTGCATTAGGGTCCATTAGGTCCGTGGAGCGAGGATGCCCATCCCTTCAAAGGGACAGGGCGGGTGCTCAGGTGCCCAGACCTTCAAGGGGACAGGGCTGGGCTGCCCATTCCGTTCCTACCGATGGCCCGCGCGTGTGTAGGGGTGGGCACGACGCGGCTCCAGACTCGGCTTCATGGCTAATTTTAGCGGGTTCCTGCTTGACGAGCCGAAGTTGGTGGCAGCCTGCCGTCACCAGCTTTCAGGAACTTTCCAGAGTCTGTGGCGGTTTGTCTTTAGAGCAGAAAGCAGGGGTTTAATGCAACTCAGAGGCTCTTCAGTCTGCTCCCTGCCCTTCGGCTTTGGCAGGGACCAGAAGGCACGGCGTGAAAAGTACTCCGAGTCGGAGAGCCAGTTTGGTGTAGCGATGAGTGCGCGGACTCTTCTCTGGGAAAACCGGGTTTGATTCCCCACTCTTGCACACGCACCTGCTGATGTGACCTTGAGTCAGTCACAAGTTCTCGCAGAGCTGTTCCTCTCAAGAGCAGTTCCTGTTAGAGCTCTCTCAGCTCCACCTACCTCACAGGGTGTCTGATGTGGGGAGGAGAAGGAGATTGTGAGCCGCTCGGAGACTCCTTCGGGTAGTGAATCCAATCTCCTTCTCCTTGTCCTCCTCCTCCTCTTTCTACTTCTCCCCCTTACTTCACCTTCTCCTCTTTCTTCTCCTCCCTCTCCCCTTCCTCTATTAAAACCCTGCCTTCTGCTCCCGACGGACCATTCTATCTGTGGTTGAGTTCATAGGTCAGCCACAGACAGGGCCACGTTTCCCTGGTTCGTGCCCATCTGTAGGGGGTGGGCTGAATGGAGCAGTGAATGCGTGTGTGAATGCGATGGGTCGAATCGGGAACTAGTGGAGGTTCATAGATCGAAGCAGGTGGATGCGGGCTGACAGCCGCCGGTTGATGTTGGCCGACTGAAGGCAGCGGAGGAGCCTGGAGGCTGCCGGCGGAGGGAAGCTCAGGAACCGTCCCTGCTTACCCGGTGTTTACCTTGCAGGTTTGCCTCCCAGGGTGGATTTTGGGTGAGGTGCGCATGCAAGCCATCGAGAGAGTCACGACGTTTCAGGCAGGTGAGCAAAGTCCCGCCCTCCTTCCCTTCTTTCTCTCCTGCTCCCCATTCTGCCACTCAGCCAAGGAGGCCTCGTGACCTGCCGGCTGGAGAGGATGGCCGCATCAGGGGCATTCCGGCAAGCTGGACTGGTCAGACAAAGAGAAGGAGGAAGAAGGAACAAGCCTCATTAGAGAGCTGCGAATGCTTCCCCTGATCCAGGGAGCTGGAGGTGTATTAAGTGGTCCGCCAAACGGTAGCCCAGTAGGCCCCTAGCTTTCCCCCTTCAAAACAGTTCATCTTCTCTTGATCTCGCACCGGCAGCACCAATCCATGGACCTTCTCCTTAGGAGTCTCTTCTTTGGCTATTTCCTTCTAGTCAGATGCCATCCTGTGTCCTTGCGCCTTCCTCCGGCTGGGCTAAATTTGGGGTTCAATTCCAAAGATTCTTTTGGGATTCCTGGGTTCTTTAGCAATTAGTTCCTTTGAAGCCCTGGCCCTTGCCTTCAAAATCCGCTCAGACTAGAATGGAAGCGGTTGGACCCTCTGAAGTTCCAATGAAAATGGATCTCTCCTCTCCCCCTCACTCGCACACCGCTCCCCGGGAACCGTTTGGGGTTGCATTTGGTGGGCATGCCAAGCCTTGAAGATCTGCCTGTGTACAAATGGGCATATTATTTGAAAACAGCCAGCCACAAGACTGACTTTTGGACTGTCCCTCTAAGCAAGCAACTTCATCCGCTGGGAACACTAGAGAGGACCTTTCGGGCAGCAGCCCCCAAGGTTAGGGAATGTCCTCTCCACGAAGGTGTGTCTCGCCCCCTCGTTTTCAACCTTTAAGAGGCAGCTGGAAGAGGTTTTTTTGAGGACTGCGTTTGCCTAATCTGGCTTCTTATTCATTGCCAACCCTACGCGCAAGCACCCTTCTCCTCCTCCTCCTTCTGAGGGGTGGGTTTCTATTTGCAAAAGGGGGGGGGAGGGGTTTGCGACCGTGATCAAGTTTGATTCCGCTTTTTGAGGGGAGTCTTCCGTTCATAAAACAAGAAGAAGAGGAGGAAGACTCTTGATGCATTTTGCAAAAAAGGGGGAGGAGAGAGCTGCAATCCACTGGACTAGGAAGTTTTCTGTGGACTTAGGAGATCTCTCCCTATCCCTACGCTCTACTCTTCCAGGGCGTGGGAATGGGAGCGAAGGAGTCCCCCGGTGGGCTGAGGGAAAAAGGGCCCAGAGTTCTCCGTGTGGCCTTGAAGTCCTCCTTTTCGTTTCTCCACCAGACTGAGGCAAGGTGGCAGAAAAAAGGCCCAGGAGAGAGGAGGAGGAGAGCTGATCCAAAGGCTTGCGGAAGGACGGGAGAGGCTCCAGCAGGCAAGTTCTTCCGCGAAAGCGGGAGGGCTTGCAGTGTAAGCAGGGGGTACCTGGCTTCTTGAAGCCCGGCAGGACGCCAGGCCCCGAACCTCCTGATGAGGTCGGCTGGCAGAAGCTGGCAGCAGTCGGCTAGCGGGGTGTGTAGCGGGCAGCTAGGGGGAGGGGAGTGAAAGCGTGAGCGAATGGAATCCCGAAGGCCCGTCGCTTGAGACGGCGAGAGCCCCGGGTGCATTAGGGTCCATTAGTTCCATGGAGCGAGGATGCCCATCCCTTCAAAGGGACAGGGCGGGTGCTCAGGTGCCCAGACCTTCAAGGGGACAGGGCTGGGCTGCCCATTCCGTTCCTACCGATGGCCCGCGCGTGTGTAGGGGTGGGCACGACGCGGCTCCAGACTCGGCTTCATGGCTAATTTTAGCGGGTTCCTGCTTGACGAGCCGAAGTTGGTGGCAGCCTGCCGTCACCAGCTTTCAGGAACTTTCCAGAGTCTGTGGCGGTTTGTCTTTAGAGCAGAAAGCAGGGGTTTAATGCAACTCAGAGGCTCTTCAGTCTGCTCCCTGCCCTTTGGCTTTGGCAGGGACCAGAAGGCACGGCGTGAAAAGTACTCCGAGTCGGAGAGCCAGTTTGGTGTAGCGATGAGTGCGCGGACTCTTCTCTGGGAAAACCGGGTTTGATTCCCCACTCTTGCACACGCACCTGCTGATGTGACCTTGAGTCAGTCACAAGTTCTCGCAGAGCTGTTCCTCTCAAGAGCAGTTCCTGTTAGAGCTCTCTCAGCTCCACCTACCTCACAGGGTGTCTGATGTGGGGAGGAGAAGGAGATTGTGAGCCGCTCGGAGACTCCTTCGGGTAGTGAATCCAATCTCCTTCTCCTTGTCCTCCTCCTCCTCTTTCTACTTCTCCCCCTTACTTCACCTTCTCCTCTTTCTTCTCCTCCCTCTCCCCTTCCTCTATTAAAACCCTGCCTTCTGCTCCCGACGGACCATTCTATCTGTGGTTGAGTTCATAGGTCAGCCACAGACAGGGCCACGTTTCCCTGGTTCGTGCCCATCTGTAGGGGGTGGGCTGAATGGAGCAGTGAATGCGTGTGTGAATGCGATGGGTCGAATCGGGAACTAGTGGAGGTTCATAGATCGAAGCAGGTGGATGCGGGCTGACAGCCACCGGTTGATGTTGGCTGACTGAAGGCAGCGGAGGAGCCTGGAGGCTGCCGGCGGAGGGAAGCTCAGGAACCGTCCCTGCTTACCCGGTGTTTACCTTGCAGGTTTGCCTCCCAGGGTGGATTTTGGGTGAGGTGCGCATGCAAGCCATCGAGAGAGTCACGACGTTTCAGGCAGGTGAGCAAAGTCCCGCCCTCCTTCCCTTCTTTCTCTCCTGCTCCCCATTCTGCCACTCAGCCAAGGAGGCCTCGTGACCTGCCGGCTGGAGAGGATGGCCGCATCAGGGGCATTCCGGCAAGCTGGACTGGTCAGACAAAGAGAAGGAGGAGGAAGGAACAAGCCTCATTAGAGAGCTGCGAATGCTTCCCCTGATCCAGGGAGCTGGAGGTGTATTAAGTGGTCCGCCAAACGGTAGCCCAGTAGGCCCCTAGCTTTCCCCCTTCAAAACAGTTCATCTTCTCTTGATCTCGCACCGGCAGCACCAATCCATGGACCTTCTCCTTAGGAGTCTCTTCTTTGGCTATTTCCTTCTAGTCAGATGCCATCCTGTGTCCTTGCGCCTTCCTCCGGCTGGGCTAAATTTGGGGTTCAATTCCAAAGATTCTTTTGGGATTCCTGGGTTCTTTAGCAATTAGTTCCTTTGAAGCCCTGGCCCTTGCCTTCAAAATCCGCTCAGACTAGAATGGAAGCGGTTGGACCCTCTGAAGTTCCAATGAAAATGGATCTCTCCTCTCCCCCTCACTCGCACACCGCTCCCCGGGAACCGTTTGGGGTTGCATTTGGTGGGCATGCCAAGCCTTGAAGATCTGCCTGTGTACAAATGGGCATATTATTTGAAAACAGCCAGCCACAAGACTGACTTTTGGACTGTCCCTCTAAGCAAGCAACTTCATCCGCTGGGAACACTAGAGAGGACCTTTCGGGCAGCAGCCCCCAAGGTTAGGGAATGTCCTCTCCACGAAGGTGTGTCTCGCCCCCTCGTTTTCAACCTTTAAGAGGCAGCTGGAAGAGGTTTTTTTGAGGACTGCGTTTGCCTAATCTGGCTTCTTATTCATTGCCAACCCTACGCGCAAGCACCCTTCTCCTCCTCCTCCTTCTGAGGGGTGGGTTTCTATTTGCAAAAGGGGGGGGGAGGGGTTTGCGACCGTGATCAAGTTTGATTCCGCTTTTTGAGGGGAGTCTTCCGTTCATAAAACAAGAAGAAGAGGAGGAAGACTCTTGATGCATTTTGCAAAAAAGGGGGAGGAGAGAGCTGCAATCCACTGGACTAGGAAGTTTTCTGTGGACTTAGGAGATCTCTCCCTATCCCTACGCTCTACTCTTCCAGGGCGTGGGAATGGGAGCGAAGGAGTCCCCCGGTGGGCTGAGGGAAAAAGGGCCCAGAGTTCTCCGTGTGGCCTTGAAGTCCTCCTTTTCGTTTCTCCACCAGACTGAGGCAAGGTGGCAGAAAAAAGGCCCAGGAGAGAGGAGGAGGAGAGCTGATCCAAAGGCTTGCGGAAGGACGGGAGAGGCTCCAGCAGGCAAGTTCTTCCGCGAAAGCGGGAGGGCTTGCAGTGTAAGCAGGGGGTACCTGGCTTCTTGAAGCCCGGCAGGACGCCAGGCCCCGAACCTCCTGATGAGGTCGGCTGGCAGAAGCTGGCAGCAGTCGGCTAGCGGGGTGTGTAGCGGGCAGCTAGGGGGAGGGGAGTGAAAGCGTGAGCGAATGGAATCCCGAAGGCCCGTCGCTTGAGACGGCGAGAGCCCCGGGTGCATTAGGGTCCATTAGTTCCATGGAGCGAGGATGCCCATCCCTTCAAAGGGACAGGGCGGGTGCTCAGGTGCCCAGACCTTCAAGGGGACAGGGCTGGGCTGCCCATTCCGTTCCTACCGATGGCCCGCGCGTGTGTAGGGGTGGGCACGACGCGGCTCCAGACTCGGCTTCATGGCTAATTTTAGCGGGTTCCTGCTTGACAAGCCGAAGTTGGTGGCAGCCTGCCGTCACCAGCTTTCAGGAACTTTCCAGAGTCTGTGGCGGTTTGTCTTTAGAGCAGAAAGCAGGGGTTTAATGCAACTCAGAGGCTCTTCAGTCTGCTCCCTGCCCTTTGGCTTTGGCAGGGACCAGAAGGCACGGCGTGAAAAGTACTCCGAGTCGGAGAGCCAGTTTGGTGTAGCGATGAGTGCGCGGACTCTTCTCTGGGAAAACCGGGTTTGATTCCCCACTCTTGCACACGCACCTGCTGATGTGACCTTGAGTCAGTCACAAGTTCTCGCAGAGCTGTTCCTCTCAAGAGCAGTTCCTGTTAGAGCTCTCTCAGCTCCACCTACCTCACAGGGTGTCTGATGTGGGGAGGAGAAGGAGATTGTGAGCCGCTCGGAGACTCCTTCGGGTAGTGAATCCAATCTCCTTCTCCTTGTCCTCCTCCTCCTCTTTCTACTTCTCCCCCTTACTTCACCTTCTCCTCTTTCTTCTCCTCCCTCTCCCCTTCCTCTATTAAAACCCTGCCTTCTGCTCCCGACGGACCATTCTATCTGTGGTTGAGTTCATAGGTCAGCCACAGACAGGGCCACGTTTCCCTGGTTCGTGCCCATCTGTAGGGGGTGGGCTGAATGGAGCAGTGAATGCGTGTGTGAATGCGATGGGTCGAATCGGGAACTAGTGGAGGTTCATAGATCGAAGCAGGTGGATGCGGGCTGACAGCCGCCGGTTGATGTTGGCTGACTGAAGGCAGCGGAGGAGCCTGGAGGCTGCCGGCGGAGGGAAGCTCAGGAACCGTCCCTGCTTACCCGGTGTTTACCTTGCAGGTTTGCCTCCCAGGGTGGATTTTGGGTGAGGTGCGCATGCAAGCCATCGAGAGAGTCACGACGTTTCAGGCAGGTGAGCAAAGTCCCGCCCTCCTTCCCTTCTTTCTCTCCTGCTCCCCATTCTGCCACTCAGCCAAGGAGGCCTCGTGACCTGCCGGCTGGAGAGGATGGCCGCATCAGGGGCATTCCGGCAAGCTGGACTGGTCAGACAAAGAGAAGGAGGAGGAAGGAACAAGCCTCATTAGAGAGCTGCGAATGCTTCCCCTGATCCAGGGAGCTGGAGGTGTATTAAGTGGTCCGCCAAACGGTAGCCCAGTAGGCCCCTAGCTTTCCCCCTTCAAAACAGTTCATCTTCTCTTGATCTCGCACCGGCAGCACCAATCCATGGACCTTCTCCTTAGGAGTCTCTTCTTTGGCTATTTCCTTCTAGTCAGATGCCATCCTGTGTCCTTGCGCCTTCCTCCGGCTGGGCTAAATTTGGGGTTCAATTCCAAAGATTCTTTTGGGATTCCTGGGTTCTTTAGCAATTAGTTCCTTTGAAGCCCTGGCCCTTGCCTTCAAAATCCGCTCAGACTAGAATGGAAGCGGTTGGACCCTCTGAAGTTCCAATGAAAATGGATCTCTCCTCTCCCCCTCACTCGCACACCGCTCCCCGGGAACCGTTTGGGGTTGCATTTGGTGGGCATGCCAAGCCTTGAAGATCTGCCTGTGTACAAATGGGCATATTATTTGAAAACAGCCAGCCACAAGACTGACTTTTGGACTGTCCCTCTAAGCAAGCAACTTCATCCGCTGGGAACACTAGAGAGGACCTTTCGGGCAGCAGCCCCCAAGGTTAGGGAAAGTCCTCTCCACGAAGGTGTGTCTCGCCCCCTCGTTTTCAACCTTTAAGAGGCAGCTGGAAGAGGTTTTTTTGAGGACTGCGTTTGCCTAATCTGGCTTCTTATTCATTGCCAACCCTACGCGCAAGCACCCTTCTCCTCCTCCTCCTTCTGAGGGGTGGGTTTCTATTTGCAAAAGGGGGGGGAGGGGTTTGCGACCGTGATCAAGTTTGATTCCGCTTTTTGAGGGGAGTCTTCCGTTCATAAAACAAGAAGAAGAGGAGGAAGACTCTTGATGCATTTTGCAAAAAAGGGGGAGGAGAGAGCTGCAATCCACTGGACTAGGAAGTTTTCTGTGGACTTAGGAGATCTCTCCCTATCCCTACGCTCTACTCTTCCAGGGCGTGGGAATGGGAGCGAAGGAGTCCCCCGGTGGGCTGAGGGAAAAAGGGCCCAGAGTTCTCCGTGTGGCCTTGAAGTCCTCCTTTTCGTTTCTCCACCAGACTGAGGCAAGGTGGCAGAAAAAAGGCCCAGGAGAGAGGAGGAGGAGAGCTGATCCAAAGGCTTGCGGAAGGACGGGAGAGGCTCCAGCAGGCAAGTTCTTCCGCGAAAGCGGGAGGGCTTGCAGTGTAAGCAGGGGGTACCTGGCTTCTTGAAGCCCGGCAGGACGCCAGGCCCCGAACCTCCTGATGAGGTCGGCTGGCAGAAGCTGGCAGCAGTCGGCTAGCGGGGTTTGTAGCGGGCAGCTAGGGGGAGGGGAGTGAAAGCGTGAGCGAATGGAATCCCGAAGGCCCGTCGCTTGAGACGGCGAGAGCCCCGGGTGCATTAGGGTCCATTAGGTCCATGGAGCGAGGATGCCCATCCCTTCAAAGGGACAGGGCGGGTGCTCAGGTGCCCAGACCTTCAAGGGGACAGGGCTGGGCTGCCCATTCCGTTCCTACCGCTGGCCCGCGCGTGTGTAGGGGTGGGCACGACACGGCTCCAGACTCGGCTTCATGGCTAATTTTAGCGGGTTCCTGCTTGACGAGCCGAAGTTGGTGGCAGCCTGCCGTCACCAGCTTTCAGGAACTTTCCAGAGTCTGTGGCGGTTTGTCTTTAGAGCAGAAAGCAGGGGTTTAATGCAACTCAGAGGCTCTTCAGTCTGCTCCCTGCCCTTTGGCTTTGGCAGGGACCAGAAGGCACGGCGTGAAAAGTACTCCGAGTCGGAGAGCCAGTTTGGTGTAGCGATGAGTGCGCGGACTCTTCTCTGGGAAAACCGGGTTTGATTCCCCACTCTTGCACACGCACCTGCTGATGTGACCTTGAGTCAGTCACAAGTTCTCGCAGAGCTGTTCCTCTCAAGAGCAGTTCCTGTTAGAGCTCTCTCAGCTCCACCTACCTCACAGGGTGTCTGATGTGGGGAGGAGAAGGAGATTGTGAGCCGCTCGGAGACTCCTTCGGGTAGTGAATCCAATCTCCTTCTCCTTGTCCTCCTCCTCCTCTTTCTACTTCTCCCCCTTACTTCACCTTCTCCTCTTTCTTCTCCTCCCTCTCCCCTTCCTCTATTAAAACCCTGCCTTCTGCTCCCGACGGACCATTCTATCTGTGGTTGAGTTCATAGGTCAGCCACAGACAGGGCCACGTTTCCCTGGTTCGTGCCCATCTGTAGGGGGTGGGCTGAATGGAGCAGTGAATGCGTGTGTGGATGCGATGGGTCGAATCGGGAACTAGTGGAGGTTCATAGATCGAAGCAGGTGGATGCGGGCTGACAGCCGCCGGTTGATGTTGGCCGACTGAAGGCAGCGGAGGAGCCTGGAGGCTGCCGGCGGAGGGAAGCTCAGGAACCGTCCCTGCTTACCCGGTGTTTACCTTGCAGGTTTGCCTCCCAGGGTGGATTTTGGGTGAGGTGCGCATGCAAGCCATCGAGAGAGTCACGACGTTTCAGGCAGGTGAGCAAAGTCCCGCCCTCCTTCCCTTCTTTCTCTCCTGCTCCCCATTCTGCCACTCAGCCAAGGAGGCCTCGTGACCTGCCGGCTGGAGAGGATGGCCGCATCAGGGGCATTCCGGCAAGCTGGACTGGTCAGACAAAGAGAAGGAGGAGGAAGGAACAAGCCTCATTAGAGAGCTGCGAATGCTTCCCCTGATCCAGGGAGCTGGAGGTGTATTAAGTGGTCCGCCAAACGGTAGCCCAGTAGGCCCCTAGCTTTCCCCTTCAAAACAGTTCATCTTCTCTTGATCTCGCACCGGCAGCACCAATCCATGGACCTTCTCCTTAGGAGTCTCTTCTTTGGCTATTTCCTTCTAGTCAGATGCCATCCTGTGTCCTTGCGCCTTCCTCCAGCTGGGCTAAATTTGGGGTTCAATTCCAAAGATTCTTTCGGGATTCCTGGGTTCTTTAGCAATTAGTTCCTTTGAAACCCTGGCCCTTGCCTTCAAAATCCGCTCAGACTAGAATGGAAGCGGTTGGACCCTCTGAAGTTCCAATGAAAATGGATCTCTCCTCTCCCCCTCACTCGCACACCGCTCCCCGGGAACTGTTTGGGGTTGCATTTGGTGGGCATGCCAAGCCTTGAAGATCTGCCTGTGTACAAATGGGCATATTATTTGAAAACAGCCAGCCACAAGACTGACTTTTGGACTGTCCCTCTAAGCAAGCAACTTCATCCGCTGGGAACACTAGAGAGGACCTTTCGGGCAGCAGCCCCCAAGGTTAGGGAATGTCCTCTCCACGAAGGTGTGTCTCGCCCCCTCGTTTTCAACCTTTAAGAGGCAGCTGGAAGAGGTTTTTTTGAGGACTGCGTTTGCCTAATCTGGCTTCTTATTCATTGCCAACCCTACGCGCAAGCACCCTTCTCCTCCTCCTCCTTCTGAGGGGTGGGTTTCTATTTGCAAAAGGGGGGGGAGGGGTTTGCGACCGTGATCAAGTTTGATTCCGCTTTTTGAGGGGAGTCTTCCGTTCATAAAACAAGAAGAAGAGGAGGAAGACTCTTGATGCATTTTGCAAAAAAGGGGGAGGAGAGAGCTGCAATCCACTGGACTAGGAAGTTTTCTGTGGATTTAGGAGATCTCTCCCTATCCCTACGCTCTACTCTTCCAGGGCGTGGGAATGGGAGCGAAGGAGTCCCCCGGTGGGCTGAGGGAAAAAGGGCCCAGAGTTCTCCGTGTGGCCTTGAAGTCCTCCTTTTCGTTTCTCCACCAGACTGAGGCAAGGTGGCAGAAAAAAGGCCCAGGAGAGAGGAGGAGGAGAGCTGATCCAAAGGCTTGCAGAAGGACGGGAGAGGCTCCAGCAGGCAAGTTCTTCCGCGAAAGCGGGAGGGCTTGCAGTGTAAGCAGGGGGTACCTGGCTTCTTGAAGCCCGGCAGGACGCCAGGCCCCGAACCTCCTGATGAGGTCGGCTGGCAGAAGCTGGCAGCAGTCGGCTAGCGGGAGCGGGGTGTGTAGCGGGCAGCTAGGGGGAGGGGAGTGAAAGCGTGAGCGAATGGAATCCCGAAGGCCCGTCGCTTGAGACGGCGAGAGCCCCGGGTGCATTAGGGTCCATTAGGTCCGTGGAGCGAGGATGCCCATCCCTTCAAAGGGACAGGGCGGGTGCTCAGGTGCCCAGACCTTCAAGGGGACAGGGCTGGGCTGCCCATTCCGTTCCTACCGATGGCCCGCGCGTGTGTAGGGGTGGGCACGACGCGGCTCCAGACTCGGCTTCATGGCTAATTTTAGCGGGTTCCTGCTTGACGAGCCGAAGTTGGTGGCAGCCTGCCGTCACCAGCTTTCAGGAACTTTCCAGAGTCTGTGGCGGTTTGTCTTTAGAGCAGAAAGCAGGGGTTTAATGCAACTCAGAGGCTCTTCAGTCTGCTCCCTGCCCTTCGGCTTTGGCAGGGACCAGAAGGCACGGCGTGAAAAGTACTCCGAGTCGGAGAGCCAGTTTGGTGTAGCGATGAGTGCGCGGACTCTTCTCTGGGAAAACCGGGTTTGATTCCCCACTCTTGCACACGCACCTGCTGATGTGACCTTGAGTCAGTCACAAGTTCTCGCAGAGCTGTTCCTCTCAAGAGCAGTTCCTGTTAGAGCTCTCTCAGCTCCACCTACCTCACAGGGTGTCTGATGTGGGGAGGAGAAGGAGATTGTGAGCCGCTCGGAGACTCCTTCGGGTAGTGAATCCAATCTCCTTCTCCTTGTCCTCCTCCTCCTCTTTCTACTTCTCCCCCTTACTTCACCTTCTCCTCTTTCTTCTCCTCCCTCTCCCCTTCCTCTATTAAAACCCTGCCTTCTGCTCCCGACGGACCATTCTATCTGTGGTTGAGTTCATAGGTCAGCCACAGACAGGGCCACGTTTCCCTGGTTCGTGCCCATCTGTAGGGGGTGGGCTGAATGGAGCAGTGAATGCGTGTGTGAATGCGATGGGTCGAATCGGGAACTAGTGGAGGTTCATAGATCGAAGCAGGTGGATGCGGGCTGACAGCCGCCGGTTGATGTTGGCCGACTGAAGGCAGCGGAGGAGCCTGGAGGCTGCCGGCGGAGGGAAGCTCAGGAACCGTCCCTGTTTACCCGGTGTTTACCTTGCAGGTTTGCCTCCCAGGGTGGATTTTGGATGAGGTGCGCATGCAAGCCATCGAGAGAGTCACGACGTTTCAGGCAGGTGAGCAAAGTCCCGCCCTCCTTCCCTTCTTTCTCTCCTGCTCCCCATTCTGCCACTCAGCCAAGGAGGCCTCGTGACCTGCCGGCTGGAGAGGATGGCCGCATCAGGGGCATTCCGGCAAGCTGGACTGGTCAGACAAAGAGAAGGAGGAGGAAGGAACAAGCCTCATTAGAGAGCTGCGAATGCTTCCCCTGATCCAGGGAGCTGGAGGTGTATTAAGTGGTCCGCCAAACGGTAGCCCAGTAGGCCCCTAGCTTTCCCCCTTCAAAACAGTTCATCTTCTCTTGATCTCGCACCGGCAGCACCAATCCATGGACCTTCTCCTTAGGAGTCTCTTCTTTGGCTATTTCCTTCTAGTCAGATGCCATCCTGTGTCCTTGCGCCTTCCTCCGGCTGGGCTAAATTTGGGGTTCAATTCCAAAGATTCTTTCGGGATTCCTGGGTTCTTTAGCAATTAGTTCCTTTGAAGCCCTGGCCCTTGCCTTCAAAATCCGCTCAGACTAGAATGGAAGCGGTTGGACCCTCTGAAGTTCCAATGAAAATGGATCTCTCCTCTCCCCCTCACTCGCACACCGCTCCCCGGGAACCGTTTGGGGTTGCATTTGGTGGGCATGCCAAGCCTTGAAGATCTGCCTGTGTACAAATGGACATATTATTTGAAAACAGCCAGCCACAAGACTGACTTTTGGACTGTCCCTCTAAGCAAGCAACTTCATCCGCTGGGAACACTAGAGAGGACCTTTCGGGCAGCAGCCCCCAAGGTTAGGGAATGTCCTCTCCACGAAGGTGTGTCTCGCCCCCTCGTTTTCAACCTTTAAGAGGCAGCTGGAAGAGGTTTTTTTGAGGACTGCGTTTGCCTAATCTGGCTTCTTATTCATTGCCAACCCTACGTGCAAGCACCCTTCTCTTCCTCCTCCTTCTGAGGGGTGGGTTTCTACTTGCAAAAGGGGGGGGAGGGGTTTGCGACCGTGATCAAGTTTGATTCCGCTTTTTGAGGGGAGTCTTCCGTTCATAAAACAAGAAGAAGAGGAGGAAGACTCTTGATGCATTTTGCAAAAAAGGGGGAGGAGAGAGCTGCAATCCACTGGACTAGGAAGTTTTCTGTGGACTTAGGAGATCTCTCCCTATCCCTACGCTCTACTCTTCCAGGGCGTGGGAATGGGAGCGAAGGAGTCCCCCGGTGGGCTGAGGGAAAAAGGGCCCAGAGTTCTCCGTGTGGCCTTGAAGTCCTCCTTTTCGTTTCTCCACCAGACTGAGGCAAGGTGGCAGAAAAAAGGCCCAGGAGAGAGGAGGAGGAGAGCTGATCCAAAGGCTTGCGGAAGGACGGGAGAGGCTCCAGCAGGCAAGTTCTTCCGCGAAAGCGGGAGGGCTTGCAGTGTAAGCAGGGGGTACCTGGCTTCTTGAAGCCCGGCAGGACGCCAGGCCCCGAACCTCCTGATGAGGTCGGCTGGCAGAAGCTGGCAGCAGTCGGCTAGCGGGGTGTGTAGCGGGCAGCTAGGGGGAGGGGAGTGAAAGCGTGAGCGAATGGAATCCCGAAGGCCCGTCGCTTGAGACGGCGAGAGCCCCGGGTGCATTAGGGTCCATTAGGTCCATGGAGCGAGGATGCCCATCCCTTCAAAGGGACAGGGCGGGTGCTCAGGTGCCCAGACCTTCAAGGGGACAGGGCTGGGCTGCCCATTCCGTTCCTACCGATGGCCCGCGCGTGTGTAGGGGTGGGCACGACGCGGCTCCAGACTCGGCTTCATGGCTAATTTTAGCGGGTTCCTGCTTGACGAGCCGAAGTTGGTGGCAGCCTGCCGTCACCAGCTTTCAGGAACTTTCCAGAGTCTGTGGCGGTTTGTCTTTAGAGCAGAAAGCAGGGGTTTAATGCAACTCAGAGGCTCTTCAGTCTGCTCCCTGCCCTTCGGCTTTGGCAGGGACCAGAAGGCACGGCGTGAAAAGTACTCCGAGTCGGAGAGCCAGTTTGGTGTAGCGATGAGTGCGCGGACTCTTCTCTGGGAAAACCGGGTTTGATTCCCCACTCTTGCACACGCACCTGCTGATGTGACCTTGAGTCAGTCACAAGTTCTCGCAGAGCTGTTCCTCTCAAGAGCAGTTCCTGTTAGAGCTCTCTCAGCTCCACCTACCTCACAGGGTGTCTGATGTGGGGAGGAGAAGGAGATTGTGAGCCGCTCGGAGACTCCTTCGGGTAGTGAATCCAATCTCCTTCTCCTTGTCCTCCTCCTCCTCTTTCTACTTCTCCCCCTTACTTCACCTTCTCCTCTTTCTTCTCCTCCCTCTCCCCTTCCTCTATTAAAACCCTGCCTTCTGCTCCCGACGGACCATTCTATCTGTGGTTGAGTTCATAGGTCAGCCACAGACAGGGCCACGTTTCCCTGGTTCGTGCCCATCTGTAGGGGGTGGGCTGAATGGAGCAGTGAATGCGTGTGTGAATGCGATGGGTCGAATCGGGAACTAGTGGAGGTTCATAGATCGAAGCAGGTGGATGCGGGCTGACAGCCGCCGGTTGATGTTGGCCGACTGAAGGCAGCGGAGGAGCCTGGAGGCTGCCGGCGGAGGGAAGCTCAGGAACCGTCCCTGCTTACCCGGTGTTTACCTTGCAGGTTTGCCTCCCAGGGTGGATTTTGGGTGAGGTGCGCATGCAAGCCATCGAGAGAGTCACGACGTTTCAGGCAGGTGAGCAAAGTCCCGCCCTCCTTCCCTTCTTTCTCTCCTGCTCCCCATTCTGCCACTCAGCCAAGGAGGCCTCGTGACCTGCCGGCTGGAGAGGATGGCCGCATCAGGGGCATTCCGGCAAGCTGGACTGGTCAGACAAAGAGAAGGAGGAAGAAGGAACAAGCCTCATTAGAGAGCTGCAAATGCTTCCCCTGATCCAGGGAGCTGGAGGTGTATTAAGTGGTCCGCCAAACGGTAGCCCAGTAGGCCCCTAGCTTTCCCCCTTCAAAACAGTTCATCTTCTCTTGATCTCGCACCGGCAGCACCAATCCATGGACCTTCTCCTTAGGAGTCTCTTCTTTGGCTATTTCCTTCTAGTCAGATGCCATCCTGTGTCCTTGCGCCTTCCTCCAGCTGGGCTAAATTTGGGGTTCAATTCCAAAGATTCTTTCGGGATTCCTGGGTTCTTTAGCAATTAGTTCCTTTGAAGCCCTGGCCCTTGCCTTCAAAATCCGCTCAGACTAGAATGGAAGCGGTTGGACCCTCTGAAGTTCCAATGAAAATGGATCTCTCCTCTCCCCCTCACTCGCACACCGCTCCCCGGGAACCGTTTGGGGTTGCATTTGGTGGGCATGCCAAGCCTTGAAGATCTGCCTGTGTACAAATGGGCATATTATTTGAAAACAGCCAGCCACAAGACTGACTTTTGGACTGTCCCTCTAAGCAAGCAACTTCATCCGCTGGGAACACTAGAGAGGACCTTTCGGGCAGCAGCCCCCAAGGTTAGGGAATGTCCTCTCCACGAAGGTGTGTCTCGCCCCCTCGTTTTCAACCTTTAAGAGGCAGCTGGAAGAGGTTTTTTTGAGGACTGCGTTTGCCTAATCTGGCTTCTTATTCATTGCCAACCCTACGCGCAAGCACCCTTCTCCTCCTCCTCCTTCTGAGGGGTGGGTTTCTATTTGCAAAAGGGGGGGGAGGGGTTTGCGACCGTGATCAAGTTTGATTCCGCTTTTTGAGGGGAGTCTTCCGTTCATAAAACAAGAAGAAGAGGAGGAAGACTCTTGATGCATTTGGCAAAAAAGGGGGAGGAGAGAGCTGCAATCCACTGGACTAGGAAGTTTTCTGTGGATTTAGGAGATCTCTCCCTATCCCTACGCTTTACTCTTCCAGGGCGTGGGAATGGGAGCGAAGGAGTCCCCCGGTGGGCTGAGGGAAAAAGGGCCCAGAGTTCTCCGTGTGGCCTTGAAGTCCTCCTTTTCGTTTCTCCACCAGACTGAGGCAAGGTGGCAGAAAAAAGGCCCAGGAGAGAGGAGGAGGAGAGCTGATCCAAAGGCTTGCGGAAGGACGGGAGAGGCTCCAGCAGGCAAGTTCTTCCGCGAAAGCGGGAGGGCTTGCAGTGTAAGCAGGGGGTACCTGGCTTCTTGAAGCCCGGCAGGACGCCAGGCCCCGAACCTCCTGATGAGGTCGGCTGGCAGAAGCTGGCAGCAGTCAGCTAGCGGGAGCGGGGTGTGTAGCGGGCAGCTAGGGGGAGGGGAGTGAAAGCGTGAGCGAATGGAATCCCGAAGGCCCGTCGCTTGAGACGGCGAGAGCCCCGGGTGCATTAGGGTCCATTAGGTCCGTGGAGCGAGGATGCCCATCCCTTCAAAGGGACAGGGCGGGTGCTCAGGTGCCCAGACCTTCAAGGGGACAGGGCTGGGCTGCCCATTCCGTTCCTACCGATGGCCCGCGCGTGTGTAGGGGTGGGCACGACGCGGCTCCAGACTCGGCTTCATGGCTAATTTTAGCGGGTTCCTGCTTGACGAGCCGAAGTTGGTGGCAGCCTGCCGTCACCAGCTTTCAGGAACTTTCCAGAGTCTGTGGCGGTTTGTCTTTAGAGCAGAAAGCAGGGGTTTAATGCAACTCAGAGGCTCTTCAGTCTGCTCCCTGCCCTTCGGCTTTGGCAGGGACCAGAAGGCACGGCGTGAAAAGTACTCCGAGTCGGAGAGCCAGTTTGGTGTAGCGATGAGTGCGCGGACTCTTCTCTGGGAATACCGGGTTTGATTCCCCACTCTTGCACACGCACCTGCTGATGTGACCTTGAGTCAGTCACAAGTTCTCGCAGAGCTGTTCCTCTCAAGAGCAGTTCCTGTTAGAGCTCTCTCAGCTCCACCTACCTCACAGGGTGTCTGATGTGGGGAGGAGAAGGAGATTGTGAGCCGCTCGGAGACTCCTTCGGGTAGTGAATCCAATCTCCTTCTCCTTGTCCTCCTCCTCCTCTTTCTACTTCTCCCCCTTACTTCACCTTCTCCTCTTTCTTCTCCTCCCTCTCCCCTTCCTCTATTAAAACCCTGCCTTCTGCTCCCGACGGACCATTCTATCTGTGGTTGAGTTCATAGGTCAGCCACAGACAGGGCCACGTTTCCCTGGTTCGTGCCCATCTGTAGGGGGTGGGCTGAATGGAGCAGTGAATGCGTGTGTGAATGCGATGGGTCGAATCGGGAACTAGTGGAGGTTCATAGATCGAAGCAGGTGGATGCGGGCTGACAGCCGCCGGTTGATGTTGGCCGACTGAAGGCAGCGGAGGAGCCTGGAGGCTGCCGGCGGAGGGAAGCTCAGGAACCGTCCCTGCTTACCCGGTGTTTACCTTGCAGGTTTGCCTCCCAGGGTGGATTTTGGGTGAGGTGCGCATGCAAGCCATCGAGAGAGTCACGACGTTTCAGGCAGGTGAGCAAAGTCCCGCCCTCCTTCCCTTCTTTCTCTCCTGCTCCCCATTCTGCCACTCAGCCAAGGAGGCCTCGTGACCTGCCGGCTGGAGAGGATGGCCGCATCAGGGGCATTCCGGCAAGCTGGACTGGTCAGACAAAGAGAAGGAGGAAGAAGGAACAAGCCTCATTAGAGAGCTGCGAATGCTTCCCCTGATCCAGGGAGCTGGAGGTGTATTAAGTGGTCCGCCAAACGGTAGCCCAGTAGGCCCCTAGCTTTCCCCCTTCAAAACAGTTCATCTTCTCTTGATCTCGCACCGGCAGCACCAATCCATGGACCTTCTCCTTAGGAGTCTCTTCTTTGGCTATTTCCTTCTAGTCAGATGCCATCCTGTGTCCTTGCGCCTTCCTCCGGCTGGGCTAAATTTGGGGTTCAATTCCAAAGATTCTTTCGGGATTCCTGGGTTCTTTAGCAATTAGTTCCTTTGAAGCCCTGGCCCTTGCCTTCAAAATCCGCTCAGACTAGAATGGAAGCGGTTGGACCCTCTGAAGTTCCAATGAAAATGGATCTCTCCTCTCCCCCTCACTCGCACACCGCTCCCCGGGAACCGTTTGGGGTTGCATTTGGTGGGCATGCCAAGCCTTGAAGATCTGCCTGTGTACAAATGGGCATATTATTTGAAAACAGCCAGCCACAAGACTGACTTTTGGACTGTCCCTCTAAGCAAGCAACTTCATCCGCTGGGAACACTAGAGAGGACCTTTCGGGCAGCAGCCCCCAAGGTTAGGGAATGTCCTCTCCACGAAGGTGTGTCTCGCCCCCTCGTTTTCAACCTTTAAGAGGCAGCTGGAAGAGGTTTTTTTGAGGACTGCGTTTGCCTAATCTGGCTTCTTATTCATTGCCAACCCTACGCGCAAGCACCCTTCTCCTCCTCCTCCTTCTGAGGGGTGGGTTTCTATTTGCAAAAGGGGGGGGAGGGGTTTGCGACCGTGATCAAGTTTGATTCCGCTTTTTGAGGGGAGTCTTCCGTTCATAAAACAAGAAGAAGAGGAGGAAGACTCTTGATGCATTTTGCAAAAAAGGGGGAGGAGAGAGCTGCAATCCACTGGACTAGGAAGTTTTCTGTGGATTTAGGAGATCTCTCCCTATCCCTACGCTCTACTCTTCCAGGGCGTGGGAATGGGAGCGAAGGAGTCCCCCGGTGGGCTGAGGGAAAAAGGGCCCAGAGTTCTCCGTGTGGCCTTGAAGTCCTCCTTTTCGTTTCTCCACCAGACTGAGGCAAGGTGGCAGAAAAAAAGGCCCAGGAGAGAGGAGGAGGAGAGCTGATCCAAAGGCTTGCGGAAGGACGGGAGAGGCTCCAGCAGGCAAGTTCTTCCGCGAAAGCGGGAGGGCTTGCAGTGTAAGCAGGGGGTACCTGGCTTCTTGAAGCCCGGCAGGACGCCAGGCCCCGAACCTCCTGATGAGGTCGGCTGGCAGAAGCTGGCAGCAGTCGGCTAGCGGGGTGTGTAGCGGGCAGCTAGGGGGAGG
The DNA here is from genome assembly GCF_032191835.1 of Heteronotia binoei. Lineage (NCBI taxonomy): Eukaryota > Metazoa > Chordata > Lepidosauria > Squamata > Gekkonidae > Heteronotia > Heteronotia binoei. The sequence continues at coordinate 258,017,320 of NC_083223.1, forward strand.
GGAGTGAAAGCGTGAGCGAATGGAATCCCGAAGGCCCGTCGCTTGAGACGGCGAGAGCCCCGGGTGCATTAGGGTCCATTAGGTCCGTGGAGCGAGGATGCCCATCCCTTCAAAGGGACAGGGCGGGTGCTCAGGTGCCCAGACCTTCAAGGGGACAGGGCTGGGCTGCCCATTCCGTTCCTACCGATGGCCCGCGCGTGTGTAGGGGTGGGCACGACGCGGCTCCAGACTCGGCTTCATGGCTAATTTTAGCGGGTTCCTGCTTGACGAGCCGAAGTTGGTGGCAGCCTGCCGTCACCAGCTTTCAGGAACTTTCCAGAGTCTGTGGCGGTTTGTCTTTAGCGCAGAAAGCAGGGGTTTAATGCAACTCAGAGGCTCTTCAGTCTGCTCCCTGCCCTTCGGCTTTGGCAGGGACCAGAAGGCACGGCGTGAAAAGTACTCCGAGTCGGAGAGCCAGTTTGGTGTAGCGATGAGTGCGCGGACTCTTCTCTGGGAAAACCGGGTTTGATTCCCCACTCTTGCACACGCACCTGCTGATGTGACCTTGAGTCAGTCACAAGTTCTCGCAGAGCTGTTCCTCTCAAGAGCAGTTCCTGTTAGAGCTCTCTCAGCTCCACCTACCTCACAGGGTGTCTGATGTGGGGAGGAGAAGGAGATTGTGAGCCGCTCGGAGACTCCTTCGGGTAGTGAACCCAATCTCCTTCTCCTTGTCCTCCTCCTCCTCTTTCTACTTCTCCCCCTTACTTCACCTTCTCCTCTTTCTTCTCCTCCCTCTCCCCTTCCTCTATTAAAACCCTGCCTTCTGCTCCCGACGGACCATTCTATCTGTGGTTGAGTTCATAGGTCAGCCACAGACAGGGCCACGTTTCCCTGGTTCGTGCCCATCTGTAGGGGGTGGGCTGAATGGAGCAGTGAATGCGTGTGTGAATGCGATGGGTCGAATCGGGAACTAGTGGAGGTTCATAGATCGAAGCAGGTGGATGCGGGCTGACAGCCGCCGGTTGATGTTGGCCGACTGAAGGCAGCGGAGGAGCCTGGAGGCTGCCGGCGGAGGGAAGCTCAGGAACCGTCCCTGCTTACCCGGTGTTTACCTTGCAGGTTTGCCTCCCAGGTGGATTTTGGGTGAGGTGCGCATGCAAGCATCGAGAGAGTCACGACGTTTCAGGCAGGTGAGCAAAGTCCCGCCCTCCTTCCCTTCTTTCTCTCCTGCTCCCCATTCTGCCACTCAGCCAAGGAGGCCTCGTGACCTGCCGGCTGGAGAGGATGGCCGCATCAGGGGCATTCCGGCAAGCTGGACTGGTCAGACAAAGAGAAGGAGGAGGAAGGAACAAGCCTCATTAGAGAGCTGCGAATGCTTCCCCTGATCCAGGGAGCTGGAGGTGTATTAAGTGGTCCGCCAAACGGTAGCCCAGTAGGCCCCTAGCTTTCCCCCTTCAAAACAGTTCATCTTCTCTTGATCTCGCACCGGCAGCACCAATCCATGGACCTTCTCCCTAGGAGTCTCTTCTTTGCTATTTCCTTCTAGTCAGATGCCATCCTGTGTCCTTGCGCCTTCCTCCGGCTGGGCTAAATTTGGGGTTCAATTCCAAAGATTCTTTCGGGATTCCTGGGTTCTTTAGCAATTAGTTCCTTTGAAACCCTGGCCCTTGCCTTCAAAATCCGCTCAGACTAGAATGGAAGCGGTTGGACCCTCTGAAGTTCCAATGAAAATGGATCTCTCCTCTCCCCCTCACTCGCACACCCCCTCCCCGGGAACCGTTTGGGGTTGCATTTGGTGGGCATGCCAAGCCTTGAAGATCTGCCTGTGTACAAATGGGCATATTATTTGAAAACAGCCAGCCACAGGACTGACTTTTGGACTGTCCCTCTAAGCAAGCAACTTCATCCGCTGGGAACACTAGAGAGGACCTTTCGGGCAGCAGCCCCCAAGGTTAGGGAATGTCCTCTCCACGAAGGTGTGTCTCGCCCCCTCGTTTTCAACCTTTAAGAGGCAGCTGGAAGAGGTTTTTTTGAGGACTGCGTTTGCCTAATCTGGCTTCTTATTCATTGCCAACCCTACGCGCAAGCACCCTTCTCCTCCTCCTCCTTCTGAGGGGTGGGTTTCTATTTGCAAAAGGGGGGGGAGGGGTTTGCGACCGTGATCAAGTTTGATTCCGCTTTTTGAGGGGAGTCTTCCGTTCATAAAACAAGAAGAAGAGGAGGAAGACTCTTGATGCATTTTGCAAAAAAGGGGGAGGAGAGAGCTGCAATCCACTGGTCTAGGAAGTTTTCTGTGGATTTAGGAGATCTCTCCCTATCCCTACGCTCTACTCTTCCAGGGCGTGGGAATGGGAGCGAAGGAGTCCCCCGGTGGGCTGAGGGAAAAAGGGCCCAGAGTTCTCCGTGTGGACTTGAAGTCCTCCTTTTCGTTTCTCCACCAGACTGAGGCAAGGTGGCAGGAAAAAGGCCCAGGAGAGAGGAGGAGGAGAGCTGATCCAAAGGCTTGCGGAAGGACAGGAGAGGCTCCAGCAGGCAAGTTCTTCCGCGAAAGCGGGAGGGCTTGCAGTGTAAGCAGGGGGTACCTGGCTTCTTGAAGCCCGGCAGGACGCCAGGCCCCGAACCTCCTGATGAGGTCGGCTGGCAGAAGCTGGCAGCAGTCGGCTAGCGGGAGCGGGGTGTATAGCGGGCAGCTAGGGGGAGGGGAGTGAAAGCGTGAGCGAATGGAATCCCGAAGGCCCGTCGCTTGAGACGGCGAGAGCCCCGGGTGCATTAGGGTCCATTAGGTCCGTGGAGCGAGGATGCCCATCCCTTCAAAGGGACAGGGCGGGTGCTCAGGTGCCCAGACCTTCAAGGGGACAGGGCTGGGCTGCCCATTCCGTTCCTACCGATGGCCCGCGCGTGTGTAGGGGTGGGCACGACGCGGCTCCAGACTCGGCTTCATGGCTAATTTTAGCGGGTTCCTGCTTGACGAGCCGAAGTTGGTGGCAGCCTGCCGTCACCAGCTTTCAGGAACTTTCCAGAGTCTGTGGCGGTTTGTCTTTAGAGCAGAAAGCAGGGGTTTAATGCAACTCAGAGGCTCTTCAGTCTGCTCCCTGCCCTTCGGCTTTGGCAGGGACCAGAAGGCACGGCGTGAAAAGTACTCCGAGTCGGAGAGCCAGTTTGGTGTAGCGATGAGTGCGCGGACTCTTCTCTGGGAAAACCGGGTTTGATTCCCCACTCTTGCACACGCACCTGCAGATGTGACCTTGAGTCAGTCACAAGTTCTCGCAGAGCTGTTCCTCTCAAGAGCAGTTCCTGTTAGAGCTCTCTCAGCTCCACCTACCTCACAGGGTGTCTGATGTGGGGAGGAGAAGGAGATTGTGAGCCGCTCGGAGACTCCTTCGGGTAGTGAATCCAATCTCCTTCTCCTTGTCCTCCTCCTCCTCTTTCTACTTCTCCCCCTTACTTCACCTTCTCCTCTTTCTTCTCCTCCCTCTCCCCTTCCTCTATTAAAACCCTGCCTTCTGCTCCCCACGGACCATTCTATCTGTGGTTGAGTTCATAGGTCAGCCACAGACAGGGCCACGTTTCCCTGGTTCGTGCCCATCTGTAGGGGGTGGGCTGAATGGAGCAGTGAATGCGTTTGTGAATGCGATGGGTCGAATCGGGAACTAGTGGAGGTTCATAGGTCGAAGCAGGTGGATGAGGGCTGACAGCCGCCGGTTGATGTTGGCCGACTGAAGGCAGCGGAGGAGCCTGGAGGCTGCCGGCGGAGGGAAGCTCAGGAGCCGTCCCTGCTTACCCGGTGTTTACCTTGCAGGTTTGCCTGCCTCCCAGGGTGGATTTTGGGTGAGGTGCGCATGCAAGCCATCGAGAGAGTCACGACGTTTCAGGCAGGTGAGCAAAGTCCCGCCCCTCCTTCCCTTCTTTCTCTCCTGCTCCCCATTCTGCCACTCAGCCAAGGAGGCCTCGTGACCTGCCGGCTGGAGAGGATGGCTGCATCAGTCTATTTCCTCCCCTGAGAATAGCAAAAATCATTAGTTATCTTTCAGACTCTCTCTCTCTCTCGGCTTGGCTTCGCGAACGAAGATTTAAGAAGGGTGCAATAGTCCACGTTTGCTGCAGGCTCACTGGTGGCTGACAAGACCAATGTGGGACAGGCAGGTCCGGCCACAGCGGCTGCAGGGAAAAGTCTGATTTAGGGTTGGTCCTGTAGCAGTGCGATTCTTCCTCAATCTGCTTTTGTCCTCAAGACCAGCTATGCGTGTGTTCTCAAAGGAAGAGACAGCCTGGTGGATGGTGTGCCTCCATGCTTTGCGATCTGAGGCTAGGTCAGACCACTGGTGATGGTTGATGTGACAGGTGCTAAGGGATTTCTTCAAGGAGTCCTTGTACCTCTTCTTTGGTGCCCCTCTATTTCGATGGCCGGTGGAGAGTTCGCCATACAGGGCAATCTTGGGAAGGCGGTGGTTTTCCATCCTAGAAATATGCCCTGCCCAGCGCAGCTGCGTCTTCAACAGCAGTGCCTCGATGCTGGTAACCTCTGCCCGCTTGAGGACTTCAGTGTTGGTCACAAAGTCACTCCAGTGGATGTTGAGGATGGTGCGAAGGCAGCGCTGATGAAAGCGCTCAAGGAGTCGCAGGTGATGACGGTATAAAACCCACGATTCGGAGCCATAGATGAGGGTTGTCATCACAACCGCTTTGTAAACATTGATCTTTGTGCCTTTTTTCAGATGCTTGTTGCTCCACACTCTTTTGTGCAGTCGGCCAAATGCACGGTTTGCCTTTGCCAGCCTGTTGTCAATCTCCTTGTCGATCTTGGCATCTGAGGACAGACTACAACTAAAAAACCCCAAAGTCTAAATATTTCTTAGTAATGGAGGAATTCTGGCAGGTGGTTCAATTTATATACTCCAAAACATGTATACCATGTCTCTATAAACATTTCTTTTCTATTAGGATTCCCAACTTGTATTAATTGTGATACATGCATTTCTTTATACAGGCTGCGGGTTAAAATTTAAGACAGACAGCCTCTTCCACAACATTAGAATTTGGGTTCATAGAATCATAGCATCATAGAGTTGGAGGGGACCCCCAGGGTCATCAACCCCTTGCACAATGCAGGAAACTCACAAATACCTCCCCCTACATTCACAGGATCCGCATTGCTGTCAGATGGCCATCTAGCCTCTGTTTAAAAACCTCCAGGGAAGGGTTCGCCCAACGACCTCAGATTCAGGACAGACAGTGCTTCTTTGTGCAATGCATTTGATTTGATTTGATTTCTAGCCCGCCCTTCCTGCAAGTGGGCTCAGGGTGGGGTACAGCAGAGTCATCACAGTAAAATATAAACAGATTTAAAACCAACAATGTTTTTAAAACCACAGTCTAATGTACAAGGATGGTTGGTGACTGAAATTAAGTTCATAAAATCAAATAGATCCAATTAAGCATCGCTTATTTCAGAGAGGGACCCAATCTTCATTAAGCTCAATTGCAGAGAAACTGACAGGAGGGGCCTGATGAGTAGGTGAAAAGATGATGCCCACTGCCTCATATAAAAACCTGGTGGAAGAACTCCATCTTGCAGGCCCTGCAGAACTGCAAAAGGTCCCACCCACAGGGCCCTGACCTCTAAGGGAAACTTGTTCTAGCAGGCTGGAGCCAGGGCCGAAAACACCCTGACCTTGGTTGAGGCTAGTCCGACGTCTTTTGGGACAGGGATCAACATAAGATGTTGGTCAGGCTCAAAGGGGCGTATATGGGGAAAGGCAGTCCCAAAGCTATGTTAGCCCCTAGCTGCTCAGGGCTTTGAAGGTTGGTAGCAGTCCAGAACCTTGAAAAGGATTTGTATTGGCAGTCTGCCTTTGAAGACTAGTGGCAGTGAGGCATTGGCAGGGTGGATGTATTTCCCCCTTCAGCTTCAAGGGAAGAATAATATACAAGTACCATTAATTGAGGAATTCCTTCCTTCCTTCCTTGTAGACTTCAGCTACTTAGCCACTCTGAAAAATGGGATGCTGGATTCCAGATGTTCTTCATGTGTTTTTATCACTACTCCAAAAATTGTTACATTATTGACAACAAATTGCTTCTGCTAGTGTTCAGGGTATCTGGGGCACTGGGGGGGCTGTTTTTTGGGGTAGAGGCACCAAATTTTCAGTATAGCATCTAGTGCCTCTCCCCAAAATATTCCCCCAAGTTTCAAAAAGATTGGACCAGGGGGTCCAATTCTAGGAGCCCCAAAAGAAGGTGCCCCTATCCTTCATTATTTTCTATGGAAGGAAGGAATTGAAAAGGTGTGCCGTCCCTTTAAATGTGATGGCCAGCACTCCCTTTGGAGTTCAATTATGCTTGTCACAGCCTTGATCTTGGCTCCACCCCAATGTCTCCTGGCTCCACCCCCAAAGTCCCCAGATATTTCTTGAATTGGACTTGGCAACCCTACTATGAGGGGGCCTGTGGGGACACAGCCCCCTGACTTCTGGAAGAGGCCCACTGACTCTGGGGCCCCAACCAGCCCCTGGGGCCTCTGCCATGGCTCCAGGACAGTGGAGAGGTCGCTTCTGAGGCGGGGGGGGCATAAGCACTCCCAGCCTCTGGCCTGAGTTAAAGGCCCGCCGATCAACTGAGCTGCGGGCCCTTTAACTGGCAGGGGCTGCTTCTGCTGCCGGCCCGCACGTTATTTTACTGGTGGGGAAAAGACGGCGGCGGTGAGCTTGCCACAGCCCTCCGTTCCCTACCATTAAAACAGCGTGCGGGCTAGCAGAAGTCGCGGCGAGCGGGGAGAGGAGGGGCAACAAGCAGGAGACCGCCGCGGCAGCAGGCGAGCAGAGCACGGTAGCTGGGGGTGGGGGGTGGCAGTGGTGGATGGGGGCAAGTGGAGCGTGGTGGCTTGACGGTGCGGGGGGGGGGGGTTGCCTGCCTAGGGCCTGTTCACCCTAGAGCTGCTTCTGGCAGCAGAAACAGCCCCAGTCCCCGCTACTTAAAGGGCCCATGGATCAGCTGTTTTGCGAGCCCTTAACTCATGCGGGGCCTGCTTCTGCTGCCGGCCTGCACATTACTTTACTGGTGGAGAAGAGAGTGAGGTGGTGAGCTCGCCACAGCCCTCCGTTCCCTGCCACTAAAACAGCATGTGGGCTGGCAGCAGTCATGGCGAGTGGGGGGAGGAGGGTCGGCGAGCGATGGAACGCTGCAGCTAGGGTGGCCAGACCGTCCCGGTCTCCCGGGACATTCCCGGATCTGGCCACCCAATCCCGGATCCCGGGCTGCCTATACCGGGACCATTAAAGGTCCCGGTTTAGGCAGCCCCGGAGCCGGTGGGCCGCGGGCGCGGGCGGGGAGGGAGGGAGGGAGCGTCCCTGCGCCTGCGCAGGGCCCCTGCGCACGCGCAGGGCCGCTCCCACCCTCACTCCCCGCCTTCCCCGCCCGCGCGCGGGGCCCGGCGGCAGTGGTGGAGGCCTCTCCGTGGCCTCCGCTGGTCGCTGGAAGCCCTCCAGAGACTCTGGAGGGCCTCCAGCGACCAGCGGAGGCCTCGGAGAGGCCGCGGGGCACCCGGCGCTGGTCCCGGAAGGCCTTCCAGAGCCTCTGGAAGGCCTTCGGGGACCAGCGCCGGCCAGCGAAGGCTTCCCCGCGGCCTCCGCTGGTCCCTGGAGGCCCTCCAGAGTCTCTGGAGGGCCTCCAGGGACCAGCGGAGGCCGCGGGGAAGCCGCGGGGCACCCGGCGCTGGTCCCGGAAGGCCTTCCAGAGGCTCTGGAAGGCCTTCGGGGACCAGCGCCGGCCAGCGAAGGCTTCCCCGCGGCCTCCGCTGGTCCCTGGAGGCCCTCCAGAGTCTCTGGAGGGCCTCCAGGGACCAGCGGAGGCCGCGGGGAAGCCGCGGGGCACCCGGCGCTGGTCCCGGAAGGCCTTCCAGAGGCTCTGGAAGGCCTTCGGGGACCAGCGCCGGCCAGCGAAGGCTTCCCCCGCGGCCTCCGCTGGTCCCTGGAGGCCCTCCAGAGTCTCTGGAGGGCCTCCAGGGACCAGCGGAGGCCGCGGGGAAGCCGCGGGGCACCCGGCGCTGGTCCCGGAAGGCCTTCCAGAGGCTCTGGAAGGCCTTCCGGGACCAGCGCCGGCCAGCGAAGGCTTCCCCGCGGCCTCCGCTGGTCCCTGGAGGCCCTCCAGAGTCTCTGGAGGGCCTCCAGGGACCAGCGGAGGCCGCGGGGAAGCCGCGGGGCACCCGGCGCTGGTCCTGGAAGGCCTTTCAGAGCCTCTGGAAGGCCTTCCGGGACCAGCGCCGGCCAGCGAAGGCTTCCCCGCGGCCTCCGCTGGTCCCTGGAGGCCCTCCAGAGTCTCTGGAGGGCCTCCAGGGACCAGCGGAGGCCGCGGGGAAGCCGCGGGGCACCCGGCGCTGGTCCCGGAAGGCCTTCCAGAGGCTCTGGAAGGCCTTCCGGGACCAGCGCCGGCCAGCGAAGGCTTCCCCGCGGCCTCCGCTGGTCCCTGGAGGCCCTCCAGAGTCTCTGGAGGGCCTCCAGGGACCAGCGGAGGCCGCGGGGAAGCCGCGAGGCACCCGGCGCTGGTCCCGTAAGGCCTTCCAGAGCCTCTGGAAGGCCTTCCGGGACCAGCGCCGGCCAGCGAAGGCTTCCCCGCGGCCTCCGCTGGTCCCTGGAGGCCCTCCAGAGTCTCTGGAGGGCCTCCAGGGACCAGCGGAGGCCGCGGGGAAGCCGCGGGGCACCCGGCGCTGGTCCCGGAAGGCCTTCCAGAGCCTCTGGAAGGCCTTTGGGGACCAGCGCCGGCCAGCGAAGGCTTCCCCGCGGCCTCCGCTGGTCCCTGGAGGCCCTCCAGAGTCTCTGGAGGGCCTCCAGGGACCAGCGGAGGCCGCGGGGAAGCCGCGGAGCAGCCGGCGCTGGTCCCTGGAGGCCTCCAGAGGCCAGCGCCGGTAGCGGAGAGGCCCGGCGCTGGTCCCTGGAGGCCTCCAGAGGCCAGCCCCGGCAGCTCCCTCCCTCCCTCGCCGCGAGGCCGCCGCTGGAGGACTCCCCGCCGCCGCCGCCGCTGGATCCGCCGCCCTGGAATAAGGTAAGGGGGCCGAAAGCGGGGGGGGCGGGGGGCGGCCTTCCTTTCTTCCCTCCCTCCTCCCTCCCTCCCTCCCTTCCTTCCTTCCTTCCTTTCTTCCTTCCTTCCTTCCTTCCTTCCTTCCCTCACTCCCTTCCCTTCCTTCCTTCCCTTCCCTCCCTCCCTCCCTCCTCCCTTTCTTTCTTCCTTTCTTCCTTCCTTCCCTCACTCCCTTCCCTTCCTTCCTTCCCTCCCTCCTCCCTCCCTTCCTTTCTTCCTTCCTTCCCTCCCTCCCTTGCCTTCCTTCCTTCCCTCCCTCCTCCCTTCCTTTCTTCCTTCCTTCCTTCCCTCCCTCCTCCCTTCCTTTCTTCCTTCCTTCCTTCCTTCCCTCCCTCCCCCCTTCCTTCCTTCCTTCCTTCCTTCCCTCCCTCCCTCCCCCTTCCTTCCTTCCTTCCCTCCCTCCCTCCCCCTTCCTTCATTCCTTCCTTCCCTCCTTCCCTCCTTCCTTCCTTCCTTCCCTCCCTTCCTTCCTTCCTTCCTTCCTCCCTCCCTTCCCTCCCTCCCTTCCTTCCTTCCCTCCCTCCCTTCTTCCTTTCTTCCCTTCTTCCCTTCCTCCCTTTCTCCCTTCCTTCCTTCCTTCCCTCCCTCCCTCCTTATGTTGTTATGTGATGCAGAGTGTTGGACTGGATGGGCCACTGGCCTGATCCAACAGGGCTTCTCTTATGTTCTTATGTGACGCAGAGTGTTGGACTGGATGGGCCACTGCCTGATCCAACAGGGCTTCTCTTATGTTCTTATGTGATGCAGAGTGTTGGACTGGATGGGCCACTGGCCTGATCCAACAGGGCTTCTCTTATGTTGTTATGTGACGCAGAGTGTTGGACTGGATGGGCCACTGGCCTGATCCAACAGGGCTTCTCTTATGTTATTATGTGACGCAGAGTGTTGGACTGGAGGGGCCACTGGCCTGATCCAACAGGGCTTCTCTTATGTGACAATACTGACTTTGGTGGACCCAAGCACTGATTCAGTGTAAGGGAGCTTTGTGTTTGTGTCTTCTAGTGCAATTTTGTTCTCAGATCCTGTATTTACTTCATCAGTATATGGGATAAGGCACTTTCTCAACTGTGCTGCATAATGCAGCCTATTTATTTTGTCCTGTTGGCTCTGTTGGCTCTATCTGCGCCACCTTCATCACTTTCGGGGTGTGGATCCCCAGTGGAGTGGTCTCCCGACTCCCTCCGCCGGCTGTTTCTGATAGCCCTGCGCCCCCTCTTTCATTTGATATGTGTCCCGTGTGGGTGCCACCCTCCCGCCGGGAGATGCCGCAAAATGAGCCCCCTTGAGGCTTATGGCGGCAGGGCTCGGGGGAAGCGAGCTAGACTGCTGTTCTTTTGAGGGGTTATAGAGTGTTTCGAGCCCGTCCCTGTGGCATCGGTCCATCATTGTGGGGCCCAGGGGGCCGGCGCAGCGGCACGCTGAAGCAGCCTGTCGGTCAGCTTCCAGGGTTCGTCCTGCATCTTGACCGGTGTTATTAGTGACAGGCTGCTTCGGCGTGCCGCTGCGCCGGCCCCCTTGGTCCCACAACGAT